>NC_079191.1:387816636-389016636 GCF_029499605.1 Hyla sarda
TGCACCTAATGTGGGGGAACTATACTGCCAACCTAATGTGGGGGAACTATACAAAAATATAAAATTGAACTATTTTGATCCCTATAGCACTTTTATTTTTCTGTATATGGGGATGTGAGGGTCATTTTTAGCGCTGTGATTTGTAGTTTTTATCGGTACCATTTTTTTTTTTTTTGCTTTTTATATATTTTTTATGGTATTTGAAGTGACTAATAGTGCTAATCTGATTAGTGCACTATTACAACTTTTGGGACCCCACTTCTGATTTTGCCCATGGCCATGTTAAGGCTAAAACCGGCCCTGGATACAATCCTCCTACACTATGCAAGCAAGAGTGTGTGTGTGTATATGTATGTGTGTATATATATATATATATATATATATATATATACATACATAAACACACACACACGCATGCGCGGAGTGAGTTTGTGCTTTAGGGTGCACACCCTAATGCAATAGGCTGCGCACGCCTATGCATACAGTACTGCCACACAATGCCCACTGAATTTAAAATGTAAGGAAGTATCCCCCAACTGTAGTAAATCCAAAATTGTGAACTTATTCACCCATCCCCCCAAAAATGCAATGTTTCAATCCTACAATTTGGATCTTTTCAAGCAAATCCAAAGGATAAAAACATAGCATTTTTTTTTTTTTTTTGGGGGGGGGGGGGTGAATAAATTTATAATTTTGGATTTACTACTATTGGAATTCTGCTTCCTTATGTGGTGGACCATCAGGTGGATGGCGGGACCACGGGTGTGGCGGTGTAGGTTGGTGGGATCTGATGGTATTAACCCCGGAGGTCAGATGGTATTAACCCCTATGTGTTCGTGACGCCAGTGTGTTTTCGGGTTCCGGAACACCACACGCCCGGATTCTCCGCTATCCTAATTGCTAAAAGTGAAATGAGAGTCCACAACCAGTTATGGTCAAACGGAGGCTTTACTGAGTAAAAGACAGGTGTAATTATCTTCACAGCTAAGGCCAAAATTCCCAGAGAGGTGACCAGTACCCAGAGGACCTCGCAGCTTGCTGGACCAATATACCCATCCCTTCCCCAATATCGCACCACACCCCTACCCTTCAATTCCCTGGTTGAACTTGATGGACGTATGTCTTTTTTCAACTGTACTAACTATGTAACTATGTAACTTGAAATAAACTTGACTTGAAATTAGACTTGACTATGTGCAGGACTTGACTAGTTTCAGTGAAAGCAGACATAGTCTTGAGACTTATTGGAGAGACGGTAGCTTTTGTGGCCTTCCAGATGCTGATCACTTGCCCTGAGTTCTTTGGTAGCTGAGCTCAGTAAGGTAGCTGGTGGTAAGTGCTAAGAGCTGCAGCAGAAGAGGCAGAATTCTAATGGCAGCCCCTTTTTATAATGGGGGGCTGGACTAAAGCCCATTGGTCAAGCTGTGGGTCATAGATTAAGCTGGTGCTCTCTGGGAGTACATGTGACAACAAATCATGTGACTGCCTAACATAACATGTGACAAACTTTTACACAGGTCCTTGAGACCTCCCACAGGTCCTTTATACTATCTTTATATAGGGATCCTGTCTATGCATTAAAGTGAAATACTCACTATATAAAACAACAGGGAGACAACAGGGGGAGACCCTGCAGGGGAGCCTCCAGGTCACTGAGGGACTTAACCTGACAGGGCCTACAGGTAGTACAGAACCGTGTACCTGTACTAGGACATGACAAACACCCTTGCTTAACATAAGTCATCCTCGACGTAAGGTTCTGTCAGGCTTCAGGAACGAAGTGGCCGCGAGGCCCGATGCAGTCCTGAGGCATTTTATGCACAAACGTCCATTTAAGGCTGGTGAAATAACGAGTAACATTTGAGTCTTTGTATAATAGTCCATACACGCTCTGACTTGTAGTTGAACAGGATGGTGAGCAGGATTGGTGGTTATATATAACTAGCTGTTACGCTATGCGCTCCTGCCTCACACGCTGGCCGTGAGCCGCATGGTCCCCTTACCTTCTGCTGCCGACGGGGCTGGGACTCGCATTGCCGGATGCACCCGCATACGACCCCCAGTCTGTCACTCTCCGGGTGTTTCCCCTGCCTCTGCTTCTGCCTCTCTGCTCCGGAGCGAATGTCCCTGTCCCTTAGGGCGTGCGCGTGCCGGAGTTTTAAGATTTAAAGGGCCAGTACGCTCATTAGTGTAACCACCTGTGTCTTGTTGATAATTTCCTCCACCCTCCTCAGTTCTCTGCCGGATCTTTGTTGCCTTGTGCGCTAGAGAAAGCATTCCTTTGTATTGCCCTGCCATGTACCAGATCTCCTGCTCTTGTGACCTTGACCTTGCTTCTCTGCCGCCTACGTCCCGACTACGCTACTGTGCTGCCTGCCGTGACCTACAGCTATCCTGACTACGAGTTGTCTCATCCCTTCTGTGCTTCGCATCTCCTCAGCCGCCTGTGTGGTTGAGCCGTTGCCGGGGGTTACGACCTGGGTGTCGCCTGCAGCAGCAAGCCCATCCTGCTTTGCGGCGCGCTCTGGTGAAGACCAGCGGCACCTTAGACTCCGTTCCCTGGCACGGTCCAAGTCATCTGCCACACAGGTCCAGTGGATCCACATACACCGGAGTTCCTGTCTTCAGAAACGTGAGTGTTACACTAGCACTCATGCATTTACTTTACTTGTAAGGACCTTTACTTTGTACTTTATAACTAGACTTACATTTTATAACTGGACTATGCATTTACTGACTTGCATAACTGTTTACTAAACATAACATGACATTTTTGACTATGTATGTGATACTATGCATGTGATATACTATACATGACTAGAATATATACTAGACATTATTTACTAGACATTGTATACATGACTAGACTTATGACTTTAGACCTATAGTTGTAGATTGGGTTGCCGGAGGCTCTTTGCTCAATGCCTTGGCTACTGGAGTCCCTTGGCATAAAACACATCTCCCCAGAACACTATTTTTAGTTTTATTCTAGACATTTTTATGCTAGATAACTGACACAGATAACATTTTGACATTCACGTTACCTTTTACTGACTACGTGCTTTAGGTTAGTTTCAGGAATACTTACTGGCGAGGAAAGTATCCTGTGCACGAACATAATGATATGTGACATTAGGCCCAGGCACTTTCATGGGTACCCGCTGCTTTGGCCAAACCTCCTTGCTCCTAGGCGTAGGCCTGGGCACATCTTTACAGGGACCTTGACTGGAATGACTTTGGTACTTGAGATCCATTGCTGGGGGATCACTTTAGTACTGGAGATCCATCGCTGAGGGATCAGGTTGCTCCTCCTCGGTTACGGCTCCTAACACTTGGAGGTAGGAGACCAACGGGTCCTGTTGACTGGGACAAGCAGGAAGGGGCCACAGTTGGCCCCTTGGATATGCCTCTGGAGGCCTGTAGACCCGGCCTCAGCTCTGTGGCTGCTAGAGTTGGCCGGGTCAGGCCCCAAGGCCATTGAGTCATTAGTCTTATTTTCCCAAAAGGGTCTGTAGGGGGCAAATGGATATGCAGGCCTTTTTAATGTTTAGCCCTATGGTGCCTGGAATCAGTTTGTTAACAAGTTCTTTAAGGGCCTGCATTTGGATCTCTCAGGTCATAGTTTCCATATTCTTTTTGCGAATCAGATTGACTTGTTGATAGGGGGCAGGGGAAGTCTTTTTTGCCCTGATTGTTGCAGTTTTTTAATGATGCGACACAACTGAGACAGAGGACATAGCCATCTGCCGTCGGCACGGCAGCATGCGCTTTAATTTTTGCCCACCGTTTTCTTCGCATGACTGGGACCCTTGATAACTTGTGGGCTACTGGCCCTTTAAGAGGCCTAGCGTAGGGATGCAGTGGCCATGGTAGTCGAGGCAGCTGCGGCCTTGGCTGTACCTGGTGGGACCCCTTAGCAAGTGTCTCCCCTTCGGGTTGGAAATCTCTGGGGGCAACGTTGGACACTACCGGGTTTACACAGGGCACCCCCACTACCAGCGACTTACGTGACAGAAGCATCGGCAGAGTCTGCGCAGAAGCGGGTACTTAACCGGAACCTCCGGAGCTGGGCGCCATCACCGGAACTCGTGGCACAGCTTCTCCCAGGGATCTTCCTGCTTTAGCCTCCTCGGGGGCAGGCTCCGGTTCCATCTTGGGACTCCCGGCACACGTGGATTACTGGGCCTCCGCCATCTTGCTACTCTCCCCCAGCACTTCCTGTAGACTGAAGAAGTCGAGCTCCGCTTCACCTTTTATATCGGTCTCCAACAAGATGGCCGCCAGCCGGAAGGACATCATCAGCAGGACCAGGGACCAGAAGCGACTCAGCGGTGCATCCTCTTCATCCGCCCCCCTGGCAACAAGGGACGGACCTTTCAGGTTGACTTTGGGCTGGACACCACAACATGGGCAGGATGTTGGCTCTGGCGGGAACAATTTGGCGCGCTTTTACAGCAGAACTTTAAACCCTTCAGGTACAACAGACATTTTGGCGCGCAGCATTACTTCCGTTGTAATCTTGCACATTGTAAATCCAACTTTTGTAAACTTCTTTGCAACTGGCAACACTGTAATTTTCACCTCCCCCTCTATTTCTTCAGCACCAGCACATAAACTTATTTCAATGGCACAATCCCATACACTTTGCTGGCGCACACTTTTTTGCAAAGACATGAAACTTTACGTAATACACAGTTCAGACTTGGGGGGCAGGACTTCCGGCAACCCGCCCATGGTACACACCCACATACTGTTGATGGGAGGCCTGACTTGACTGGGTGGCTGAATGATTAATCCCTTAAGGACTCAGCCCTTTTTCACCTTAAGGACTCAGCCCTTTTTTGCAATTTTGACCACTTTATGCATTAATAACTCTGGGATGCAGTCACCGTTTATTCTGATTCCAAGATTGTTTTTTCGCGACATATTCTACTTTAACATAGTGGTAAATTTTCAGCGTTACTTGCATCTTTTCTTGGTGAAAAATCCCAAAATTTTATGAAAATTTAGAAAATGTAGCATTTGTCCAACTTTGAAACTCTCTGCTTCTAAAGAAAAGGGATATTCCAAATAAATTTTATATTGATTCACAAATACAATATGTCTACTTTATGTTGGGATCAGAAAGTTGACATATTTTTACTTTTTGAAGATATTAGAGGGCTTCAAAGTATAGCAGTAATTTTCTAAATTTTCACGAAAATGTCAAAATCTGAATTTTTCAGGGACCAGTTAAGTTTGAAGTGGATTTGAGGGGCCTTTCTGTGAGAAATACCCCATAAATGACCCCATTATAGAAACTACACCCCTAAAAGAATTTGTTTGTTAGTTTGTTAACCCTTTAGGTGTTTCACAAGATTAGCAGCAAAGTGGAGGAGAAAAATCAAAATCTGCATTTTTTTATACTTACATATTCTTGTAGCCCCATTTTTTTCATTTTTAAAAGTTGTATTAGGTGAAAAAGCCCCCCAAAATTTGTAGCCCAATTTCTCTCGAGTATGGAAATACCTCATATGTTGACATAAAGTGCTCTGCAGGTTACAACATGGCTCAAGAGGAAAAGAGCAACTGTGGGATTTTTTAAAAAAAATTAGCTGTCATGGTTTTTGGGGGCCATGTTGCAATTAGGAAGCCCCCATGGTGCCAGAACAGCAAAATAACCCCCACATGGCATACTGTTTTGGAAATTACACCCCTCATGGAACGTAACAAGGGGTATAGTGAACTTTAACACCTCACAGGTGTTTGACGACTTTGCATTGTAGTTGGATGTGAAAGTGGGAAATGTGATTTTTAACACTAAAATGATGGTGTTACCCCACATTTTTATTTTTCACAAGGGGTAATAGGTGAAAATGGACCCCTAAATTTGAAGCCCAATTTCTCCCGATTATGAAAATGCCCCACATGTGGACTTTAAGTGCTCTGCTGGCTCACTACAATGCTCAGAAGAGAAGGAGCAAAATTTGGCTTTTTGAAAGAGAATTTTGCTGAAATGGGTTTTGGGGGGCATGTTGCATTTAGAAAGTCCCCAGGGTGCCAGAACAGCAAAAATAAAACACATGGCATACTATTTTGGAAACTACACCCCTAAGAGAACGTAACAGGGGATATATTGAACCTTAACACCTCACAGGTGTTTGATGACTTTGCATTGAAGTTGGACGTGAAAATGGAAAATTTTATTTTTAACACTTAAATGATGGCGTTACCCCAAATTTTTCATTTTCACAAGGGTTAATATGTGAAAATGGACCACAAAATTTGAAGCGCAATTTCTTCCGATTAAGAAAATGCCCCATATGTGGAAGGTAAGTGCTCTGCTGGCGCACTACAGGTCTCAGAACAGAAGTAGCGTCATTAGTCTTTTGGAGACAGAATATTGCTGAAATTGAAGTCGGGGGCCATGTGCATTTTCAAACCTCCCATGATGCCAGAACAGCAGAAACTCCCCAAATGTTACACCATTTTGGAAACTAGATTCCTCAAGGAACGTAACATGGGTTACAGTGAGTACTTACACCTCACATGTTTTTTTGAACAGTGGGCTGTAAAAGTGAAAAATTAGATTTTTAACACTAAAATTATGGTAATACCCAAAATGTCTTTAGTTTCACAAGTAGTAAGAGAAAAAAAGCTCTACAAAATTTGTAGCCCAATTTCTCCAGAATAAGGATATTCCCCATATATGGCGGTTAAACACTATGCGGGTGCAAAACAGGGCTCAGGAGTGAGACAGCACCGAGAACTCACAGTCTTTAGCATAGGCCGAGGCCGCAAGGCTTTGGCCTAGTAATTGTCTTTGGAAGTTGCGGAGGTCCTACCTCATCCAGTGTCAGCAACCCAAGAGAGTGATTATTGGCTGCAGCTCCCTTATATGGGCAAGGGCTGAGCGGTTTTGGATTGGTCCATAACAGCTGTCACTCACCTTTACATGGCATTGTGGGTGAACACCTGACACAAGAACCACCAAAGGTCCTTGAACAACACTGAACACCGAGTCACATGACCTAATGTCCTGCAACGTTAACAGGAAGGCATTTAAATATACATATTTACACTGATATTTATGTGAATATTAGCTAACTGAGGGGTGATGAGGGGCTAACTAGAAAAGAGGGACCCCACTGTTCCTAGGAACTCTGACTTTGGGGACCTCAACCAAGGTACGGTATGCAATACGGTACCGGGACACCACAAACCCCCTTACTTAAAACAAGTCAACCTCGACGCCTGTCCCCTAAGGCAGAGGGACTAGGACTAGGACAGGATTATTAAACATATTACACATCCTGCAATAAAAAAAATTCTGACTAGAGATAATTCCTTCCTCTGAAGATAATGTGAGTAAAACATTAGACACTTTAAAGCCTTCAAGACATTTTTTTTCTTTAAAGCTTACTAGACATTTATGAAGCTCACTTGACATTAATAAAGCTCACTAGACATTTTTGAAGCTCACTAGACATTTATGAAGCTGTCTAACATTTAGTCTCAAGCTCCCTAGATTTTTATACAGCTCTCTATACATTTAGTTTCAAGCTGTCTAGACATTTTTGAAATCTCACCACATTTTCTTTTTTTTTTTTTTCACGGTGAGTCACCTGTTAGTACACAAAAGTTATACTGGCTTGCCTGAGGCTATCTACCAATAAGTTTAGCTGCTAGGGTCTATCGGCTACATGCTACTTACCCCTAGAACACGTAGAAATACGTGTATAATTTTTAGCTCGTAAGAGCACCTACTGGCCAGGTAGTGCATCTCACAGACGTAATAAAGAAAAAGAGAAAGTTAGTGTACATAACAGTGGCAGGAATTGAATATCAATAGGCTACAATTCCTAAAGTGTTTCTAGAGTGTGAGATATATTTTTGTTTGGTGTACTGAAAAGACTGAGGTAGTACATTTAAGTGAGCTATTTAAGGTACTATGTGTGCAAGTACTGCTTAAAAGTTAGTCTTGAGTAGTCCTTTGAGACCGGTGCTAGCGATTGGCGACTGTAATGCTACTCTCTGAGGAGCCGGGAGAGTCACCCATTTAGCAACTGCTAAAACACCTTTTAAATGTTTCTAGTGTATGTACTTGTGTACAAGAATTACTTACAATTCTTCCCTTTGTGTACACGTGCATCTAGCGGACATTTTTCCGTGTACAACACTTACTTACTTTTTATGTACACAGACACAACGCTATTTTTTCTGTGTACAAGAACCATATACATTTTTATTACACAGACTTACATATTTATTAACACTCCAACAGAGTACAGGTGCATACACCTGATAAGTGCAGTTTTTTGCAAGAAAGTCTTATGAATATAGGGATATATACACAAAACGGGTGTGTAAGGATCTGCAGTCCAACTACACTAGGAGTCCAGTGATAAACACAGCCTTACCACAATCAGCCGGGCAAACAACTTACGAATCTCCTACTGGCTAGGAGTCTCTTGACCTAATGGTCAGGCACAAAGCTTAGTGGTTACGTTGCTGAAATTGGAACTGGAACAGTCTTAGCATAGTCCCGCTAGGCACATTTGTCTTGAACTTTTCTGTTACTGAAAAATAAAAGAGGTTAGCAAAAAGAAACATAACAGTCATCACATGACAGTTCTTCAGAAGACATTCCTCCGAACTCTTCCTGTTCCTCTTCGAGACCCCCTAGCTCTTCCAACATCAGGGGCTGGCTTGGAGTTAATATAACTCTCCCACACCACATTGGTGAGAGTAGAGTGGGTTACAATGGGATTCAAAGTGACCAGGGGTTTACTGGTCGCCCTTGTTACTGGGATCAAGGTGGGTGCCAAAGGTTTTAGCTCCATCTCCATGTCAGGAGCGAGTCACAGCACTTTCGTTGGTACCCTGGAAGCAGGCAAACTCTCATTGCTCCAAGAGGGCCTAGGTACAGTCTTTGGTGCCTGAAGTTTAGGCCTTCTTTCCTGGTCCTGGGCAGGCCTTGGCACTTTGCTGTACACTGAAGAAGATGACTGTTGTTGGAGAAGCTCCTCCTCCTTGAGTACGCTGGTGGATGCATGAGGAGCAGGCCATTTCGGCCTCAGCTGGAAGGGATCCGATTCCCAATATGTAGAGGGGAAGTATTTGAAGGGAAGTTGTGTTGGAGCTGTTGGTCTGGTGACCGCAGCAGCCCATTCTCCTTGCAGGCCCCAGACGGGGGTGTATTCCACTAATTCACCCACCTCCAGGGAATAGAACTTTTTATGAAGACAGGACCTCTGTACTGCTCGCCGGTTTACGAGGAGGGTTTGCCCTGTGTGTCAATCTATGAGTGTCCCATACCCTCTGACCTTGTCGAACTTGGCCACAGTTGCTCTTCGTCGTTCTAAGGGCTCCTCTCCTTCTCGGGGATGATCCCACTTGTGGATGAACAGTGCCTCCATCTCTTTAGTGTTCTCCTGATAACGAATTCTCTCCTCAGGAGGCAAATGCACATGCTTAGGGGTGTACAGTTCTCTGTTTCGGGTCTTCATTTTGTCCATCAACTCAGCCAGCTCGGCTTCCTGACGGGCCCTTTCTCTTTGTGCAGTTGGTATTGGTGGGAGTGGCTTCCCAGGTGTAGGCTGTAAAACCGCGTGCATATATTCAATGAATCCCAGCTCGTCCCCAAAAAGTCACTGGGGCAAATTTGGTGAGCGCGGTCGTGCACTCGGCAAGCTGGACAGGGGTACTTCAGGCTCAGGGCAGGAGGAGTAAGAAAAGGCCACCTCCAGCAGGGTACTCACTGTAGACTCCTCTGATGGGATCTCAGCCCCCGAGCCCCAAGTCCAGTGGTGAGGGGACAATCTCACCGGCGATGCTACCCCAGGTGTCCCAGCGCAGTCTCCTGGAGGTGTATCCGGTCAGTCATCATCATCGTCGGGTAGTCGGGGAAGATTTCAGGCCCCCTCTTTGTCCAACGACAACCACTGCAGACGGTCGGCAAGTTCGTGGAACAGTTGGGCTGCGACCGCCACAACTTTCCGTTGCTCCGATGCCATCTTGGTGCTCTCCCCACGTAGAACGCTGCTCTGCTCCATGTCTGTACTCTCCGGCTCTCTGTGCAGACTCAAATGGTCGCTGTGCAAGGTTTCCTTTATACTGGGCTTCCCCAAAATGGCTGCCGGCAGGGAGAACGTCATTGGTGCAGCCCCAACTTCCGGTCCTCCCAGAAACAACTCCTCTGTCTCTAAGTTCCCTTTCGGCTGCGATACAGCAACTTGACAGCCATGCCCAGGGGTGGGACGTGGCGCAGCGCGGGACTTTTTCACGTGCTTCTCCCGCAGCAGGTTAACTCTTCCTGTGCTGACCGGACCAGAGGATCGTAGCATGTATTCATTTTGCAGTTTACGAATAAATCTTCGCCTCCCCCCCTTACTTTTTGCGTGGCCCCCTTGTAATGCACACCACACGCACCGCTCTTGTACACTGTAATGCAATTTGCAGCACATGAATAAAGTCCGTTATATTGGGGGGAACACACTTTCACTTGTGGCCACAGCAGCAGGCACACACCCGAATACTGTTCGTCATACGCCAAAAAGGCTTTGTGGTAAGCCTAGGGGGGTGTAGGGTAGGTGAGGTGTTGCTGAGCAGGTATCAGGGGTTTATTAACCCTTGTCACTCGTGATGCAAGGGTGAGGGTTAAATGTTGAGGTAATGCTGGGCCTATCGCCACCTTCCCAAGAGCGATAGGTGAGTGCAGAATAACGGATTGTCCACAACCAGTGCTTAGCTGAAAACTTGTTGAAACTTTACTGAAGATTTTCTGTAACATGCAGTAACCGGTAACAGTCCAGATAACAGAGTCTGTATATAGAGCTGAGCAGCGATTGACAGTGGTTGGGACCGGGTAAGTTCTCTTTAGTTTAGAGGGTTTTTGTTCTGCTGGATTTAGGGGTAGGTTTAGGTCCAGTGATCTTGCAGAGTCACAGTCTTTAGCGTAGGCCGAGGCCGCAAGGCTTTGGTCTAGTAATTGTCTTTGGAAGTTGCGAAGGTCCTACCTCATCCAGTGTCAGCAACCCAAGAGAGTGATTATTGGCTGCAGCTCCCTTATATGGGCAAGGGCTGAGCGGTTTTGGATTGGTCCATAACAGCTGTCACTCACCGTTACATGGCATTGTGGGTGAACACCTGACACAAGAGCCACTGAAGGTCCTTCAACAAACCATAGAGTTCTGAACACCAAGTCACATGACCCAAGGTCCTGCAACGTTAACAGGTATGCATTTAAATATGCATATTTACACTGATATTTATATGAATATTAGCTAACTGAGGGGTGACGAGGGGCTAACTAGAAAAAAAGGGACCTAGGAACTCTGACTTTGAGGACCTCTACCAAGGTATGGTATGCAATAGTGTACTATGCGGGGGTATGAAAATTGCTATTTTAATACTGATATGCTAATTCCCAGAATGATGACCCAGAGTATAGTAATAAGAGTAAAGTAAAAATTATGCCCGCCCCAAACCCTATGCTCTGAATCATCATTCTGGGAATTTGATGTGTGTGGCCATCCCTATTCTGTTACCTCAAATGTGCACCCCGCTCTCGGTGGGGAGAGAGCGCTGCGCATTTGAGGCAACCTCAAACCCCCAATGCTGTTGACTGTGTCCCATGACCCATTTTTTTTTGGGGGGGGGGGGAAGATATCAGGGGTTTTGGGAAAGATGTTTTGTGTTTTTTTTAGGGGGGGGTTGGTTTTAGAATTTGGAAGACAATGTACTCTGGACTGGTACATTGGAGTAGAATTCTGGGGAATTAAAATCAGGGAAAAGGATTAAAAATGTAGTGCTCCATGAAAGTGTGATACTCCCTGAAGCAGTTTTTAATGCATAGGTCCCCTTGATCGGGGCAAGTGTCACACTGAGTGGTGGTGTCCTTCCGAATCCCCCTCCTGTGACTCACTCTGCATTTTTTCTGGAATCGTTCCTTCTTTCCAGTGTGGGGGACCTCACCTGGAAAGTGTTGGCCGGGGACGATCCGGGGCACTGAAGTTCCAGAGGTGCTCTGACCTGCTCCTTGGCGGTCACCAAAGATGAGGGCCTTTAGAACTACCTCTTGAAACTGCAGGAATGTCCCCGTGTTGCCAGCGTACTGGAACAGTACAAAAGAGTTCTACATGGCAACCTGTACCATGTAGACCGCAACTTTTTTGTACCATACCCATGTTTTCCGCATGGCATTATATGGCTTGAGGACTTGATCAGAGAGATCAACTCCCCCCCATATACTGATTGTAGACCGGAATACAAACGGGCTTGAGGACTGGTCCCACGGTACCCCCCACAGGGACAGGGGTGCTGCTGTACCCATGAATTGTGGTGAGCATAAGGACATCCCTCTTGTCCTTATACATGAACATCAACAGGTTTTTATGGGAAAAGGCACGGGACTCACCCCGGGGGATAAGAGCGTGTAGGGGATGGGGCGGAAGGCCTCTTTGATTCTTCCGGACTGTCCCACAAGCGACCGTGGATCTGGCGGCGAGGGATGTGAAGAAAGGTGGTAACCTTTATCTAGCAATGGGTGCAAAAGGCCCCCAACGATTTTCCCGCTAACACCCAAAGTGGGCGGAAAATTCTGGGGGTTCAATACGGGAATCTCGTCCCTCATACACCATAAACTTGCAAGTGTACCCTGAGGTACTCCGAAAAGTTTATACATCTTCACACCATACAGCGTCCGCTTGGTTGGGATGTATTGCGGAAGCTGAGTCTCCCCTTAAAGCTGATGAGAGACTCATCAATAGCGACCTCCTGCCCAGGGACAAAGGCCTCCCAAAATTTGCCCCCGAAGTGATTGATGAACGGCCTGATTTTATATAGGTGGTCATACATGGGACATGCCGCATTATCAGCATAATGCAAACATTTCCGAATGGCCTCTAACCGGGGACATGTCATGGCCATACTGTAGAGTGGGGTCTGATAGAGGACGTCCCCACTCCAGTATTGCCTGACACTGGGTTTTATAACTCGACCCATATGCAGCACGAGCCCCCAAATGGTCCTCATTTCGGCCGCATTGACCGCGTACCATCCATTGGGACTAGCGCGGGTTTGCAGCGACAAACTGTAGGATGTACAGGTTCGTCTGGTCAACAATCAGATTGACGAAGTCTTCACTGAAAAAAAATATGAAATAGTCCATTTCAGTGAACCCGGCAATGTCCATCTTGATTCAGGAATCACGGACTCGTGGTCCGCTGACTGAGTCCAGATAAGTTTGCCGATACGGGGCTCCAATGAACTTGGCTGGGGGGCTTGACTAGTATGAGCGCCAGGGGGACTCATACTAGCATGGGGCACAGGGTCAGTAGCAGAGGGGGTTTGCGGCCTCGCTTAGTGGCGACTCCGCCGCCTTGGTGGCTCATCATCAGAAGATGATGAGGAGGACGAGGAAATAAGGAAGGTGTGATCTTCCTCAACCTCTGTGGCACTTTCAGAGTCGGAGGCAAGTAAGGCATATGCCTCCTCTGCTAAAAAGGCCCTGTGGGCCATTTCCTACGGGTCTGATCAGCAGCAGCTTTAGCTAACGGTGGAGGACCGCTCTTTTATAGCTAAGAGGGCCCGGCCACACATTTAGCAACATAAAAAAAAAAAGGTCTGCGCCCAAAAAAGAACGCTGGGGGCAGACCACAACGACCCTGTAGGGCCGGGATAACGCAACTAAAGGTGCTGTGGACCTGCGGACACCTACAATTGGTACGCTAAGAAAATGGTCTACGACCCAAAAAAAAGACTGGGCGCAGACTGCAGCAACCCTGTAGGGCCGGGGTCACGCTGCTAAAGGTGATACAGACCCGCAGACACCTACAGATGGTATGCCAAAAAAAATCCTTTTTTTTTTACTCCTTTTTTTTTTTTAACTGTCCCTGCCTTATTTAATCCTTTCCCTGACTGCTTTCTGTGCCAAGGGGCCACAGAAAGGGGGCAAGGGGCACTTTTTTCTTCTGAGGGGGGAGATGGCAGCATGGGGCTCCGTCCTGCACACCAGATCTCTGTGAAATGGTGGGCAGAACGGAGCAGCATACTCCTGCACCCACCTCCCCCTCCCCATACTGCAGTGAATGGTGCGGTCACTACGGCCGCCCAATCACTGCTGTACTGGGGGATGGCAACAGTGCCGCCCCCCAGTACTGTACGGATGATGATTTGTGGTGTATATTACACCACCGATCATCATCATTATCCAGGTCATCGGGTCACACATTACCCAGATGACCCGGAACCGCCGCAGACCGCCGGTTAGTGTTTATCCACAGGATCCCCCTCAGCACTCTGCCGGGAAGCCTGCTGAATGATTTCAGCAGGCATCCGGCTCCTATCCCCGCCCGGTGAGCGTGGGGAACGGTATCGCAGCAAATCGCCGGTCTGAATTGACCGTCGATTTGAAGTGATCGCATATATGACGGGACCTCAGGACCCCCCTGAGTGATATTCCGGGATGCCTACTAAAGGATATCAGCAGGCATTCCGGTCCAGTCCCCGCCCGGCGAGCGGCAGGGGCCGGAAAAATGCAGGACGTACCCATACACCCTGACTCCTTAAGGACTCGGAAACGTGGGTTTATGGATATGCCCTGCATCCTTAAGGGGTTAAGGCATACACCCGCATCCTGTTCGTGATGCCAAAATTAACATGTGGTGGACCACCAGGTGAATGGCGGGACCACGGGTGTGGCGGTGTAGGTTGGTGGGATCTGATGTATTAACCCCTATGTGTTCGAGACACCAGTGTGGTTTTCAGGTTCCAAAACTCCACACACCCTCATTCTCCGCTATGCCAATTGCTAGAAGTGAAATGAGAGTCCACAACCAGTTATGGTCAAACTGAGGCTTTACTGAGTATAAGACAGGTGTAATTATCTTCACAGTTAAGGCCAGAATTCCCAGAGAGGTGGCCAGGACCCAAAGGACCTCGCAGCTTGCTGGGTCAATATACTTGTAATAAACTTGACTTGTAACTAGACTTGACTTAACTATGTGCAGGACTTGACTAGTTTCAGTGACAGCAAACATAGACTTGAGACTTACTGTAGAGATGATAGCTTTTGTGGCCTTCCAGATGTTGATCACTTGCCCTGAGTTCTCTGGTAGCTGAGCTCAGTAAGGTAGCCGGTGGTAAGTGCTAAGAGCTGCTTGCAGCAGAAGAGGCAGAATTGTAATGCCCCCCCCCCCCCCTTTTTAAAGTGGGGGGGCTGAACGAAAGCCCATTGGTCAAGCTGTGGTCAAATCATGTGACTGCACAACATAACATGTGACAAACTTATACACAGGTCCTTGAGACCTCCCACAGGTCCTTTATACTATCTTTACATAGGGATCCTGTCTATGCATTAAAGTGACATACACACCATATAAAACAACAGGGAGACAACAGGGGGAGACCCTGCAGGGGAGCCCCCAGGTCACTGAGGGACTCAACCTGACAGGGCCTACATGTAGTACAGGACCGTGTACCTGTACTGGGACATCACACTTACATTTCAAATTGGATTTGTGGTGTCCCGGTACCGTATCCTATACGTTACCTGTATAGAGGTCCCCATAGCCAGAGTCCCTAGGACGTCGGGGTCCTCTTGTCTAGTATTCCCCTTGTCACCTCTCACTTAGTCAGTAGCAGGACCTGGGGGTCACGTGATCAGGTAAAAACTCTATGGTTTTGCTTAAGGACCTTTGGAGGTCCCCGTGATGTGTTCACCCACCATGCCTTGTAACGGTGAGTGACAGCTGACACGGACCAATCCAAAAAGGCCCTGCCCATATAAGGGAGCGGTGGCCATTACTCTTTTTCTTTGCTCATGGGCTGCTGATGAGGATGGATCTGCGCAGCTGTCATCAGCAGTAACCAGGCCTAAGCCTTGAGGCAACGGTCATCTCTCAAAACTGTGAGTTACTTCAATCCCTTTTACCTCAGCAAGATCACCGGACCTAAATATTTCCCTAAATCAGGACGGATCTCTGCAAAAATCCTAAATCTAATAACTCTTTGGATAAGTCAATGGTCCTCAGCATCTGTCAACCACTGCCGTGCTATATTAAGACTGTTGCTGTTAATTGGATGTACCGCAAGTACTTCAGTAAAGTTTATGCAACTTCAAGTTCATCTCCATTGTGGACCTTCATTCATTTAAGCACGCACCTATCGTTCCTGGGAAGGGTGGTGATAGGCCGGAGATTCACCTCAGCGTATTAACCCTCACCCTGGCGTCAGGAGTGACAGGGGTTAAATTAACCCCTTATATTCTGAAGCAAAACCCCAACTACACTATACCCCCAAGGGCTACCACAGATTACTTTAGGACCCCGAGTCAGGCCCACTGAAGCTTGCACACCTCCCTGGACTAGAAGTCCTTTACGGTGCCTATCCATTGTATATTTTTGGTGTTCTGCCCTCTAAATATAATACTGCCACACACTTCCCCCCTCGGATTCAAACTAGTGCACACTTCCCCCTGAATACAACACTGCAACACACTGTCCCCTGAATATAATACTGCTAAACACTGCCCCCTAAATAAAAAAAAGCCACACTATACCCCCCTGAATGAACAGTAGAACACAATGTGCCCCCAGGAAATAATTGCCACATTAAAGGAGTCCTCTAGTGAAGCATAACTTATCCCCTATCCAAAGGATAGGGGATAAGGTATAGATCGCGCAGGAGGGGGAACAACTAAATGCATCCAAAAACGCAGTGTGGTCAGTATGAATCCACCCTTACTAGGCAAAATGAAAACTATAAAACATTTCAAAATTATGCCTATGGTAAATCAGGGCATAAATACCTCAAAATAGTGGCGTTTTTGCTGCCCCCCTGATGCTTCTAACTGAGCAGTATCAGACCAAGGCTACAGCCTAAGATGCCATACCTAGCATGTGACACTGAGAAGAGCGCTAGGTTCGCCTGTTATGTAGATGGCGGCAGCCTTGGTCTGATACTGCAGAGTTACGAGCAGCGTCAGAGGGTGGTGTTCGATAAAAATGGCGCTAAATTGAGTTATTAATGTGTTGTTTTGATATTAGGTGCAATTTTGAAAAAAAATTACTATAGTGCAGAGTGCTGCACTATTGTCATTTTTCCCAAAAAAAAAAAAAAAAAACGGTGTAGTTCCACTTTAAAATGTCCATACATCATGGTGACAGACCTTGAGCCAGTGGTCGCCAAACCGTGAACCTCCTGCTGTTGCAAAACTACAACTCCCAGCATGCCCGGCATGCTGGGAGTTGTAGTTTTGCAACATCTGGGGGTCCACAGTTCTGAGACCACCGGCCTATGGTCTATTGTCGGGCTGACAGTTTTCCCAGCAGCTTTGCTGCTCCTATATCACTTTTGCCAGCTATTTTTCAATGCAATATTTTTGTCTTTTTTTTTTTTTTTTTTTTTAGGCCAATCAAACAAAACAATTTACAGAATAAAAAATAAATAATTAGAAAAATGTTTTACTTTTTTTGTTACATGTTTTTCACAGACAGCATTAAGTTGTGTATCAACCACCCAAAAAAACATGTATACACAGAGTCGCCATTTGTGCCTCCAAACGCAGTCCTATGGTGCCATCTAGTGGCCAAACTGCCTTCTCCTGGCAAATTGCATTAGGCATTAGAGCTCAGACGGAGAGGAAAGTATGCTTCTATTTTTCCTAGATTGCCATTTACCCTTTGCACAACCCCGTCCCAACAACACGTGCGATCAATAAATTTGTGCAGTTGCTGTTTCATTCCGTCTTCTGCATGCTTCTTGTGAAAGCTCAGAGCACTGCAGATGTCAGATCAGATGGATTCCCCTCTTACATAGATATAAAATATGAGCTCTATTTGGTAAAAAAATAAAAAATAAAAATAATAAAAAAAAAATCCATTTCAGATTCCTGGCTTCTTGGAACGAAAAAACACGTACAAAATGCCTACAAATGAGCGGACCGGGCAAAAGTCCAAGATCAAAGCAAATAATATATGGGTAGGAGTTCTGTAAACTGCTCTACGATTTTCCTTTTTTTTTTTGCTATAAATTAGGTCGAATTGATACTTAGACACGTTCTTCGAGAATATATACGTCAGGCCTTATGTCCTAAGTGTAGCAAATTTGGATCGCTGGTTTGAGTTACTTACGACTGTGCCGTTCAGCATGTGGATAATGTGAAGGATGACGTTCATGAAGCATTGCTCAGCTCGGAGCAAGGAGTTTACACAAAGATGAAAAATAGATTTCCGGTAAAACGTGAAAAAGTTGGAATTTGCATTAGGGAATAATTTGACCGCAGAAAAACAGGGTATACATGCCGTCAAGAAATCATGTTGTAGGTTGCGGTGCGTTCTATTGAATATCCGTCCACTGCAGGGACAGTGGGGGACATTTATCAAGGCATTTACAGAGGATTTCTGTGTATATTTGTCGCCGAAATGTCGCAATTGCGACAAATTGCGTGACTTTTTGATGTACACTGGCCTGCACAATTTTTCTCAGAACAGATGTGTTACACAGGTTCTTCCTTTTACTTTGCAGTGAACAGAGATTTATGACGGGCAAATTTTCTATAAAAAATTAAATCGCAGATTTGTCGCCCTCAATTACACAGAAAACCTGCACCAGCCCAGACCTAGCATACAAAACTGGCTGTAGACAGCAGTTTCAAAAGGTCACACAAAAGTTACGCGGGTGGAAAAAGTCTCACAAAAGTCACAGGATGGGGGCCATTGAAAGTGGTGTCCTGAAGTGAAATTTCAGAAAAATGTGTACACCACCATATTTATCACAGGCCCTGCACCATTTAATAAATATGTTGCATGTACACTCCAACTACACCATCAAAACCTGTGTATAACATCAGTGCATCTACACTGACTTTGATAAATGTCCCCCAGTGTGCCTATAGTGTGCACCCTTAGGGCAGTATCACACAGGAAGCTGAAGTGTTGCATCCATATTATAGCTGCAACACCTCAACCTCCTACAGTTATACTGAAAAGTGTTGCTCGCGAATATTCGCAATGCGAATATCGCATATTCGCGAATTCGCGAATATTCGCGAATATAGCACTATATATTCGCAATTACGAATATTATTTTTTTTTCACAGTATACATCACAGTGATCATTAGTGTTGCTCGCGAATATTCGCAATTCGAATTTTAATCGCGAATATCGCATATTTGCGAATGTGCGAATATTACGAATATAGTACTATATATTCGTAATTACAAATATTCTTTTTTCGCATATGCGAATATTGAGACCTCCCTTATTTCATGGTATGGGGAACTGTGACTAGTGCATTCATTCTGTGATTTTTTGCCCATTGTGGTCTATGGGGATCTCACGGCATGTAAAACAGTAAGCTAAGCAGGACCGTCTCGGCAGCACAGTGTTACAGTGGGACAGAGGGTTACAGTGT
Organism: Hyla sarda; assembly: GCF_029499605.1. Lineage (NCBI taxonomy): Eukaryota > Metazoa > Chordata > Amphibia > Anura > Hylidae > Hyla > Hyla sarda. Next base: position 387,836,033 of record NC_079191.1, read on the forward strand.
TGTGGTTTAACTTTACTCTCCTGGAAAAGCAGCTGAGTTGCCCATAGCAACCAATCAGATCGCTTCTTTCCTTTTTCACAAGGCCTCTGCAAAATGAAAGAAGCGATCTGATTGGTTGCTATGGGCAACTCAGAAACTTTTCCTGGAAAAGTTTCTGAGTTGCCCATAGCAACCAGATTGCGGCCTTCATTTTTCAGAGGCCTTTTCAAAAATGAAAGAAGCAATCTGATTGGTTGCTATGGGCAACTGCACAACTCTTCCTCTACACTGGTTTTGATGAATCTCCCCCATAGAGGGAGATTTATCAAAACCTGTCCAGAGGAAAAGTTTCTGAGTTGCCCATAGCAACCAATCAGATTGCTTCCTTAATTTTTCACAAGGCCTCTGCAAAATGAAAGAAGAGATCTGATTGGTTGCTATGGGCAACTCAGCATTTTTTCCTGGAAAAGTTTCTGAGTTGCCCATAACAACCAGATTGCTTACTTCATTTTTCAGAGGCCTTTTCAAAAATGAAAGAAGCAATCTGATTGGTTGTTATGGGCAACTGCACAACGCTTCCTCTACATTGGTTTTGATGAATCTCCCCCATAGAGGGAGATTTATCAAAACCTGTCCAGAGGAAAAGTTTCTCAGTTGCCCATAGCAAACAATCATATTGCTTCCTTCATTTTGCAGAGGCCTTGTGAAAAATGAAAGAAGTAATCTGATTGGTTGCTATGGGCAACTCAGCTGCTTTTCCAGGAAAGTAAAGTTAAACAACAGCACTGTAACACTCTGTCCCACCCCAGGACTCGAACCCGTGGTGGTCTCCCATCCACTGTGCTGCCGAGACAGTCCTGCTTACGCTGGGTTCACACCACGTTTTTCAAATACGGTAACCGTATACGGTTTTCCGCAAAAAAATGTATATGACCGTATCCGAAACCGTATGCATAGAGAATGCATTGTAAACCATATTCCAAATGTTGTGTACGGTTGCATCCGTTTTGCCTCGGATACGGTTTTGCCGATTTTTCAACCGTAGGCAAAAACGCTGTCGACCACGTTTTTGCCTCCGGTTGGAAAACCGTATGCGAACCGTTTGCGGTTCTTTTAACATTGTTGTCTATGAGAACCGTACACAGAATTTCAGAATACGGTTGCACACGGTTTTTGTAATCCGTTTTTGGAGTTGACACATATTGGAATTTCAATAGAGCAATAATAACTTTATTAAATTGCTGGAAAACTAATTCCAACAAAATAGCAAAACCGTTGGCAAAAACTGATGCAAACGGATAGAACCGTACGGGGAAAAACCGTATACGTTTTAATTTGGAGTCATACGGTTGTATACGGTTGCATACGGTTTTTGCCATACGTTTTTTAGCGGAAAACCGTATACGGTAACCGTATTTGAAAAACGTGGTGTGAACCCAGCCTTACTTTACTGTTTTACATGCCGTGAGATCCCCATAGACCATAATGGGCCTATTGGTTTCAATGGGCAAAAAAATCACAAAGTTAATGCACCAGTCACAGTTCCCTATACCATTAAAGAAGGGAGGGCTCAATATTCGCGAATATGCGCATTTATTTTTGCATATGCGCGAATATAACAAATATGCGAATTTCGCGAATATATGACAAATATTCGTCCATATATTCGCGAAATATCGCAAAATCGAATATGGCCTATGCCGCTCATCACTAGTGATCATCCCTCTCTGCTTCCAGCTTGTGCGATGTAAAGAAGGCTCTAACACTACTGTGTGAGACTGGCGTGCGAATTTTCGCACATGCAAATTTTCGTATATGCTAATTTTCGCATATGCTAATTTCCGCATATGAGAAAATAAAACATGAATATCACGAATATGCGAATTTAGCGAATATATGACGAATATTCGTCCATATATTCACGAAATATCGCAAATTCGAATATGGCCTATGCCGCTGAACACTAATACTGAACTTGGATCACTATAGGGTTCTAAGGTGATCTAACTTTAGTTCACATGAACAGCAGGGAACCCAGGTCTTCAAAGCTTTAAAAATACAGATGCTAAACTGCAGACAGAAGTTATGTTATCAGTGGTGCTTGACTTCAAGATATATATATAACTTACTAATATAGTGATCTTACAAACTGTACTGGCTTCAGCATATTTTTGCATAATTTACCCCTCACAGGAAGTTGTGTAGTTCTTTCATTCTCAATGTGGTGTTGTCTTAGTAGCACCACGGTTCCTCACTCTCTCCTGATAGGAAGTTGTGTAGCTCTTTTATTGTCAGCATGATGTTGTCTCAGAAGCTACCTGGCTTCTTCCTCTCTCCCCGAACAACATTTTATCATCTGCTGACATTAAGGGGAAAAGGTGTGTTTATGCCATGCTTTCCTGAGCTAAACAATGCTACAGGTAGAGGAGCAGACAGGGAATGAATGTGGGTGCAGCTGACTGCAGAGCAATCATCTGCTGTTTGCTGAGATGTTTTACAACAGCTCTGGATGGGGCACTGGTAGGTGTGCTGTGGGGAGTAGGAAGAGTGGGCTGTGATAAAGAGCTGATGGAAAGCAATGTATTCTGGGAATTGTAGTACAGAGCAATAGTGTTGAGCGGCATAGGCCATATTCGAATTCGCGAATATTCGCGAATATATGGATGAATATTCGTCATATATTCGCGGATATTCGCATATTCGTAATATTCTCGATTTATTTTCGCATATGCGAAGATTCACATATGCGAAAATTAGCATATACAGAATTTAACATAAGCAAACATTCGCATATGCGAATATTAGCATATGCAAATTTTCGCATATGCGAAAATTCGCACACCGGTCTCAAACAGTAGTATTAGAGCCTTCTTTACACCACACAAGCTGGAAGCAGAAAGGGATGATCACTGTGATGTGTACTGTGAAAAAAAAAAAATTTAAAAAATGAAAAAAAATTTAAAAAATATTCGTAATTACGAATATATAGTGCTATATTCGCGAATATTCGCGAATTCGCGAATATGCAATATTCGCGAATAAAATTCGCATTGCGAATATTCGCGAGCAACACTACAGAGCAACTGCTCAGTCAGAAAGAAATAAAAGGATATAGAATTACAGATCTACAAAACAAATGGATTTTTGGTGATTTCAGAACTGAGGCAGACAAGTAAGAAATACTTGGGGATCAAAAGTCTGGGCACCCCAGGTAAAAATTTGTATTTATGTGCATAAAAAAGCCAAGGAAAGATGGAAAAATCTTCAAAAGGCATCAAATTACAGATTAGACATTCTTATAATATGTCAACAAAAGTTAGATTTTATTTCCATCATTTACACTTTCAAAATAACAGAAAACAAAAAAATGGCGTCTGCAAAAGTTTGGGCACCCTGCAGAGTTAATATCTTGTACTGCCCCCTTTGGCAAGTATCACAGCTTGTAAACACTTTTTGTAGCCAGACAAGAGTATTTCAATTCTTGTTTGAGGTATCTTTGCCCATTCTTCCTTACAAAAGTCTTCCAGTTCTTTGAGATTTCTGGGCTGTCTGTCACGCACTGCTCTTTTAAAGGAAAACTGTCACATATTTTCTCCCACACTATCCACATATACTGGTGGATAGTGCGGGAGACGCTGATTAAAACGAGCCCTACCTTGGTCTGATCCGCGCCGCCGTTCGCCCGCAATTGTAGTTTTAATCTCTGTGTATATCCGGCTGTAACTGGCAAAGGCGGTGCTTCTGCGGGCTAACTGACACTGACTTCAGCGCCGCTCATGAATATTCATCCCTCCCTCTGGTTAGGAGCGGCGAAGAGAGGGAGAACAGGAGGTTTTATGGATGAATATTCATGAGCGGCACTGACGTCAGTGTCAGTCAGCCCACAGAAGCACCGCCTTTGCCAGTTATAGCCGGATATACACAGAGATTAAAACTACAAGTGCGGGCGAACGGCGGCGCGGATCAGACCAAGGTAGGGCTCGTTTTAATCAGCGTCTCCCGCACTATCCACCAATACCGGTGGATAGTGCGGGAGAAAATATGTGACAGTTTTCCATTAAGGTCTATCCATAGATTTTCAATTATATTGAGGTCAGGAGATTGTGAAGGCCATGGCAAAACCTTCAGTTTACGCCTCTTGATGTAATCCCCCGTGGATTTCGAGGGTTGTTTAGGATCATTATCCATTTGTAGAAGCCATCCTCTCTTTAACTTCAGCTTTTTCACAGATGGCATCAAGTTAGCATCCAAAATTTGCTGAAATTTTATTGAATCAATTTTTCCTTCTACTCGTGAGATGTTCCCTGTGCCACTGGCTGCAATACAACCCCAAAGCATGATTGATCCACCCCCATGCTTAACAGTTGGATAGAGGTTCTTTTCATTAAATTCTGTTCCCCTTCTTCTCCAAATGTACCTTTGCTCATTCCAGCCAAAAAGTTAAATTTTAACCTCATCGGTCAACAGAACTTGTTTCCAAAATGCATCAGGCTTGTCTATATGTTCATTTGCAAAGTTCAAACGCTAATTTTTGTGGTGAGGACGTAGAAGAGGTTTTCTTCTGATGACTCTTTCATGAAGACCATATTTGTACAAGTATCTCTTTATAGTGGAATAGTGTACCACAACTCCAGTGTCTGACAGATCTTTCTGGAGGGATTGTGCAGTCAAACGTGGGTTTTGAATAGTTTTTCTCACAATCCTGCGAGCTGTTCTGTCTGATATTTTTCTTGGTCTTCCAGATCTTGCTTTAACTTCCACTGTTCCTGATGACTGCCATTTCTTAATTACATTCTGAACAGAGGATATTTACATCTGAAAACGTTTTGCTATCTTCTTATAGCCTTCTCCAGCTTTGTGAGCGTCAACTATTTTCAGTTTCAGATTTCTAGACAACTGCTTAGAAGAACCCATGGTGCTGATTGTTGGGGCAAGGTCAGATGAGTCTGGGCATTTAAAACCTTGGAGATTGACATCACCTGGTCTTCCCAGATGATGATTGAGAACAATCCATGACACTGGCAGGTCTCAGCTTTGAAAAGGGGGCAGTGCATGCTATAAATTCTGCAGGGTGCCCAAACTTTTGCAGACGCCATTTTTTTGTTTTCTGTTAATTTGAAAGTGTAAATGATGGAAACAAAATCTAACTTTTGTTGACATATTATAAGAATGTCTTATCTGTAATTTGATGCCTTTTGGAGATTTTTCCATCTTTGGTGACTCCGATCGGCTAATTTTTTACCCATATCCGGTATTGTGACCGGACCTAAAACCGTAGTATACTACGTTTGACGTCGGTCGGCTCATTAAAGTGAAAGGATTTCATCTCCGGTCTGGATAGGGAACGGGAGCACCAGGTTTTCCCCAGCCGGATCCGGCAACCACAGGCTGAAAACGAGGTGTGAATGTAGCCTTACTGCAGCGATTCAACTCCCAGTCACTGTCTACAATGTTCTATCAGTGTGTTGCACAGAAGAACAGCAGCAATTCAGCTCAAGCACAAATCCTGCCTAGAAGCACTGATAGGGAAGAAATTGAGATTGAGAGAGAAGGTGCAATTTTGGGTGTAGTACACAGCAACTGTGTGATGCGGCACTGGTGTGTACTGCTGGTGTTGTGCACAAATACTTTTTTAAGCGTACTGTAGTGCACTTTTCAGCCTTCATAAGTGCATATCACATTCGTACATCTAAATGGTGTAGATCTAAGAGGCAGGGAGTCCCTCAGAGTCACTTGAAAATATGGCACGATGCATGCTTACTTGCTTGTGTAGTGACTGCCGAATTGTCACCATTCGGCAGCGGGGATGACTTCTGGCTCTCCATCTTATTGGACCCTCGCTTCCAGCACAAAATGGGGGCCTTTTTTACAACCATTGCGAGGGAGGACAAACTGGCCTATTACACTGGCCTATTACAGAGATGTAGTCAGTTGGCCGATGCCTATCGGTGCCATCGTCCATCCTCTCGCAGGTCTGACTCTGGGGACCCTCTGCGCTCACCTTCCACTGCCATGGCTGCTGGGGAGGGGTGGGATGACAGGAGCAGTACCAGCTCCATCAGCAGCAGCCTGAGTCTACAGTCGCTGATGAGTACCTTTCTTCACCCGCATAGTGAAGCAACTTATCAGCAGCAGGTAGACCTGGAGCCGGACCTGAACCAGAAGGTGGTGGCATACCTTGACATGTCCATGCCAAGACACCTTGAAGATGAGCTGGACTTCTGGGAAGCCAAACTTGATTTGTGGCCACAACTAGCAGAGTTTGCCTTGGAAAAGCTGTCCTGCCCAGCCAATAGTGTGCCATCAGAGCGGGTGTTAAGTGCGGCAGGGGGCCATAATCACCCCAAGGAGAACTCGTCTGTCCACAAAAAATGTGGAGAGACTGACCTTTGTGAAGATGAATCAGGCATGGATCAGCCAGCATTTCCAACCACAAATGCCTGATGCACCAGAGTAGATTGACCATAGTGCCACACCAACACTTCACAAATATGGATAGTGCAAAACAGATTTAAGGTGCTGCTCCCCAGCAGCTCCCCGCATCAGACCTTTTTTCACCCACCTTTGTCACCGGCTACTGGTATTGCCACCCACCGCACCACGCTGTCACCGGGTCACTATCAGGACTCCTGATGCTGCTGCTGCCACCTCCAGGCAGTCTCATTCTGCCACCAAATGTTCTCCTCATGCTGCCGCCACCTCCAGGCTATGTCATTCAGCCACCATATGTTCTCCTCATGCTGCCGCCACCTCCAGGCTATGTCATTCAGCCACCATATGTTCTCTTCATGCTACTGACAACTCCAGGCTGTGTCATTCAGCCACTATGTGGTCTCCTCTTGCTGCCACCAACTCCAGGCTGTGCCATTCAGCCACTATATGGTCTACTCATGCTTCCACCACCGCCAGGCTGTGTCATTCAGCCACTATGTGGCCTCCTCATGCTGCCGCCAACTCCAGGATGAGTCATTTAACCATTGTGTGGTCTCCTCATGCTGTCGTCAACTCCAGGCTGTATCAATCAGCCACTATATGTTCTCCTCATGCTTCCACCACCTCCACACTGTGTCATTTAGCCACTGTATGTTCTCATCATGCTGCCACCACCTCCATGCTGTCATTCAGCCACAATATGGTCTCCTCATGCTGCCGAAAACTCCAGGCTGTGTCATTCAGCCACTATGTGGTCTCCTCTTGCTGCCACCAACTCCAGGCTGTGCCATTCAGCCACTATATGGTCTACTCTTGCTTCTGCCACCTCCAGGCTGTGTCATTCAGCCACTATGTGGTCTCCTCATGCTGCCGCCAACTCCAGGCTACGTCATTCTGCCAGTTTATGGTCTCCTCATGCTGCCGCCACCTCTAGGCTCTGCCATTGTGCCGCCATGTGACATGTGACTCCTTGTTGCATTTGGTCTTTTGTAACCACTCATTTTATTATTAAATCTTAAATTTAAATGTTTATTTAAATATCAAAAAATCGATAGAGCGATAACAATGAACCATAACTGATTAAATGAAACATTTGCACTTTCACAGTCAGGGGGGCGCTGAGAGGCAGGGGCTGGAACAGGTGGTATCCGCCAGCTCGATTTTAAGATACAAGTACAAGCTTTTTCACTGCAGCCACTTCTAGCTTTATGCGCCCACTTATCCAACAGCCCAGAAGCTGAATGTGCTCCTGTCCAAGTTACTGGTACTGCAGTCCCTCCCTTTTCAAGTGGACACTCCGAGTATGGGGGTGCACTAAGAGGCAGAGGCTGGACAACCAGCTGGATGCTCCCCAGAATGGGTAATCAAAAAATTAAAATAAATTCAAATTAAATAAAAATTACATAAAAAATCTGCCACATCCAGACGCTCTACGGCAGTGATTCTAATAGTGATGCCTGTAATCTGCATGTCATACTGAATAACAGTATAATTTCACTAACACAGCACACTCCCTATGCTTGTTAGGACAAGGCAAAGTGTTCTACACCCCTATTGAGCCTCTCTTTAGGCCAGAAATCAAAGTTTTTAATAACAATTCGTCGCAAATAAATTCGGACCGAACCTAATTTTTTGGGAAAATTCGGCTAATCGGACAAATCAAATTTTTAAAAAATTCGCTCATCTCTAGTCATATGAGTCATTCTATACCTCCCAACTGTTTTGATGGTCAAAGAGAGACATTTATGATTTATTGTTTAATCTGTATTGTTTGATCTTTTTTCTTTTTCAGGTGTATCTATATACTATATTCTACTTAAAGCTTTAGCACAAATTCACCAAAAAATTTTATTTTTATAATCCAAATTAAACCAAATAGAGGGAACATATACAGATTGGGGCCCTATATAAGGTTAGGAACTAGATAAATTGATTCTGGGTTAATATGGTAAGGCACTAATGCATGCACATTTATATCTTAGGTCTAAAAGAGGGACACTTGTTGGCTTTCCCCAGGTGAAAACAGGCAAATGTTTTCATTTGGTATGTGCACCAGGAGTTAAATTTGGTGCATACAATGAATGGCTCCACCTACATAAAGTGGTGGCCCAGATTTATCAATCTCTTGGAGACAAAAACTGGAGTGATTTACCGTAGTAACCATTCACAGCTCAGTTTTGATATCTAAATAAGTTCTCGTTAAGTGAAAGCTGAGCTGTGATAGGTTACTATAGTAAATCACTCCAGTTTTTGTCTCCAAGAGATTGAAAAATCTTTCAAAAATGAAAGAAGCAAGCTGATTGGTTGCTATGGGCAACTGGTCAACTTTTCCTCTACACAGGTTTTGATAAATCTCCCTCATCTAGTATATAAAGACTGAAGATTCCAATACGGTGTATACATGCATAAACTAGTAGTGGCTGTATAAAAATAAATACTAGCACATATACAATTGTCATTGTAAGAGTATACACACAGAAACACAGAAACTAGCCCAGAAATAAAAGAGGCCCGCAAAAGGTACAAAAATACAAAAGTTCAGTTTATAAAGTGCTATTGGATTGGTAGGGGCAACAGGAGTATTAAGGGCTGATGCACTGCAAAAAGACTGCAGCCAGTCCAACCACTCCTGTGAAAAAATGCCTCAAAGTATATCCAGCCAGCAGCAAGCACAAAGTGAACCATGTGGACGTCTTACCCCTCTCCAGGACACCACCCCAACGTCGTGAAGCAACCTCTTGGCGAAACGACGTTGGGGTGATGTACTGGAGTGGGGTAAAACGTCTGCATGGTTCGCTTAGTGTTTGCTGCTGGCTGGATATACTTTGAGGCGTTTTTTCACAGGAGTGGTTGGACTGGCTGCAGTCTTTTTGCAGTGCATCAGCCCTTAAAAGGACATCTATAGTGCAAAATATATAATTATAAGTTATAGATCACGGGGGGTCTGAGCGCTGGGGCCCCCCGCGATCTTCGGTACGGGGCCACAGCAATATACAGGAAAGGGGGCGTTCCGTCCCTGCATGACGCGGCGGCCGACACGCCCCCTCCATGAATCCCATAGAAATACATGGTTTGTATGAAATTTGTATGAAATTTGTATGAAAATTCTACTTCAAAATATAAAATACCACGAGCAATAAGCGTATAACGATCAAATTGTAATAAAAGTAAATGTTATTCAACATATATGCTCAAAAATACAGACATTTAAAACACATTAAAAAAAGAGAACCTGTAGCATAGTGCAGGAGGACCGACTAAAATGGAGGCTACACACTTAGAGGTCACAGCTAAATAGCTGAGATAAATAGAGGTCAGAGCATTTCACAGTGTTGGTAAATACAAATAGCATAAAGTGCAAAAGTGCACATAACAGAGCAAATAGGAATAGCATAAAGTGCATAAGTGCACCATAAATACAAGGGTCATAATGGTTTCTAACCATAAAGGAAATAAAGTGCCATAGTACAGAAATTATAATGCAGAAATACACTGAAAAAACTAAAGTAAGTTACCACAGTGGGACAAGGTGTGACATTCTTTTTAATGTGTTTGTCTGTAATGTCTGTATTTTTGAGCATATATGTTGAATAAAATTTACTTTTATTACAATTTGGTCATTATACGCTTATTTCTCGTGGTATTTAATTGTTGAACTTTGAGCGTAGATCTTTTACGATTTTTGTTGGTACCTATGTATCATATTCAAAATATAAAAGTAGCTCAGTCTAAGCTTTCATAGGACAGTAAATGGGGCTTTTAAGGTTCCTTTGCAGTCTATAAAAACATCTAGATGTCATGACTGTTAGCGACCAAGGCACCTAAGTGTTATGACAGAGGAAGTGGGATTGTAGAGAAATGCTCTTGGCCTGCTATCTAACAGGTTGCAACACTATTATGGAGGCCATCAAGCTCAAGTCATTTGAAAAACCAAAATCCCAAAGTTTTCTTTTCAAAATATGTGTAAAATATTTGATATGGCAGCAATTATTATGGTATATATTTAGCAAATTAACGGGACCAGCAGTCCTACAAACTCCACTGCAGACAAGTAATACCTGAGTACTGTGGTATATATAGAGGCTCTGCAAGGGAAACAGCCCAAATAGTCCAGTCTCCTCCCACACCCCGAAAACATACTGGGGGTAGGGTCACACGTAACGGATCCACAGCGTATTTTACACTGCAGATCCGCCGGTGATCCACGGGTGACCTTGGCAAAAGCCTCCAGCTGTTGCCAAGGCCCGCCCCCTGGACTGTTCGCAGAGTGCCACGATGTCTGAGTACACTGCGCACAGGTGCAGCAACTCGCACGCCACTGTGTGGCTGCTCGGAGCGGCGGATTACTGCTGCAAGCAGGCTAGGGACAGGGCGAGGCAGGTGGGGGGTGGCAACAGCTGGAGGCACACTATGGGTTGGGTCACCAGCGGATCCACAGCGTAAAAAACAAAGCGGATCCGTTAAGTGTGACTCTTCCCTAATAGGTAAATTTAGATGAGCGTCTCAGAGAGGACAGGGACTGATTTGAGAGATGAAAAAGCATTGCAGAATATATTGGTGTTATATAAATACAGAACTATTATTATTGTGACCCTTGTCCCAGTTTATCCATTTATTCACCAACGGCATAACCCAGTGCAAAACTTGACCTTACATTTACAAACAAGGAATTATGGGCCTCACAGGAAATAGCCAGTTCACGAAAAGATAGCCAAAGCATTATGGTAATATCACAACACAGCCATTTAGCCCCAAGACAAGTGCAGATCCTTCCTAAGCATGTCCATTACTGTCTGCCAGGTACGTATTAAAATCACCTTATGCTGGATAACCCCTTTAACTCCAGCAAAATGCCTGATAGCCCAGTGATGGAAGTGAAATGAAATCCTACAGTCCAAGCACTATTAGACAGAATTATAGAGGTAAGATGGATGGAATGCCTTTCAGCCACAATGGAAAATAAACTAACCACCTTACAAAAGATATGGCAACTGTGATGACCACTTGGAAACATTAATATCTACTTAGAGATGATAAATGTATATCAGGAGATTTGGGGTCATGTGAGCTTCTGTCTTTTTTTTTTTTTTTTTATTCTCTTTACCCTTGAATTCTATTGCTTTTTTTTTTTTTTCATCAGCATCTGGCGTCAACTGTTTCCGAACGCTCCAAAGTCCAAGACGCTGGATAAATGTAAATTCAAATGAAATGAATGGCATCAGTTCTAGCATCAGTTTCCCTCCAGCGCTCTTTCTACAGTGCCAAAGGGAAAAGATTCCGGACATATGTAAAGGAGGCCTTAAAAAAGAACTCTGGGTGACCAGGTTGCCATAATCCTAGCCATGCATTGTTCTAGTGGAATTCCTAACCTGTATTTTCATTTTCCAAAAGTATTTTTTGAAGATTTTTTTCCCCAGCTTTTGCTTTAAAAAAAAAAACAAAATCAAATCTCCACAGTAATTATTTTAGGGTCATCCTATCCCTTTAAAAGCCTAGTAAAAACCTAAATGTTGTAGACCTGCTCTGAGCAGATGCTATGGAAGATGTGCTTGGCAAGGCTTAAAGTGTGCACTTTGTTCAGTCAAGTGGACCAAAGCGGCAGAAGGGAAATGAAGAAAAGCAGTGGGTGATATATTTATTTTTATCCTCATATTTTCATTCCTCCTTCCCTCACTGACAAGGTCAGCATGGGTTGGGAGCATGTCTGTGTTCACTGTACTGTATTTATGTCTGGAAACTCGCTGCTAATTACTGTGGTCACACTTCCTAATTCAGAAGAAAAGAACTTTGCAACCTCGGAACAGGAATGTGCCACCTAGATGTGCAGCGATGACCACAAAATTGGAATTTATTTCGGCGCAAAACAGAGTTTTATAAGGTGAAGACATATTATTACTTAAAGGCAGACACCGGAATGATTTAGTGGAAAGTTCAGCGACCATGAAATCATGTGAGCTTTCCGTAGAAACATGTTTCGAATTACCTTCAGACATATTACCCTTCAATGCCAAAGCCATTATGTATAGGAAGAACAAACGCTTTATAGCAGTGGTCTTAATGGGGTACTCCGGTGGAAAACAATTTTTTTTAAATTCAACCGGTGCCAAAAAGTTAAACAGATTTGTAAATTATTTCTATTTAAAATTTGTAATCCTTCCAGGACTTATCAGCTGCTGTATGCTCCAGAGGAAGTTGTAAAGTGCTCTTTGCTGACACCTCTGTCTGTGTCAGGAACTGTCCTGAGTAGGAGCAAATCCCTATAGCAAACCTCTCCTGCTCGGAACAGTTCCTGATGTGGACAGAGGTGTCAGCAGAGAGCACTGTGGACAGGCAGCAAATAATTATGCAACTTCCTGTGGAGCATTCAGCAGCTGAGGAGTGGAAGTTTTGTAACATCTGGAGGGCCTCAGTTTGAGACCACTGTTTTATAGGCATCCTTTATAAAGTATATTGAATGCTGCGTAATCTACAAGCATGCATTTTATATTATCTTATTAGAAAATCCAATGACCCAGTCTCCTAGCTCACAAGAGTCTATGCCCCAATGTGAAGCCTCCAGATACTTCCTGAGACATCCTGTGGTTTTGTATTTTCACCTCTACCCATAATGTGTTCCTGTAGTTTTATAATCTAAGCCGTCATGAATGATAAGCATATGGTGTCCTAACTACTTGGCGCTGCTCTTATAGTTGGGGAACTATCATCAAGACTTAGCGTTTGGAAAAGAAATGCATACATTTGCCTTGACTGCCCTGTCTACCATGACCATGACATCATCTGCTTCTTTACTGTGTTGTTTTCTGCTTTGGACAATCCCTACTTTTTTAGAAGGGTCCCATGAGTATTGTGACCCCAACCAATCAGATGTAATCTGTGCAGAAACCTGGTCAATTTCCCTGCAGCGCCACCTCTGGGTAAATGAAGCATTACACTTTGGCCACTCAAACCAACAAGCCAAGACGTCCCACTATTAGTGATCACAGCTGTCTACTACAGATTTCACGCTACAGAATTGGTGCTGCAGATTTCATCTATTAATTTATATTGATTAAATCTGCAGCATCAAATCCGCAGCGTGAAATCTGCAGCAGATTATATGGAAGGTATTGTCTATTTTTATTTCCTGATTAAAAAGCAGATACTGAACCATGTTCTGTTTTTGGATTCTGTTTCTATTTTCTGACTGTAATTCTTATTTTATTTTTAGTATGTTATGATGGGGGCAGCCACCTTGCTTTAGCTATTTTATTAGCATTTAGTGATATGATTTACGGCAAGCCCCATGTAAACATTGAACATCTCCAGATCCTATTCTTTGTATGGGACAGGATTCTAAGCATCCTCTGTGACCTGTGCAGAGGTCATTTTACAGGGGAGGGTGGAGGCTGAGCTCCTATTGTCTTATTTATCTACTGGTGTCAACTTTGACTGTAATTTTGTACAGATCACTTTCCAGCAGCCTCTTCCTTATCATTACAGACATGAAGTCTCAGCTTAGTTTTAGGCTTAGTGGTGAAAATGAAAACTGCAACATTTCAGGATAATTTTAAATAGTAAAATGAAAAACATCACAAAAATTCTTAAAGTGTACCTGTCATTAGCAAAAATTTTTTATATAATGTAGATAATACAATTATATGTATATTTGTAATATACAATGTAATATTTGTAATAGATATTGGTAAAAAAAAAAGTGTATATTTTGGGGTGAGAAAATGCTGTCCCTGCAGCTATTGTGTTGGCGGGACAAGCAGGGCTTTGTGCAGGCTCCTGGCTTGTCAATCATCCTGCTGTGCGAGCTGGGAGCACGTCACAGAGCCTCAGTGCACAGAGTCCTGCTTGTCCTCAGTGCACAGAGCCCTGCTTTTCCTCAGTACACAGAGCCCTGCTTGTCCTCAGTGTACAGAGCCCTGCTTGTCCTCAGTGTACAGAGCCCTGCTTGTCCTCAGTGTACAGAGCCCTGCTTGTCCTCAGTGTACAGAGCCCTGCTTGTCCTCAGTGTACAGAGCCCTGCTTGTCCTCAGTGTACAGAGCCCTGATTGTCCACCCTCACTTCCTGTATTTGGTCTCCTCACAGAGACACACAGGCAATAGCTGCAGGGACAAAAATATACAAATTTTTTAACCAAGGTATATCACAATACAATATTTTCTACTACCGTGTTTCCCCGAAAATAGTACCTACCCCAAAAATAGGCCCTAGCTGGATTATCGGGGTGGGCTGCAATATAAGCCCTACCCCGAAAATAAGACCTAGACGAGTGGTCTCCAACCTGCGGACCTCCAGATGTTGCAAATGTTTGCAACATCTGGAGGTCTGCAGGTTGAAGACCACTGACAATGTCTGGGCTGCAAATATTAAAAAACAAGCTTTAACTTACCTTCATCTTCCGTTCCCCCGTTGCTAAAGGAACCGGTCTCCCTGTCCTCCGCTGTTCTTGCTGCGGTCCTGGGGATGGGAACGTCACAGAGCCTTTAGACTATCACCGGCCGCAGCGATGTCCCGTCTCGGCCGATGATAGGCTGAGCCCACTGTGATGTAAGAAGCCGGACGGCTTCTTACATGACAGTCGGCTCAGCCTATCATCGGCTGAGGCGGGACATCGCTGCGGCCGGTGATAGGCTGAAGGCTCTGTGACGTCCCAACACCAGGAAGCAGCAAGAACAGTGGAGGGAACATGAGGCCAGAGCCTTAGCAATGGGGGAACAGAGGACGAAGGTAAGTTAAAGCTTGTTTTTTTAATATTTACAGCCCGGGCACAGGAATAGATACAGCACAGCGGCTGACAATTATTTGCAGAGGGGGAGAGAAGCTGCGCTCGCGGGTGACAAATGATTAGTGCCCCGATGTGGGGTGCAGCGCTGGGCTGATAAACCAGCGGGGGGGGGGGGAGTGTTCAGGGACATTGGGGGGCAGAGCTGCGCCCATCACATGTTGATAATGGGGGGGTGTAAATACCATACCGTGGAACCGCCATGTTGTTCAATGTGCATACCGTACGGTAAATAAATAAGCCCTACCCTGAAAATAGGCCCTAGTGTGTTTTTTGTGACTAAATTTAATATAAGACCCGGTCCTATTTTTGGAGAAACACGGTATATATATGTATGACTGATAAATTTTAATTTATAAAATCCCCAGTCATTTTCTAAAGCCCTTGAATGAGTTAGACAATGACTTGAAGATTGTAGATAAGTCCCTTTCCAATAGGTATCACTAGAGAGCTCTTTCTTTATTTGACAGAATGCTACTTGTGGAGCAAGTATGGATTATTAGTCTCCTCAAATCTTTATGTCACTCCACTTTTATACTCACCCTGCAGAGGAAACCTATGAGCCTTGCTGATCAGGAAACTGGTGACTATCTGTAATAAGCTTGTATATAAAATGGCTATTACACCCTCAAAGCATTTACAAGGTTTTGTTTTGTATTAAAGTTCAATTTTTTTTATAATTATTGCTTTTAAACTATCATAGTCTTTAGCTAGAATCTATTACATTAATGATAATGTGAATTTGTGACATAGAGTATTGGTCAGTGCCACGGTTTACTGAAAAAGACCAAGAGTAAAGGGCATATTAGCAGCCTGGGAAGGAGCATTAATCTTATTGATCGGCGCTCCTGTACAGAGCCTATTATGCTGCTGGGTCATCAGACCAGAAGGGCTGCATGAACGATCACTGATTTTTTTTTTAACCTGTCAGAATGACCAGATTGACCGAGACACTATAACCTGCAAAAAAAACTACAAAAGCCCAAATTTTACACCGCACATCCTACTCTTTTGAAAACACTCGGAGTGTTTTTTTAATACAAGAAAATGGGTGTGGTTAACAAAAAAAATGTGTGTGATCCCGACAAAAAGCAGAAATTACTCGGACTACTTCCAAAATCACTCCTGAAAAAGCGTGAGTTTGGCTCACAGAATAACCGACAGCCAAGAGTAAATATGCCTTTAATTTTATGGCAGACAGGAGGCTCATATCAATTGCATCATCCTTCTTTATTATGCCCAATAGCAGAAAGAAAGAATGTAGAATACATGCTAACATGGAAGAAAAAAGATGCAGGTTACCAAGCAACATGACCGCACCCCTTCCAATAACCCAACCAATCATAACTGAATTTGCTCCATAAAAACCCTGTGCAGCTCCACCTCATCCTCTTTCTTTCTGCTCAGTAGCAGTGCAGATAAGTACCTTTTACATTGTGAGGGGATTTGGTTTTATAGTGATTTTCCCATTGTGGGATTGCTTCTAGACTGTGACAGTATCCTGTCATTCCCCTAGCCTATCTGGGGGGGTTATTCTCCCGGATTGGGTAGTTGCTTTCCTTTATTCCCCACTTTCTGTTTCTTCTGTCTGGGGCCGGCGTAGATACTGTATACGCCAGCCCCTCCTCTACTCTACGCTACTTAGTTTTCTTTCATTCTGTTTGTTTCTTCCCTCTGGTGGCGTTCGCGCCCTGAATTTAATCTCCTTCACTCCTTACCTGTGGCAGCGTCATTGGCGGGCTTTCCACCATTGCTGCTGACGTCAGGTCTCCTCCCTTCTTCTTCTCCGCTCTGTGCCGTTTCTGCTGCGCCGACGCGAGAGTGTCCCGACTCTCGCGAGACTCGGTGAGGGCACGCACATGCCCCATGTGCGTCACAGGTCCTGTCAGACTCGGCGGGGCACGGAGACGCCCCTCTAGCCTCGCAGGTCCTGTACGTCATTTCCCTCCTGTCTTGCAGTGCCGGCGTGCATAGTCTGACACTGCGGGAGTTTGTCGGGGGGTTAGGACTTGAGGTTTTGTTTGTGCTCGGGCTTAGGCTTCATCACAGGCGGACAATTTTATCTAGCTCAAGGTAACTGTTTTCACATAGTTTACTCCAGGGTCTCAGTTTAAGCCCTGGAGTACATCGTGTTCATATCTGACGATTTTCCTCTTCAGTGTACTTATTGGAATATATATATTTTTTTCTTTCCTCCACAGCCCCGTGTGTTGCATTAACTCCATCTCTCCTGGCACTTCGTTGTGTCACATCATGTCGGTGGATAAGATAGAAATGACCATGGGGGATGGCCCCAGTGCTACACAGGACCCAGAATATATGTCTGCAGAACAGGTTCACAATTTGGTGACTGTTTTGGTCCAGTCGGCTATAGCTTCAGCTATTGCAACTTTGAATGAGTCCATTACCAAAACGGTGTCTCTAGCTGTTGGTGCCTCCCGTCCGGACTCAGCGGTTCCGCTGGAACAGGAAAGGGCCTCTGGCTCCTCCCGACCCGGCAAATCAGACCGGAAGAGGCATCACTGCTCCGAACTCTTGACCTCTCCTGCAACCCGGCTGAGTTCAGGAGATTGCCAAAATATCTCGGCTGACCCTAAAATTACGGGCAGCCACCCGCTTGAGGGTGTTAGACCCTCCGCCCGGGAGAAGGATGTTGATAACCGGGCTACCCGTTCTACCAAGCGGTGTAAACCAGACTCCTTTGTGGATGAATCCGACGATGAATCAGATTTTATCCCTGATTATTTGGATGCCGTCTCCCTCAGCAGTGGGGGTGAGGCTGATGATGGAGAATTGGACGTACCTTTGGGCTCCGTTCCGGTAGAGGGTGCCTGTCCTAATGCTATTTTGGACTCCAAAGGCATTCCTTTTTTGATCCATAGTGCATTAAACATCCACGGTCGGGAGAATGGACCCCCATTCCGCAAGTGGCCAGTTTCCTTGAAGCTTGGTTAAGGAAACCACTGGATAGGGCTAATAGGAGCAAGTTACACTCGGAATGCCCTGGCTCATAAAGTTGCGGAGACTCGGAACTGGACCCCATTTTTGTCAAGTATATGATAAAGTCGGGCAAAAACCCTAGGAAGGGTATAGACCGTTCTTTCAAGGCTGTCCAAGATAAGTTATTTGACCTCTTAGGTCCTCTAAATAAAATTCTGAATTTGGCCAAACAAGCAGTTGCCTCGGGTGAATCGATTGATACCGAGATCTTGAGGGGCTGGGCTCTACGAGCTACCTGCCTTTTAGGCAACGCCAATACGGCGATCTTAGCGGAACGTAGACGTTCCATTTTAATGAGATTGGACCCGCAGCTAGCCCATCTGGCCACGGAGGAGCCGGGGCCATCTGCGGAAGGCTTGCTGTTTGGTGATTCATTGCTGAAGAACATCAACAAATTCGTGGGCCTCTTTTCCAGCCTGGACAAAGCCGAGACATCTGTTACGCCGCTGACCGGGAGCGCTGCGATAGTGTCCTTAGCAGGGATGCGATCCGCGATGCGGGACGCGCCCACTTGCGGTTCGCATCCCAGCCTGCTTACCAGACCCGTTCCCCGTCTGTACAGTCCCGGCATGCGCGGCCCCGCTCCCTAGGGCGCGTGCGCGCCGGCTCTCTGCGATTTAAAGGGCCAGTGCGCCGCTGATTGGCGCCTGGCCCAAATTAGTGAAATCACCTGTGCTCTGCTCTATATCAACTCACTTCCCCTTCCCTGTATTGCCGGATCTTGTTGCCATTGTGCCAGTGAAAGCGTTCCTTGTATGTCCCAAGCCAGTGTTCCAGACCTCCTGCCGTTGCCCCTGACTATGATTCTTGCTGCCTGCCCTGACCTTCTGCTACGTCCGACCTTGCTTTTGCCTAATCCCTTGTACCGCGCCTATCTCAGCAGTCAGTCGGGGTTGAGTCGCTATCGGGTGGAACGACCTGGGGGTTACCTGCCACAGCAAGTTTCCCGCTTTGCGGCGGGCTCTGGTGAATACCAGTAACCCCTTAGACTCCGTTCCCCTGGTATGGCCCACGTCATCACCCCACTGACACAGAGGATCCACCTCCAGTATCCTCACAGTACCCGGATCCTGACAACATCTTTAAAGAAAAACCTCAAGGTTTTCAGTAGGGCTGGAAGGGGCAAGGGTCGCCCTTACGGCCGTGGTCAATATGTCAGACCCTACACCAGACCAGTTCAGTATGTGCAGGAGAGAACACAAGGACAACCCGTTGCTGCACCAGTGGTCACCAACCCCTTCTTCCAACCCAGAGGCCGACCTTGGAGGGCCAGAGGAGCATCCCGTGGCTTCCCTAGAGGCAGAGGGACAGGTAGGTCAGTTGTATCCGACCCATCCGACTGTACCGGTAGGGGGCAGGCTGAGGTTTTTTACCCACGCCTGGTCCCGGATTACGGCAGATCCATGGATACTGCGGACAGTGGAAGGATATGTCATAGAGTTTCTGTTCCCACCAATTCAGCTAAAGTGGCCGCAGGCAATCCATTTTTCGGTCTCAGACACTGAGTTGATTCAAGCAGAAGTGGCAGATCTATATGCAAAACACGCTATAGTGCCGATACCTCTGAACAAACCAGGGTTCCTCAGCAATCTCTTCATGGTAAAGAAGAAGGATGGCAGGCACAGACCGGTCATAAATCTGAGATATTTAACCTCTTCAGGACACAGGGCGTATGAATACGCCCTGCATTCCGAGTCCTTAAGGACCGAGGGCGTATCCATACGCCCGTGGGAAATCCGGTCTCCACCGCTAGCAGGTTGGGGACCGGAGCCGGATGCCTGCTGAAATCATTCAGCAGGCACCCTGGCACATCGCCCAGGGGGGTCCTGAGACCCCCCCATGTCGGCGATCGGAGAAAATCGCATGTCAATTCAGACATGCGATTTTCTCCAATTCCGGGCTGATCGGCTCTCTGGTGACGCGATCACCTGGAAAATAGGGCTGATCGGAGTTGTCAGCAACAGCCCCGATCAGCATAAAGGATTGGAGTGAGATCGCAAAGCTGCGATCTACTCCTATCCCCTGCCATTACTCAGAACGGAGTTCTGACCAATGGCAGCGCAGGACAGGGGGTTGCCATGGCAACCCCCCGTTCTGCCTGCCCCTGGATGTCGAGGGGCTCTGGGAAGAAGATGGAGGCCGTACCTGCAGGAGAAGATGCCTGGGGACCTGGGATCTTCGCTGGAGCCTGCAGGATCCTGATCAGGTAGGGAATCGACAGTGGGGGGGGGGGGGGGGGGATTGAAAGTGAAAGTAAATCGATCTTTACTGTGGCAACCACTAGGGGGGCCAAACTGCAACTCCCAGCATGCCCAGAGAGCCAAAGGCTGTCTGGGCATGCTGGGAGTTGTAGTTTTGCAACATCTGGAGGGTCACAGTTTGGAGACCACTGTTACAGTGGTGCCCAAACAGTAGCCCTCCAGATGTTGCCAAACTACAACTCTCAGCATGCCTCGACTGCCCAGGCATGCTGGGAGTTGTAGTTCTGTAACATCTGTCCCTTTAGATTTAGCAATTTTCATGTGATTTTTGAAAATTGCTGCTCTACTTTGAAGCCCTCTAATTTTTTCAAAAAGCAAAAGTATGTCCATTTTATGATGCCAACATAAAGTGGACATATTGTGTTTGTGAAGAAAAATAAAATTTATTTGGAATATCCATTTTCCTTACAATTGGAGAGCTTAAAAGCTATAAAAATGCTAAATTTTCAAAATTTTCATGACATTTGGGGATTTTTCACCAAAAAAGGATGCAATTAACGCCGAAAATTTACCACCAAAATAAAGTAGAATATGTCACGAAAAAAAAATCTCAGAATCAGAATATTCGGTAAAAGCGTTTTCACGTTATTAATTTGTACAGTGACGGTGGTCATAATTGCGAAAAAGGGCTCAGTCCTTAAGGTGAAAAAGGGCTGCCTCCTTAAGGGGTTAAACGAATGCGTTTGTTACCGCCATTTCAAAATGGAGGGGGTTCATTTTCTCAGGGACTTGCTCCTCCCGGAGGATTGGCTTGCCAAAATAGATTTGAAGAACGCGTACCTCACGGCACCGATTCCCCCTTCTTCCCGTCCATTTCTCCAGTTTCTATGGAAAAATCAAAAGTGGGAGTTTACATGTCTCCCTTTCAGACTTTCGTCCGCCCCATGGTGCTTCACCAAACTCCTAAAACCAGTCATGGCGGTCTTACGGAGTCAGGGTGTTCGCTTGATCATATATCTCGACGATATATTGATCATGGCCAGTTCAAGGCGACAAGCGCTACTCCACATGGGGTGGACGGTTACACTCCTAGTGGAACTGAGTTTTCTAGTCAACAAGAAAAAATCTGTGTTGACACCTGCCCAACACATGGAGTTTTTGGGGTTCGTAGTGGACACTCACTCTGCGACTCTGAGTTTGCCAAACAAAAAACTTGTGTTACTTCGCAAGGAAATAAGGGTGTTGCTTCCCACAGTTCCGTTGTCGCCAGATGCTCGCGACGAACTATTGTGGTGGCTTCGACACGTTCAGGATTGGAACGGAAGGACAATCTTCAATTCCAAGCCTAGAGCTTATGGCGGGTTCGTTCGCACTGAAGAGCTTTGCATCTAACATGAGAGAGTGTTGCATCCTGCTGCGGATGGACAATATCACGGCAGTGCAATACATCAATCGTCTGGGAGGCCCGAAATCGAAGATGCTAACAGATATTGCGAAGACGTTCTGGCTCTTTTGCCTGGAAAGGAACATAGTTCTGCAGGCAGAGTATCTGCCGGGGGTGTCCAATTCGGTGGCCGATTGGAATTCCAGACACCTCATGGACGGCAGCGATTGCCAGTTACATACTGCGGTCTTTTGAGCCATCAGAACTTTATGGGAGCCCATGGTGATGGATTTATTTGCGTCACGGCTCAATCGCCAGTTGACTCGGTTCTTCAGTTGGAGACCGGATCCGGAAGCGGAGGCGATGGATGCATTCCATCAAGTGTGGCTTCAGGGGACATTATAAGCGTTTTCCCCGTTTGCCATGATCCCCAGAGTGCTATGGCAAACAGAAGTTCAGAGGTCGACAATGGTGTTGATTACCCCGTCGGTAATTGGATTGGTCTTCGGAAAATACTTTTCAGACTTTTTATTTCCGTCCGGAATCTCATGTGTCTATGTCGATTTTATGAATTGTGTATATTGTATTAAGTATGCTTTGAACTTGCAATTGATATGAGCCTCCTGTCTGCCATAAAATTTAAGATTTTCCTAGTATAATGTCGGAAAATATGGATTTTATAAAGACAGGAGGCGAATATCATCCCTCCCTTATTCCCATCCCTGTTATGGTGTTTTTGTTTTCTTTTCCGTAGGATATTGAAAAGACGGATCGTCAAGTGAAAAGTGGATGATCTTCATTTCGTTGACTACACTGAGTTCTCCCGGGTTCTGAGGGAGATTGATTATGGTTCAGTGCCTGTGCGCTCCAAGTTGACGTCGGGTATGGAAGAGTCTGAAGGCCGGATAATAAAATGTTGCGGTTCCGACGGTGCTGATCTATCAAGAAAGAGGATGAGGCGAAGCTGCACAGGGTTTTTATGGAGCAAGTTCAGTTATGATTGGTTGGGTTATTGGAAGGGGTGCGGTCATGTTGCTTGGTGACCTGCATCTTTTTTCTTCCATGTTAGCATGTATTCTACATTCTTTCTTTCTGCTATTGGGCATAATAAAGATGGATGATGCAATTGATATTCGCCTCCTGTCTTTATAAAATCCATATTTTCCGACATTATACTAGGAAAATCTTAAATTGTATATATATTTTTTGGGGGGAGGGTATTTTTAAACTCCTATATTAGATAGTCTAAGCCATTACATTTTTTTTAGTTTTATTTTGTTGCATAATTCCCGTTAAAGGGGTACTCCAGTGGAAAACTTTTTGTTTTTGTTTAAATCAACTGGTGCCAGAAAGTTAAACAGATTTGTAAATTATGAATTCGAGTAGAATACAGACATAGCGCACATCTACAATCTTGTATAATGATCTGATTGCTTCTCAGCACAATATCAAAAACTAACAGGTTGTTAGTATACATTTTTGATCAAAAAGTACAAGCCCACTCGCCACATCAAGGCCACCTATTCAGAGTGAGTCCCTAACGTCCCTAAATGGCGCAGCACCAGGCGGCGACCACCACCGCCGCGACACAGGTGCCCACGGGGGGGGGGGGAGCGACCCACTGGCAGAGCGGCCCCAATGCCTCTCAAACCAGTCTATAGGCCGCACCCGCCCGCAGACACAGCGCCACGGCAGCAACAGACGCCGCCCCGCACCACACCAGTGTGAACAAGGTGCAATGGCTCACTTACCTTGCTCTCCCAGTCAGACTGGGAGGCAGCTAGGAGTGAAATGGCCCTAGTGTGGCTAATTGCCACCTATATAGGTTTTGGCTGAGGGGGTGGGGAAGAGTGCAGCACATGTTCAAAAAAAAAAAAAAAAAGGGGGAAGATAGAAATCACAATATGAATTCGAGTAGAATACAGACATAGCGCACATCTACAATCTTGTATAATGATCTGATTGCTTCTCAGCACAATATCAAAAACTAACAGGTTGTTAGTATACATTTTTGATCAAAAAGTACAAGCCCCCTCGCCACGTCAAGGCCACCTATTCAGAGTGGGTCCCTAACGTCCCTAGCATAAAATGGCGCAGCACCAGGCGGCGACCACCACCGCCGCGACACAGGTGCCCACGGGGGGGGGGGGGAGCGACCCACTGGCAGAGCGGCCCCAATGCCTCTCAAACCAGTCTATAGGCCGCACCCGCCCGCAGACACAGCGCCACGGCAGCAACAGAAGCCGCCCCACACCACACCAGTGTGAACAAGGTGCAATGGCTCACTTACCTTGCTCTCCCAGTCAGACTGGGAGGAAGCTAGGAGTGAAATGGCCCTAGTGTGGCTAATTACCACCTATATAGGTTTGGGCTGAGGGGGTGGGGAAGAGTGCAGCACATGTCCAAAAAAAAAAAAAAAAGGGGGAAGATAGAAATCACAATATGAATTCGAGTAGAATACAGACATAGCGCACATCTACAATCTTGTATAATGATCTGATTGCTTCTCAGCACAATATCAAAAACTAACAGGTTGTTAGTATACATTTTTGATCAAAAACTACAAGCCCACTCCCCACGTCAAGGCCACCTATTCAGAGTGGGTCCCTAACGTCCCTAGCATGAAATGGCGCAGCACCAGGCGGCGACCACCACCGCCGCGACACAGGTGCCCACGGGGGGGGGGGGGAGCGACCCACTGGCAGAGTGGCCCCAATGCCTCTCAAACCAGTCTATAGGCCGCACCCGCCCGCAGACACAGCGCCACGGCAGCAACAGATGCCGCCCCGAAGCAATCAGATCATTATACAAGATTGTAGATGTGCGCTATGTCTGTATTCTACTCGAATTCAGATTTGTAAATTACTTCTATTAAAAAATCTTAATCCTTCCAGTATTTATCAGCTGCTGAATACTACAGAGGAAATTATTTTATTTTTGGAACACAGTGCTCTCTCCTGAATCACGAGCACAGTGCTCTCTGCTGACATCTCTGTCCATTTTAGGAACTGTCCAGATCAGCATATGTTTGCTATGGGGATTTTCTGCTACTCTGGATAGTTCTTAAAAAAGAAAGAGATGTCAGCAGAGATCACTGTGCTCGTGATTCAGCAGAGAGCTCTGTGTTCCAAAAAGAAAATAATTTCCTCTGTAGTATTCAGCAGCCAATAAGTACTGAAAGGATTAAGATTTTTAAATAGAAGTAATGTACAAATCTGTTTAACTTTCTGGCACCAGTTGATTTCAATAAAAAAAAGTTTTCCACCGGAGTAC
This sequence comes from Hyla sarda, assembly GCF_029499605.1. Lineage (NCBI taxonomy): Eukaryota > Metazoa > Chordata > Amphibia > Anura > Hylidae > Hyla > Hyla sarda. Next base: position 387,861,076 of record NC_079191.1, read on the forward strand.
CCCTTTAACCTGTTCAGGACGCCGGGCGTATACATACGCCCTGCATCCCGAGTCCTTAAGGACGTGGGGTGTATGCAAACGCCCGTCGGAATTCCAGTCCCCGCCGCTAGCCAGAATCATTCAGCAGGCATCCCGGCACATCGCCCAGGAGGGTCCTGAGACCCCCCCCACCACCACCCCCCCGCAGGTCGGCGATCGTAGAAAATCGCATGTCAATTCAGACATGCGATTTTCTGCTATTGCGGGCTGATCGGGTCTCTGGTGACCCGATCACCTGGAAAATAGCGATGATCGGAGCTGTCAGTGCTGCGATCTCCTCCTATCCCCTGCCATTGATCAGAACTGATTCTGACCAATGGCAGAGCACGACAGTGGGTTGCCATGGCAACCCCCCGTTCTGCTCACTCCTGGATGTCGAGCGGAACATGGATAGAAGATGGAGGTCGGTACCTGGAGGAGAAGATGCCTGGGGACCCCCCCATCTTCGCTGGAGACTGCTGGATCCTGGCTCAGGTAGGGAAACTATGGTGGGGGGGATTGAAAGTGAAAGTAAAGTGATCTTTACTGTGGCAACCACTAGGAAGGCCAAACTGCAACTCCCAGCATGCTGGGAGTTGTAGTTTTGCAACATCTGGAGGGTCACAGTTTGGAGACCACTGTTACAGTGGAGCCCAAACGGTAGCCCTCCAGATGTTGCCATACTATAACTCTCAGCATGCCTGGACTGCCCAAGCATGCTGGGAGTTGTAGTTCTGTAACATCTGTCCCTTCAGATTTTGCAATTTTCATGAAATTTTTGAAAATTGCTGCTCTACTTTGAAGCCCTCTAATTTTTTCAAAAAGCAAAAATATGTCCATTTTATGATGCCAACATAAAATAGACATATTGTATTTTTAATAAAAATAAAACGTATTGGGAATATCCATTTTCCTTACAAGCAGAGAGCTTCAAAGTTAGAAAAATGCAAAATTTTCAAAATTTTCATGAAATTTGGGGATTTTTCACCAAAAAAGGATGCAAGTAATGCCGAAAATTTACCACCAAAATAATGTAGAATATGTCACGAAAAAACAATCTCAAAATCAGAATATTCGGTAAAAGTGTTTTTGCGTTATTAATTCATAAAGCGACGGCGGTCAGAATTGCGAAAAAGGGCTCAGTCCTTAAGGTGAAAAAGGGGAAGGTCCATACAATTACAAAGATACCCGATTTATATAGGTTTTAACTTATTTTACTACTGTAAAACAATTGTCTTTTTCTGACCTCTATAATTTTGGTGATGTATGAGGGATCATTCTTTTGTGCTGTGATCTTTAGTTTTTATCTGTACCTTTTTTGGTTTGATGGGACTTTTTGTTCGTTTTTTATAAATTTTTTATGGTATATGAAGTGACCAAAAATGAGCAAATTTGGACCTTGGTGTTTTTTTCTACGTGTACACCATCGACCTCGCAGTTTAATTAACATTATATTTTAATAGTTTGGACATTTACGTACGCAACGGTACTACATATGTTTATGTTTATTTTTGACTTCATTATTTTGTTTTTAAAAAATTGAAAAGGGGGTGATTCCAACCTTTATCAAGGAAGGGGTTAATTCACTTTTATTAACTTTTTTTTTTTTTTGATCAGTGTTATCGGTGCTCTGCTGCTCTAGTCTGCCATGGCTGCCTGGGAGCATCACATCACCGATCGGACGGCAAGGAAGCAGGTAAGGGCTCTCCCACCGTCCACTCAGCTGAGGGACCAGTAATTCCGCCGTGGATGTGACGATCAGCTCCGCTGAGCTGCCGGCAAAGTTAGATCCCGCATTGAGACACTGCGATCAACTTCTAAAGGGTTAATAAAAGCCCGATCGCCGATGTCCGGCATTAACTCTGTGTCCAACTCGTGAGCACGCTTCAAACTGCAGAAGTGGGACCAGAACACAAATTATGTAAGATAGTTGTCTCATCCATCTCTGATGGCCACAAACAGGCTGGAAATTAAGCTATCTTTTTAATTTGTGGGGTAATCCTTTAATGTGACAATCACATAACGGGGGGGGGGGCACATACTTTTTTATATCAATGTGCTATATTTATGGCTTGCTTTAGCAGATGAATAATCATTTTTTTTGGCCCTATGCTGCAAAGATCTATACCGCAATATATGTGAGTGTACCTTACAACAATTCTATATAATATTCTGATCATCTTTGTAAATTGATTTCCTTTTGCTGCTTTGCATGTCTTGTAAAATAGCATAATTGACGCTGTAAGTGGTTTTCCTGGAACTACAGAATTTCTGTGTTTAAAAAAAAAGTCAATAAAAATCCTAAGGCAAAAATCCCCCCAAATTTCTAATAGTTTCACAATCGTAAAGTTTTTTTTTTTATTATCGCCCAGGCCCACAATGAGCGAGGAAGAACAATGTGCTGGATTGCCCTCTGGCACCGAGAGCAGTAAAAGGCTGGATGCACACATTGCTGACAGTAAAGAAGTTATAGCAATCTGTAAAAAAAAAAAAAGACATTTTATGGGATATCTGGAAAATGGCATTTGGCAGTAGTCAAACTGCCATTGCTGCAATTTAGTAGCCAAGTGAGATAAAACTGATCTCTGAGGGGAGAACTTTAAGATGAGTATTTTTTTTTACATGTGGAAATGGATTTGGTCTTTACTCCTTAAGATCTTCATGTGGTCGGGTTTATGTGGGTGAATCAATCATAGTCATTACATTTAGAATACGGGGTGGAAAAATAATTTGAAAACATCATTTGGAGCCAATACCGACGGTGATGGAAAAATGCGTCCATCTTGGCTGATTGTTTTCACATTCTGGGAAAACCACAAAGGCTGTCTGGTGATAAGATGTTATCCGGGACTTAGTATCTCTTGGGGGTTTTGTTTATTTCTGCTTCTTTGAAAAGTTCTTGAACCTTTCTTGGACCATTACCCAACACATTTTACCTTGGCGAGACTCTCCGCAAAACCAAGACGAAAATGAAGTAAATCTGTCAAAGTTAAACATCAAATACAGCCTCTCCATAATTCAAATAAACATCTGGAAATAACTTTAACTTTTGCCATTGTTTGTGTTGTTCTCGCCGTTTTTGTTTTTCGTTTCTTTTTACCATATAATTGTGGTATGCTGCCTTTGGCCGGCCGGGCATGGTAAGAGTTGTAGCTTTAAAACAGATACACTGGTTGGGAAACACAGGTCTAGATACAGATGTGCTATTTTAGAAGAAAAAAAATACAACAAAACATCTACAAAATATAATAAACTAATGCTAGGTACATGTGGTGAGGGTGTGATGAGGGCAGATGGAATTACCCTAAGGGCAGTTGGCATTAACCCCTTGTGTTCGTGACGCCAAGGCGTGGTTTAACCTCTTCACCACCCGAAGGTAGGCCACTGGATCCTGGGCTAGGTACGGGGCAAATAATGACTCAGATGGCAAGTTACAGAACCACAGCAGCTTTACTGAGTCAGACAGATGTAACAGTCTATACAGCTTGGCTAGGCCCACAGAGGTGACCAGTGACTTCTGAGACCACAGGGCTTGCTGGGACTTGTGGTGGACTGGGACAATTTGCGGCAGAGCCATGCTGACTTGAGACAGATTGACTTGAACTGATTTGACTCAGACTGACTATACCCCGTTTGAAGCTTACCAGGTTTTGACTTGGACCTGGGGGGTAGTGGACATGTGGATTTGTGGCTACGTGGTAGACTTTAGGCCTCTTCTGGACTCCAGACACACTCTGACAGGACTTGACCTTACTGCAACTCAGCTAAGCAGAAAAAGAGTCCGCAGAGGCTCCACCCAGGGCTTATATGGGGGAGACTCTGAGGGGTCCCATAGGTCTCCCTGTAGGTCACAAATCACTGGTACCTTCCTGGGTTACAATCACATGACAGCAGGTATTAAAGACATAACACATTTTATATGTAATACACTATACAACACAGGCACTTATACATATACATAGGGTACAGGTGCAGGGGGGCCCAGGGGTCACTGTATGGAGGCTGCCTGACAGGGCAGCAAGGGTACAGGGGTGCAATTCCTGTACTAGGCCACCACAAACTCCCCTCTTAGCAACAGCCGTCCTCTGCGCCCAGTCCTGGAGGGCGGACGACATTAAAGTGGCTACTGGGGCATGGTGATGCAAACAGTTCCTGGGGCATTTATGCCGAATGTCCTTCTCAGGTCTGAGGAATAAACAGCAAATAACTGGGGATGAGTCCCTGTAGCATTGGTGAGAATATCCTTACAGGCTCCTTTGTTAGCAAGGGTATGGATAACTGGGATGGTTAGACATATGAAGTTTTTGTGTCTTGCAACTGCATACATAAACAGATTTGACTCTGATCGGGGTGCCGGAGTCTTTCTACCCGAATGCCTTAGATGCTGGGGCCCTTTGGTCATAGCTACTTCTCCCCAAAAGACTATACACATAGATACATATTTTTAGACAACATAACAATATTTCCTTTATACATAGTAGCTCTGTCACTATACGTGTTTATCTAGCTCCCAGGAGAAATCTCTGGCCAGTAGAGCACCCTGTACACGATGGACAGGAAAATGGTTAGACATAAGACATTATTGACAATTTTGGACTAGGATTGAAGACTGATTAGCTACAGTCCTACCTAGGCATGACATTTGACTAGGTATTACACAAAGCACTATGTACATTACATTTACATTATCTATGCTAGACTGACTAGATATCACAGTATTTTATACTGATAACTTTATACAAAGGCACAATTACTAATCTCTGTACCTGGCTGGAAACTGTCCCTTGCAATGAGGCAGTGAGTATGCTTTACCTGACATAGTCAGGGTACCTCCTACACAAATTGCCATGGGTATAAAAGACATTAACCCCTTAAGGACTCAGCCCATTTTGGCCTTAAGGACTCAGACAATTAAATTTTTACGTTTTCATTTTTTCCTCCTCGCCTTCTAAAAATCATAACTCTTTTATATTTTCATCCACAGACTAGTATGAGGGCTTGTATTTGCGCGACCAGTTTTCCTTTGTAATGATATCACTCATTATATCATAAAATGTATGGCGCAACCAAAAAACACTATTTTTGTGGGGAAATTAAAACAAAAAACGCAATTTTGCTAATTTTGGAAGGTTTTGTTTTCACGCCGTACAATTTATGGTAAAAATGACATGTGTTCTTTATTCTGAGGGTCAATACGATTAAAATGATACCCATTATTATATACTTTTATATTATTGTTGCACTTAAAAAAAATCACAAACTTTTTAACCAAATTAGTACGTTTATAATCCCTTTATTTTGATGACCTCTAACTTTTTTATTTTTCCGTATAAGTGGCGGTATGGGGGCTCATTTTTTGCGCCATGATCTGTACTTTTTTTTTATACCACATTTGCATATAAAAAACTTTTAATAAATTTTTTATAATTTTTTTTTAATAAAATGTATTAAAAAAGTAGGAATTTTGGACTTTTTTTTTTTTCGTTCACGCCGTTCACCGTATGGGATCATTAACATTTTATTTTAATAGTTCGGACATTTACGCACGCGGCGATACCAAATATGTCTATAAAAAATGTTTTTTGCGCTTTTTGGGGGTAAAATAGGAAAAAACGGACGTTTTACTTTTTTATTGGGGGAGGGGATTTTTCACTTTTTTTTACTTTTACTTTTACATTTTTTAACATTTTTTTTTACACTTGAATAGTCCCCATAGGGGACTATTCATAGCAATACCATGATTGCTAATACTGATCTGTTCTATGTATAGGACATAGAACAGATCAGTATTATCGGTCATCTCCTGCTCTGGTCTGCTCGATCACAGACCAGAGCAGGAGACGTCGGGAGCCGCACGGAGGCAGGAGAGGGGACCTCCGTGCGGCGTTATGAATGATCGGATCCCCGCAGCAGTGCTGCGGGCGATCCGATCGTTCATTTAAATGGCGAACTGCCGCAGATGCCGGGATCTGTATTGATCCCGGCACCTGAGGGGTTAATGGCGGACGCCCGCGAGATCGCGGGCGTCGGCCATTGCCGGCGGGTCCCTGGCTGCGATCAGCAGCCGGTATCAGCCGCGCATGACACGGGCATCGCTCCGATGCCCGCGGTTATGCTTAGGACGTAAATGTACGTCCTGGTGCGTTAAGTACCACCACACCAGGACGTACATTTACGTCCTGCGTCCTTAAGGGGTTAAACACTCAGAAGTTTTTGTACAAACACTTTATATACATTTATTACAATGTGCCTGAAACAATACAACAACAACAATAATTGCATTACTTGTGCAAAAAGGAATAAACTAAATATATTACTCTGAATATACAGTACATATTTTTAGAGCATCACTCCACAGTTCTGGTACGTTTGAAGTTCTCAGTAAAGAATCATGGCTAGAAGCCAAGCACGTACACTTATGCAAATGGTAACAGGAGTTCTTGGTGAGTCCACCAGGCACTTTTCTTAAAAATTGCAGGTGGACTTCCAATTTGTAATACAACACACAACCTGAGGACAGATGCAATGCTGTTTTTGGAAGAAATTAGCTCTGTATTTCTATTCCAGGATAACCCTTTAATAAAAAGTGCACTTTTAAATACGTGTTCCAGGCTGATACATGAAGTCACACTGTTAACCAGTTTTATTTGCCTATTAACTCTTAGAGGAATTTAGTGCACCAGGACCTACCTGTATGTCCTGAGTCCCACTGTGGCTATGAAGCGAGACCTTGGGTCGAAGCTAATATCAGAAGCCAGGGACCCTTGGTAATGGCAGACATCAGATATCATGCTGATGTCCGCCGTTAACCCCTCAGATGCAGTTATCAGTATTGATCTGATACGGTGGTTCTGGTGGGACGGTCGCAGGGATCAGATCCACCAAGATGGCGGACTGGGATCTCCTCACCTGCCTTCTGAGGTCTTCTTCTCTGGTCTGACTTCGAGCAGACCAGAGAAGAAGATTGCAGAAATTAATGATCAGGGCTATGCATATATAGCCCTGATCAGTATCTACAATCTAAAGATTGCAAAAAAAATTAAAAGTTAAAAAAGTTTTAATTAACCTCTTAATGATGTAGGGCGTACCTGTACGCCCTACGCACGGTCACGGTATTTAAAACAGGGTCACACCTTGACCTCGCGTCATACCGGGTCAGTCCCGGTGCCTAATGATTGCCGAGACCCTGGGCTAATAGCGTTCGGCACCGATCATTGTGCCGCGCACTATTAACCCTTTAGACGCGGCAATCAAAGTTGATCGCTGCATCTTAAATGAAAGCTTCCTGGCAGCTCAGTCGGGCTGATCGGGACTATCACGATAAAATCGCGATGTCCTGATCAGCTAGCACGCGAGCGGAGACCCCTTTACCTTGCTCCGTCTCATCCGATCGGCGATTGATGGCTCCAAGCCTGAGATACAGGCTTGAGCAATCGACCGCCTATAACACTGATCCATGCAAAGCTATGGCTTTGCAGGGATCAGTGTAAAAGATCAGTGTGTACAGTGATATAGCCCCCTATACGATGATGTCATCATTTCCACCATATTTAATGAGTTCATGTGCACAATGTAATTGCTTGAAAATGGCTGCTTGCATGCAGCCGAAACTTTGCCTTGATGTCTAAGTTGGAATAAACTTCTATACCGTTTTTCCACCATCCTTGGAGTGCTACAGTATTTTCTTCTTTATTGATGCTAAGGGATCCGTGACCTGGACCTCAGCTGTTTGCTCCACCTCATTGTTACTCAGGAGTGCTGCCTCTTATTTTGGTTTCTAGCTTTTGGCATAACCACAACTCCCAGCATGCCCGGATAACAAAAACATGACTATGCATAATGAGAGTTGTAGCTTTGCAAATGCTAGCTATACTATGTAAGGCGGAGATATCTATATATATCTAATTACCAAACACAGTATAGCTAGCTTTTTGCAAAACTACAACTCCCAGCATGCCCAGATAACAAAAACCTGACTATGCATAATGAAAGTTGTAGTTTTGCAAAAGCTAGCTTTACTATGTTTGGTAGAAATAGATACATATATAACTACCGAACATAGTATAGCTATGTTTTGCAAAACTACAACTCCCAGCATGCCCACACAGCAAATCGATTTGTGTGGACATGCTGGGATTTATATTTTCACAAAAAAATAAGAATACAGTGGGTGGCAAACTTTTTTTTATTTTTTTATTAACTTAGGCAAGTTAAGTTACATTATTAATTAACATACAGTTTGATTGGTTAGTGTGTGCAAATTGTACATGAGTTCGCAAATAAATGGTAGGCATGAAACTGCCTACACCCTTACTACAGCGCTGCTCCGGACAAATGAAGGAGCGCTGAAGACCGCTTCTGGGTGTAGTGAGAAATCCCGCACATGTGCAGTATCGTCCGGGACTCGGCCGAGATGAGACGGAGGTAGTAAGGCAATATATGAATATTCATTAGCCGGGCGGTGCTGCGGGCCGGGCGGCGGTTACGTCACAGTACCAGTTGAAGGCAGTAACCCCGCCCGTGTCAGTTAGCAGTTAATTTGAATACACCGAAAAAGAGCTATAACGGGCAAACGGCGCAGCGGATCCGGGCAAGGTAGGACTCAAAATGTTCAGCATCTCCCGCACTATCCACAGGTACCTGTGAATAGTGCGGGACAAAACATGTGACAGTTTTCCTTTAATTAAACCACACGGTCAATGGCGTACGCGGCAAAAAATTCCAAAGTCCACAATAGCATTTTTTGGGTCACTTTTGATATCATGAAAAAATAAATAAAAAGCGATCCAAAAGTCAGATACAATATATGGTACCAATAAAAACTTCAGATTACGGCACAAAAAATGAGCCCTCATACTGGCCTGTATGCGGAAAAATAAAAAAGTTATAGGGGTCAGAAGATGAGAATTTTTTACATATAAATTTTCGTGCATGTAGTTATGATTTTTTTCAGAAGTACAACAAAATCAAACGTATATAATTAGGGTATCATTTTAACCGTATGGACCTACAGAATAAAGATAAGGTGTCATTTTTACCAAAAAATGTACTGAGTAGAAACGGAAGCCCCCAAAATTTACAAAATTGCATTTTTTCTTCCATTTTGTCGCACAATGAATTTTTTTCCGTTTCGCCATGGATTTTTTGGTAATATGACTAATGTCACTGCAAAGTAGAATTGGTGGTGCAAAAAAATAAGCTATCATATGGAATTTATTGTGCAATATTGAAAGTGTTATGATTTTTAGAAGGTGATGAGGAAAAAATGCAAAAAGGGAAAAACCCTGCATCTTTAAAGGGGTACTTCGCCCCTAAACATCCATGCAGATCGCCTGGGTCCTGCTGCTGGGGACCCCCGGGATCGCCGCTATCATTACTGCAGACAGCAGACTCACTCCGTGTGTAATGACGGGCAATACAGGGGGGGGGAGCATCATTACGTCACGGCTCCGCCCCCAGCTACGTGGCGGCCATCACGCCCCCTCCCATAGACTTGCATTAAGGGGGTGGGCCGTGATGTCACGAGGGGCGGAGCCATGAAGTCACGCAGCTCCATCCCCTGTATTGCCCGTCATTACGCACAGAGCGAACTCCCTTTGTGCAGTAATGATAGCGGGGTGCCGCAGCGGAGATCCCAGGGGTCCCCAGCAGCGGGACCCCGGCGATCTGACATCTTATCCCCTATGCTTTGTATAGGGGATAAGATGTCTAGGGGCGGAGTACCCCTTTATGGTGAATGATTAACTCCTCCAATAAAAAATAAAATTCCACTCTTACCATTTTTCAAGAAAAAGTAAAATAAAAAATAAGTCAACATATATGGTACAATGAACACTGAGTGGAGTAAACATAAAACCTTAGCCCCCCCCCCCCCCCCAAAAAAAAGCGATCAAGAAATCACATATAGTATATGCAAAATGAAAACATATGCTGTGCAATGAAAACTACAGATCATGGTGCAAAAAAAAAAACACCCTCTCACAGCCCCGAATATGAAAAAATAAAAAAAGTTATAGGGGTCAGAAGAGGACAATTTTAAACATACTTATTTAGTTTTTCTAAAAGTAGTATAAAAATAGAAAAGCATGTAAACATGGGTATCATTTTAGTTGTATTGACCCACAGAATAAGAGAACATGTCAGTTTTACCATAAAGTGCACTGCAGAAAAAACAACCTACCCCCCCACCCCCAAAAGTTGCAAAACTACAGAGTTCTTCAGTTTCCCACCATAAATAATAATTTCTTGTGCCGTACTGTAATATAATGTAGTAAGCTCAATGGCTATATGTCATCTTTAACCCCTTAAGGACCAAGGACGTACCGGTACGTCCTTGGTCCTGCTCTCCTGATATAACGCGGGGTTACACAGTAACCCCGCGTCATATCACGGCAGGCCTGGCGTCATAGTGAAGCCAGGACCCGCCTCTAATAGCGCGCAGCGCCGATCGCGGCGCCGCGCGCTATTAACCCTTTAGCCGCGCGCTCAGAGCTGAGCTGCGCGGCTAAAAGCAAAACCAAAAGTTGCCGGCTAGCTCAGTGGGAGCTTACAGGACAGCGGGAGGGCCCTACCTGCCTCCTCGCTGTCCGATCGCCGAATGACTGCTCAGTGCCTGAGATCCAGGCATGAGCAGTCATGCGGCAGAATCGTCGATCACCGGTTTCCTATGAGAAACCAGTGATCAATGATGAAGATCAGTGTGTGCAGTGTTATAGGTCCCTATGGGAGCTATAACACTGCAAAAAAAAAGTGAATAAAGATCATTTAACTCCTCCCTTATTAAAAGTTTGAATCACCCCCCTTTTCCAATAAAAAAAAAACACAGTGTAAATAAAAATAAAAATAAACATATATGGTATCACCGCGTGCGGAAATGTCCGAATTATAAAAATATATCATTAATTAAACCGCTCGGTCAATGGCGTGCGCGCAAAAAAATTCCAAAGTCCAAAATAGTGCATTTTTGGTCACTTTTTATATCATCTAAACATGAATAAAAAGCGATCGATAAGTCCTATCAATGCAAACATGGTACCGTTAAAAAATTCAGATCACGGTGCAAAAAAGCCCTCATACCGCCCCATACACGGAAAAATAAAAAAGTTATAGGGGTCAGAAGATGACAATTTTAAACATATTCATTTTCCTGCATGTAGTTATGATTTTTTCCAGAAGTCTGACAAAATCAAACCTATATAAGTAGGGTATCATTTTAATTGTATGGACCTACAGAATAAAGATAAGGTGTAATTTTTACCGAAAAATTTACTACGTAGAAACGGAAGCCCCCAAAAGTAAAAAAATTGCGTTTTTTTTTTCAATTTTGACGCACAATGATTTTTTTTCCGTTTCACCGTAGATTTTTGGGCAAAATGACTGACGTCATTACAAAGTAGAATTGGTGGTGCAAAAAATAAGCCATCATATGGATTTTTAGGTGCAAAATTTAAAGAGTTATGATTTTTTAAAGGCAAGGAGCAAAAAACGAAAATGCATAAACGGAAAAAACCCCGGTCCTTAAGGGGTTAAAGGGGTACTCCACTGCCCCAGCATTCGGAACATTTTGTTCCGAACGCTGGGTGTGGGCTGCAGAGGTCGTGACAACATGGCCACAACTCTCGTGATGTCACGCCATGCCCCTTCGCTACAAGTCTATGGGAGGGGGCATGGAAGTTGCATCGCCCCATCCCATAGACTTGCATTGAGGGGGTATGGCATGACATCACAAGGGGCGTGGCAGTGACATCACGACCCCCACAGCCTGGAGTACCCCTTTAATAAAAGAAGACATAACAGACTCTAAACCACTGTGCTCCAACCTGTGGCAGCCCCCCCATCATGTCCTCACGGCCTTTGGCTTTCAGGATATGTTGGAAATTGTAGTTTTACAACATCTGGAGATCCACAGGTTAGGGAACATTGCTCCAAAAAATCCTGTGCTATTACCATTGTTGCACTGAGGGTCTTTGGCTGTCCAGGCATGTTGGGAGTTGTAGTTTGGCAACATCTGGCGGCTCACTAATTGGTAAACACTGGCATAGATTATACTGATTTTAACCACTTAGGGACCACGGACGTACAGGTACGCCCTGACGCCCTGGCACTTAAGGACCAAGGGCGTACCTGTTCGCCCGTGGGAATTTCGGTCCCTACCGCGCCCTGCAGGTCTATCTATCAGCAGGCACCCCGTGCAAATGCCCAGGGGGGCCCTGAGACCCCCCCCCCCATGTCGGCGATAGCCGCAAATCGCCGGTGAATTCACACCGGCGATTTGCGGCGATCCCGGGTCATACGGGTCTCCGGTGACTCGGAAAATAAAGGCATCAGGGTTGTCCAAGACAACCACGATCCCCCTGAAGGGATAGGAGTGAGGTGGCTGGGGTGCCACCCCTCGTATCCCTGCTATTGGTCATTCAGAAGTGATGATCAATAGCAGATCGGGGGCGGGGGGGTTAACGTTTGGTTCCCCCCGCCCTGCCCACCCACTGTAGTCCGGACAGACCGGGGGAACCAACGGGGACCGGCGCCGAAGGTCCACTTACAGGCGGCGGCAGCGGGCGTCGATCGGCAGCGGCAGAGGACAGCGATGCGGCTCCCTGGATCCTACGGAAGTCGGTGAGTTGCCTAGCAACATCTGGAGGGCTACAGTTTGGAGACCACTATACAGTGGTCTCTAAACTGTAGCCCTTCAGATGTTGCAAAACTACAACTCCCAGCATGCTAAGACAGCTGTTTGCTGTTTGGACATGCTAGGATTTGTAGTTTTGCAACAGCTGGAGGGCTACAGTTTGGAGATCACTGTGCAGTGGTCTCTAAACTGTGGCCCTCTAGATCTTGCAAAACTACAACTCCTAGCATGCCCACACAGCAGTTTGCTGTCTGGGCATGCTGGGATTTGTAGTTTTGCAATAGCTGGAGGGCTACAGTTTGGAGATTACTGTGCAGTGGTCTTTAAACTGTAGCCCTCCAGATGTTACAAAACTGCAAATCCCAGCATGCCCTTTGGTGATCAGTACATGCTGGGAGTTGTAGTTTTGAAAAAGCTGGAGGCACACTGGTTGGAAAATATTGAGTTAGGTAACAGAACTTAACTGAAGTTTTTCAAACCTGTGCCTCCAGCTGTTGCAAAAGTATAACTCCCAGCATGCACGGTCTGTCAGTACATGCTGGGAGTTGTAGTTTTGAAACAGCTGGAGGTTTGCCCCCTCATGCGAATGTACAGGGTACATTCACATGGGAGGGTTTACAGTGAGTTTCCTGCTTCAAGTTTGAGCTGCGACAAATTTTTCAACGCAGCGCAAACTCCTAGCGGGAAACTCACCGTAAACCCCTGCCAGTGCAAATGTACCCTAAAAACACTACACTTCACTACACTAACACATAATAAAAGGTACAACACTACATATACACCCCCTTACACTGCCCCCCAATAAAAATGAAAAACTTATGTACGGCAGTTTTTCCAAAACGGAGCCTCCAGCTGTTGCAAAACAACAACTCCCAGCATTTCCGGACAGCCACTGACTGTCCAGGCATGCTGGGAGTTTAGCAACAGCTAAATAGCTAACATTCCCTGTTTGGGAATCATTAGCGTAGAATATCCCTATGTCCACCCCTATGCAATCCCCAATTTAGTCCTCAAATGCGAATGACACTCTCTCACTTCGGAGCCCTGTTGTATTTCAAGGAAACAGTTTAGGGCCACATATGGGGTATTTCCATACTCGGGAGAAATTGCGTTACAAATTTTGGGGGGCCTTTTCTCCTTTTACCCCTTATGAAAAGGAAAAGTTGGGGTCTACACCAGCCTGTTAGTGTAAAAAAAATTTTTAAAAAATTTACATCAACATGCTGGTGTTGCCCCATACTTTTTATTTTCACAAGCGGTAAAAGGAAAAAAAGACCCCCAAAGTTTGTAGCGCAATTTCTCCTGAATACGGAAATACCCCATATGTGGATGTAAAATGCTCTGTGGACACACAACAAGGCTCAGATGTGAGCGCGCACTATGTACATTTGATGCCCATATTGGTGATTTGCACAGGGGTGGCTGATTTTACAGCGGTTCTGACATAAACACAAAAGAATAAATACCCACATGTGTAGCAAGGGGTACATTGAGCCTTAACACCTCACATGTGTTTGACCACTTTTTGTAAATGAAAAAAATAATTTTCACTAAAATGCTGGTTTTTCTCCAAGTTTAAAATTTTTACAAGGCGTAATAGGAGAAAATGCCCCACAACGCAATTGCTCCCGAGTACGGAAATACCCCATATGTGGCCCTAAACTGTTTCCTTGAAATACGACAGGGCTCTCATTACGCTAGTGATTCCCAAACAAGGTGCCTCCAGCTGTTGCTAAACTACCAGCATGCCTGGACAGTCATTGGCTGTCCGGAAATGCTGGAAGTTGTTGTTTTGCAACAGCTGGAGGCTCCGTTTTGGAAACACTGCCGTAAGATACGTTTCTCCTTTTTATTGGGGGGGGGGGCAGGGTATATATGTAGTGTTTTACCCTTTATTATGTGTTGGTGTAGTGTAGTGTGGTGTTTTTAGGGTACATTCACACAGGCGGGGGTTTGCGGTAAGTTTCCCGCTAGGAGTTTGAGCTGCAGCGGAAAATTTGTCGCAGCTCAAACTTGAAGCAGGAAACTCACTGTAAACCCACCCGTGTGAATGTACCCTGTACATTCACATGGGGGGGGGGCAAACCTCCAGCTGTTTCAAAACTACAACTTCCAACATGCACCGACAGACTGTGCATGCTGGGAGTTGTACTTTTGCAACAGCTGGAGGCACACTGGTTGGAAAACCTTGAGTTAGGTTCTGTTACCTAACTCAGTATTTTCCAACCAGTGTGCCTCCAGCTTTTGCAAAACTACAACTCCCAGCATGTACTGATCGCCGAAGGGCATACTGGGAGATGTAGTTAAACAACAGCCTGAGGTGCGCAACTATAACTCCCAGCATGGCGAGACAGCCGTTTGCTGTTTGTGCATGCTGTGATTTGTAGTTTTGTAAGATTTAGAGGTCCACGGTTTACAAACCACCGCACAGTGATCTCCAAACTGTGGCCCTCCAGATGTTTTAAAACTACAAATCCCAGCATGCCCAGACAGCAAACTGCTGTCTGGGCATGCTGGGAGTTGTAGTTTTGCAACATCTGGAGGGCTACAGTTTAGAGACCACTGTATAGTGGTCTACAAACTGTAGCCCTCCAGATGTTGCTAGGCAACAACTCACCAGTTTCCGTAGTCGTGGGATCGCCGCACCAGGGAGAGGATCCCCGCCTGCCGTCGATCGCAGACGGTAAGTGGACCTCCACCGCCGCTCCAGTCAAAGGACAGTTCCCCTGTTCTGCCCGGATTAACGTGGGTGGGCAGAACGGGGGAACCTAACTTTAAACGTCGCTTCTGACCGATCTATAGCAGGGATAGGAGGGGTGGCACCCCTGCCACCTCACTCCTATCCCTTCAGGGGGATCGTGGGTGTCTTGGACAGCCCCGATCCTCCTTATTTTCCAGGTCACCGGGCCACCGAAGACCCATATGGCCCGGAATCGCCGCAGATCGCAGGTCTGAATTGACATGGGGGGGGGGGGGGTCAAGACCCCTCAGGGGTTTGCACAGGTGTCTGCTGATAGATCAGGGACCGAAATTCCCACGGGCATACAGGTATGCCCTGGGTCCTTAAGTACCAGGGCGTCGGGGCGTCCCTAAGTGGTTAAAGTGGTTTAGTGGACATACATATATGGTGTCCCGGTACAGGACATGTCCTGCCCCGAACAGAGGATATTGACATCTGAAAATGTTTTGCTATCTTCTTATAGCCTTCTCCAGCTTTCTGAGCGTCAACTATTTTCAGTTTCAGATTTCTAGACAACTGCTTAGAAGAACCCATGGTGCTGATTGTTGGGGCAAGGTCAGATGAGTCTGGGCATTTAAAACCTTTGAGATTGACATCACTTGGTCTTCCCAGATGATGATTGAGAACAATCCATGACACTGGCAGGTCTCAGCTTTGCCAAGGGGGCAGAGCATGCTATAAATTCTGCAGGGTGCCTAAACTTTTGTCATTTTTTTTCCTGTTCTTTTGAAAGTGTAAATGATGGAAATAAAATTTAACTTTTGTTGACATATTATAAGAATGTCTAATCTGTAATTTGATGCCTTTTGGAGATTTTTTTCCATCTTTCCTTGGCTTCTTTATGCACATTAATACAAATTTTTACCTGGGGTGCCCAAACTTTTGATCCCCACTGTAAAGAAGGGTGCCATGGTCCTATCCCTCTCATTTTCCTGGAGGAGTGCCTCCAAGTCCCGGGTCTCATACAACTCTTCAGATGTCATACCTAGCTCATGGCATCATTTTTTATCCTGTAATTTATGAAACTTATGCCATTTAAGTTTTCTCCCATACAGGTGCAAGTCTTTGGTCCAATCGAATAAGTCAAACCTAGTGGTTGAGACAAACGATAAGCCTCTTTCCAATACCTGCACCTGTATCTCGGAGATCAGTATGTCTGAGAGGTTTAATACCTGCAGCTTATCATTATTAGAATCTAAGTTTTGCCCTCTCCTTGGCCCTTCTTTTGGCGTAGCTGATATGAAAAATCTTGACCCCCCTCTAAAAAAGAGGGTGCAGATGAGGAGGATGGCCCACATCTCGAGGGGGATCTAGACTGGTTGGTACCTTGTGTTCCACGTCCACGTCTTCCCCCACGTGCTCTATTATTCTTGTAGTTACCTCTGGCCCTTCCTCCTCGTGTATTAAATCTCTCTGGTTCTGAATGTTCCGCTTCTGAAGAGGAGATTTCGGTTTCCATAGTTGTTTGATTTGTCAGTACCGTGTATGCTTTATTTCTGTCCTTTATCTCTCTAATGAACTGTGTGTGCTTCCTATCTTATAGTTGATAGTTAAGCCGTTCTATGGTACTCTGTAGTTGTGTTTCTTTGGATACAAAGTCAGCTTCAACCTTGAATTTGAGTGCACGGACCATAGACGCGGCACGCATATAGGCGGGGGGGGGGCGTGTTGGATGTGACGCATTGTTCCCAGGTGGATATTACATCAGACGCCGGCTTCTCCACCAGCGCGCTGGGCTGGCAAATCAGCCAGTCTTTCTGCAACTACGGGAGTGCGTGCCACCGGTCGTTCACACTAGGAGTCATCGGACTATGAGTACACTCTGGCAGGAGTAGATTTCTTTCCATATGCGGTCTCACTCTACAATGTATTTTGAGTGTGATAATGTTTTTTGTTTTTTTAGGACAACCAGCTGGAGGGCATATGTGAGTGAGTAGAGATACCCAAATACGTGGATTAGATGACCTGGACACTGGGCATTCTCATGATGTTGCTCCTCTATGTATTTTCTATTTATAGGACTACATAGAGTCCTATTAACCAGGCATTCATGCACAATACGCTTTAACTTTTTCATATTTTAATGATAATATTAAAAGTACATTTTTATGTATCTCTTTGCACTGGTTTTGGTCAGCTGGTGTTTAATCCGAAAAATCTGGCACAGAAATTCAATCGTGTGCACAGAGCAACAGAATCCAGTTGAATTCAACTGGGATTCTGCTGCAGCGGAATTTCTGTGTGGAGATTCCAAGCGGAATTCCATATGGAAACTCAGACGTGTGAATCTAGCCTTATAGTGGAGCATCAAGACAAAGATCACTACAGGCCAGGGATAGTATCTCAGTACAGCACACCTCCCCCCCCCCCCCCCCCCCCCCCGTTTTCCTTGGTGGGGGTCTCAGCACTAAGACCCCGAACATTTGACATCTCTGTGACACATCAATAGTTTTTTAAGGATGTATTTCTTTAGAATAGATATGTTTTTGTACTCAGTGTATGTATACTTGTATTATAATACTCCTTACAGTAAATATATAGTCAGTACATAACACCATGAGCCTTGATACAGGATTTTCGGACAGATCGCCTTTTCCCGGGGTCAAGAAGGAATTTTTTCCTGTAACACAAATTGGCTGAAAGTGTGCAGGGTTTTCACCTTCTTTTGGATCAATGGCTTTACCCATAGGTACTGTATATTGTCATTTCCAGAGAAACACCCCATAACTATCCTGAGTCCTCATTCTACACAAAGCACACAGAGCACACTGCTAGTAATACCATGGCAGGAATTTATAGAAACATGTGAATACGCACATACATTCACACACAAAG
Organism: Hyla sarda; assembly: GCF_029499605.1. NCBI lineage: Eukaryota > Metazoa > Chordata > Amphibia > Anura > Hylidae > Hyla > Hyla sarda. The sequence continues at coordinate 387,879,297 of NC_079191.1, forward strand.
GAGAAATATGGATTAGTGTACTGCTTATTATACGGTGACTTTACCTCTATATATAAAATGAATTATTATCACCTTATATGATTCTAAAATACCATCAGTCTCTCCCAGTATTGATCCTGGGTCCTATAACTGATGGTCTTTCCGGGATCAAGAAGGAATTTTTCCTGCAACACAAATTGGCCCAACTTGGATCAACCATTTCATCTATTGGGACTTAGTTCTAATAAAATATTTTAAAATGTATAATCATCTCCTGTGTTTATTTCTATACAGGTCATTGGGTTAATATTCTATCTGGTGTTTTATGATCGCTTACATGGAAGCAAGTTGAGGCTTTAAAGGGGTTATCTATTTTTTATTTTATTTACATTTTTCCATTCTACCTGTGCCTCTACAACATGGCCCTATACAACAGAGTAACATTGGCCTGCACAACATGAGCCTCTACAATATTGGCCGGCACAACATGGGTCTGCATAACATGGGCCTTTACCATAAAGCTGATTTATGTGATGCAACGTTTAATTTCACAGCCACATAGCGTGTTCACACATTCTATGGTTTAATGTAAACCTATAGAGGCATCTGCCACACAGCAGTCACTCCATGTGTCACCTGTCAACATGAATTTAGAAATTGTCATCTAACTGTGGCCTAAGGCTGGGTCCACACTACGTTTTGTCCCATACGGGAGCGCATACGGCAGGAGGGAGCTAAAACCTCGCGCTCCCGTATGTGACCGTATGCGTTCCCGTATGCCATTCACTTCAATGAGCCGACCGGAGTGAAACGTTCGGTCCGGTCGGCTCATTTTTGCGCCGTATGCGCTTTTACAACCGGACCTAAAACCGTGGTTGACCACAGTTTTAGGTCCGGTTTAAAAGCGCATACGGCGCCAAAATGAGCCGACCGGACCGAACGTTTCACTCCGGTCGGCTCATTGAAGTGAATGGCATACGGGAACGCATACGGTCACATACGGGAGCGCGAGGTTTTAGCTCCCTCCTGCCGTATGCGCTCCCGTATGGGACAAAACGTAGTGTGGACCCAGCCTAAGCTAGATTTCCTTATTACAAGTATTGTCTTTTTGCCCAAAGGTAGGTGTGGTGTGGGGGGGGGGGGGGAGAGGAATGAATCCCTGTTCCAGCTCTGTATTCAGCACAGGTGGCACTCTGCTTACCCTGCACTCCACACATGAGGAGATGACATCTTCACGAGCAGCGTGCAGGGTTGGCAGAGAAGAGCAGGGCACGGCCCAGTAGGAGAAGTCCTGTGACACTCAGACCAGAGAAAGAGGGATGGTGCCTGGCAGGGATTGGAGGAAAGGAATCAGGGATGTGCGCAAACTCATAAAGCGAAAGTACATGCACGCGCATGGCCCCTATGGGTTGCCCCAGAAATTGTAGCATCTGCGGCAAGGCAGAGGAAGTCCTGAGTCTACAGCATGGAGGGAGGGCCTAGCTTGCGCTTGGCCAAAGTAAGAAGCAGGAAGCACTGCAGGCAGCTACCAAATGCTTGCATTACAGGTATATAAGTGGTGGAAAAAATAAAATAAAATTGTGCAAAATGTGTGACTTTCATATGCCAGATAACTGGCATACATGCCAAGAGAAATTTCCTCCAATGTATTTAAAATCCACAGTTTTGAATTTTGCTGCAAATACCACAGCAGTATGCTTAAAGAGTACCTGTCATGAAAAAAAATGTTATGTGTTGGACATTAAGGTTTTCCTATCAAGTTCTTAAATATATTCTATTACATTTTTTTTATATTTTCATGTTTAAACCCCCTAACGACGCAGGACGTATATTTACGTCCTGTGCCGGCTCCCGCGATATGAAGCGGCATCACGCTGCGACCCCGCATCACATTGCGTTGGTCCCGGCGCTCATCAACGGCCGGGACCCGCGGCTAATACCACACATCGCCGATCGCGGCAATGTGCGGTATTAACCCTTTAGAAGCGGCGGTCAAAGCTGACTGCTGCTTCTAAAGCGAAAGTGAAAGTATCCCGGCTAGTCAGTCGGGCTGTTTGGGACCGCCGCGGTGAAATCGCGGCGTCCCGAACAGCTTACAGGACACCGGGAGGGCCTTTACCTGCCTCCTCGGTGTCCGATCGACGAATGACTGCTCCGTGCCTGAGATCCAGGCAGGAGCAGTCAATCGCTGATAACACTGATCACAGGCGTGTTAATACACTTTAAAACGTTGGCGCGTATGCACAGCCAACGCCATGGACATGTCCCTGCCCCTGGCTGCTAAGCAACAGAAGGAGGTCCCGCCGCCTCCGAGAGCTGCAGCTTCTGTACGGTATGAAGGTGTAAGGTATGGTAGTTTATTATGGCAGAGGGGTGGGGGGCACTGTAGGAGTGTGGAGGACGACGGGGGAAGGGGTGGATGGGGGGCTGTAGCAGTGTGAAGGATGGGGGGGGCTGTAGCAGTGTGGAGGATGGGAGGGCTGTAGCAGTGTGGAGGATGGGGGGCTGTAGCAGTGTGGAGGATGGGGGGGCTGTAGCAGTGTGGAGGATGGGGGGCTGTGGGAGGATGGGGGGGTTGTAGCAGTGTGGAAGATGGGGGGCTGTGGGAGGATGGGGGGCTGCAGCATTGTGGATAAGCCCTGCGCTGAAAATAAGCCCTAGTGTGTTTTTTGGGACTAAAATTAATATAAGACCCGGGCTTATTTTCAGAGAAACATGGTATATCCTTCATATAAGGATCGTGCAGATAAAAAATCCACATTGTGGAGGACATTTATCATTATGTGTCTATTGTAGACACAGATCTACCCCTTTACACTGCCTGTCTAATTTACACTCTTGCTCAAAATTGACAAAAGTTGTGCACTCCTTTGATACATTTTGTGCAAGTATAGAAAGGCCCCCCTTGCTCTACTGTGCACGCCTTCTTTATCTCCCATGGTACACTGCTCACATAGCTAGAAGTGCTGGAGCAGCAGTGTGTGCTGAACAATACTCTGCACAATAGTAAAATCATAAATCTTTATAACGTACACAGAGGGGGAGATTCTCAAAGAATTTTGCACCCAAAAAAAAAATATTTCATGCCAAAAGAGCTTTGTGCCACAGTTTACACTGTTCACGTCAGTTTTGTAAAAGTGGGCTGCAACAAGGAAACATTTTTGGGTGCAGAAAACAAAACAAAAGTGTCACGAAAAAGAATTTTCACATATTTTCATATTTTTAAAGCAGCAAAAGAGACCTTTGAAAATGTGAGGAGAAATAAAAAGGTGTGAATAATATCGCTGGAACAGTAATTACAGTAGTTTTTGAGAATCTCCCCCAGAATGTCTGGGTTTAAGCCCTTAAGGACCAAGCATTTTTCTGTTTTTACACTTTCGTTTTTTCCTCCTTACCTTTTAAAAATCATAACCCTTTCAATTTTGCACCTAAAAATCCATATGAGGGCTTATTTTTTGCGCCACCAATTCTACTTTGGAATGACATCAGTCATTTTACACAAACATTTAGGCGAAACAGAAAAAAAAATCATTGTGCGACAAAATTGAAGAAAAAACACCATTTTGTAAATTTTGGGGGCTTCTGTTTCTAGGCAGTACATTTTTCGGTAAAAATGACACTTTATCTTTATTCTGTAGGTCCATACGATTAAAATGATCCCCTACTTATATAAATTTGATTTCGTCGTACTTCTGGAAAAAATCATAACTACATGCAGGAAAATGTATACATTTAAAATTGTCCTTTTCTGACCCCTATAACTTTTTTATTTTTCCATGTACAGGGTGGTTTGAGGGCTAATTTTTTTGCGCCGTGATCTGAAGTTTTTATCGGTACCATTTTTATTTTGATTGGACTTCTTGATCGCTTTTTATTCCTTTTTTTATGGTATGAAAAGTGACCAAAAATACGCTATGTTGGACTTTGGAATTTTTTTGCGTGTACGCCATTGACTGTGCGGTTTAATTAATGATATATTTTTATAGTTCAGACATTTACACACGCGGCGATACCACATTTGTTTATTTTTATTATGGTTACATATTTTTAATATGGAATTTCGGAAAAGGGGGTGATTTAAACTTTTAATAAGGAAGGGGTTAATGTGTGTGTTTTTAAACTTTTTTTTAAACTTTTTTTTTTACACTTTTAGTCCCCTTAGGGGACTTTTAGGAGGAATCATTAGATTCCTCATACCGATCATTGTGGTTTCATAAAACCACAATGATCTGCGTGCTCTGCGCTCGATTGATAAAGCCTGGCCCTGCTTTATCATTCAGAGCACCGGAGCCGCCGCAGCAGGAGAGGTAAGCCCTCAGGCTACCTCAGTAGTGGATCGCTCCCCCGCGATCGCGCTGCGGGGGGGGCGATACACCCCACTGGACCACCAGGGACTTAATACAGGCACCTTTAGATGCCGCTGTCAACTTTGACAGCGGCGATCTAAAGGGTTAATAGCCGGCCGCGGCGATCGCCGCATGTCGGCTATTAACGCCGGCCCCCAGCTACAGGAATCCGCTGGGGGCTGGCCGGTATGACGCGGGCTCGAGTCGGGAGCCCGCATCATACCCCGGTAACGGCCATTGGACGAGTATAGACGTCCATGGTCGTTATCGGGTTCAAAAATATGTAATTTTGCTGAACAATCTGTCCCCTTACCTCTATATCAGTGTTTACCAACCAGAATGCCTCCAAGTGTTGCAAAACTTGGCATGCTGGGAGTTGCAGTTTTGCAAAAGCTGGAGGCATCCTGGTAGCAGAAATTAGTGTGCGACATGGGTATGGAGCAGAGCTGAATGTGTGATTGTGTAAGCATGACCATGCACACACTCAACTCTGCAACATACACCTAATCACACACTCAGCGCTGCTGCATACACACAATCACACACTAAGCTCTGCTACATACACCTGATCACACAATCAACTCTGCTGCATACACATGACATTGGTTAAATAAAAAAAACTTGATTTCATCTTGAAACTTCTACTGCCTGATTCCATCCAGAGAAATTTGCGCCTAGAGGGGGATTCTTTTTTTCAATCTTTTGCAATTTTTTCATTTATCAAATGTGGCCGGACTATGGCCTGTTTCCACATCCCCACGGCTCTTCTACCCACCAGTTTGGGTTACATGCGCCTATATTTTGCGCTCCAGGTGAGCACATTACAACCCTCCCTTACTATTTGATCATCTGGGATAATGCATTAGGCGCCTCGTGTGGTCTTGTTTACCACACACTCAGCTCTGCTAGATGCACACTCACACACTCAGCTCTGCTGCATTTACACAATTACACACTCAGCTCTGCTTCATTCACACAATCACACACTCAGCTCTGCTGCATTTACTCAATCACGCACTCAGTTCTGCTGCATATACACAATCACACACTCAGCTCTGCTACATACACACACACTCACACTCAGCTCTGCTACATACACACAATCACAGACTCAGCTCTGCTGCATACACATGGTCATACTCTCAGCTCTGCTGCATACACACACACAGCTATGCTACATACACACACTCAGCACTGCTACATACATATACAAACACACTCAACTCTGCTACATACACACAATCACACACTCAGCTCTGCTACATAGACACACTCACAAACTCAGCTCTGCTACAAATACACACTCAGACACTCAGCTGCGCTACACACATACAATCACACACTCAGCTCTGCTACATACACACATTCACACACTCAGCTCTTCTACATATACACACTCACACACTCAGCTCTGGCACACATAGACACTCAGCTCTGCTACATACGCACAATCACACACTCAAATCTGCTACATAGAACACTCAGCTCTGCTGCATACACACTCAGCTCTACTACATAAACACACTCAGCTCTGTTACATACACACAATTACACAGTCAGCTCTGCTATATACACACTCAGCTCTGCTACATACACACACTCAGCTCTGCTACATACAAACACTCAAACACTCAGCTCTGCTGCATACACACACTCAGCTTTGCTACATACACACAAGTACACACTCAGCTCTACTACATACACACACTCTCACATTCAGCTCTGCTACATACACACAATCACACATATACATAGACCTACATCTGCACATTATAGTGATATTCTTAGCTGTATGGTCACCATGGTTACACTAAACAGGTGCAATCTTCTGCTCTCATCAAGAACAGCTGGGAGTTTGAATTTTACACAGTTGGAAGTTTGAACTGTGCCAGGAAGTATTTCACCTGCACTATAACCTGGTGTATTATCCCGGTGTATTATCCCTGTGTATAATCCCTGTGTATTATTCCGGTGTATTTTCCCGGTGTATTATCCTGGTGTATCTATAACTCACTGTATTATCCCGGTGTATTATCCCGGTGTATTGTCCCTGTGTATTATCCCGGTGTATTATCCCGGTATATTGTCCCTGTGTATTATCCTGGAGTATTATCCCGGTGTATTATCCTGGTGTATTATTCTGATGTATTGTCCCGGTGTATTATCCCAGTGTATTGTTCCGGTGTATTATCCTGGTGTATTATCCTGGTGTATTATTCTGGTGTATTGTCCCGGTGTATTATCCCAGTGTATTGTTCCGGTGTATTAGCCTGGTGTATTATCCCGGTGTATTATCATGGTGTATTATCCCGGTGTATTATCCCGGTGTATTATCCCGGTGTATTATTCCAGTGTATTATTCCGGTGTATTATCCCAGTGTATTATACCAGTGTATTATCCCGGTGTATTATCCTGGTGTATTATTCTGGTGTATTGTCCCGGTGTATTATCCCAGTGTATTGTTCTGGTGTATTATTCCGGTGTATTATCCTGGTGTATTATTCTGGTGTATTGTCCCGGTGTATTATCCCAGTGTATTGTTCCGGTGTATTAGCCTGGTGTATTATCCCGGTGTATTATCCCGGTGTATTATCCCGGTGTATTATTCCAGTGTATTATTCCGGTGTATTATCCCAGTGTATTATACCAGTGTATTATCCCGGTGTATTATCCTGGTGTATTATTCTGGTGTATTGTCCCGGTGTATTATCCCAGTGTATTGTTCTGGTGTATTATTCCGGTGTATTATCCTGGTGTATTATTCTGGTGTATTGTCCCGGTGTATTATCCCAGTGTATTGTTCCGGTGTATTATCCTGGTGTATTATTCTGGTGTATTGTCCCGGTGTATTATCCCAGTGTATTGTTCCGGTGTATTATCCTGGTGTATTATTCTGGTGTATTGTCCCGGTGTATTATCCCAGTGTATTGTTCTGGTGTATTATCCCGGTGTATTATCCTGGTGTATTATTCTGGTGTATTGTCCCGGTGTATTATCCCAGTGTATTGTTCTGGTGTATTATTCCGGTGTATTATCCTGGTGTATTATTCTGGTGTATTGTCCCGGTGTATTATCCCAGTGTATTGTTCCGGTGTATTATCCTGGTGTATTATTCTGGTGTATTGTCCCGGTGTATTATCCCAGTGTATTGTTCCGGTGTATTATCCCAGTGTATTATCCTGGTGTATTATTCTGGTGTATTGTCCCGGTGTATTATCCCAGTGTATTGTTCCGGTGTATTATTCCGGTGTATTATCCCGGTGTATTAGCCCGGTGTATTATCATGGTGTATTAGCCCGGTGTATTATCATGGTGTATTATCCAGGTGTATTATCCCGGTGTATTATTCCAGTGTATTATCATGGTGTATTATCCAGGTGTATTATCCCGGTGTATTATTCCAGTGTATTATTCCGGTGTATTAACCCAGTGTATTATCCCAGTGTATTATTCCAGTGTATTAGCCCGGTGTATTATCCTGGTGTATTATCCCAGTGTATTATTCCGGTGTATTATCCCAGTGTATTATTCCAGTGTATTAGCCCAGTGTGTTATCCTGGTGTATTATCCCGGTGTATTATCCCAGTGTATTATTCCGGTGTATTATTCCAGTGTATTATCCCGGTGTATTATCCCAGTGTATTATTCCAGTGTATTAGCCCGGTGTGTTATCCCGGTGTATTATCCTGGTGTATTATCCCGGTGTGTTATCCCGGTGTATTATCCCGGTGTATCGGGTTAGACTGCTGGGTGAAGAGTGATCACAAGTGGTCCATAAACATTGCTGTTACGCCGAGCGCTCCGGGTCCCCGCTCCTCCCCGGAGCGCTCGCTTCACTCTCCCTGCGGCAGCGCTCCGGTCACGTCCTCTGACCCGGGGCGCTGCGATTCCGCTGCCAGCCGGGATGCGATTCGCGATGCGGGTAGCGCCCGCTCGCGATGCGCACCCCGGCTCCCCTACCTGACTCGCTCTCCGTCTGTTCTGTCCCGGCGCGCGCGGCCCCGCTCCCTAGGGCGCGCGCGCGCCGGGTCTCTGCGATTTAAAGGGCCACTGCGCCGCTGATTGGCGCAGTGGTTCCAATTAGTGTGTTCACCTGTGCACTTCCCTATATCACCTCACTTCCCCTGCACTCCCTTGCCGGATCTTGTTGCCTTAGTGCCAGTGAAAGCGTTCCTTGTGTGTTCCTTGCCTGTGTTTCCAGACCTTCTGCCGTTGCCCCTGACTACGATCCTTGCTGCCTGCCCCGACCTTCTGCTACGTCCGACCTTGCTTTTGCCTACTCCCTTGTACCGCGCCTATCTTCAGCAGCCAGAGAGGTGAGCCGTTGCTAGTGGATACGACCTGGTCACTACCGCCGCAGCAAGACCATCCCGCTTTGCGGCGGGCTCTGGTGAAAACCAGTAGTGGCTTAGAACCGGTCCACTAGCACGGTCCACGCCAATCCCTCTCTGGCACAGAGGATCCACTACCTGCCAGCCGGCATCGTGACAGTAGATCCGGCCATGGATCCCGCTGAAGTTCCTCTGCCAGTTGTCGCTGACCTCACCACGGTGGTCGCCCAGCAGTCACAACAGATAGCGCAACAAGGCCAACAGCTGTCTCAACTGACCGTTATGCTACAACAGTTACTACCACAGCTTCAGCAGTCATCTCCTCCGCCAGCTCCTGCACCTCCTCCGCAGCGAGTGGCCGCTCCTGGGATACGCTTATCCTTGCCGGATAAATTTGATGGGGACTCTAAGTTTTGCCGTGGCTTTCTTTCCCAATGTTCCCTGCATCTGGAGATGATGTCGGACCTGTTTCCCACTGAAAGGTCTAAGGTGGCTTTCGTAGTCAGCCTTCTGTCCGGAAAAGCCCTGTCATGGGCCACACCGCTCTGGGACCGCAATGACCCCGTCACTGCCTCTGTACACTCCTTCTTCTCGGAAATCCGAAGTGTCTTTGAGGAACCTGCCCGAGCCTCTTCTGCTGAGACTGCCCTGTTGAACCTGGTCCAGGGTAATTCTTCCGTTGGCGAGTATGCCGTACAATTCCGTACTCTTGCTTCAGAATTGTCCTGGAATAATGAGGCCCTCTGCGCGACCTTCAAAAAAGGCCTATCCAGCAACATTAAAGATGTTCTGGCCGCACGAGAAATTCCTGCTAATCTACATGAACTTATTCACCTAGCCACTCGCATTGACATGCGTTTTTCCGAAAGGCGTCAGGAACTCCACCAAGATATGGACTCTGTTCGCACGAGGCGTTTCTTCTCCTCGGCTCCTCTCTCCTCTGGTCCCCTGCAATCTGTTCCTGTGCCTCCCGCCGTGGAGGCTATGCAGGTCGACCGGTCTCGCCTGACACCTCAAGAGAGGACACGACGCCGTATGGAGAACCTCTGCCTGTACTGTGCTAGTACCGAACACTTCCTGAGGGATTGTCCTATCCGTCCTCCCCGCCTGGAAAGACGTACGCTGACTCCGCACAAAGGTGAGACAGTCCTTGATGTCTACTCTGCTTCTCCACGTCTTACTGTGCCTGTGCGGATGTCTGCCTCTGCCTTCTCCTTCTCTACAATGGCCTTCTTGGACTCTGGATCTGCAGGAAATTTTATTTTGGCCTCTCTCGTCAACAGGTTCAACATCCCGGTGACCAGTCTCGCCAGACCCCTCTACATCAATTGTGTAAATAATGAAAGATTGGACTGTTCCATACGGTTCCGCACGGAGCCCCTTCTTATGAGCATCGGATCTCATCATGAGAGGATTGAACTTTTGGTCCTCCCCAATTGCACCTCGGAAATTCTCCTTGGACTTCCCTGGCTTCAACTTCATTCCCCTACCCTGGATTGGTCCACTGGGGAGATCAAGAGTTGGGGGTCCTCTTGTTCCAAGAACTGTCTAAAACCGGTTCCCAGTAACCCTTGCCGTAACTCTGTGGTTCCTCCAGTAACCGGTCTCCCTAAGGCCTATATGGACTTCGCGGATGTTTTCTGCAAAAAACAAGCTGAGACTCTACCTCCTCACAGGCCTTATGATTGCCCTATCGACCTCCTCCCGGGCACTACTCCACCCCGGGGCAGAATTTATCCTCTCTCTGCCCCAGAGACTCTTGCCATGTCCGAATACGTCCAGGAGAATCTAAAAAAGGGCTTTATCCGTAAATCCTCCTCTCCTGCCGGAGCCGGATTTTTCTTTGTGTCCAAAAAAGATGGCTCCCTACGTCCTTGCATTGACTACCGCGGTCTTAATAAAATCACGGTTAAGAACCGCTACCCCTTACCCCTCATCTCTGAACTCTTTGATCGCCTCCAAGGTGCCCACATCTTCACTAAATTGGACTTAAGAGGCGCCTATAACCTCATCCGTATCAGAGAGGGGGACGAGTGGAAAACGGCATTTAACACCAGAGATGGACACTTTGAGTATCTGGTCATGCCCTTTGGACTGTGCAACGCCCCTGCCGTCTTCCAAGACTTTGTCAATGAAATTTTTCGTGATCTGTTATACTCCTGTGTTGTTGTATATCTGGACGATATCCTAATTTTTTCTGCCAATCTAGAAGAACACCGCCAGCATGTCCGTATGGTTCTTCAGAGACTTCGTGACAACCAACTCTATGCCAAAATTGAGAAATGTCTGTTTGAATGCCAATCTCTTCCTTTTCTAGGATATTTGGTCTCTGGCCAGGGACTACAGATGGATCCAGACAAACTCTCTGCCGTCTTAGATTGGCCACGCCCCTCCGGACTCCGTGCTATCCAACGCTTTTTGGGGTTCGCCAATTATTACAGGCAATTTATTCCACATTTTTCTACCATTGTGGCTCCTATCGTGGCTTTAACCAAAAAAAATGCTGATCCCAAGTCCTGGCCTCCTCAAGCAGAAGACGCCTTTAAACGACTCAAGTCTGCCTTTTCTTCGGCTCCCGTCCTCTCCAGACCTGACCCTTCCAAACCCTTCCTATTGGAGGTTGATGCCTCCTCGGTGGGAGCTGGAGCTGTTCTTCTACAAAAAAATTCTTCCGGGCATGCTGTCACTTGTGGTTTTTTCTCTAGGACCTTCTCTCCAGCGGAGAGGAACTACTCCATCGGGGATCGAGAGCTTCTAGCCATTAAATTAGCACTTGAGGAATGGAGGCATCTGCTGGAGGGATCAAGTTCTCCTGTTATTATCTACACCGACCACAAGAACCTCTCCTACCTCCAGTCTGCCCAACGGCTGAATCCTCGCCAGGCCCGGTGGTCTCTGTTCTTTGCCCGATTTAATTTTGAGATTCACTTTCGTCCTGCCGATAAGAACATTAGGGCCGATGCTCTCTCTCGTTCCTCGGATGCCTCAGAAGTTGAACTCTCTCCGCAACACATCATTCCACCTGACTGCCTGATCTCCACTTCTCCTGCCTCCATCAGGCAGACTCCTCCAGGAAAGACCTTTGTTTCTCCTCGCCAACGCCTCGGAATCCTCAAATGGGGTCACTCCTCCCATCTCGCAGGTCATGCGGGTATCAAGAAATCTGTGCAACTCATCTCCCGCTTCTATTGGTGGCCGACTCTGGAGACGGATGTTGTGGACTTTGTGCGAGCCTGCACTATCTGTGCCCGGGATAAGACTCCTCGCCAGAAGCCCGCTGGTTTTCTTCATCCTCTGCCTGTCCCCGAACAGCCTTGGTCTCTGATTGGTATGGATTTTATTACTGATTTACCCCCTTCCCGTGGCAACACTGTTATTTGGGTGGTCGTTGATCGATTCTCCAAAATGGCACATTTCATCCCTCTTCCTGGTCTTCCTTCTGCGCCTCAGTTGGCTAAACAATTTTTTGTACACATTTTTCGTCTTCACGGGTTGCCTACGCAGATTGTCTCGGATAGAGGCGTCCAATTCGTGTCTAAATTCTGGAGGGCTCTCTGTAAACAACTCAAGATTAAATTAAATTTTTCTTCTGCATATCATCCCCAGTCCAATGGACAAGTAGAAAGGATTAACCAGATCTTGGGTGATTATTTGCGACATTTTGTTTCCTCCCGCCAGGATGACTGGGCAGATCTCCTCCCATGGGCCGAATTCTCGTATAACTTCAGGGTCTCTGAGTCTTCCTCCAAATCCCCATTTTTCGTGGTGTACGGCCGTCACCCTCTTCCCCCCCTCCCTACTCCCTTGCCCTCTGGTCTGCCCGCTGTGGATGAAATTTCTCGTGACCTTTCCATCATATGGAGAGAGACCCAAAATTCTCTCTTACAGGCTTCATCACGCATGAAGAAGTTCGCGGATAAGAAAAGAAGAGCTCCCCCCGTTTTTTCCCCTGGAGACAAGGTATGGCTCTCCGCTAAATATGTCCGCTTCCGTGTCCCTAGCTACAAGTTGGGACCACGCTATCTTGGTCCTTTCAAAATTTTGTGTCAAATTAATCCTGTCTCTTATAAACTTCTTCTTCCTCCCTCTCTTCGTATCCCTAATGCCTTTCACGTCTCTCTTCTCAAACCACTCATCCTCAACCGTTTTTCTCCCAAATCTGTTCCTCCCACTCCTGTTTCCGGCTCCTCGGACATCTTCTCGGTCAAAGAAATTTTAGCTGCCAAAAAGGTCAGAGGGAAAAATTTTTTTTTAGTGGACTGGGAGGGTTGTGGTCCTGAAGAGAGATCCTGGGAACCTGAGGACAACATCCTAGACAAAAGTCTGCTCCTCAGGTTCTCAGGCTCTAAGAAGAGGGGGAGACCCAAGGGGGGGGGTACTGTTACGCCGAGCGCTCCGGGTCCCCGCTCCTCCCCGGAGCGCTCGCTTCACTCTCCCTGCGGCAGCGCTCCGGTCACGTCCTCTGACCCGGGGCGCTGCGATTCCGCTGCCAGCCGGGATGCGATTCGCGATGCGGGTAGCGCCCGCTCGCGATGCGCACCCCGGCTCCCCTGCCTGACTCGCTCTCCGTCTGTTCTGTCCCGGCGCGCGCGGCCCCGCTCCCTAGGGCGCGCGCGCGCCGGGTCTCTGCGATTTAAAGGGCCACTGCGCCGCTGATTGGCGCAGTGGTTCCAATTAGTGTGTTCACCTGTGCACTTCCCTATATCACCTCACTTCCCCTGCACTCCCTTGCCGGATCTTGTTGCCTTAGTGCCAGTGAAAGCGTTCCTTGTGTGTTCCTTGCCTGTGTTTCCAGACCTTCTGCCGTTGCCCCTGACTACGATCCTTGCTGCCTGCCCCGACCTTCTGCTACGTCCGACCTTGCTTTTGCCTACTCCCTTGTACCGCGCCTATCTTCAGCAGCCAGAGAGGTGAGCCGTTGCTAGTGGATACGACCTGGTCACTACCGCCGCAGCAAGACCATCCCGCTTTGCGGCGGGCTCTGGTGAAAACCAGTAGTGGCTTAGAACCGGTCCACTAGCACGGTCCACGCCAATCCCTCTCTGGCACAGAGGATCCACTACCTGCCAGCCGGCATCGTGACAATTGCATTGTTTTTAAAAGGTACATGGAAAAGATTTTTAGTATCTCAGAGATAATCTGACTGGTGGTACTTTGGTATGTGTGCTCCTTGATGTTCTATATTTTGCGTTAAAAATGTCAGGAATGCGCAAAATTTGACAGCGTAAACAAACCTTGCACAGATGATAAATTATTGTCTACTGCATTTTTCACTCCAGGGTGCACAAACAATAAAAATGAAACTGTTCCACCAAAAATGACCCACAAAAAAGAAACAATGAGTGACATTGCTCAAAATTATGCGTCAAAAAAATAAACATCAAAAAGGGGTAAAATCATTGATAAATGTCCACCCGTGGGTCCATTTCTGCACATCATTTCCACAGCGCATGTGCCATGTGTGGCAGTACCCTAAAAGTTATATTTGGTAAAACTTTGTTCATATTCTAGGTTTACAAATGAAAATTTCAAGTGTACTACAGAGCACTATTCCAGTAAATCAAAGGCCACTAAAACAAGCAAAAAGAAAGAAAAAATATTAACTTTAAATCTGCCCCCTTTGTGTTTGAATCCAGTAAAAAAAAAAAAAAAAAATCATAGTACCCACACTGTATCTGTCCCGAATTATTCTCTAAGCCTTCTTTGTGTTCACTCAAACTTGTTCAGAAATCACAAAAACAAGGGGGCTTATACGTGAATAAAATGATGGTAAGCAAAATGTGCTCAAATCATTGCGCTGCAATAATAAGTTGCACCAGAAGATGTCAGTGTTGTCCAAATTAATAAAATGGTATTTTAACAGCTACAATTATTGCTGTCTTTGGTAAATTAGATAGAATATAAAGCTAATAGTGATCTAGTAATTGATACTAGAACAAATTGGCATTGGTAGCACCTGGTTTTTTGGGCATTTGCCTTGGCATATTTAGATTTCTCACATAAATGCTGACATAGGAATAAATGGACCCCAGTAACTCAATAAACATAATGGTAAGATAGATCAATATATTTACATATTAAGCAATGTTATTCATGGGAGGTTTCTCACTAGCACCAGTCTGAATTATGCATTTAGGTATTAAATGGTAATTCCATTTTTTAAGTAAATAAAGTTCATTCCTCGTTTAACCCCTTTTTTGAGTTTTAAATTTTTCTTTATAATAATAATTTGTGTATTTGTGTCCTCACACAGACCCATAGACACTTTTTGTGCTGTGATTTGTAGTTTTTATCTGTACCCTTTTGATTTAGATGGGACTTTTTGATGACAAAACAATCTGAATTTTATTTTCAGTTTTTCATGCAGAATCAATAAAATGTTTTAGTTCAGACAACATACAGTCTTGGCCGTAAATGTTGGCACCCCTGAAATTATTAAAGAAAATTCAAGGAGATCTGTAGTGCCCTGAACTTTATCCCCTATCCGAAGGATAGGGGATAAGTTTTAGATCGTGGGGGGTCCGAGCGCTGGGGCCCCCCGCGATCTCCTGTAGGGGGCTGCGGCAATGTACAGGAAAGGGGGCGTGCCGTGGCATGTGGGGACAGAACGCCCCCTTTCTTGTACATTGCCGCGGCCCCGTACAGGAGATCGCAGGGGGGGTCCTTTGGATAGGGGATAAAGTTCAGAGCACTAAAGATCTCGTTTAAGTATTTCTCACAGAAAAGGATTGCAGTAACACATGTTTTGCTATACACATGTTCATTCCCTTTGTGTGTATTGGAACTAAACCAAAAAAGGGAGAAAAAAAGCAAATTGGACATAATGTCACACCAAACTCCAAAAATGGGCTAAACAAACTTATTGGCACTCTTTCAAAATTGTGGAAAAATAAGATTGATGTAATGCTCCTTTAAACTCACCTGGGGCAAGTAACAGGTGTGGGCAATATAAAAAGCACACCGGAAAGCAGATAAAAAGGAGAAAAGTTCACTAAGTCTTTGCATTGTGTGTCTGTTTGTGCCACACTAAGCATGGACAACAGAAAGAGGAGAAGAGAACTGTCTGAGGACTTGAGAACCAAAATTGTGGAAAGATATCAACAATCTCAAGTCCATATCCAGAGATCTAGATTTGCCTTTGTCCACAGTGCGCAACATTATCAAGAAGTTTGCAACCTGTAGCTAATCTCCCTGGCGTGGAGCTAATCTCCCTGGGCGTGGACAGAAGAGAAAAATTGATGAAAGGTGTCAACGCAGGATAGTCCAGATGGTGGATAAGCAGCCCCAAACAAGTTCCACCTGTGAGGCCGGCAACCACATCAGCCAACTTAGGTGGGGCTTATATTCTGCCTCCCTCCTCCCATTGTATGTGTGCTCAGCCACACTGGAGGTAACCTGGGAGGAGGCTGTGAGTCGGACCTATTACTGCTGTAATTGCCTACTGGCCCCTGGTTTTGCTTATCACTCACAGGTAGGTTAGTGTTAGGTCCTGTGCCACTTAAGAAACCTTGGCGTTGGTGTGCGTGCTCAAGTATGTCCTTCATAGAATTATATACTTGCTAATGTCTCAATTTTAACATCAGTGTTGAGGGTTAGTCATTGTATACATCTACCACAGTAGTGCACCTAAATTCTTGTATTGTATTATCCTAATTGTTACACATCCACACCGTTTATATGGTGTAGGATGCCATTGTCCCCCATTGTATGCATTTTTATGCTGGGGATCACCCTTAGCAACAGACCACAAGGGCAGGATCTGCTCCCCCAGTATATATGCACAACTGCATTTGGGATTGAGTACCTCCTGCCTGCCAGTTGCTCTCTTTTTTTGCCCAAACAATTTCCAAAGATATTCAAGCTGTCCTGCAGGCTCAGGGAGCATCAGTGTCAGCGCGAACTATCCGTCGATATTAAATTAGCAGTACAATGACCCCAAACATACATCAAAAAGCACCCAGAAATGGATGACAACAAAGCACTGGAGAGTTCTGAAGTGGCCAGCAATGAGTTCAGATCTAAATCCCATTGAACACCTGTGGAGAGATTTTAAAATTACTGTTGGGAAAAGGCGCCTTCCAATAAGAGAGACCTGAAGCAGTTTGCAAAGGAAGAGTGGTCCAACATTCCGGCTGAGAGGTGTAAGAAGCTTATTGATGGTTATAGGAAGAAACTGATTTCAGTTATTTTTTCCAAAGGGTGTGCAACCAAATATTAAGTTAAGGGTGCCAATAATGTTGTCCAGCCCATTTTTACAGTTTGATATGACATTATGTCCCATTTGCTTTTTTTCCTCCCTTTTTTGGTTTAGTTCCAGTACACACAAAGGGAATAAACATGTGTATAGCAAAACATGTGTTACTGCAATCCTTTTCTGTGAGAAATACTTCATTTTCTAGAAAAATGTCAGCGGTGCCAACATTTGCAGCCATGACTGTATTTTGGAAAGATTGATTTGAATTTAGGGTGATATGTTTTATATATTTTTTTTAAATATATTTTTACTATTTTTTAAACCCACAAGGGAACCTGTATGTGCAATCATTTAACTGCCTATACAGATCAATGTAATATTATAGCATTACATTGGTCCATCAACACTCTATTGCTACAGCCTGCCATGGTAAGCCTTCAAAGAATGACTTGTTGCTGTCAGTTTAATTTAAATTATATGAACCAAGATTAAAAGTTATCTCTTATCCACGTAATGAGGAATAATATGTTTATTGGTGGAGATGTAAATGCTGGGACCTACCCACTCATCGTGAGAATGGATTTAAAGGAGTATTCCAGGATGTTCTTTAATTTGACTATGCTATAGTGGCTGTAAAGTTAGTGTAGTTAATAATATAGTGTCTGTACCTGTGTTTCATTTTGGTCTCGCATTTCTGTGATTTTTGCTCCAATGCTTACTTTTTACAGCATACAAAATGACTGTCATCTCAGGTTTTCCCAGGTTGCAGTGTGGCCGAGACATTATATCACTAGTCAGGTAATCAGAGGGAGCCTGTCTGCTTTAATGGGTGGTGCGACCACTAGGTGGGAGATCATTCTGCAAGGAATTTAAATTTGCAACCAACAGCTGGAGGCACCCTGGTTAGAAAACACTGGTCTATTGCATGAAAGGGATCACAGGGGTGTTTCAATGGATGGGGGGGCTGATGTGTGGGAGGGAGAAAAGTGACCTCACACTTACAAACATGGAATCATGGGACTTATGGTAATATCACAACACAGCCATTATGGTAATATCACAACACAGCCATTTAGCCCAAGACAAGCACAGATCTTTCCAAAGCATGTCCATTACTATCAGGCAGGTACGTACTAAAATCACCAATGGTGGATAACTCCTTTACAATGTATAGCTTGGAAGAAAAATTAGACAGAGGGGAAATCATAGAAGCTTTTATATACATAAAGGGAATCAACACGGTAAAGGAGGAGAGTATATTTAAAAGAAGAAAAACTACCACAAAATGGCATAGTTTTATATTAGAGGGGCAAAGGTTGCTGCAGTAATATCAGGAAGTATTACTATACTGAGAGAGTAGTGGATGCATGGAATAGCCTTCCTGCAGAAGTGGTCGCTGCAAAAATAGTGAAGGAGTTTAAGCATGCATGGGATAGGCATAAGGCTATCCTTCATTTAAGATATAGGCATAAGGCTATCCTTTATATAAGATAGAGATAGGCATAAGGCTATCCTTCATATAAGATAGAGATAAGCATAAGGCTATCCTTCATATAAGATAGGGATAGGCATAAGGCTATCCTTCATATAAGATAGAGATAGGCATAAGGCTATCCTTCATATAAGATAGAGATAAGCATAAGGCTATCCTTCATATAAGATGTGAAGTGAAGAAATGCCTAGCTACAGCTCTACAAAATGTCTGAATATGGTTGGCATATTTGAACTTGAGAACTTGTAAGTTTATGGCTTGAGGAGATGTCATTTAACTTATGATTGAATCCACTTGTTCCAGCATAAGGTGACCTGTTTCAGGTCCCACACAAGCCTCTTTGGAGCCCTTTTAACCTATTTACATGGCAGAAAATAACTCAAGTAGATAATTTTAAACCATGTAAATATAACCTAATTAAAAGCAGGAACAATATTCCATTGAATTCATTAAAACTGAGGTCAGTTTAATCTGTAACAATAGACTCCTGCCTCAAGGATTAGGTTAAAGCAAGGCTAACCAACAAGAGATTTGCTATATGTAACCACAAGTTGAAGAACAGCTCCATGACTACTTGTTGAGTCACATTAGATTATTTCTTGCTTAACAAACTGAACAAAAGTAGGAAGAACAAACTGTAGCAAACTAGGAAAATTGATACCCTGTTAAATAACCAATAAGTGGAGGCTAAACCACTGTACTGTTGCGCTATTTTAACCAGTGATGGAGGTCCATGTGCTTACATTTTCAAAGGATTGTGTTTCAGGCTCTGAGCTTTTCTGAATTCTGCAGGCACTATTACACAATATATCTGGGTACAGCCCAGCCAGGACCTTCCTCCGATAGGACATTACCAAAGAACTACAGCTCCCCGCACTCCCCAGTATGGTGGCAAAACCCTTACTGCACATCATGGGCCCTACTTGTCTACTGTTTATGTACAGTCTGTACATGTCTTCTTGTACCCAAGAGAAAGCAGAAGGGGCATGAAAATGAATTAGAGATACATAGAGAAAGACGGGAAGAAAATACAGAGAACATACTAATGAACTTAGATTGGTGTGTAGGATGAGAAGGAGATTATGAGAACCAGACTGTAAATTAGATATTTAATTTGATACAGACATTGTTTGGTATGGAGGAACAAAAAAAGAAAAACATAAGATACACTTTAGTTTTTGAGAAAATACATCTTCTTTAAAGAAAATTTGTCATCAGTGTCACCTGCATTAACCTGTCAGTACCGATAGGTAGTGCAGGTGACACTGATGACAACGGTACTTACCTGGTCCTATTCCGTGCTCTGGTTCTCTCTTCTTCTGTATCTTCCGTTTCGGGGCCGACTTGGAGCATGGGCAGAGCTTAGTGAAGTCCCCACTGCTGTTTGCTAGCAGTGGGACCCAGCAGAGAAGCAGGAGCGGTGATGCCACGAAGCTCCGCCCATGCTCCAAGCCGGCCCCGGATCGGAAGATAGAGAAGAGAACCAGAGCACGGAACGGGACCATGAAACTATCGCTGTCATCAATATCACCTGCACTACCTATTTGTACCGATAGGTGAGTGCAGGTGACACTGATGACACGTTTTCTTTGTGTGACATTTTTATTTATGTTAAACACATCATGAACACATTTTTCAACTACTTAACATAAATACTTTTTCTCTGCATTTCTCTACTTTTTCTCTGCATTGTAGATTCTGGTGCACATTCAATGCATTCTTCATACCCTTTCACTTTTTCACATTTTGTTATGTTGCACTTTGTGCTGAAATGAAAAAAAAAAAGTTTTCTCCCATCATACTGCCAGCAATACCCCATAATGATAACAGAATGGTACAAATCTTCCATAATTTATTGAAAAGGAAAAACTAAAATCTTGCATTGACATAAGTATTTAGATATCATAGAGAAGTCCAAGTAGGAGTGACTCCATCAAGGAAGAGGATATCCAGCACTCAATAAAATAGAAAAATGTAAAAATCCATCATTATTGTTACTCCATATTGAAACATGTCTGGTGGAGTCACACATATAAAAAAATACATATATAATTTCCTTTTTTCAAGTATTCAGACCCTCTACTCAGTTCCTAGCGTAAGCACCTGTGACAGCAATTCCAGCCTCCAGTCTTCTTGGGGATGAGGCCAAAAGGTTTACACACCTGGATTTGGTGATTTTCTGCCATTCTTCTCTGCAGATCCTCTCAAGCTCTGTCAGGGAACTATAGGTGGAAGCTATTTTCAGGTCTCTCCAGAGATGTTTCGTAGGGTTCAAGTCAGGGTTCTGCCTGAGCTGTTGCTGGGTGAGGATGGAGAGGACCCAACAATCATGGCACATATTAAAAATTATTTCAGGGACTTAGGCCGCAAGCTTAAGGCAAGGACCTCCAAGGTAGTATTTTCTGAAATATTACCTGTACCATGAGCCACACTGGAGAGGAAGCGGGAGATTAGGGAGGTAAACAAGTGGCTCAGAAGCTGGTGTAGGAAGGAGGGGTTTGGGTTCATGGAGAACTGGGCTGACTTCGCTGTCGGATACCGGCTCTACCGTAGGGATGGGCTGCACCTAAATGGAGAGGGTTCAGCTTTGCTTGGGGAGAAGATGGTTAGAAGGGTGGAGGAGTGGTTAAACTAGGGACTGGGGGGAGGGAACCTACAGCAAAGAGGGGGAAGATAGTGTAGATAGAGAGGGCGGACTTATTAATGTACCTGGAGGTGGAGCAGAGGGAGGGGTTAGAATAGCTAATAGGGATAGGCTTCATAGGAGGAAATTGCATGTTTGAATTACATGTTGACTAATGCCAGAAGTCTGTCCAATAAAACAGAGGAACTGGAGTGGTTGATGTCCAAGGAGAATTGTGACATAGTGGGTATAACAGAGACTTAGTTGGAAGATAGCTGTGACTGGGCAGTCAACATACAGGGTTATAGTCTATTCAGGAAGGATCGGACAAAACGGAAAAGGGGAGGAGTTTGTCTTTATGTAAAGTCCAGTCTGAAGGCCGCACTGCGGGAGGATATACGGGAGGGAAATGATAATGTGGGGTCATTATGGGTAGAAATATATGGAGATGAAAATAAAAAAATTCTGATAGGGGTTTGCTACAGGCCACCAAACATAATGGAAGAGGCAGAAGATCAATTATTGAGGCAAATAAACAAGGCAGCAAATCAGAATGAGGTCATAATAATGGGGGACTTTAACTATCCTGATATTAACCTGGAGACTGAGACCTGTGAATCTCATAGAGGAAACAGGTTTCTGACTATAGCTAAAGACAATCATCTGTCCCAAATGGTGCAGGGCCCGAGCAAAGGGGGCGCCCTACTGGACTTAATATTAACCAATAGACCTGACAGAGTAACTAATGTGCAAGTAGAAGGACACCTATGAAATAGTGATCATAATATAATACATTATAACTTGTTCTTCAATAAGGGAATCTCTCGAGGGGCCACAAAAACAATGAACTTTAGGAAGGCAAAGTTGGATCAACTCAGAGAAGCCCTTAACAATATAAATTGGGATAATGTCCTCAAAAACAAGAATGTTGACACTAAATGGTAGAATTTTTTTTTAAATATCTTAAATTCTCTTTCTAAGATGTATATACCTTATGGGAGTAAAAGGGTCAGAAATGAAAATAAACCAATATGGATGAATAAAAATGTTAAGGGGCAATAAACGACAAAAATAAAGCATTTAAACTACTGAAACAGGATGGCAGTGAAGAACCATTAAAAAAGCTATAGAGAAAAATGTAAAATACGGTATGTAAAAAACAGATAAAAGCTGCAAAAATAGAGACAGAAAAACTAACTCCAAAATGTTCTTTATATAGATATCAAAAAGGTTAAAAATTAAAGTGTAGGCCCTTTAAAAGATTATGAAGAAGAAATTATAAATGGGGATCAGGAAAAAGCAAATATATTAAACAAATTCTTCTCCACTGTATTCACCAAGGAAAATGAAATGCCAGATGAAATACAGCGAGATAAGGTAAACTCCCCAGTACAGGTCACCTGTCTAACCCAGGAAGAAGTACAGCGCCGCCTACAAAAAATCCAAATAGACAAATCACCAGGTCCAGATGGCATTCACCCCCGTGTTCTAAAGGAATGAAGTAATGTAATAGACAGACCCCTATTTTTTATATTCAGGGACTCTATAGTGACAGGGACTGTTCCCCAGGACTGGCGCATGGCAAATGTGGTGCCAATATTTAAAAAGGGGTCAAAAGGTGACCACGGGAATTATAGATCTAGTTTAACCTCTGTTGTATGTAAATTGTTTGAGGGTTTTCTAAGAGATGCTATTTTGGAGTATCTTGATAAAAATAAATGTATGACCCCATATCAGCATGGCTTTATGAGGGATCGGTTCTGTCAAACTAACCTGATCAGCTTTTTTGAGGACGTGAGCTCCAGACTGGACCAGGGGGAATCGCTGGATGTCGCATATCTGCATTTTTTCCAAAGCATTTGATACGGTGCCACATAAAAGGTTGGTGCATAAAATACGAAGGATTGGACTGGGGGGAAATGTGTGCAAGTGGCTAAGTAACTGGCTCAGTGATAGGAAACAGAGGGTAGTTATTAATGGTAATTATTCTGATTGGATGACTGTTACTAGGGCGGGGGGGGGGTACCATAGGGGTCAGTCTTGGGTCCCATTCTAATTAATATATTTATTAATGACCTTGTAGAGTGGTTGAATAATAAAGTAGAAATCCTTGCAGATGTTACTAAACTCTGTAAAGCGGTAAACACAATAGAGGACAGTGCACTGTTACACATGGATCTGGATAGGTTGGAGGTTTGGGCGGGGAAGTGGTAGATGAAGTTCAACACTGATAAATGTACGGTAATGCACATGGGGAGGAAAAACCCGGGCTGGGATTATGTATTAAATGGAAGACCACTTGGGACGACTGACGTAGAAAAGGACTTAGGAGTCTTAGTTAAAAGTAAATTTAGCTGTAGTGGCCAGTGTCGGGCAGCTGCTGCCAAGGCAAATAAAATCATGGGGTGCATCAATAGGGGCATAGATGCCCACAACAAGGAAATAATTCTACCGCTGTACAAATCACTAGTCAGACCACACATAGAATACTGTGTACAGTACTGGGCACCAGTGTACAAGAAAGATATAGTGGAGCTGGAGAGGGTTCAAAGACGGGCAACCAGAGTAATACGGGGAATGGGAGGACTACAGTACTCAGAAAGCTTATCAGAATTAGGGTTATTTAGTTTAGAAAATAGAAGGGTTAGGGGTGACCTAATAACTGTATGTATAAATATATTAGGGGGCAGTACAGAGATCTCTCCCATGATCTATTTATACCCAGGACTGTATCTATAACAAGGGGGCATCCTCTACGTAAAGAAGGTTTCTACACCAGCACAGATGGGTGATTCTTTACTGTAAGAGCAGAGTGACTGTGGAATTCTCTGTCTGAGGATGTGGTCATGTTGAACTCTGTAAAAGAATTTAAAGGGGGTCTGGATGCATTTTTGGAGAATAATAACATCGCTGGTTTTGTATACTAGATTTATAGGGACAGAACCTTGATCCAGGGATTTATTCTGACTGCCATATTTGGAGTCGGGAAGGATTTTTTTACCCTAGTATGAGGTTTTTTTGCCTTCCTCTGCATCAACTCAGTAGGGACTGATTAGGGTTATAGGTTGAACTTGATGGACTCATGATGTTACTATGTTAAAAAGGATAAACACAAGAGTTGATACCTCTACTTCCCTTGTGTCTGAGATGCAATACATTTTCATCAGATTTAACATTTTCATGTTTCAGGTTTTGTATTTTCATATAATTTCATTTCAGATTTTCAATATCACTTAAAATGATAATTCGATAGAATTAATTCTGTACCAAGCACGTCCAAAAGCAGTTTTTTATCCAGAAAAAAATAGCTCAGTAAAAGAATGGGAAAATCTGTGTGTGGGCTTTAGTGAAGGAAATATCTGCCAGGATGGATGAGTCAGCAGGCAGGCACCATTACATGTGGGAACAGCATTACATGCCCCGAGAACACTGCAAAAGTGACATTTATCTTATGTATTTTAACCTCGGTTGCTTACACTCGTGTATGTTCAGTATTACATCATGTAGTTTATTCATAACACAACCTTTGTTGCTACATTTACCCATATGGCAGGTAGCATAAATCCCTTAAATATGCATCCGTAAAGTATGCAGGCACGTCTCCTGTACTTGAATTTGGCGGCAGGATGGCATTTCGGGATAAGCATGGAATAAAGATTTAGGTGCAAAGCTCTTTCCTTCCACAGTGTGCACATTATGGTCCTCAATTACTAAACTAAATGTGACCTGTTTTGGGGATATTTTGCACACCCTTAATCCAACCATTGTTGTGACTTTGATGCAACATCGTGTGCCACAGTGCACCCGCAATCCCTGAACGTCCTAACAAAATCCCCGCAACCCCACCAAAGGTGCATAGTTTCAAATTAGCATACGGACCCCACATATTTATTAACTTTTCAGACAAAATAACCAAGAAATAGATAGTCAGAACACACACAAATAGCAACTGAACCACTCATTGATAATATGTTCTCTATGTGTAGAATGTGTGTGTAGAATTAATAATTCTTTTATAAAATTGTGGAATAAGTTATTTTTTTTCCAGCATGCTTGGACAGCCTTTGGGCTCCCCCGGCATGCTGGAAGTTGTAGTTTTGAAACAGCTGGAGGCACCCTGGTTAGGGAACACTGTTATAGACACTGAATTGAGCAGCAACATGCATGCGAGAAGAACACAAAGCTCAGGACCCCCATTCTAGTAAGTGGTTGAGACTCCCAGCAACCAAACATTAGGTGATAAATGTACATTATGAGATTTAAAAAGTACCTGTCATCAAATAAACTTTTCTAAACTAACTAAGGCTATGTTCCCTAACTACTCCTAACACTCCTCCCAACCTTAGAAAACATTTTCAGTGCTTTAAAAATCTGTGTATCTTACCTTTCTTCTTGCTCACATAGTGCATTCTCCCACTGCTATTCCGGGCTGATCGGGTCTCTGGTGACCCGATCACCTGGAAAATAGGGAAGATCGGAGCTGTCAGGGACAGCCCTGATCATCCTGAAGGATAGGAGCGAGGTCGCAGTGCTGCGATCTCCTCCTATCCCCTGCCATTGGTCAGAACTGATTCTGACCAATGGCAGGGCAGGACAGTGGGTTGGCAACCCCCGTTCTGCCCACCCCTGGATGTCGAGGGGATCGTAGGAAGAAGATGGAGGCCGGTACCTGGAGGAGAAGATGCCTGGGGACCCCGGATTGTCGCTGGAGACTGCTGGATCCTGGCTCAGGTAGGGAAACCACGTTGGGGGGGGGGGGGGGAATGAAAGTGAAAGTAAAGCGATCTTTACTGTGGAAACCACTAGGAAGGCCAAACTGCAACTCCCAGCATGCCCAGACAGCCAAAGGCTGTCTGGGCATGCTGGGAGTTGTAGTTTTACAACATCTGGAGGGTCACAGTTTGGAGACCACTGTTACAGTGGTGCCCAAACGTTAGCCCTCCAGATGTTGCCAAACTACAACTCTCAGCATGCCTAGACTGCCCAGGCATGCTGGGAGTTGAAGTTCTGTAACATCTGTCCCTTCAGATTTTGCAATTTTCATGACATTTTTGAAAAAATTGCTGCTCTACTTTGAAGCCCTCTAATTTTTTCAAAAAGCAAAAATATGTCCATTTTATGATGCCAAGATAAAGTGGACATATTGTACTTGTGAATAAAAATAAAATTTATTTGGAATATCCATTTCCTTACAAGTAGAGAGCTTCAAAGTTAGAAAAATGCAAAATTTTCTAACTTTTCATGAAATTTTGGGATTTTTCACCAAAAAAGGATGCAAGTAATGCCGAAAATTTAGCACCAAAATAAAGTAGAATATGTCATGAAAAAACAGTCTCAGAATCCGAATATTCGGTAAAAGCGTTTTCGAGTTATTAATTCGTAAAGCGACGGTGGTCAGAATTGCGAAAAAGGGCTCAGTCCTTAAGGTGAAAAAGGGCTGAGTCCTTAAGGGGTTAAATATTTTCTTAATACAGGTATGTGTCACCTATTTATTCCAATCACATTTTGGTCTGGGGTCTGATCTACACGACCCACTACTTTCTAGTTACAAGCCTGCCCCAAACTTTGGATATTCTGCAATATGCCCCTTACCAAATACAGTGGTTCCTCAAGTTACAATATTAATTGATTCCAAGGTGACCATTGTATGTTGAGACCATTGTATGTTGAGACCATAACTCTATGGAAACCTGATAATTGGTTCTGAAGCCCCAAAATGTCATCCAAAAATAGAAAGAAAAAAAGTGAGGATTAAAAAAAAATAAGTAGATAACTAATACAAATAAAGCAAATCCTTACATATAAAAATAATAAAGATCTTCTGGAGCTGTAATCACTGTCTATGTAGAGGACAGGAGCTTCTTCAGGGTCCTGTACAGTACACACAGTTTCCCAAAAAAGTAACATGGAGCCGCCCTCACCTGGTGTCCAAAGGAGAAGCTAACCCTGGCACAGGTAAAGAGTAGTACAGAACATGTAATACCTCCCTATACTGTAGGGGGCGCTACCAGACACTAGTCAGTGCATGTACTTCAGTAATACAGGGGTTTTACCAGTGAATGCCCATTCTGATTGGTCAGTTCTTTTAACCATTGACATGTTTCACAGATCTGGACTGTCCGTAGCATTGGATGTTGTGTATGGTTCCAAGTTACACAATGGTCCAGAAAAAAACAATCTTTGTTGTATATTGTAACCTGAGGCCATTGTAAGTTGAGGGACCACTGTATATAAATCATAACACGCTTGAAACGAAATTGAAATGACATAATAGATCATGGAAATCTTGGTTAACTCTGTTCCTGACACATCGTTTTTGGACATGAGACATTCAGTGTATTTTACAAGAAGAGACATTTCCTATGGGAAGAAATATGTCATGTATTTACGCATATTGATTTTGCAGGCCCCTCACAAAATATCAGTAGCGGGATCTTATAATAGCCACTAGCTTTTCCACGGTTGCCAGAAAAACTAACAAAGGATCCAGACCAGAGACCAATAAAGCTGCACTTAATGAGGGCTTGGACCGCTTCCCAGTGCCGGATGCGATTGCTGGAAAAGAACATTCCAGAGCGGGGATGCAAATCCAGCAGCTGCCAAACATACACTGGTAAGGATAGGTATTGGCTGCGGTGCCAAGATGATGTCAAACCAGGTGGGAAGATCAGAACGACGCACTTCAATTACAATGGAATTGGAAAAAAGTCGACATAAATCAGTGTTTCCCAACTAGGGATCCTCCAGCTGTTGCAAAATTACAACTCCCAGCATGCCCGACAGCTGGGAGTTGCCGTTTTGCAACAGCTGGAGGCACTCTGATGGGAAACACTAACATAAACAATACAGGGTGCTTTGTACTTGATACATTGTTAAAGGAGTACTGTGGTGGCGAGCAACTTATCCCCTATTTAACCCCTTAAGGGCTCAGGGTTTTTCCATTTTTGCACTTTTGTTTTTTCCTCCTCACCTTTTAAAAATCATAACCCTTTCAATTTTGCACCTACAGACTTATAGGATGTCTTTTTTTTTTTTGCACCACCAATTCTACTTTGTAATGACATCAGTCATTTTACCCAAAAATCTACTGCAAAACCAAAAAAAATCATTGTGTGACAAAATTGAAGAAAAAAAAACGCCATTTTGTACGTTTTGAAGGCTTCCTTTTTACGCAGTGCATTATTCTGTAGGTCCATACGATTAAAATGATACCCTACTTATATAGGTTTGATTTTGTCGTACTTCTGGAAAAAATCATAACTACATGCACGGAAATTTATAAGTTTCAAAATGTCCCAAAATACGCTATTTTGGACTTTGGAATTTTTTACGTCTACGCCATTGACCGTGCAGATTAAATTATATAGTTTTATAGTTCTGACATTTATGTATGCGATGATACCACATAGGTTTATATTTCTTTTTATTTACACAGTTGTTTATTTTTTTTAAATGGGAAAAGTGGGGTTATTCAAACTTTTATTAGGGAAGGGATTAAATCATCTTTATTAACTTTTTTTTTAAACTTTTTTTTTGCAATGTTATAGCCCCCAAAGGGGACTATAACATGTATTGCATTGATTGCCCACACTGATCAGTGCTATGCCATAGCATAGCATTGATCAGTGTTTTTGGCGCTCGACTGCTCCTGCCTTGATCTCAGGCACGGAGCAGTCATTCAGTGATCGGACAATGAGGAGGCAGGTAGGTACCCTCCACGTGTCCGTACAGCTGATCGGGACACCGCGGTTTCACCGCGGTGGTCCCGATCAGCTGCAGGGAATGCTTTTTTTTTACTTTAGATGCAGCAATCAACTTTGATTGCTGAATCTGAAGGGTTAATACCAGGCATCACCGCGATCGGTGATGTCCGGTATTAGCCGCGGGTCCCGGCTATCGTCAGCTGCCGGGACCTACCCAATATGTCATTGGGTCGTTAAGGGGTTAAAGTATAGGGGATAAATGTCTGATCACAGGGGGTCGCCACTTTGTATTGGGGTCGACATGCACCGCTCCTTGGGAGAGCCAGGGTGAAAGGAGATCGAGGGGGGTCCCAGAGGTCGGACCCCACGCGATCAGACACTTATCCCCTAATTTTTGTTTCATTTAAATAAGGATAGGCTACAGTACCAGACACGGCACCTAGGCCCATAAAGTGGCACTGTTTCTTAAAACTCTGTTTTATGCCTAGTGCAGGACTTAAAGTAGGGCCCTTTGCAGGACTGTTTTCTGAAAGGAGTACTCCACTGGCCAGCATTCGGAACATTTAGTTTTGAACGCTGTGTGCGTGCTGTGGGGGTCGGCCACACCCCCTGGTGATTTCAGTCCATGCCCCCTCAATGCAAATCTATGGGAGGGGGCGTGCTGGCCATCACACCCCCTCCCAGAGACTTGCATTGAGGGAGCGGGGAGTACCCCTTTAATTCCGCTCCTGTTGGATTTCTGACCATTACTGCCCTCTCCTGCAAATTGTGTGTTCCACTCTCACATCATGTGTGTCCAATCCCGCCTTTTCCCGCAAACATTTTGTCACAGCTTTTAAAGATAGCCCCCGCGCAATGTCATTACTCCTTTTGTGTGATTTGATTACCCCCATTTGCCATTTCATCACCCCCTTGTGCCGTTTCATCACCCCCTTGTACCATTTCATCACCCTCTTGGGCCATTTCATCAGCTGCTTTGACCATTTCATCAGTCCCTTGTGCCATTTCATCAGCCCCTTGTACAATTTCATCAGCCCCTTGTGCCATTTCATCAGCCCCTTGTGCCATTTCATCAGCCCCTTGTGCCATTTCATCACCCTCTTGTGCCATTTCATCACCCATTTGGGCCATTTCATCAGCCCCTTGTGCCATTTCATCACCCCGTTCTGCCCTTTCATCTGACCCTTCTGCTATTTAATCGCCCCTTGTGCCATTTCATCACCCCCTTGTGCCATTTCATCAGCCCCCTGTGGCTTTTTAAAGGTTTCCAGGACTGTGCAGGATTTAGCAGGACCGGCTTTATGTTCTCTTCCCGCCCGCTCAAGACTAAAAAAGGCTAGAATGCAAGTTTTATATGGGGTCCTTCTGGACCCGCGGGATCCCAATCCCATTGTTTTCCTTCATTAAAGAGGTGGTGCATATAAAGTGAACCTGTCAGCATTTTTTAGACCCTGTAACCACCGGCAACCCAATTCACAGTCCAAGATGATGTTCCCTACCATGTCTTCATGTGCGGGCTCGATGTTGGCAAAGTTCAGAAAGATGGATTACTTACTGGAAATCTGTTTTTCGAGAACCCATGACAGCACCCCTGGAGAGGACCTCCCACCGTAGGACAGGAAACCTGGATATAAAAATGGACCTCCTTCCTCTCCACCCTCAGTTCAATTATAAAGTACTCCTACGGAGCAAGAGGTAGAACAACATGCACAGAAAAAATACAAAATGTACAAAATGAAAAAGGGAGGGATATCCGAGGGGTGCTGTCATGGGTTCCCAAAAAACAGATTACCGGTAAGTAATCCATCTTTACCCTATCACCCATGACAGCACCCCTGGAGACTGGAATAGAAATAACTTAGGGGGGACTGCAGCCTGAAGAACCTTGCGACCGAAACCTAGATGGGCAACTGGCTCTAGGTGCAACCTGTAGTGCATCAGAAAAGTAAGGCTAGATGACCAGGTGGCTGCCCTACAAATTTGGTCTACAGAAGCTTTTGCTTTTTCCGCCCAAGATGCTGCAACTTCCCTAGTGGAATGAGCTTTAAAGAAAGAATGGGGGTCCTGACTTTTTGCCTCATAAGCCATGCTAATGGCAAGTTTAATCCACCTACTAATAGTGGATCTAGAGGCAGCTTTACCCCTATTAGGGCCAGAAAACTGTAAGAGAAGGTTTTCAGAAGTACAAAAACTTTTAGTAGAATAAATAGAAGTAATTAATCACCTTCTGACATCTAGATTATGAAAATGTTTTTCTTTATCATTATAAGGATTACTACAGAAGGAAGGGAGAATAATGTCTTGATTTTGGTGAAAATCAGACACTACTTTAGGCAAGAAGTGTGGTAATGTTCTCATTACAACCCTATCATCTAGAATCTTGCTATAAAGGGCAAAATCCGAAAGAGCATGTAATTCTCCCACCCCTCTTGCTGTGGTGGCAGCCAAGAGAAAAGCTAATTTAATTGTAAAAATTCTAATGGAAACAGAATCTAGAGGCTCAAATGGAGGAGTCATGAGGGCGTCAAGAACTAAAGTGAGATCCCATGGAGGAACTAAGGACCTAGTTGAAAGACAGAGTCTGGAAGCCCCTACCAGAAACCTTTTAATAAGAGGTTGGTCAGCTAACTTAGAATTTAGGAAGGAACTTAGCAGAGACTTGAACCTTGAGAGTACTGGGACTAAGGCCTAACTCTAGCCCTTTCTGCAGAAAACTGAGGATAACAGGGATACTAGGTTCTCCTAAGTGATCTACTCCATCACCTACAAAATTAAGAAAAGCTTTTCAGGATCTAAGGTAGATTTTTGAGGTTACTTCCTTCCTGCTTGCAAGTAAGGTACTAATTATCCCATCAGTGAAGCCTCTTCTTTTAAGGATTAGCCTTTCAGCATCCAGGCTGTGAGATGCAGATGAGGGGATGGAGGATGCAGAACTGGGCCCTGCGAGAGAATATCTTTCCTATCTGGAAGAACCCACGGTTTGCAGACTGACAGGGTCCTCAGAAGGGGCCAGAAGGGAGCAATGAGCAAGATTTGAGCGTGGTCCTGTTGAATTTTCCTTAGGACTGCTGGGATTAAGCGGAAGAGGGGAAAAGCATACCCTACTCACCCTGTCCACGACTGTGAGAAAGCGTCCACTGCAGATAGATGATCCAGAGGATTTGGAGAGTAGAACTTGGGAAGATTTCTGTTTAGTTTTGAAGCAAATAGATCTACTGAGAAGACTCCAAATCTGTGACTTATCATACTGAAGACTTCCGGATTTAGTGACCACTCTGACTGTCTCATCTTGTTTCTGCTGAGAAAGTCTGCTATGGTATTCTCTTTGCCCTTCAAGTGTTATAGATGACACATTGACACAGTGTTATAGATGACACATGGGTGTCTGCCCAAAGAACAATTTGAGATTGAGATTAACCTCTTAAGGACCAAGGACGAACCGGTACATCCTGAGTCCTTTCCCTTTCTATAACGCGGGGCCACGACAGCTAATAGCGCGCAGCAATGATTAACCATTCTGACGCCGCGTCTAAAGTGAGAGTAAATCACTGCCGGTTAGCTCAGGGGGCTGTTCGGGATGTCCGCGGCGAAATCGTGGCATCCTGAACAGCCCTGGGACATGAGGAGGGTCTCCTACCTGCCTCCTGGTGTCCGATCGCCAAATGACTGCTCAGTGCCTGAGATCCAGGCATGAGCAGCCAAGCGGCAGAATCATTGATCACTGGTTTCCTATGAGAAACCAGTGATCAATGTAAAAGATCAGTGTGTGCAGTGTTATAGGTCCCTATGGGAGCTATAACACTGTAAAAAAAAAAAAGTGAAAAAAAAAAGTGAATAAAGATCATTTAACCCTTCCCCTAATAAAAGTTTGAATCACCCCCCTTTTCCCATTAAAAAAAAAAAACACAGTGTAAATAAAAATAAACATATGTGGTATCACAGCATGCAGAAATGTCCGAATTATAAAAATATATTGTTAATTAAACTGCACAGTCAATGGCGTAAGCGCCAAAAAATTCCAAACTCCAAAATAGTGTATTTTTGGTCACTTTTTAAAATAAGGAAAAATGAATAAAAAGCGATCAACAAGTCCGATCAATACAAAAATGATACCGCTAAAAACTTCCGATCACGGCGCAAAAAATTAGCCCTCATACCGACCCATATGCGGAAAAATAAAAAAGTGATAGGGGTCAGAAGATGACAATTTTAAACATATACATTTTCCTGCATGTTGTTATGATTTTTTTCAGAAGTGCGACAAAATCAAACCTATAAAAGTAGGATATCATTTTAATTGTATGGACCTACAGAATAAAGATAAGGTGTCATTTTTACTGAAAAATTTACAGCGTAGAAACAGAAGCCTGCAAAATTACAAAATGGTGTTTTTTTTTTTTTTCAATTTTGTCTCACAATGATCTTATTTTCCATTTCACCGTAGATTTTTGGGTAAAATGACTGATGTCATTACAAAGTAGAATTGGTGGTGCAAAAAATAAGCCATCATATGGAATTTTAGGTGCAAAAGTGAAAGAGTTATGATTTTTTTAAAGGTAAGAAGGAAAAAATGAAAGTGCAAAAACGGAAAACCACCTGGTCCTTAAGGGGATAAGACATCCTTCTCTTTCGCTTGATAAGACAGGCAGAGAAGTGCCTGATAGACTGCTGAGAGCTCCTTGTAATTTGAAGAGGAAGGAGCTAGATGTGGATCAAACTCCCCCAGAAGCAGACTGCGACCCACACGAGCTCCGCAGCCCCAAGGACTGGTGTCTGTTGTGATCCATACTACTGAGGTGGGAAACCAGGGAACTCCTTTGGTTAGGTTTTGCAGAACCAGCCATCACCTGAGGGAGAGTCTCGCTTTGGAAGACCGGAGGAACTTTTGGTTCAGGGAAGATATTTCCCCATTCCATGGAAAAAGGATGTCTAGCTGAAGCTCTCTTGACCTGAACTGGGCCCACCTTACTGCCGGGATTGCTGCTGTCATGAGACCTAGGACCGACATGGCTTCTCTGAAAGAAGGAGTGTGGGATAGAAATAGATTCAGTACCTTCTCTTGAAGTGATAGTTGTTTCGCTGGAGGCAGGTTTGACATCTGAGAAGTTGAGTTCAGGGATATCCCCAAAGACTGACATGTCCTGGAAGGAACAAGACAAGATTTCTTTAGGTTCAGGTTGCAACCTAGGAATCTGAGGATTGAATCTGTTGGATAAGCAGATCTCCTGAACTCGCTACAATAAGGAAGTCGTCCAGATATGGGACTATGAGAATATATTTTGTTCTGATAAAGGCGACTGTCTCTGCCATTACTTTTGTAAACACTCTGGGTGCTTGAGATACCCCGAAAGGTAGAGCTGTATATTGAAGGTGGATGCATTTCCCTTCTAAAAATACCGCTACTCTGAGGAACATTTTATAGGAGGAATGGATTGGGATGTAATAGTAGGCATCCTCCAAATCGATTGAAGCAATCACACAGTTTGGGAATAGAAGACTTGATTGATTCCATGCGGAATTTTTTGTAGATTAGGAATTTGTTCAGGGCTTTGAGATTGATGATTACCCTGAATGCCCCCAAGGGTTTTTTTTTTTTTACTAGAAAAAGGGAGGAATAGAATCCCTGCTATTCTTCTGATGGGGAACTGGGACAAGAACCCTCTTTTGCAGGAGGG
The DNA here is from genome assembly GCF_029499605.1 of Hyla sarda. NCBI lineage: Eukaryota > Metazoa > Chordata > Amphibia > Anura > Hylidae > Hyla > Hyla sarda. The sequence continues at coordinate 387,913,641 of NC_079191.1, forward strand.
ACTTGACCTCTAGACACATTGCCAATTGTTTTTGTGTATCGGTCATCACTCCTGTAGGGAGATACCTGTCCGGGGGAATTGCTTTGAACTCCAGAAGGAGTCCCCCTATTGGACTCCTTCCGGACAGGTTTCCGCCTATTGGAGGGAAGGTGTCATTGTTGGGAATCTTTGGGACGGGAGTCACTGTTGGGATTAAAGAGGAATCCCCTACCCTTCCCTGACACCTTAAATTTTTTATTTTGGTTCCCTTGAGAGGAGCGCCTACCTCTACCCCTGCCCCTAAAGGATGAGTCAGACTGTCTAGGGGGAACAGGAAACCCTTTCTTCTTATCTGAGGCCTTAAATGAGGATGTCGTTTAACGGAGGCCCGAAGAGAAGATCACCTGCACAAGGTATAGCAGAGAGTTTTGATGTCCCCTTTCCAAGATCTAAGCCAGATGGCTCTCCTGGCTGAGCTTGATCATGCTGAAGACCTAGCAGAGGATCTAACAAGATCCACGGCTGAATTTGCTAGGAAGTCAGCAGCCTTGGAAATTACAGGGAAGGAATCTAAAATTTCCTGTCTAGGGGTTTTACTCTCTATATGGGATTTAAGCTGGGCCAACCATACTCTTAAAGGGGTACTCCTGTGGAAAACTTTTTTTTTTAAATCAACTGGTGCCAGGAAGTTAAACAGATTTGTAAATTACTTCTATTAACAAATCTTAATCCTTCCAGTACTTTTTAGGGGCTATATACTACAAAGGAAATGCTTATCTTTTTTAGATTTCTCTGATCTCATGACCACAGTGCTCTCTGCTGACCTTTGCTGTCCATTTTAGGAACAGCAAAGTTTTCCACAGGAGTACCCCTTTAACCCCTTCCCGCTATAGGACGTATGCATACGTCCAATCATCCGACACGTTCGCGCAATTGGACGTATGCATACATCATAGCGATCTCCGGCACTGCGGTGGGCAGTGCAGGAGATCGGCGACGGGACCCGGCTGTCAATCACAGCCGGAGTCCCGCCGCAGCTGCCGGAGCCGCGATCGCACCGATCCCAGCAGCATTAACCCCATAGATGCCGTGATCAATCCTGATCACGGCATCTATGGTGTTGACAGGGGGAGCGCTCTCCCCTGTTCTCCAACGGCGGTGCTGCAATACAATCGCGGGTCGCTGTTGGTTGCTATGGCAGCAGGAGGTCAGATCATGACCTCCTGTATGCCTGCTATGGAAGCCTGTGAGATCCAGCCAGAGGCTGGATCGCACTGGCTGTAGTGTCTGCAGCTCATCAGGTTATACTGTGCTGCAGTACAAATGTATTGGAGCATAGTATAACCTGTAAAAAGTGTAAAAATAAAATAAAAAGTTCTTCCATAAAAGTATGAAGTGTAAAAAAAAATGCCCCTTTCCCAATAAAAGCCCTGTATTATCACCAAAAAAGATCAAAAACACAAATCATATACATAATTGGTGTTGCCACGTCCGTAATGACGTGTACTATAAAACTATAGTGAAAATTATCCCACACGGTGAATGCCGTAAAAAAAAAAAACATCAAAAAAAGCACAAAATTTGCCAATTTGGGTACAAATAGAGGAATAAAAAAGATCAAAAGGTAGCACGTAGCACAAAAATGATACCAATAAAAAGTACAGCTTATCCTGCAAAAATAAGCCCTTACTCAATGGCGTCGGACGAAGAAAAATAAAAAAGTTACGGCTGTTAGAAAATAAATGGCAGAAAAAGAATTTCAGAAAAGGAAAAATAACATTTTAACAGAAAGCTATATAAAATGGGTATCGCCATAATCGTACTGACCCACAGAATAAATATAACTTCACTTTTACAGCACAGTGTGCACCATAAAAAAAAAAACACCAGAAATTTTCCAGTTTTTCACAATATTTTGATGTTTTTCACAAAAAATGCTTCATGTGTCAACAAAAATGCACCAGTTATATAAAGTACAATATGTCACGAAAAAACTATCTCAGAATCGCTCTGCTCAGAAAAAGCATTCTAAAGTTATTACCATCTAAAGAGATACATGTCAAAAAAAAAAAGAGCCTGGTCATAGAGGTAAAAAATAGGTCGGTCCTTAAGGGGTTAAAGACCTAGTCTCACACACACACTGAGGCTACTGAGGCTCTAAGAAAACCTGCTGATACTTCCCAGGTTTTCTTATTATATAAGTCAGCCTTTCTATCCATGGGGTCAGAGAGAGAGCCAAGATCTTCAAAGGGCAGAGCTATTTTTTTTTAGAAATCTTCACCACAGGTGCATCAATAAGGGGGGGGGCTCTATCCCAATTTTTTGTGATTTCTTCCTCAAACGATATTTTCTCTTAAGGTGTTTAGTAAGGTAGGAATTCTTGTTCGGCTGACTCAATTCCTTATCAATAAGGGCTTTGACTTTAGTATGGAGGCTGAAAGTGCGTCTATCCTTAGGACCTAGACCCTCATAGAGCGCATCCTCAGCTGATAAAGGCTCTTTACTTTCTTCCACATTCATAGTAATATGGATGGCCTTAATACGTTGTTCTGTATCCTCATGTGTAATCCAAGATATAGTACCCAAATCTATTTCTTCATCAGAAGACAAGAATTCCCCCTCTTCTCCTATATTAGACTCATGTGGGGGGGGGGGGGGGGGATTGGGATAATGGGACAGAGAGTACAGCCACATCCTTATCCCTTGCAAGTTGTGTTGGGCGCGAATATTCACATTTCGAATTTTTATCGAGAATAACACAAATTCGCAAATTCACGAATATTGCGAATATATTCGCTTTATATTTGAAATTGCAAATATTCATTTTCCCGCATATGCGCATATTCGCATATGCGAATATTTACATATGCGCATATTCGCACATGTGAATATTCACATATGTGTATATTCGCATATGTGAATATTTGCATATTCCTTCTTTTCACTAGTTGGCCAAATAGAATGATGCAAGTCCTGTAGAGAATCTTTGAGCTCATCCGTAATAATTTTTTTGATGGTTAACGCTAAGGAGGAGGATTCCTGAGCAACTAGTGCGTCTACACAGGACGGACAGATGGCTCTCTTATATAAGGGGTCTAGTGGACCTCTACATTGTGCACATTCTATGATGACACTTTCCTAGGGGCCTCAGTTGAACTTTTATCTGCCTACAATAAAGTACATGATAACCCCAATTAGACCATAAATAAAAAATATGGAAAGGTCAAGGAAGCTGTAATACCGGGCTGGAGCTCCTGGATTTGGCACGTACACCTTCTTTCCCAGTCTTAGGCATGCTGGAGAAGGTCTTCGGCTTGGACTGGAATATAGGCACCACCTCAGGATCCACTGCAGTATGAAGGACTGCACCAGTGCAGGAGCTGGCTGTTGCAGTCAGTGGGATCTCCGGACGCAGAAGATACAACAGATGCCCGGCTCCGGAGTCCACATCTCTTTTAAATGTTTGCGCGCATGCCGCCCGTGCATCCCCCGGAAGTGACCCGTCTCCCAGTGTTGCTGGGCCGGACGTCATCACTGTGTATGCGTCTCCAGTCACATGCGCGCGCGCACACCGGAGGACACACAGAGAAGGGAGCACTGGCCAGCCAACCTGCAGACTCCACAGTGCCCCCTTAAAGGGAACACCACCGAACCCCAAGCCAGACACTGCCCGACCCCACAGCAGACATGCCGTGGAGACTTACACCGGCCGGGTCACCCCTCACAACCATCAGCAACGGAGGCCCGCAGCTCAACCAAGGAAAGAGGTCAGAGAAGAACTTCCAGGCCTCCTATCCATAGGAATATAGAAGAAAGCAGGGAGTCAGCTCACCATGTGTTGTAATCAAGTCCGTCTTGGAGTCTGTTTTCCAGGAAGCACGGAGATAAGAATGGGCCGGGTCCCAAGCAATGAATCTTTAGCAGAAAACAATGGTGAAATCCAGCTTCCTAAAACTTCAATGTTTTATTTAATACATTAAAATTGAACAAAAAATTGCAAGTTAAAAGCCAAAGGAAACGCCGATGCGTTTCGGTTTAAAGAAAAACCTTATTCATAGCGATGTTCAGGAGGAAAGAAAAAAGCTGCTATTAATACCTTGTCTAGCAGGGAATGAGAGTAGGTGAGGTCCGCCTATCAAGGGGCGTGGTTTGACCTCATGCCTGCTATTTGTTGGTAAGTATATAGACAGGTGTCCTAAGAAGACCATATATTTATTGTTCAACCATAATAGTGAGTAACAGTTTACAAGTCTAGCTTAGCCATAGCTATAACACATATTGTATAACTGTTCAAATATAGTTATCAAGTAGTCTAATAAATGTAAGCAAGATCGGTTTTATAATTTAATCCCTGTGGGAATCTGGTGTCCAGATGGAGGATCCAAAATGCCTCCCGTCTGAACACCAGTTTACTCCAGTCGCCGCCTCGTCTGGGCGGTTTAACCCTCTCAATCCCTTGAATTTCAAGATTGGTTGTATCTCCAGTATGTTGTTCAAGGAAATGTTTGGTAAGTCCCGATAGGGAATGTTGTGGGTTTAATGATTGGTTACGGAAGGTAAGGTGTTCAGCGATTCTTGTTTTCAGTTTTCTGGTTGTACAACCGATATATTGTAGATTGCACGATGTGCATGTGGCCAGATAAGCAACATGTGTGGTATGACAGTTTATTATTGATTTGATGTTGTAACTGATATTAGTAGATGTAGATCTGAATTGTTTAGTGTTCTTAATAAATTTGCACAAATTGCAACGTGTATGACCACACTTGTATGATCCCGTGCAATCCAGCCAATTTCGTTGTTTGTTCGATCCCTTCCGAAGGTCCCTCGGGAGAGTTGGTTATAGAGTGATTTGCCTCTCAGGGGGACCACTCTAACTCCTGCATACAATATTTTAGAAAGAACTTCATCGTGGTGAAGGACAGGTAAGTGCTTTAGCACAATTTGTTTAATACAATCGAAGTCCGTACTGTATGATGTACTGAAGGTTAATGGATCTGTAGATAGTTTATTTTTTGTTGTTTTAGTCCGTTGTGGTTTATTAGTAAGGTAATGATCTTGTGGTTTAGAATTGACAATATTAATAGCTCTTTGGATATCACCCTCCATATATCCTCGTGATTTTAATCGATGTGAAATATGTTTTTTTTTTATTCTTCATCTTGAGAGCAAGCTACGAATACTCCTATGGGCAAGTTTTTAATTACATGTCGTGGGTGGCAGCTCTCAGCATGAAGTAAACTATTCCCCTCAGTTTGTTTGCGGTATAGTTTAGTTTCAATTTTGTTAGTTTGTAAATTGTTGGTTAGCATGATGTCCAAAAAGTTGGTACTGAGATTGTCACACTGAATAGTGAATTGTAGATAATAATGATTGGTATTAAGAAAGTGATGGAACTGAATTGCTTGTTCTTCAGTTCCCAGCCATATCAGGAGGAGGTCATCCAGGTATCTGCCATATCATCCAATCAGGTGGAAAAGATTGGTGGTATCGAACAGGACGACCTCCTCCCAATAGGACATATAGAGATTCGCTAATGACGGCGAGAATTTAGCTCCCATCGGGCATCCGGTTATCTGAAAAAAATATTGCGAATCAAAACGAAAAAAAATTGTGCATCAACAGGAAAGAAAGTACATCTAATATGTATTGTTTGAGTTCCTCACTGTAGTTACTGTGTTTATCAAGGTGATGTGCCACTGCTGTGACAGCAAGATTATGGGGGATACAGGTATAGAGTGCCACAATATCTGCTGATAGCCACATTGCACTCTTTGGCCATGTGATATTTTGTGTAGCCTGAAGTAGCGATTTTGTGTCCTGTATGAAGCCCGGGGTACGAATAGTTAGAGGTTGTAACAGAGCATCCAGCCAAGCTCCTAGGCATTCAAGAAGGGAGTCAATTCCAGCCACAATGGGCCTTAGTGGTGGTGGAAATTTATTTTTGTGGGTCTTTGGAAAAGTATGAAAAACTGGACATATCGGAGCAGTAGGTAATAAATATTATTTTTGTTGTTGTGAAAAAATATTCAAGTAAGTACCCTCTTGGAATAGTTTTTCTAATTTAACCTGGATGTTTTTGGAAGGATCAAATTGGATTGGTCTATATGTGGATTGGTCTTGAAGCATCTCTGAAACGAGTTTGATATAGAGTGTAGAGTCCATAAGTACAACAGAGCCACCTTTGTCGGATGGGCGTATGATGATGTTAGTGTTTTGATGATGTTCCTGTCCTATCCATAGGACAGGAAACCTGAACTGAGGGTGGAGAGGAGGGAGGTCCATTTTTATATCTAGGTTTCCTGTCCTACGGTGGGAGGTCCTCTCCAGGGGTGCTGTCATGGGTGATAGGGTAAAATAAGTTTTATGATTTTTGCGCTGTATGTAAATCATGAGCAAGTAGTCCAAGGTGAGGTGTGCCATTCGGAACTAGTCCTGGTGCCCTGGGCTGAACTCTCTTCTGTACGCTCAGCCTCTAATCATACCTACTGATGCGTGATTATGCGTGAATTACAGCCCGTGTATGGGCCACACTTCTCATCTCCTCTTCTGCAAGTCTTCTGTGCTACAGTGATATCAGTGCAGCCGGATGTCACAGATTGCAGAGGGACATTGTGTACCCGTGCTTGGGCTGTCAGGCTATTAGTAGGCATGATTAGAGGCCCAAGAGGCGTGAGTACAGCCCAGGGCACAGGGACCAGTTCCAAACACCACAACGCCTCTAGGACTACTTGTTCATGATTTACATACAGTGCGGTACAATTATAAACCTTATTTTCTCAATTTTGCCAGCATCCAGACAGCACATGAAGACATTTTAAGGATTCTAGAGAACATCATCTTGGACTGTAAAATGGGTTGCCGTGGTTACAGGGGGTAAAAACCCTAACTGACTTGTAGTGCTCTTTCTCTCTTTAAGATGAGGTTCTTCAGCAGCTCCAGTATTTAATACAAACCTGTAAACAACAAAACAGCCGCAAACCTTTTAGAAAAGATTGAGTGGCACTGGACTCTCCCTCTTACTCTTCAAGAAAGAGGTTCTGCAGCAGTTAATGTGTATTTTAAAGAATACTGTACCTCTTCTATACATTTTCTGAATGTTAGAAGTCAATATAAATGTACTTTTTGTGTCTTTGGGCATTAAACTCCTTGGTGACGTCCAATGTTCTTAGAATTAATATTCAGGATACATTATTTTAGTATTGCTGATACCATATGTGAAGACCTCTTCTGTGTTCAGAGACTGTAAGGATAAGAAAGAAGAAGACCGATACCGGCGCCTCGTGTATTACAAAACAGCAAAACAGCCATTGTCCTGGAGGGAAGATATGAAGAAACTGGAAACAAGACCCTTTAGGAATGGTGCTGCAGGAAAGATCAACATAGACCAAGGCAATGGTATAAATGTTCTCAGCAGAACCGTTTATTAGAACAGAAAATAAAAAAACAGATGATGACGCATTTCGGGAGGATCCCTCCCTTCCACAGATCAGAATACAGTATACTGGACAGTGGCACATATTAATAGTGTACAAATTGTGCCAAGTACATAAAAGGGGGCATGGCTAAAATGATGTCATACATTAAACATACGTTCTTATGTCAAAATACAGAGAATTACATTGCAATGCAGTAAAATAAATGGATCCATATACATGTCATATAATATCAGGGAGAAAAGTACATATATAAAAACAATGGCCCTCATTTACTTTTGCAAACCTAACATAATTTGTCGGGTTGTGCACCGGATTCTGTCGCATTGAGACAGAAATTCTGTCTGCGCCAGAGTTTGCGCCAGATTTTGCGCCAGAATGGAAAAAAACCCAACTAACTCTCCATTTTGCTAAGAAAACCCCAAAAATGGGGCGTGGCCGCCAGGAAAAGGGGAGTGGTATCCGAAAAGGGGCGTGTTCCCGACATTTTCACAAAAACCCAACATATTTACCAAGGTTTCCACATAAAATGTGATGGATTTGAGCTGAGGAAAACCCTACAGATCAGAGCATGTGTAAAAAAAGCAAAGTGTAGGGAAAATGGAAAATGTAGGGAAACCTTAGTAAATACCGTGGAAAATAAATTGTAGGGAATTAAAACCCACAAATAAACCTACACTCCACTCTTAGTAAATGAGGGCCAATGTGTTTCATAGGGTAAAGGTACGGTGCAGGACCGGAAGCGCTCACCGGTTAGTGTCTGCAGCTGCGGAGATCATCAAAGCGTCCTGGCACCAGGTTGCCAAGTCACGTGATCGTGCACCGGCCAATAGCACATGATCAGGGTCGGCACACTGGGTTCAGTGTAATGCTGACAGGCGCTCGCTGGGAAATGATAGACATCTCTATTAAAAATATATGTGCAGATGTTAGCTGGGCATAAAGTAGGATATAAGCGCAGAAAGTAAAATGTAGGCGCAGGTTATATATATATATATATATATATATATATATATATATATATATATACCAGCAATAAGTCCAACAGCACTCAGGGGTTCAAGTAAAAAACGGCATTTGAACATGGTTTAAATAAACACCGTTGTGTTTTTTACTTGAACCCGTGAGTGCTGTTGGACTTATTGCTGGAATTTATGGATGTGGTCTGCGACTGGGACCACGTTTCTTTCCTATTGCACCCGGATTACTATCTTGAGACTTACAGTGGTTGTGCTGTCCTCCGCCATTTGGAAATAAATATATATATATATATATATATATATATATATATACAGTGACCCCCGACTTATGATGGCCCCGACATATGATCATTTCAACATATGATGGCCTCTCAGAGCCCATTGTATGTTGAAGGCAGCATCAAGATATGATGCTGCTGTGTCGGGGCCATCGTACAAACAGCTATCTGACAGCGCTGACAACTTCAGCAACTGATAGATAGTTGTTTAATGTGCCCCGTGTGCCCCGTTCTGCCTCCTGTCACTTACATGCTGTCCTGCTAACTCACGCAGGCTTCCACTGTGAGCTCCGTGTAAGCCCCGCCCCCCCCAGTGCAGCCATAGCCAATAGCCTGCAGCATCTTGCTGCAGGCATCCAATGAGCTGCTGGCTGCCCTCCCCTTCCTTTCCTATAGAGCTGTAGTTGGCAGGATCGTAATGGAGGACATTCTGTCCCCCCCTGAAGGTATTTAAAGAACTGTACAGTACTGTATGCGATGTCACACATCACAAACAATACCGATACACACTATACACCCCATACATCAATGTTTCCCTATCAGGGTGCCTCCAGCTGTTGCAAAGCTATAACTCCCAGCATGCCCAGACAGTCAATGGCTGTACATGCATGCTGGGAGTTGTAGTTGTGCAACAGCTGGAGGCACCCTGGTTTGTTAAACACTCCCCATACACTCCACATACAATGGTCATCCCAGAACCAATTAGCAGTTTCCCATAGAGATATGGATTCAACATACAATGGTTCCGAGGCCCAGAACCAATTACCATTTTTACATAGGCATATGTACTCGACATATGATGGTTTCAACATATGATGGTTCTCCTGGAACCAATTAATATCATATGTTGAGGGACCACTGTATATATATATATATATATATATATATATATATATATATATATGTATATATATAGTAGACATTGCTGTAATAGGTATATGTACAGGTGTATTATCCATAGCTGAGCATAAAATAGGATATGGGCACAGGTTAATATATAGCAGGCATGGCTATAGCAAGTATATACACAGAAAAGGTGAGATGAATGTACAGGTTATTTTATATATATATATATATATATATATATATATATACATACACAGTATACAGGTTATAATATAGCTCAAAGGGACTTGTATTATGCAAAGAACAAGCATATATCTTAGATTGGGCCATAATTATGGTCAACATCACTATGTACTGTACAAAAATATATCCATAGGGGTTATTATATTAAAATTAAAATAATAATAATAATACATAGTAATAATTATGGCCCTATCTAAGATATATGCTTGTTTTTTGCATAATACAAGTCCCTTTGAGCTATATAATAACCTGTATATATACAGGGTGGGCCATTTATATGGATACACCTTAATAAAATGGGAATGGTTGGTGATATTAACCTCTTAAGGACGTAGGGCGTATGGATACGCCCTGCATTCCGAGTCCTTAAGGACGCAGGGCGTATCCATATGCCCGTGGGAATTCCGGTCCACACCGCTAGCCGGTTGGGGACCGGAGCCGGATGCCTGCTGAAATCGTTCAGCAGGCATCTCGGCATATTGCCCAGGGGGGTCATTATGTCCCCCCATGTCGGCGATCGCAGCACATCGCTCATCAATTCAGATGAGCGATGCGCTGTGATTCCGTTCCCCGCCGCTCGCCGGGCAGGGATCGGAGCCGGATGTCTGCTGATTTCTATCAGCAGACATCCCGGCAGTGTGCCGGAGGAGGTCCGGAAGACCTCCTATACCGCGATCGCTGCAGGACGCCGGTAACTACTAACCGGTGTTCTGCAGCGGTTCCGGGTCATCAGGGTCACGTGTGACCCTGTGACCCGGATATAGATGGTGACTGGTGGTGTAGTATACACCACCAATTACCATCCATGCTGTACTGGGGGCTGGCATTGTGGCCACCCCCCTCAGTACAGTTGTGATTGGGTGGCCAAAGTGGCCACACCAATCACAATGTAATGGGAGGGGATCTGGTGGGCTAGGAGCATGTTGCTCCGTTCTGCCCGCCATTTCACAGAGATCTGGTGTGCAGGACGGAGCCCCGTGCTGCCCACCATCCCCTCAGAAAAAAAAGTGCCCCTTGCCCCCTTTCTGTGGCCCCTTGGCACAGAAATCCCCAGGGATAGATTTAGATTTAGGTAGGGACAGGCTAGGGTTAAAAAAAAAAGTTTTTTTATTATTTTTTTTTCAGCGTACCTCAGTGGGTGTCCGTGGGTCCGTAGCACCTTTAGCTGCATGACCCTGGCCCTGCTGGGTCGCTGCGGTCTGCCGCCAGCCTTTTTTTTGGCGCAGATCTTTTTTTTTTTTTCTAAGCGTGTGTGCGGACCCTCTTAGTTATAAAAGAGTGGTCCGCCACCGTTTGTTAAAGCCCACCCGCCGCTGATCAGTCCCGTAGTACTGATCAGCGGTTTTTTGTGGTGCCGGCGCTTTTTTTTCGCGTTTTCTAACGTTTTTTGCACCCATAGGCGGTCCGTGCCACCAGTAGCAGGCGTTTACTGTGTGGCCGGACCGTACCTGTGTGTGTGCGGCGTTCCTCACCGCTGTCAGTGATTTATCACTGATCAGTTTTTTTTTTTTGTGGTAAAGGCACTTTTTTCGGTTAACGCATATGTTTTTTTTGCACCCATAGGCGGTCCGTGCCACCAGTAGCAGGTGTGTACTGTGTGGACGGACCGTACCTGTGTGTGCAGCCTGTCCCACCGCTGTCAGTGATTTATCATTGATCAGCGTTTTTTTTTTGGGTTCAGGCGGGTGCATTTTTTCGGGGTTAAGCGTTTTTTTTATTTTATTTTATTTAATTTTTTTTGTGGGGGTCTGTGTACAAGCCACCAGCCACTGTTCTGGGCTGAGTGGCCGGACCCCCCACTGACTTCTGCGCCCCCTGCCGCCACAAGCGCTAATCAGTGCGCACACCACTGATTAGATAAACGCTTTTTTTTTTGCGTAGGGTTTTTTTGCGCTAGAAGTCCCTTTTTTGTTTTAAAAAAAAGTCCCCTTTTTATTTTTTTTCTGTTAGGGCGGGTTAGTTTAGTTAGGATAGGTTAGGGAGGGTTAGGGCGGGTTAGGGAGGTAATATCGCACCACACCACACGCAGCACACACACCAATAAAGTTTTCCCCCCCACACACACACATACCCGTACTCCCATTAGAGTAGGGAAATGGCCCGCAGAGCGATTTCGGCGGAGGAGGCATATGCCATAATAGCCTCCAACACCGAGAGCTGCTCAGAGGACAATGAAGACCCCACCTTCCTTATTTCATCGTCCTCCTTATCATCTAGTTCAGATGATGAGCCACCAAGGCGGCGACGCTGTGCGGCGCCGCAAACCTCCTCTGCCCTTGACCCTGTGCCCCATGCTAGTATGAGTCCCCCTGGCGCTCATACTAGTGAAGCCCCCCAGCCAAGGTCACTGGTACCTCGTACCGGAGAACTTGTCTGGGCTGAGCCAGCGGACCACGAGCCCATGATTCCTGAGTTTGTTGGCGACTCAGGAATCAAGATTAACATCACCGAGCTCACTGAAAAGGACTTTTTCGGTCATTTTTTCAGTGACGACTTTGTTAATCTAATGGTTACACAGACGAATCTGTACGCCTAACAGTTCGTCGCCGCTAACCCGGGCTCACTTTTAGCTAGACCCGCCGGCTGGACTCCAGTCGATGCAGCCGAAATGAGGACCTTTTGGGGCCTTGTGCTGCATATGGGTCTAGTTAAAAAACCCAGTGTCAGGCAATATTGGAGTGGGGACATCCTGTACCAGACCCCGCTCTACAATATTGCCATGACACGTCCCCGGTTTGAGGCCATTCGGAGATGTTTGCATTATGCTGATAATGCGGCATGTCCCCCCCAAACTGATCCCGCGTATGACCGCCTGTATAAAATCAGGCCGGTCATCAATCACTTCGGGGCCAGATTTTGGGAGGCCTATGTCCCTGGAAGGGAGGTCGCTATTGATGAGTCTCTCATCAGCTTTAACGGGAGACTCAGCTTCCGGCAATACATCCCGACCAAGCGAGCGCGGTATGGCGTGAAGATGTATAAACTTTGCGAGAGTACCTCCGGGTACACTTGCAAGTTTATGGTGTATGAGGGACGAGATTCCCGCATTGAACCCCCAGATTGTTACCCCACTCTGGGTGTTAGCGGGAAAATCGTTTGGGGCCTTTTGCACCCATTGCTAGATAAAGGTTACCACCTTTACGTGGATAACTTTTATACTAGTATCGCTCTCTTCACATCCCTCGCCGCCAGATCCACGGTCGCTTGTGGGACAGTCCGGAAGAATCAAAGAGGCCTTCCTTCCTATCCCCTGCAGACTCCTATCCCCCGGGGTGAGTCCCGTGCCTTTTCCCATGAGAACCTGTTGTTGGTCCGGTATAAGGACAAGAGGGATGTCCTTATGCTCACCACAATTCATGGGAATGGCAGCACCCCTGTCCCTGTGTGAGGTACCGTGGGACCGGTCCTCAAGCCCGATTGTATTCTGGACTACAATCGGTATATGGGGGGAGTTGATCTTTCTGATCAAGTCCTCAAGCCATATAATGCCATGCGGAAAACACACGTATGGTACAAAAAAGTTGCGGTCTACATGGTACAGGTTGCCATGTACAACGCTTTTGTACTGTACAAGTATGCTGGCAACACAGGGACATACCTGCAGTTCCAAGAGGAAGTTCTAAAGGCCCTCATCTTTGGTGACCGCCAAAGAGTGGGTCAGAGCACCTCTGGAATTTCAGGTCCCCGGATCGTCCCCGGCCAACACTTTCCAGGTGTGATGCCCCACACTGGAAAGAAGGGACGATCTCAGAAGAAATGCAGAGTGTGTCGCAAGAGGGGGATTCGGAAGGACACCACCACTCAATGCGACACTTGCCCCGATCATCCGGGCCTCTGCATAGCCTGCTTCAGGGAGTATCACACTTTCATGGAGTACTAAATTTTCCATCCTTTGCCCTAATTTTCATTCCCCAAATTTCGACTCCAATGTACCAGTCCAGAGTACATTGTCTTCCAAATATTATACCAAACACCCCCCCCCCCCCCAAAAAAAAAATGACAAAAAACACCTTTTTCCCAATACCCCCAATATCTTTTTTATTTCTTCCCCCTAAAAAATCGGTCATGGGACACAGAGTCAACAGCATTGGAGGTTTGCAGTTGCCTCAAATGCGCAACGCTCTCTCTCCCCACCTGAGCGGGTTGCGCATTTAAGGTAACAGAATAGGGACGGCCCCACACATTCCCTTCCCAGAATGATGATTCAGAGTATAGGGTTTGGGGTGGGCATCCTTTTTACTTTTGGCTGTACTCTGGGTCATCATTCTGGGAAAATAATTTGCATATCAGTACTAAAATTGCAATTCCCCCCCCCCCCCCCCATAGTACTCTTCATCCATTCCTGGAAAATAAATGAAGGGAACACCCGTCTGTTCCAAATCTCCACTTCACCCTATACACCTTCCCTAGGGGGTGTACTGTTTGTAGTATTCTCACATGTGGGTGTTCCTTTCTTGTATTTTCCTCTGAATGGATGTAACTGTTAGGTCCGTAACAAACATCCACCTCAAATGCGAAGAGTTCTCACTGAGCTCTGTCGTATTTCCAGGCGACAATTCGGAGTCACATGTTAGTTGTTTGCCGAAAAATGAAGCAGAGCATTAGTTGAAAATTGCAATTTTCAAAAGCTACCCTTCATCCATTCCTGGAAAATAAATTTAGGAAACACCCGTGCGTTCAAAATGTCCTCTTTACCCCTATACCCATTCCCCAGGGTGGGTACTTTCTGTAATGGTGTCACATGTGGGTGTTTCATTTTTGTATTTTCCTCAGAATGTATGTAACCGTCAGCTACTGATATGCCAAAGGTCACAAATACAAAGTGACCTCTATGACTTCTGAGCCTTGTTGTGCGCCCGTCCAGCACGTTACCCCATATGTGGGTGTATTTTTATAGTCAGGGGGAAAAGCCCTCCAAAATTTGTAACCCAATTCCTCATATTACCCCTTGTGAAAATGTAAAAAATTGGGTAACCCAAGCATTTTACTGTAAAAAAAATCAAATTTTTCAATTTATGGCCCACTTTTCAAAAAACCTGTGAGGTGTTATTTCCAGCTGTACCCCTTGTTATGTTCATTGAGGGGTGTAGTTTCCAAAATGGTGTCACATGTGTTTTATAAATGCACATGACCCCCGACTTCAATTTCAACAAAATTTTCACTCCTTCCATTCTGAGCATTGTAGTGCGTCCACAGAGCAATTTACATCCACATATGGGGTATTTTTTTCTCAGACAAAATTGTTCTTCAAATTTTGGGGGCCTTTTGCCCTATTACCCAATGTGAAAATGAAACATTTGGGGTAACACTATCAATATAGAGCAAAAAAATAAAATGTTTCACTTTTATGGCCCACTGTTCAAAAAACCTGTGAGGTGTAAGTACTCACTGTAACACTGTTACATTCCCCGCGGGGTCTAGTTTCCAAAATGGTATGCCATGTGTTTTTTTTTTGCTGTCCTGGCACCATAGGGGCTTCCTAAATGCGGCATGCCCCCAGAGCAAAATTTGTAACTCCTTCTCTTCTGAGACCTGTAGTGCGCCAGCAGAGCACTTTTCATCCGCATATGGGGTGTTTTCTGAATCGGGAGAAATTGGGCTTCAAATTTTGGGGGGTATTTTCTGCTTTAACCCTTTGTAAAAATGTAACATTTTTGAGAAACCAAGCATTTTAGGTAAAAAATATAATTGTTTTTTTTACATATGCAAAAGTCGTGAAACCCCTGTGGGGTATTAAGGTTCACTTTACCCCTTGTTACATTCCCCAAGGGGTCTAGTTTCCAAAATGGTATGCCATGTGGTTTTTTTTTGCTGTCCTGGCACCATAGGGGCTTCCTAAATGCGGCATGCCCCCAGAGCAAAATTTGCTTCCAAAAAGCCAAATGTGACTCCTTCTCTTCTGAGACCTGTAGTGCCCCAGCAGAGCACTT
This sequence comes from Hyla sarda, assembly GCF_029499605.1. NCBI lineage: Eukaryota > Metazoa > Chordata > Amphibia > Anura > Hylidae > Hyla > Hyla sarda. The sequence goes on from NC_079191.1 coordinate 387,929,333, forward strand.
TTCACCCCCATATGGGGCGTTTTCTGAATCGGGAGAAATTGGGCTTCAAATTTTGCTGGGTATTTTCTGCTTTAACCCTTTGTAAAAATGTAAAATTTTTGAGAAATCAATCATTTTAGGTAAAAAATACACATTTTTTTTTTACATATGCAAAAGTCGTGAAATCCCTGTGGGGTATTAAGGTTCACTTTACCCCTTGTTACATTCCCCAAGGGGTCTAGTTTCCAAAATGGTATGCCATGTTACATAGTTACATAGTTACATAGTTAGTACGGTCGAAAAAAGACATATGTCCATCAAGTTCAACCAGGGAATTAAGGGGTAGGGGTGTGGCGCGATATTGGGGAAGGGATGAGATTTTATATTTCTTCATAAGCATTAATCTTATTTTGTTCCAGGAATGTATCTAATCCTGTTTTAAAGCTGTTAATTGTTCCTGCTGTGACCAGTTCCTGAGGTAGACCGTTCCATAAATTCACAGTCCTCACGGTAAAGAAGGCGTGTCGCCCCTTGAGACTAAACTTTTTTTTCTCCAGACGGAGGGAGTGCCCCCTCGTCCTTTGGGGGGGTTTAACCTGGAACAGTTTTTCTCCATATTTTTTGTATGGGCCATTAATATACTTATATACGTTTATCATATCCCCCCTTAAACGTCTCTTCTCAAGACTAAACAATTGTAACTCCTTTAATCGCTCCTCATAGCTAAGATGTTCCAAGCCCCATATTAGTTTAGTCGCGCGTCTCTGCACCCTTTCCAACTCCGCAGTGTCCCTTTTATGGACAGGTGACCAAAACTGAACAGCATATTCCAGGTGTGGCCGTACCAATGCTTTATAAAGGGGGAGTATTATGTCCCTGTCCCTTGAGTCCATGCCTCTTTTGATACATGACAATATCCTGCCGGCTTTGGAAGCAGCAGCCTGACATTGCATGCTATTCTGTAGTCTTTGATCTACAAGTACACCCAGATCCTTCTCTACCAGTGACTCTGCCAGTTTAATCCCCCCTAAGACATACGATGCATGCAGGTTATTAGTACCCAGATGCATAACTTTACATTTATCCACATTGAACCTCATTTGCCAAGTGGATGCCCAGACACTTAGTCTATCCAAGTCATCTTGTAACTTATGCACATCCTCTATAGACTGTACCGTGCTACAAAGCTTGGTGTCATCTGCAAAGATAGAAACAGAGCTGTTAATACCATCCTCTATATCATTGATAAATAAATTAAACAACAGCGGTCCCAGTACTGAACCCAGTACTGTTTTTTTTTTTTTTTTTGCTGTCCTGGCACCACAGGGGCTTCCTAAATGCGGCATGCCCCCAGAGCAAAATTTGCTTCCAAAAAGCCAAATGTGACTCCTTCTCTTCTGAGACCTGTAGTGCGCCAGCAGAGCACTTTTCACCCAAATATGGGGTGTTTTCTGAATCGGGAGAAATTGGGCTTCAAATTTTTGGGGGGATTTTCTGCTTTAACCCTTTGTAAAAATGTAAATTTTTTGAGAAACCAAGCATTTTAGGTAAAATATATATATATTTTTTTACATATGCAAAAGTCGTGAAACCCCTGTGGGGTATTAAGGTTCACTTTACACCTTGTTACGTTCCCCAAGGGGTCTAGTTTCCAAAATGGTATGCCATGTGTTTTTTTTTTGCTGTCCTGGCACCATAGGGGCTTCCTAAATGCGGCATGCCCCCAGAGCAAAATTTGCTTGCAAAAAGCCAAATTTGACTCCTTCTCTTCTGAGACCTGTAGTGCGCCAGCAGAGCACTTTTCACCCCCATATGGGGTGTTTTCTGAATCGGGAGAAATTGGGCTTCAAATTTTGGGGGGCATTTTCTGCTTTAACCCTTTGTAAAAATGTAAAATTTTTGAGAAACCAAGCATTTTAGATAAAAAATATATATATTTTTTTTACATATGCAAAAGTCGTGAAACCCCTGTGGGGTATTAAGTTTCACTTTACCCCCTGTTACGTTCCCCAAGGGGTCTAGTTTACAAAATGGTATGCCATGTGGTTTTTTTTTTGCTGTCCTGGCAACATAGGGGCTTCCTAAATACAGCATGCCCCCAGAGCAAAATTTGATTCCAAAAAGCCAAATGTGACTCCTTCTCTTCTGAGACCTGTAGTGCGCCAGCAGAGCACTTTTCACCCAAATATGGGGTGTTTTCTGAATCGGGAGAAATTGGGCTTCAAATTTTTGGGGGGATTTTCTGCTTTAACCCTTTGTAAAAATGTAAAATTTTTGAGAAACCAAGCATTTTAGGTAAAAAATATATATATTTTTTTTACATATGCAAAAGTCGTGAAACCCCTGTGGGGTATTAAGGTTCACTTTACCCCTTGTTACATTCCCCAAGGGGTCTAGTTTCCAAAATAGTATGCCATGTGTTTTTTTTTTTTTGCTGTTTTGACACCCTAGGGGCTTCCTAAAGGTGACATACCCCCCAAAACCATTTCAGAAAAACGTACTCTCCAAAATCCCCTTGTCGCTCCTTCCCTTCTGAGCCCTCTACTGCGCCCGCCGAACAATTAACATAGACATATGAGGTATGTGCTTACTCTAGAGAAATTGGGCTACAAATATAAGTATAAATTTTCTCCTTTTACCCCTTGCAAAAATTCAGAAATTGGGTCTACAAGAACATGCGAGTGTTAAAAATGAAGATTTTGAATTTTCTCCTTCACTTTGCTGCTATTCCTGTGAAACACCTAAAGGGTTAAAACACTTACTGAATGTCATTTTGAATACTTTGGGGGGTGCAGTTTTTATAATGGGTCATTTATGGGGTATTTCTTTATTTATTTATTTATTTTTTTTCTTTTAAATATAAAATTTACAAAATTACCATATACGATTCAGATATACATATCAACATCAATAAAAAGAGAAAAAGAGGCCATATAGCCATACTTGTCCTTATCTACATCCCAAAAGTGTGCCTATTCATTATTAATAATCCGCTTCCTCCAAACCACATTTAACACATTGTGACGTAGTCTTCAGCCCCATCCTATATAAATTGTCACGATTCGGCTGGCTGGAGGTGGATCCTCTGTGCCAGAGAGGGATTGGCGTGGACCGTGTTGGTGGACCGGTTCTAAGTTGCTACTGGTATTCACCAGAGCCCGCCGCAAAGCGGGATGGTCTTGCAGCGGCGGTAGCAACCAGGTCGTATCCACCAGCAACGGCTCAACCTCTCTGACTGCTGAAGATAGGCGCGGTACAAGGGAGTAGAAAAGAGCAAGGTCGGACGTAGCAGAAGGTCAGGGCAGGCAGCAAGGATCGTAGTCAGGGGCAACGGCAGGAGGTCTGGAACACAGGCTAGGAACACACAAGGAAACGCTTTCACTGGCACAATGGCTACAAGATCCTGCGAGGGAGTGCAGGGGAAGTGAGGTATAAGTAGGGAGTGCACAGGTGAACACACTGATTAAGCCTGCTGCGCCAATCAGTGGCGCAGTGGCCCTTTAAATTGCAGAGACCCGGCGCGCGCGCCCTAAGGAGCGGGGCCGCGCGCGCCGGGACAAGACAGACGGGGAACGAGTCAGGTACGGGAGCCGGGACGCGCATCGCGAGCGGGCGCCTCCCGCATCGCGAATCGCATCCTGGCTGAGAGAGATATTGCAGCGCACCCGGTCAGCAGGTCTGACCGGGGCGCTGCAAATGCGAGGATGTTGCGAGCGCTCCGGGGAGGAGCGGGGACCCGGAACGCTTGGCGTAACAGTACCCCCCCTTGGGTCTCCCCCTCTTCTTGGAGCCTGAGAACCTGAGGATAAGACTTTTGTCTAGGATGTTGTCCTCAGGTTCCCAGGATCTCTCTTCTGGGCCACAGCCTTCCCAATCCACCCAAAAATTTTTTTTTCCTCTGACCGTCTTGGAGGCCAGAATCTCCTTCACGGAGAAGACGTCAGAAGAACCGGAAACAGGAGTGGGAGAAACAAGTTTGGGAGAGAAGCGGTTAATGATAAGTGGTTTAAGGAGAGAGACATGGAAGGCATTGGGAATACGAAGAGAAGGAGGAAGAAGGAGTTTGTAAGAGACAGGGTTAATCTGGCACAAGACTTTGAAAGGACCAAGATAGCGTGGTCCCAGTTTGTAACTGGGGACACGAAAGCGGACATATTTAGCGGAGAGCCATACCTTGTCCCCGGGAGCAAAAATGGGGGTAGTTCTTCTTTTCTTATCGGCAAATCTTTTCATCCGGGATGAAGCCTGTAAAAGAGAATTTTGGGTCTCTTTCCATATGGTTGAAAGATCACGAGTCACTTCATCCACAGCGGGCAAACCAGAGGGCAAGGGAGTAGGGAGGGGGGGAAGAGGGTGACGGCCGTACACCACGAAAAATGGGGACTTAGCAGAAGATTTGGAGACTCTGAAGTTGTATGAGAATTCAGCCCATGGTAGAAGATCTGCCCAGTCATCCTGGCAGGAGGAAACAAAATGCCGTAAATAGTCACCCAGGACCTGATTAATTCTTTCTACTTGCCCATTGGATTGGGGATGATAAGAAGAAGAGAAGTTTAATTTGATCTTGAGCTGTTTACAGAGGGCCCTCCAGAATTTAGACACGAATTGGACGCCTCTATCCGAGACGATATGCGTGGGCAAACCGTGAAGGCGAAAAATGTGTACAAAAAATTGCTTTGCCAACTGAGGCGCGGAAGGAAGACCAGGAAGAGGAATAAAATGTGCCATCTTGGAAAATCGATCAACGACCACCCAAACAACTGTGTTGCCACGGGATGAGGGCAAGTCTGTAATAAAGTCCATACCAATCTGTGACCAAGGCTGTTCGGGGACAGGCAGAGGATGAAGGAGGCCAGCAGGCTTCTGGCGAGGAGTCTTATCCCGGGCACAGACAGTACAGGCCCGCACAAAATCAACAACATCCGTCTCCAGAGTCGGCCACCAATAAAAACGAGAGATGAGTTGCAAGGATTTTTTGATGCCCGCATGGCCTGCGAGGTGGGAGGAGTGTCCCCATTTGAGAATCCCGAGACGCTGGCGTGGAGAAACGAAGGTCTTCCCTGGAGGAGTTTGCCTGATGGAGGCTGGAGAAGTGGAGATCAGACAGTCAGGAGGAATGATGTGTTGCGGAGAGACCTCTACTTCAGAGGCATCAGAAGAACGAGAGAGGGCATCGGCCCTAATGTTCTTGTCAGCAGGGCGAAAATGAATTTCAAAGTTAAAACGGGCAAAGAACAACGACCACCTGGCCTGGCGAGGGTTCAGTCGTTGGGCAGACTGGAGATAGGAGAGATTCTTGTGATCAGTGTATATGATAACTGGAAATTTTGATCCCTCCAGCAGGTGCCTCCATTCCTCAAGCGCCAATTTAATGGCCAGTAGCTCTCGATCCCCGATGGAGTAGTTTCTCTCCGCCGGAGAGAAGGTCCTAGAAAAAAAAACCACAAGTAACAGCATGCCCGGAAGAATTTTTTTGTAGAAGGACAGCTCCAGCTCCCACTGAGGAGGCATCTACCTCCAATAGGAAGGGTTTAGATGGGTCAGGTCTGGAGAGCACGGGAGCAGAAGTAAAGGCAGACTTGAGATGTTTAAATCCGTCTTCCGCTTGGGGAGACCAGGACTTGGGATTGGCATTTTTCTTGGTTAAAGCCCCGATAGGAGCCACAATAGTGGAAAAGTGTGGAATAAATTGTCTGTAATAATTGGCGAACCCCAAAAAACGTTGGATAGCACGGAGTCCGGAGGGGCGTGGCCAATCTAAGACGGCAGAGAGTTTATCTGGGTCCATTTGTAGTCCCTGGCCAGAGACCAAGTATCCTAGGAAAGGAAGAGATTGACATTCAAACAGACATTTCTCCATTTTGGCATAAAGTTGATTGTCCCGAAGTCTCTGAAGAACCATGCGGACATGCTGGCGGTGTTCTTCTAAGTTGGCAGAAAAAATCAGAATATCGTCCAGATAAACCACAACACAGGAATATAGGAGATCACGAAAAATTTAATTAACAAAGTCTTGGAAGACGGCAGGGGCGTTGCACAGGCCAAAGGGCATGACCAGATACTCAAAGTGTCCATCTCTGGTGTTAAATGCAGTCTTCCATTCGTCCCCCTCCCTGATGCGGATGAGATTATAAGCCCCTCTTAAGTCCAGTTTGGTAAAGATGTGGGCACCTTGTAGGCGATCAAAGAGTTCCGAGATAAGAGGTAAGGGGTAGCGGTTTTTTACCGTGATTTTATTAAGTCCGCGGTAATCAATGCAAGGACGTAGGGAGCCATCTTTATTGGACACAAAAAAAAATCCAGCTCCGGCAGGAGAGGAGGACTTGCGGATAAACGCCTTTTTTAAATTTTCCTGGATGTACTCTGACATGGCAAGAGTCTCTGGAGCAGACAGAGGATAGATTCTGCCCCGGGGTGGAGTAGTACCCGGGAGGAGGTCAATAGGACAGTCATAAGGCCTGTGAGGAGGTAAAGTCTCAGCTTGCTTTTTGCAAAAAACGTCAGCATAGTCCATATAAGCCTTAGGAAGACCGGATACAGGGGGAACCACAGGGTCACGGCAGGGAGTACTGGGAACCAGTTTAAGACAGTCCTTGAGACAAGAAGTACCCCAGTTCTTGATTTCTCCTGTGGACCAATCAAGGGTTGGGGAATGGCGTTGAAGCCACGGTAATCCAAGAAGAATTTCAGAAGTGCAGTTGGAGAGGACCAAAAATAAAAAATTTTCGTGATGAGGTCCGATGCACATTAGGAGAGGTTCCGTGCGGTAACGCACGGTACAGTCCAATCTTTCATTGTTAACAGAATTGATGTAGAGGGGTCTGGCGAGACTGGTCACCGGGATGTTGAACCTGTTGATGAGAGAGGCCAAAATAAAATTTCCTGCAGATCCGGAATCCAAGAAGGCCATAGCAGAGAAGGAGAAGGTAGAGGAAGATATCCGCACAGGCACAGTAAGGCGTGGAGAAGCAGAGTTGACATCAAGAACTGTCTCACCTTTGTGCGGAGTCAGCGTACGTCTTTCCAGGCGGGGAGGACGGATAGGACAATCCTTCAAGAAGTGTTCGGTACCGGCACAGTACAGGCACAGATTCTCCATGAGGCGTCGTGTCCTCTCTTGAGGTGTCAAGCGAGACCGGTCAACTTGCATAGCCTCCACGGCGGGAGGCACAGGAACGGATTGCAGAGGACCAGAGGAGAGAGGAGCCGGGGAGAGAAACCGCCTCGTACGAACAAAGTCCATATCCTGGCGGAGCTCCTGACGCCTTTCGGAAAAACGCATGTCAATGCGGGTGGCAAGATGAATAAGTTCATGCAGGTTAGCAGGAATTTCTCGTGCGGCCAGCACATCTTTAATGTTGCTGAATAGGCCTTTTTTAAAGGTCGCGCAGAGGGCCTCATTATTCCAGGATAATTCGGAGGCAAGAGTACGGAATTGGATGGCGTACTCGTCAACAGAAGAATTACCCTGGACCAGGTTCAGCAGGGCAGTCTCAGCAGAAGAGGCTCGGGCAGGTTCCTCAAAGACACTTCGAATCTCCGTGAAGAAGGAGTGTACAGAGGCAGTGACAGGGTCATTGCGGTCCCAGAGCGGTGTGGCCCATGACAGAGCTTTCCCAGACAGAAGGCTGACTACGAAAGCCACCTTAGACCTTTCAGTAGGAAACTGGTCCGACATCATCTCCAAGTGCAGGGAACATTGCGAAAGAAAGCCACGGCAAAACTTAGAGTCCCCATCAAATTTATCCGGCAAGGATAACCATAGGCCGGAAGCGGCCACTCGCTACGGAGGAGGTGCAGGAGCTGGCGGAGGAGATTGTTGCTGGAGCTGTGGTAATAGCTGCTGTAGCATCACGGTCAGTTGAGACAGCTGGTGGCCTTGTTGCGCTATCTGTTGCGACTGCTGGGCGACCACCGTGGTGAGGTCGGCGACAACTGGCAGTGGGACTTCAGCGGGATCCATGGCCAGATCTACTGTCACGATTCGGCTGGCTGGAGGTGGATCCTCTGTGCCAGAGAGGGATTGGCGTGGACCGTGTTGGTGGACCGGTTCTAAGTTGCTACTGGTATTCACCAGAGCCCGCCGCAAAGCGGGATGGTCTTGCAGCGTCGGTAGCAACCAGGTCGTATCCACCAGCAACGGCTCAACCTCTCTGACTGCTGAAGATAGGCGCGGTACAAGGGAGTAGACAAGAGCAAGGTCGGACGTAGCAGAAGGTCAGGGCAGGCAGCAAGGATCGTAGTCAGGGGCAACGGCAGGAGGTCTGGAACACAGGCTAGGAACACACAAGGAAACGCTTTCACTGGCACAATGGCAACAAGATCCTGCGAGGGAGTGCAGGGGAAGTGAGGTATAAGTAGGGAGTGCACAGGTGAACACACTGATTAAGCCTGCTGCGCCAATCAGTGGCGCAGTGGCCCTTTAAATTGCAGAGACCCGGCGCGCGCGCGCCCTAAGGAGCGGGGCCGCGCGCGCCGGGACAAGACAGACGGGGAACGAGTCAGGTACGGGAGCCGGGACGCGCATCGCGAGCGGGAGCCTCCCGCATCGCGAATCGCATCCCGGCTGAGAGAGATATTGCAGCGCACCCGGTCAGCAGGTCTGACCGGGGCGCTGCAAATGCGAGGATGTTGCGAGCGCTCCGGGGAGGAGCGGGGACCCGGAGCGCTCGGCGTAACATAAATGGAGCGCGGAATAGTGGGTCCTGTGTAATATCTTAAATTGTGTGATCTTATGTTCCATATTACGAGAAACCTTACTTATATTCTGGGCCATAATGTCCCACTCATCTTCAGACACAGTGCCCACTATCCCAGACCATTTTTCTTTAATTCTATCAGTCCCCCTTATTCCAATAATCTTATTTAATTTCTTATACAAAATTGATATTCCTTTTTTTTTAAAGTGCTCTATTTGAATTAGTGCTCCTATAAAGTTGTGTTTCTGTGTTACATATACCTCCTTATCTATCGTGTTATGGACTGCATGGCTAACCTGCCAATAATACAGGCAATCATTGTCATTAATATTATACACCCTTTTTATGTAATCAAATGAGACAAGTTGTCCTTTATCAAATATTTGTTCCAATCGTTTTATACCATTACTATCCCAAAAAGTTGACTCACAATCTACCAATTCTTTAAATTTATTGTTACCCCACAAAGGTGTAAACCCAAAACTATTTTCTATATGTAATTCTTCCTTTAATCTCTCCCATATTTTTCTAAATTTGTGCAATAACATCGTGCTATTTAAACCCTTCTCTTCATAATCATCTAATTCCAACACCTCATAAATATTCTCTTTCTCCTTGTCTACTACGATCTTCTCCAGATATCTAGAATTTCTCCAATTCACAACTCGTACCAATTGCGCAGCCAAATAGTAAACAAGAAAGTTGGGCATATCCAATCCCCACCTATCTCCTGGGGCCATAAAATATCTATACTTCAAACGAACCCTTTTCCTTCCCCATAACAATCTGCCCAGTATCACTTCTATCTTCCGGAACCACCCCTTGCCGATCCACGTTGGCGAGGCACTAAGGAAAAACAGGATCTGTGGGAGAACCACCATCTTTACTATCGCCATCCTTTCTGACATCGAAAAGGGCATTTTAATCCAAACTTCTACTCTCTTCGCTAGGCTATTTAATAGGGGGCGTATATTATTAGTCACAAATCTATCATTTGTAGCTGCTATTTTTACTCCCAAATAGGGGAAACATTCAGGTTTTTTTAACACAGATAATCTTCCCACCATATCCCCCATATCTTCATCTAGGGGGAGCAAAGTGGATTTACTCCAATTTATCTCCAACCCAGATAAAGGAGCAAACACATCGAACAGCTTCATGATCCGGTGTATTTTTTCTTGTGGGTTAGTTACAAAAAGAAGAACATCGTCTGCAAATAGTAAAATCTTGTTTATTTCTCCATTTACTCCAAATCCCTCATAAAAATAGTTATCACTTATCCAAGCCGCTAAGGGTTCAATATAAATTAAAAATAAAGAGGGTGAGAGGGGGCAACCCTGTCTTGTTCCTCTACTTAGTTTAAATGGATAGGAGGGGATTCCATCCACCACTACACTCGCCTCCGGATTAGTATATAATAACTGAATATAACTCAAAAATCTCGGGCCCACCCCCACCTTCCTCAAAACTTCCCAAAGGTATCCCCACTCCACCCTGTCAAAGGCTTTAGTAGCATCCAGTGACAGAATGGAGCGGGTGCCCCGTGATCTACTTTGGATTGCCTCATATACCTGGTGGATATTATCGTGGACTGTTCTTCCTGGCCTAAATCCCCCCTGGTCTCTCCCTACCACTATCTCCACCACTTTATCTAATCTCCTTGCCAATACTTTCGCTATTATCTTTATATCCGTATTAAGCAAGGAGATGGGGCGATACGAACCCAAGTCCAAAGGATCTTTATCTTTTTTCCTAATGAGTCTGATGTTAGCCTCACACATTGATTTAGGGAGAACACCCCCCCTCCAGGATTCATTAATGATACCCAGCAGTTTTGGAAGTAGTAGAGTTGAGTATATCCTATATATCTGGAATGGAATACCATCAGAACCAGGGGATGTATTCCCCTGAATTGATGCCAATGCTTCCTCCAGTTCCTGGAGGGAGATTGGATCATCCAAAGAATCCCTGATATCCTCTGTTAAACTTGGAATATTAATTCCTCTCAAAAATTCCATTACGTCAACTCTATTAATGTTGCTACTTATATAGAGATTAGAGAAAAAAGAGCTAACCATTTGGGCTATTTCTTCTTTTTCTGTAGTTATGCTGCCATCCACCCTCCTCAAAGCGATAATACCACATTCCTCACCTTGATTTTTAAGTAATCTTGACAATGTCTTATTTGGTTTCCCTTTCTCCAAAAAGTTAAATTGCCCACTGAAGAATAGTTTATTCTGTGCCTTTTTGAGTAGATATTCTTTGTACTCCTCTTGGGCTGCCTTCAATTCTAACAGCCGTTCACCCCCACTATCCTCATCTATCCCTGCTTCTAATATTGCCACTTTACTATTCAGTATTGATTCTTCCTGGGCAAATTCCTTTTTCTTTTTATTAATTCGCCCTATATATAGGCCCCTTAAGAATGCCTTCATGGCATCCCATACTATCTGAGGGCTCGCTGAGTTATAGTTAATCTCCCAGAATGCTTCTATTTCCTGTCTAAACCAATCCTGGTCTCCCACTAATTCTATCCAGTGGGGGTTGAGCCGAAAGCCCAACCTTTTCCCACCCATTGCCTTGCCTCCAATTTCCACCACCACTGGACAGTGGTCCGAAAGGGTTTTAGCTCTATACTGCACCCTACTAGTCCAGATCATCGCGTCTCATCACAAAGGCATAGATCAATTCGGGAAGCAGTGTTATATGAAGTGCTAAAGCATGAATACTGTCTAACTCCTGGGTTTAGTTTACACCACCCATCAACCCAATTCATCTCTCCACAGTACCTTGCCAATGCTGTTTCACTCCCCCCTACATTCCTACCTAGTTTGTATCTATCCATACTAGGGTCCATTACATTATTCATATCTCCAACTATCCATAGAGCCGCATGTGTCTTCCTTTCGCTGTAACTCACGATGTCCCTCAGAACATCCACTCTGAAAGGTGGGGGGATATAAACAAAGGCCAAAATAATGGCCCTATTTTCCCACATTCCATAGAGAAATACGTATCGACCATACTTGTCTACCTTTACATTTTTTGTTTCGAATGGTACCCTCCTATGAACATATACTAAGACTCCCGCAGAGTACGAAGAAATTCTGGAGTGGTATTCTTCTTTGGCCCACTTTCTTCGTAGTATCTGCTCATCTCTTGACCTATGGGTGTCGACTAAACATATGATCGCAGAAAGGCACCTCCGAATATGATCAAAGATTGCACACTTTTTAACTCTATCCGACATACCTCGCACGTTCCAAACTAACAACTTAAATGAAGACATAATAACCTAAGAGAAAAAAAAAAAAACTCTCTCCACCTCCCCGTGCCATTTTTTAACCCCTCCCAAGATCTCCTCCAACAACTGCGTACCTATGAGGGGCACGGCCTGCCTGTCCTCAATTTCTTCCACCTCCAGAACCGAGTACCTAGAACCTGTTTTACTAGGAGATAGATCCTTCTGGGTTCTAGTTTTTATACCCACAGCTGGAGACTTCCATATTTTATCCAGTTTACCCATAGTCCCTTTATCTTTCTGTGGCGAGCTACCCCCTGATCTTCTGGGGTTCACCTTAGGGGCCATTTCTCCCACTTTACCTCTTCGCTTTATAATTGTACGGTGTACGTATCACCACCCAGGTGCCACTTATTGTCTTAACAAAATTATACACCATAGGTCCCTCCCACCCAATAATTTACATCCAAATTAGTTACAACATACAGAGTTAAGGATTCTTGGCTCAACACGGTTCAGGAATACACTTTGGACAGAGGATATCACAGCCTGATCTATAAGTATCCGCTGCCAAGTATAACGAAATAATATACAACTAAAAATTTGTTAGCATATTCAAGCTCCCCTTAATAGGCAGGCCAGTCACCCCCCAAAGTCACTGATCTTATAAGCCCTCTGTAGGGTCAAGAGCAAGAATCCAATTTCATGGAGGAGGGGGTCTAATAAGGCCCAGTTGTTCGATTTGGTCCGTGAGTCCAGACTTCTCCTGTATATGGGCGAGAGAGAGGGAGGTATAAGTCTTCTGTAAAAAATCAATTTAGATATAGGTCAGAGCGTGAATACATCTGCGTGGCCATAGTTATATTGCCCAAGTTCCTTAAAAATCCATGCAAATTTCGTTATGGGCAACAGGGTCTTCATAGCTGGAAAAAAAGGATGCCTAGAGGAAGGAGGGGGGACACCAGTCCCTCAACACACGGAAAGTTCAGTTTCCCAAGACCCCTGTTATCCATTAGGGCTTAGACTAGGTAGAGCAGGATTGGAGCACCACTATCACTGTTGCAGCTCCCTTCACATACATAGCAGCCAAAGAAAAACCCCACAAAGGGGATCAGATGACTCAATGGCTGCTCCACAGTTGCCAACCACCACAGGGGGAGAGGGGGGACTTGGTCATATACATTGCCATGACTATAACTCACCAAGTCGCTAGAAGAAGTAACCAGGCAGGGTATCTAACGTCCAATGTCCAATATTATCTATTCCACATGGGACCAGTACTGGGGGCTGCTGATGTTCATAATGTTGCAAAGATGTTAGTGACTGGTTTAACCTATTAGAGGAAGACCATGAGTAGGTTTCATAACAGTTTCTCCCCATGTTAGGCTCCTCAGTCCGGGGAGACTATCTGCTTTAATGTCCTGACACACTAAGAGAGAGAGATAACTCACCGGCTTAAGGCTGCAAAAATAATTATAAATGTGGTATCAGGTCTTTTTTTTTTTTTCCTCCGTTCTTTTCTCCTTTCCACCAGAGAGGGTCTGACCCAGCCTGAAAGAATCCCAGCAAGGAGCAGCGGGGCCCCACACGTGCACTCCTCCACCTCACCACTGCTACACCGCACTGTAAGAGAAAGGGCCACCTTATATGGGCTTCCAAAGCAAGCCCGACACTCCTCTCTCCTACTGGCTGCAAAAAGTCCGCACCTCCCTCTCTCTCACCTTCTCTCCGGCGTCTTCCTCCGCAGCACACGGGGGGAGAGAAAACATCCGCCCCGCCACCTCCGTCTCCTGTCAGCAGCCCCACGGAAAGCATCGCACAGCGTCGCATCGCCTCCACCTCACTCCTCCTGCGGCCTAATCCAGGGACCAGCGCCCCCATCTCTCACTTGGTGTCCAGGTAGGCATATAATCCTGGCGGCATTCCTCTCTCAGCGTCCCGGCATTACGGGGTTCATTCCGGCTCCACGTCCGTCCCGAGGGCTCAGGGGGTGGGGGAGGAGCCCCGGAGCGCGCGGCCCTAGCTCATGCCGCCGTCACTTCCTCTGCAGGTGGGTCTGATGGGGTATTTCTAAATCAAGACCCTTCAAATCCACTTCAAAGCTGAACTGGTCCCTGAAAAATATCGAATTTGAAAATTTTGTGAAAAATTTGAAAATTGCTGCTGAACTTTGAAGCCCTCTGGTGTCTTCCAAAAGTAAAAACACGTCAATTTTATGATGCAAACATAAAGTAGACATATTGTATATGTGAAACAAAAAAATATATATTTTGAATATCCATTTTCCTTACAAGCAGAGAGCTTAAAAGTTAGAAAAATGCTAAATTTTATTTTTTTTCATCAAATTTGGGGATTTTTCACCAAGAAAGGATGCAAGTTACCACTAAATTTTACCACTATGTTAAAGTAGAATATGTCACGAAAAAACAATCTCGGAATCAGATTGATAACTAAAAGCATTCCAGAGTTATTAATGTTTAAAGTGACAGTGGTCAGAATTGCAAAAAAGGGCTCAGTCCTTAAGGTGAAAAAGGGCTCAGTCCTTAAGGGGTTAACTTCCTGTTTGTGGCACATTAGTATATGTGAGGGGGAAACTTTTCAAGATGGGTGGTGAACATGACGGCCATTTTGAAGTCTGTCATTTTGAATCCAACTTTTGTTTTTTCAATAGGAAGAGGGTCATGTGACACAACTTATTGGGAATTTCACAAGAAAAACAATGATGTGCTTGGCTTTAACGTAACTTTATTCTTTCATGAGTTATTTACAAGTTTCTGACCACTTATAAAATATGTTCAATGTGCTGCCCATTGTGTTGGATTGTCAATGCAACCCTCTTCTCCCACTCTTCACACACTCTTCTCCCACTCTTCATACAAAAAGGGAGAGAGGGAGGGCAAAACTCCGGGGCCTGGGCAGATTGATGGGGGGAAGGGAGACACCACAGCTATAAATACCCAGGGGAGGGCCCCTGAAACTATTAAACCCCTGATTGGTGCACTCCTTCCCCCCACCCATGGGACATACCACTATAGTTACCGACAAGTTTTACAGGCGGGGGAGGGGGCTTTAAACCTTGCCTGTATTATTTCTTAACCCCTTAACTGCTCACCAGTCAGGGGGAAAGCTATTTATGCACAGCTTGCCCCTCCATGAATAACAGTATTCATATGTTTATTGAGAATGTAAGGGAAGCAACTACCCAATTTAAGTAGTTTGCATTTAACATCCGCTCCCCTCAAAGGAACCGTGACACACTCCAAACCTTGCAGCATTAAAGTGGAGACACTGCCTCCATGGTACTCTGCGCTATGCTTGTCACATGGTAGATCTGATAATGTTTGGCGCACGGACCTTGAGGGGATTAGAGATACACCCCACGTATTGAACATTAATAAACTGTTGGATTTTATACTCTTTCTTATCAAACGTAGAGGTGACACTGGTAGAGTTCTTCATAAAACCATAGCATGTGTTTTCGTAAACAGGTAGCAGTCTATTGGGACTCCCACATGAAATTGCTCTCAAGGGACCCATTCCTGCGGATCTGGATCATCTCCGTGGGGAGGTTCTGGACAACATGGGGGGGTAGCACAAAGCATCATGTAGTATAGCATTGACCGCAGCGCTCTTCTTGTATGCGGATGTACAGATTTTTTGCTTGTCCATGTCACTCCTCATGTGAAGGTCCAGGAAATCAACTTCTACACCAGTATGCATGACTGTGAAAACCATTGTTATTCAGGTAAGTGGTAAAGTCCGGTACAGCCGCTACATCAGATCCCCAAATAATTATGAGATCATCTATGTAACGGCCATACCAGATTATTGGGGAGCAAAATGGATTATGGGGGGGGGGGGGGGAGAAAAGTGTCCCCCTCTCCCAACAACACATAAATATGTTAGCGAGAGAGGGGGGGAATTTTGCATCCATAGATGCTCCTGTTACCTGTAAATAAAATTGTTTATTGAACTTATTGAAAAAATTGTGTCCCAAAAGAAATTCTACGGCAAGCAGGATGTACTCACAAAAACCCTCTGGGTATTTGGCATATGTCATCAAGAACCAAAACAGCGCAGTAAGCCCCAAGTGGTGTGGAATCACCAAATACAAGGTGGAGACATCAGCCGTAATGCAGCTGTAGAAATCTGGCCAACACCTAGCACATGCTAACTGTCTTTTAAATACCCGCGAATTGTCGGGATCCAGGGTTGAAGCATGGCATCCACCCACGAGCAAATCTTCTCGTTCAGGGAAGAAATCCCTGCCACGATTGGCCTCATGGGCAGGGGAAAACATTGCTTATGTCCTGGTGATGTTATAATCACACAGGTGCCAGGCTTACAGTACAATTACTCTCCCTAGACATGTTATCCCTTCCCAAAGGATAGGGAATAACATGTCTGATTGCGGGGGTCCAGCAAACCGGGACTTCCGTGATCCCGGCTGGTACACAACCATCCCGCCCCCTCCCATAAACATGAATGGAAGAGTGCTGTGACAACACGATCACGGAAGCACCAGACATATATGGCAGCCAACATAATAATGCATGTTGGCAATGCAGTCCGGCCCTGGAGATCATGGGGAGGTCCCAACGACCAGACCCCCAGCAATCAGACATGTTCTCCCCTATCCTTTGGATAGGGATAACATGTTTTGGGGCAGAGTACCCCTTTAATGTGCACCTGCAATTATATATGAAAAATTTATATAATTACTATGCCATAGTAGACAAAGCCTTTTGCTCAATCTCCCAAATAACCATAGCCATCGCTAGACCCAACATCACATAGAATCACGCTAGAATCACATTATATTGTATGGTGTTGGGTCTCGCGCTGCACTGTAGTCATTTTTCAGGTAACATTGTAGGCACACTTTTAAAAAAATGCACATTATATTGGTACCCTTATCGGAGAGATGGGACTATTGGATACATTTTTGATTAAAAATCAAAACATAAAAAATCTGCCATTCTGGCATTTGGTAATTATTATTTTTTTTTTCATTTATGCAGTTTACTATGCGGGATCAATAATATTTTATTTTAATAGTTCAGACATTTCCTAATGTGGCGATATCTAATATGTTCATATTTTTATGTTTGTTTATTTAAAAAAAATTGAAAAAAGGTTTGATTTATTCATGTTGCGTTGATCCATTCAATCAGCAATCTTCTAGTACAGCCTGCCTGTGACAGACTGTAACAGATGAACTGCCACGGTGGTCTAGTCGAGGTTTTAAAGCTGTGTGTGTTTAGTTCAAAACTGTTCAGTGCAGAGCTGTGTATGTGTTTGTGTACAGTGCAGGGCTATGTGTGCATACGATGTGTGTGTACAGTGCAGGTGTATGTGTGTAGTGCTGAGCTGTGTGTGTGTGTGTACAGTGCAGATATGTGTGTGTGTGTAGTGCAGAGCTGGGTGTATAGTGCAGACAGGGCTGGTGCAAGGATTTTGCCACCCTAGGCAAAACCTAATTTTGCCACCCGATTGGCTCCCACCCTTTTTTTTTCCTTTTTTGCACTACACACCCTTTTAAAAGGGTTATTTGGTTATTTAAAACATATATCCACAGTATATCACCAATTGTAACTGGATTGTAATCCCTAATATAGTCTGTGGTGGTAATGATGGGGGTTGTTGTCAGTCTGTCAGTGTTGGAGGTCCTCCTAAACTTAGGTGACAGATAACATTATTGCTGTAAAAAAGCATTCCCATTCTGTATGTTTGGGCTTGGCTGAGGGCGTGGTTATGGTGTGAATGAGGGTGTGCTTAGGGGCGTGGCTTGTCCTCTTAGCTCTCAGCAAAAGTCAGGAGGTATGGCTGTGTATGTGTCTCTACAGTACAGGGTTGTATAAAACAGGCAGGGCATGTGTTTTCACAAGGACATAAGTCCCCTCAAGGAACCCCTCCTCCGACAGCACCTATAGTCTGGCTCCTCCCACCCATGTGACTGATCACATGGTCATAACAACATTACAGGCCATTTAGCCGACATTGCCCCAGGCATCTTATTCTGGAGAATCCAAGGTGTCCTGTGTTTCCTGACATGGAGAAAAACAGAAGTCAGGACACACAGGCCAATGCATGGGTCTGGTAAGGGGTGAACTCGGTTGTTTGAGGCTCCACAGGGGACTGAGAGCTCCCCCAACTTGGAAAGCTGCTGTTATTTGAGAGGGGAGGAGGTAGAGGAGATGGCACCTTACCCAAAACGCTGCTCTGCTGACAGTCCAGAGCTTCAGACAGTCACCGCGATCAGCGCACTAGTTGAACTAAGTGGCCAGTGCCGCCCTACTGCCGCGCAGCGCCAGTGTCACCTGCACTAACCTGTCAGTACCGACAGATAGCGCAGGTGACACTGATGACAACGGTACTTACCTTGTCCCATTCCGTGCAGGGGATTTCCAGTAATCCCCGTTAGCTTCAGCTCCAGCCCAGCTTGGGGCATGGACGGAGCATAGTGACGTCACCGCTACTGTTCTCAAGCAGCAGGACCCAACAGAGAGCAGCAGCGGCTTGGGGCATGGGCGGAGCTTAGTGACATCACCTCTGCTGGGTCCTGCTGCTAGGGAACAGCAGCGGTGACATTATTAAGCTCTGCCCGTGCTCCATGCTGGGCCGGAGCTGAAGCTAATGGAGGAGATTACCAGAGATCCCCTGCACGGAACGGGACAAGGTAAGTACCATTGTCATCAGTGTCGCCTGCACTACCTGTCGGTATTGACAGGTTAGTGCAGGTGACCCTGGTGACAGATTTCCTTTAAAGGGGTACTCCGTTACCTTGCAGCTCCGCTTTCCAGTGTCCGGAAGTTATTGTTCCAAACGATGTGTGTGCGGGCGTCCGTGTTCAGGGCCACCCCTCGTGATGTCACGTCCGCCCCCTAAATGAAAGTCTATGGGAAGCGTGACGGCCGTTGCACCCCCTTCCCATAGACTTTCGTTGACACATCGTTCGGAACAATAACTTCCGGACGCTGGAAAGCGGAGCTCCGACAGCAAGGTAACGGAGTACCCCTTTAAGTAGGCTAACGATTCCCTATAAGAATGAATAGACTGTGATCCTGGGAAAGTGTTACTGTGACAATATATAATGAGATACAGCCGTGCGCAGGTATTAAATTCCAATTTTAGATATTTCCACGAAAAAAAGCTTTAAGATGAAAAGAAAGAAAGGAAAAAAAAACACCCACAAAGTTTACTCATTGCCATCTTGGGTGGACAAAGTCTTAGTCACTGAGAACAATGTGTTCTAATCGCTACAGTTATACTTATCTAAACATTATGTGAAAAAAAAAGGCGCAGGCACTGAGTCACAATGAGTGGGCTTCTAATGAAATGCTGCGGAGATGCAGCTCTGAAAACATGTTCTCCGCGTGCTGAGCCTGCGTGCCTACACTGGTCTGAACACACACACACAAGGCAGGAATACTTCATTTTTAACACAAAATGATTCATAAAATGTACAGTGAGACTCCCCCTTACCTACACCGCAGCACCACAGATTGCTATTCATTTATTTATTTTATTTATTTTTTCCTTTTTAAATTTATGCTAATGTTTTTGCATAAATGGGGAAAAAAAATCACATGGATCGTTTTCAGAGCCACATGACTCGAAATAGCTGTAAGATACAAGATGTATGAGTGCAAGAGAGGGAGATATTACTCTCTATGTATCACTGTGATAAGATTTCACAGTAAAGCAGTGGTCTTCAAACTGGAGACCTCCAGATGTTGCAAAACTACAACTCCCAGCATGCCCGGACAGCCAATGGCTGTCCGGGCATGCTGGGAGTTGTAGTTTTGCAGGATCTGGAGGTCCACAGTCTGAAGACCTGAGCTGTGATTGGTTCTTCTGGGCAAAATCTCTTCGGTTTTTCTCTCACACATTTTGATAAAATTGGGCCAGTGTGTTTTAGTACATATGTTTTTTTTGTTTAGTTTTTCTGTAACACTTAAAGGGGTACTCCCCCGGAAAACATCTTACCCCACAGCCAAAGGATAAGGAATAAGATGTCTAATCGCGGGGGTCCCGATGCTGGGGACCTCCATGATCTCCGCTGTGGCACCCCAGTCGTCCACTGCACAGAGCGAACTCTGCTCGGTGCCGGATGACTGGTGACAACAGCTGCCACGCACCCTTTATTCATGTCTATGGAAGAAGGTGTGACGGCAATGTGGTGGCCCGGTACAGCAGTTGTACCCCTGTACCCTAGCAGCCCTGTCAGGCAGCCTCCCTGCAGTGTACCCTGGGGCCCCTGCACCTGTTCCCCTTCTGTATTCACTTGAATATATATATATGTTATCCAGTGTATTTTACTTGTAATGTGTTATAGCTTTAAGAACCAGTGTCATGTGATTGTAACCGAGTGAGGTATCAGTAATCATGTGACCTTAGGGTGACCTATGGGACCCTTCCTAGTCTCCCCCATAAAAGCCCTGGGAGGAGCTAGGGCACTTTCTTGATTCCAGTTAAGTCTTTGCTGAGGTCCAGTGCAGTCAAGTCCTAAGAGCCTGTCTGGAGTCCACAGGAGGCCTCAAGTCAGTCAAGCAGCCACAAGTCTACAAGTCTATTACCCCCAGGTCCCAGTTCAGAAGTCTGCTAAACGCCCCCGATCCCCACTGTTACCCCGATGGCTATTTGGCTATGAGCCGGGACTAATCCAATACATATGGGAGCACCTTCTTCCCCTGCCAGGGAAGTCCCATTCCCCAGTTCCGATGGCCCAGTCTGAGAGAAGCCCAGGTGGCCAAGATTGTAGAAGGGCTGAGGGCGCAACAAAGGGAGAAGTATGGGTCAAAGCTGCTGCCATATGAGGTGTGATAGGCAAGCAACAGGACACCAAAACATTAGAGGCCCTGTACATCCAAAAGTTGGAGCATCCCCGAAAGGGAGAGACACCCCTGGAACGCTGTGAGCCACGGTGGTAAAAGTTGACAAAGTGCGGGGGTTTGGCACCCTCATGGACTGTCATCATGGTGGGACAGTGCAGAGAGACTATCTTCCCCCACCACTGCATTCTCTTGAGAGCGGGGAGATTGTTGAGTATATTCCTGTTCAGAGAATGAGAGGAGAATTGGTGGCGGCGGTGACCTGTCTGAAGAATCCAACTCAGATTCCATTCGCCTACTTCCCATCAGACGACTGGGTCGCAGATCCCTCTGGTTTTCTGCCACCTAAAGTCAGAGGTACCATCCAGAAGGAAGAGGTCTACTTGCCCGAAGTGCCTGTCATGGCACTAAAGTTTCTGCACAAGTCATTCACAGATGTGGCCAGACCGACTCCTGTTGTCGAGGAGGTTTGGCCTAATCAGCGGTTATCAGCTAAAGTGCCTTGACCTACTCCTGCAGAGGAGGTTTGGCCGGCCCAACAGGCACCGACTACTACTATTCCCCCTGTGGCGCAAGCTGCTGCGGTGCAAATGGTGGTCACCATCAGCCCCACCATTACTGAGTCTACTTTGTCCCGGGTGAACTGGAACACTCGAGTGAGTCCATTAGAGGGGGCACAGTCCCATGGACCCCTTTATAAGTCCCAGCCTCGGAAGCAGTCCGACAGTCGAGGCTAGGATGGCAAATACCCAGGCTGAAGAGCTTGAATCTGTAAAATGTTTCAATACTTCATAAGTCGAAGAGACTAACTGTGTTTTATGCGGAAGTAATATTGTTTCAGGTTATGCAATGTTGAAGAAAAAGAGCCTGGTGGACTCACCAAGAACTTCTGTAACCATTTGCGTACGTGTATGTGCCCGGCTTTTAGCCATGATCCTTTACTGAGAACTCTAAAACATACTAGAACTGTGTAGCGGTACTTTATTGTCAGAGTAATATATTTTGTTCCATTTTTGCACGGGTCCATGCAAATGTGGTATTCTCTTGTTTCAGGTGCATTGTAATAAAGTGTATATAACGTGTATAAATGTCTGAGATGTTTCTTTGTGTCTATGGCAATTTATATAGGAGGTATCCTGACTAGGTCAGGAGAAGTGTATCAACTACCTCATTGCTATGACAATTACCAGCCAGGTACAGAGAATTGTGATAGTATCTTGTACTATATTTAGTCAGTCTAGCATAGTTAATGCTAATATATAACAAATTCAGTGATGTACATAATGTTGTGTATATAAACTAGTCAGTTGTCATGCCTAGTTAGGAATGTAGCTAACATATATTCCAGTCCATAGTCAGTGATGTCAAAATATTAAAATGTCTAACCATTTTTCCTGTGCTCGTATACAGGGTGCTCTACTGGCAGTTGTTGTATGAAGGAAATACTGTTCTAATGTCTAAAGTATGTATAGTGTTCTGGGGAGAAGTAGCTTCTGCCAAAGGGTCCCAGCAGCTAAGGCATCGGGTAGAAAGCCTTGGGCAGCCTGATCCGAATCAGGTGGGTAAAACGTGTTACCTATGCAGTTACAATGTTTATAAATCCCGCATGTTTATAATCCCATGACCAAAGGAGCATGTAAGGACATTGTCAAAAAATGTCACAATCCCCAGTAGTTGTTATACCTTATTCAGACCTGTGAAGAACATGCCCCAATGCCCCAGTGGCCCTTTGCTGTCGTCCCCCCTCCAGGACTGGGCGCCGAGTACGGCTGTGTTTAAGAGGGGGCGTTTGCGGTAGCCCAGTACAGCAGTTGTACCCCTATACCCTAGATGCCCTGTCAGGCAGCCTCCCTGCAGTGTCCCCTGGGCCTCCTGCATCTGCTCCCCTTCTGTATTCACTTGTATATATATGTTATCCAGTGTATTATACTTGTAATGAGTTATAGTTTTAAGAACCAGTGTCATGTGATTGTAACCCAGTGAGGTATCAGTAACCATATGACCTTAGGGTGACCTATGGGGCCCCTCTTAGTCTCCCCCCATAAAAGCCCTG
Organism: Hyla sarda; assembly: GCF_029499605.1. Taxonomy (NCBI): domain Eukaryota; kingdom Metazoa; phylum Chordata; class Amphibia; order Anura; family Hylidae; genus Hyla; species Hyla sarda. Next base: position 387,952,139 of record NC_079191.1, read on the forward strand.
GGAGGAGCTAGCTCGCTCTCTTGATTCCAGTTAAGTCTTTGCTGAGGTCCAGTGCAGTCAAGTCCTAAGAGCGTGTCTGGAGTCCACCGGAGGCCTCAAGTCAGTCAAGCAGCCACAAGTCTTCAAGTCTACTACCCCCAGGTCCCAGTCAGAGCCTAGTAAGCTACAAACAGGGTATAGTCAAGTCAGTCAAAGTCAACCAATATTCAATCAGTGTGGCCTGCATCCAAATTGTCCCAGTCCCCTACAAGTCCCAGCAAGCCCTAAGGTCTCTGAAGTCACTGGTCACCTCCGTGGGCCTGACTAAGCTGTATAGACTATTCCACCTGTCTAACTCAGTAATGCTACCGTTGTTCCGTAACTTGGCGTCAGATTCATTATTGCCCCCATGCCATGCCCAGAATCCAGCAGTATACCTTTGGGTGGTATTGAGGATAAACCATGCCCTGGGGTCATGAACACAAGAGGTTAATGCCATCTGCCCCTAGGGTAATTCCATCTGCCCTGCATCCCACCCTCTACCACAGCTACATACTAGCTGCTACGCTCCCTCACATAGACTTGAATGGAGGGGGCGTGGTGTGACGTCCAAGCTTCCATGTTCCGGATGCCACCGCTGCTGGCCCAGACCCAAGCAGCGGGACCCCCATGATCAGACCCTTTGGTTAGGGGATAAGATGTTTTCCCCCAGAGTACCCCTTTAACCTGTTATGTTTTTTAAATCACGTGATTCAAGAAAAAAACGTAACAAACATTTTCATATGCTTTTCCTAGGTTGTGTTCACACTGCAGAATATTTGCAAAGTGTCCACAATGGCAGATATTTTTTTCCTTTTACCCCTTATGAAAAGGAAAAGTTGGGGTCTACACCAGCATGTTAGTGTAAAAAATACAACATTTTTACTAGACATGTGCAATTCATTTCGGAACAAATACTAAACTTAACGAATTTTCTTGTTTTCGGGTGTTTGTTACAATCCGAATGCACGAAAAAAAAAATCGAATATTTCCGATAAAGAAAACTAATACGAATATACAGTTAACGAATGCATTCGTTAAATAACGCATAAGGAATAATGCATGTTAACGAATAACGAATGCATTCGTTATCAGTAAACCGAATGTAAGGAATGAATTAGATTTTTTTCATTGGATTTACCTGAGGAAAACTTGCCTTCCTACACAGAGAAAACTTCAAAAAAAGGTGAAAACAACAAGAATCCTAAGGTAACACCTGCTATTTATTACAAAAGAGGATCAGCAAGTGAAACTAATGTGCATTTCGTTTAGTAACGAATGCTAAATTTAACGAATTCTACAGATATATCGAAAGATCCGAATTAACGAATGCATTTGATGTTATTAACGAATGCATCCGAAAACGAAAAATTTTTAAGCCTATGCATCCGAAAACCGAATATAACGAATTAACAGCATTCCGAATATTTACAGAACCGAAATTTTTTTCAAACAAACGAAACGAAAAGAAACAAAATTTTTGGTTCTGCACATGTCTAATTTTTACACTAACATGCTGGTGTTGCCCCATACTTTTCATTTACACAAATGGTAAAAGGAGAAAAAGACCCCCAAAATTTGTAACGCAATTTCTCCTGAGTAGGGAAATACCCCATATATGGACGTCAAGTGCTCTGCAGGCGCACAACAGGGCTCAGGAATGAGAGAGCGCCATGTTCATTTAAGGTCTAAATTGGTGATTTGCACAGGGGGGGGCTGCTGGTTACAGCTGTTCTGACATAAACACAAAAGAAAAAATACCCACATGTGACCCCATTTTGGAAACTACACCCCTCACGGAATGTAACAAGGGGTATAGTGAGCCTTAACACTCCACAGGTGTTTGACGAATTTTCATTAAAGTTTTACCTGAAAATTAAAAATTAGTTTTTTCTCTTGAAATGCTGGTGTTACCCCAAATTTTTCATTTTCACAAGGGCTAATAGGAAAAAAGCCTCCCAAAATTTGTAACTCCATTTCTTCTGAGTATGGAAATACCCAATATTTGGATGTAAAGTGCTCTGCTGGTGAACTACAAGGCTCAGAAGAGAAGGAGCGCCATTGGGCTTTTGTAGAGAGAATTAGGCTGGAATTAAAGGCCATGTGCGTTTACAAAGCCCCCATGCTGCTAGAACAGTAGACCCCCCCCCATTTTGGAATCTACACCCCTCACTTAATATAATAAGGGGTACAGTGTGCATTTATGCCCCAAAGGTGACTGACAGATTTTTGGAACAGTGGTTGGTGAAACTGAAAAATTTTATTTTTCATTTGCACAGTCCAAAGATCTGTCAAACGCCAGTGGGGTATAAATGCTCACTGCACACCTTATTACATTCCGTGAGGGGTGTAGTTTCCAAAATCGGGTCACATGTGGGGGGTCCACTGTTCTGGCACCCTGGGGGGGGGGGGCTTTGTAAGCGTACATGGCCCCCGACTTCCATTCCAACCAAATTCTCTCTTCAAAAGCTCAATGGCGCTCCTTCTCTTCTGATCACTGTAGTGCGCCAGCAGGGTACTTTACATCCACATATTGGGTATTTCCATACTCAGAAGAAATGGGGTTACACATTTTTGGGGGCTTTTTCTCTTATTACCCCTTGTGAAAATGAAAAATTGAGGGTAACACCGGCATTTTATTTAAAAAATTTATTTTATTTTATTTTTACATCCCCATTTTAAGGAAAGTTCGTCAATCCCCTGTGAGGTGTTAAGGCTCAATTTACCTTTTGTTACCTTCCTTGAGGGGTGTAGTTTCCAAAATAGTATGCAATGTGTTTTTTTATACTGTTCTGGCATCATGGGGCTTCCTAAATGCGACATGCTCCCTAAAAACCATTTCTGCAAAATTCTCTCCAAAAGCCAAATGTCGCTCTTTCCCTTCTGAGCCCTCTAGTGCACGCACAGAGCACTTAACATCCACATATGAGGTATTTCCTTACTCGAGAGAAAATGAATAACAAGTATATGTTATACAGATTCTGTGTACAGCTGATATTTACCGCCATATGGTCCTTTATATAATCACTTATGTGGTATACAGATCAGGGGAGTGGAAATTAAAAAAAAATAACGAATTGCCCAAGGGACTAAAACAGAGCCCAATCTACTTGTCCCTCATGACGATGCCCTTGTTCGGGCCCATTTTCATTTTTACACTCTCATTTTTTCCTCCCCGCCCAATAATGGCCATAACTCTTATTTTTACATCTACAGACTCATATAAGGGCTTGATTCTTTCGGGACCGATTGTACTTTGTAATAACACCTTTTCTTTTTCCATAACATATGCTCCGAAACTAAAAAAATATTGGTGAGGTAAAATTTAAATAAAATAAATAAATAATTTAGCAAATTTGGTGGTTTTCTTTTTTATGCCATTCACCGTGTGGTAAGCTAATATGTTATTTTGATACTTTAGGTCGGCCTTGTTACAGCAATACCAGATTTGAATAGTTTTCCTCACATTTTCCTAATTTAACCTCTTAAGGACGCTGGGCGTACCTGTACATCTTGCGTCCAGTCCTGGTATATAACACGGGGTCACGCCGTGGTCATACCGGGTCGGTCACGGTGGCTAATAGCTTGCTGCACCGATCGTTGTGCTGTGCGCTATTAACCCTTCAGACAAGGTGTTCAAAGTTGATTGCCGCATCTAAAATGAAAGTAAAAGCTTCCCGGCAGCTCAGTCGGGCTGATCGGGACCATCACTGTGAAATCGCAATGTCCCGATCAGCTAGAACGCAAACGGAGGTCCCTTTACCTGCCTCCGTTGCATCCGATCGGCGATTGATTGCTCCAAGCCTGAAATGCAGGCTTGAGCAATCAACCGCCGATAACACTGATCTTTGCCGTGTCGATGCACGGCAATGATCTGTGTATGAGATCAGTATGTGCAGTGTAATAGCCACTAGGGGGGCTATTACACTGCAAAAAAAAGTGTGAAAAAAAGGTTATAAAGATTAGTTAACCCCTTGCCTAATAAAAGTAGGAATCGATAAAAACATCAGATCACAGTGCAAAATATGAGCCCTCATACCGGCCCATATGCGAAAAAAAGTTATAGGGGTCAGAATATGACAATTTTAAACGTATACATTTTTCTGCAGGTAGTTATGATTCTTTTTTAGAAGTAATACAAAATAAAACCTATATAAGTAGGGTATCATTTTAACCATATGGACCTACAGAATAAAGATAACATGTAATTTTTACCGAAAAATGCACTGCGTAGAAATGGAAGCCCCCAAAAGTAAAAAAAAGGGCATTTTGTTTTCAATTTTGTCGCACAGTTAATTTTTTTCCGCTTCGCCATGGATAGTTAGGTAAAATGACTAACGTCACTGCAAAGTAGAATTTGTGGCACAAAAAATAAGCCATAATATGGAATTTTAGGTGCAAAATTGAAAGCGTTATGATTTTTAGAAGGTGATGAGGAAAAAATAAAAATGCAAAAACGGAAAAACCCTGCGTCTTTAAGGGGTTAAAATAAAATTCTGAACTTTTTTTAAAAATCTTTTTCATTGCCATTTTCTGACTCCTGTTTATTTTTTTGGGATACCAGGCTGTATGAGGGCTCTTTTTTTTTTTTTTTTCCCATAATATGTATTTTTTTGTATTGGTACCATTTTGGTATTGAATTGATTCTGACTTTTTAATCGCTTTTTAACTTTTTTTCTGGGATATTATAAAAAAAATGCAGTTCTGTGGTTTGGTATTTATATAATTTACCGTACGGGATATATAATGTTATATTTTAACAGTTTGACAATTATGCACGCGGCAATACCAAATATGTTTATTTTTATTATTTTTACATGTTTTTTTTATAAAGGAAAAGGGGGTGATTTCAACTTTGAATATGGAAGGGGTTAATGTGTGTCTTTTAAACTTTTATTAAAATTTTTTTTCCCACTCTTTTGGTCCCATAGGGGACTTTTAGGAGGAATCATTAAATTCCTCATACAGATCACTGCAGTTCTATTTAATTACATTTATCTGTGTGCTCTGCGGTCCATTGATAGAGCTTGGTCCCGCCAAGCTCTATCAATGACAGAGCCACGGTCAACAGGCTACCTCTGCAGTGGATCGGCCACTAGGTGGCTCTGTTCTGTTCCCTTCCACAATTAATACAGTGACTTTGGTCTCCTCCCGGCCTGGCAGGAGACCAAACTCAGGAAGTGTTTCTCTGCACTGAGCTTGATTGACAGCTGCCCAGAGCCTCATTAAAGGCTGCACAGAGCCATACTGAAACATGCATAGAGCCTCAGTGAAAGCTGCAGGCTGAAAGCTGCACAGACTGAAAGCTGCACAGAGCCTAAGGTCTTCTATTCATCACAGCGCTGCAACAATGTGAGGGCAGAAGTGGTCCCCCAGCAGGCTTCAGTGATGTCATGCCTGCTGGGAAACAGCCACTTTCTCCTGCTGGAAGATTGCACTATGTGAGCAAGAATAAAGGTATGATACAGAGCTTTTTTAAAGCTCTGAAATCTTTTTTAAGGGTGGGAGGAGTGTTATCTTAGAAAACTTTATTTGGTGACAGGTACTTTTTTAATAAGACACATGCAGATAGTATTAGTAGAAGAAGAATTTTTTATAAATCTTCTAGCAATTCGCAATGTAAACTCTGTGTATGGCGAATATGCCCTGGGTAAGTATGGAGCAGGTTCAGGACTTGAGTTTGCGAGGGTCATACACATGGCTGCCGCCTGTATCTGATACTTGCCCGCTGTAGCCAGGTTTGGAGATAATGGGATTAATAGATGGAAATCAGATCAGGCGGGATCAGATAAAACATAACATAAAGTATATAAATAGGATTTTGTTGTAATCATACTACATTGGAGAATAACCTAGTTTTAGAAAAATGTGAATGGCATAAAAAGGAAATTCCCGCAAATTTTCAGAATTGCAAAGTACGGCTATATTCACACATCCTAAAATGAATAGTAAAATACACCCATAAAATAGGAATAAAATACTTAAGTATTTTAATCTAATAATGTGCACAATGGAAAAGTACACACACTGTTTAACCCCTTAACGACGAAGGACGTAAATGTACATCCTGGTGAGGTGGTACTTAACGCACCAGGACGTACATTTACGTCCTAAGCATAACTGCGGGCATCTACGCGATGCCCGGATCATGCGCGGCAGGTCCCGGCTGTTGATCGCAGCCAGGGATCCGCCGGTAATGGCGGACACCCGGGATCCAGCGGATGTCCGCCATTAACCCCTCAGATGCCGTGATCAATACAGATCACGGCATCTGCAGCATCGCGGTCACTTAAATGGATGATCGCATCGCCCACAGCGCTGCCCTGGCGATCTGATCATCCTGCACGGCAGATGGAGGTCCCCTCACCTGCCTCCGCTGCCTTCCTGGAGTCTTCTGCTCTGATCTTCCTTCCCGCAGACCAGAGCAGAAGATGACCGATAACCCTGATCAGTGCTATGTCCTATACATAGCACTGAACAGGATTAGCAATCGAATGATTGCTATAAATAGTCCCCTATGGGGACTATTAAAGTGTAAAAATAAAAGTTAAAAAAGTAAAAAAATAAAGTAAAAAAATGTGAAAAACCCCCTCCCCCAATCAAAACGTAAATTGTCCCATTTTCCCTATTTCACCCCCAAAAAGTGTTAAAAAAATATTTTATATACATATTTGGTATCGCCGCCCGCATGAATATCTGAACTATTAAAATAAAATGTTAATGATACCGTACGGTGAACGGCGTGAACGTAAAAAAAAAAGTCCAAAATAGCTGCTTTTTTATAACATTTTATTCCAAAAAAAATAAAAAATAAAATGTATTAAAAGTTTTATAAAAGCAAATATGGTATCAATAAAAAGTACAGATCACGGCCCCAAAAATGAGCCCTCATACCACCGCTTATACGGAAAAATGAAAAAAGTTATGGGTCTTCAAAATAGGGGGATTTTAAACGTACTAATTTGGTTTAAAAGTTTGTGATTTTTTTTAAGCGCAACAGTAATAGAAAAGTATGTTATCATGGGTATCATTTTAATTGTATTGACCCAAAGAATAAATAACACGTCATTTTTACCATAAATTGTACAGCGTGAAAACGAAGCCTTCCAAAATTAGCAAAATTGCGGTTTTCTTTTTAATTTCCCCACACAAATAGTATTTTTTGGGTTGTGTCATACATTTTATGGTGAAGTGAGTGATGGCATTACAACGGAAAACTGGTCGCGCAAAAAACAAGCCCTCATATGAAAATATAAAAGAGTTATGATTTTTTGAAGGCGAGGAGCAAAAATCGAAAACATAAAAATAAAATTGTCTGCGCCCTTAAGGCCCAAATGGGCTGCATCCTTAAAGGGTTAAAAAATGGCTCTAATTCAAAAGGTGGAATTGTGGAAGCTTTTTTACATCAATGCATCAGCCTATGCAGGTCCCCATACTAGTGGCACCCCGGCCAAAGAAGGACTTTTTCCACAGCAGCAATACTGTTCCCATTAGCAGGACCAGCCCTTGAATTGAAATCTTGGGTGAGTTCCCACACTTATTTTTCCCAAGGTCTTGACCCCTGGATATATTGTCCTCTTTTCAAGTGGTGTTAAAAAGGAAACTGACAGCGAGTTCATTCACACTAAACTTAATATACCGAGTTATTGTACAGGTGAACCAGATTACTATGTCATTTATCCAGATCCGCGGTCCGGTTTCGGAGGTGCATGATGTAATAGTCGGCATTTCTAATCTATAAATGGCCTGCTTTGCTGTACACCCAGAATCCCTGCCTCCTCCCCATTTGCTCCCATATGCCCGTCCAGCTGGAGGAACAATGGTTGGGAAACACTGCACTGACAAGTTCATTTCTGTTTGGGGGGGGGCGACGACGACGAGACAGACAGCTATTGCAGAGCCAGGAAGGAGTTAATATCTTGCAGCAACAGGTTACAGTAGCCAGGAGCGACCCAGTGACTCACCACCAGAGGTCAACGCCTGGATAAAGAGCTGTTACCAAGGGGTCAGCAAGTCTGGAGAAGGGGAGTCAGGCAGAACGGAGGGGCACAGTTTTCCTCCCCTCTGAATGCTGCTCCTCTACCATCTCTGCACTTGCCTCGCTCTGTGCCTGCAGGGGGCACCCGTCAAGAGATATGTTAATAATAAAGAAGATGGTGTCTGATTGAAGTAGGGGAGGGGTGACTGTCCGCACACAAACAAAAAATGTTGAAAAAAATAAATTCTCTGTCAAAGTGCTGTCTGGGTCCTATGGACCCACCAGGACCCACCAGGACCCATGGTAGGGCTAGCCCTGGGTACATTTCAATTTTTGCTATAAAGCCTCTCTTTGTAAGTACATGACAGAACAGAACTTTCTCACACAGGTCAGATGTTCTCTTTAGCCTTTTAATACAGATTATTTGTGATAAGAAGTTAAAGAAGTCGGTAGGTAAAACTTAAATCCACAAAATCTGCAGTTCCACCAATCACAGAGCTACATATGATTGCATCATCTTGGATTTGTGACTATCCTCACAAATGAGTTATTTACAACTGAAACAACTGAAAACCAAAACTAGTGCACCATGACCCGATTTTGAAGTCAAAGATAAAGTAAAGTTTACAGATCTTTATCATCTTGTGAATCTCTGTGGTAGGCTTCTTGCATAGATTACTCCAAATCCCACAATGAAGACGCACCTTATCTTCAAGCATTCAAAACATTGAAAGATTAAAGGGGTACTCCGCCCCTAGACATCTTATCTCCTATCCAAAGGATAGGGGATAAGATGTCAGATCGCCACGGTCCCGCTGCTGGGGAGCCCTGGGATCCCCGCTGCGGCACCGCGCTCTCATTACAGCACAGAGTGAGTTCGCTCTGCAGGTAATGACAGGCAGTACAGGGGCCGGAGCATCGTTACGTCACGGCTCCGCCCCTCGTGACATCACGGCCCGCCCCTTTCAATACAAGTCTATGGGAGGGGGCGTGGCGGTCGTCACGCCCCCTCCCATAGACTTGCATTAAGGGGATGGGCCGTGATGTCATGAGGGGCGGAGCCATGACATCACGCTGCTCCGTCCCCCGTATCGCCCGTCATTACGCACAGAGCGAACTCGCTCTGTGCTGTAATGAGAGCACGGTGCTGCAGCGGGGATCCCTGGGCTCCCCAGCAGCGGGACCGCGGCAATCTGACATCTTATCCCCTATCCTTTGGATAGGGGATAAGATGTCTAGGGGCGGAGGGGTTATCCAAGAAAAAAAGTTTATATATATATATATATATATATATTTCTATTAAAAAATCTTGATCCTTTCAGTACTTATGAGCTGCTGAAGTTGAGTTGTTCTTTTCTGTCTAAGTGCTCTCTGATGACACCTGTCTCAGGAACTGTCCAGGGTAGAAGCAAATCCCCATAGCAAACCTCTTCTACTCTGTGCAGTTCCCGAGACAAGCAGAGATGTCAGCAGAGAGCACTGTTGCCAGACAGAAAAGAACAACTTAACTTAAAGGGGTATTCCGGGCAAAAAAATCTTATCCCCTATCGAAAGGATAGGGGATAAGATGTCGGATCACGGGGGGCCCGCCACTGGGACCCCCCTGCGATCTCCCTGCAGCAGCCCACATTCTATGCGTAGCTGCGTCTGAAGTTTTGGAAACTGCCAGGCTTCCGAGACAGGGACATGATGTCAAGCCACGCCCCCTCCATTAATTTCTATGGGAGGGGGCGTAACAGGTGCAACGCCCCCTCCCATAGACATGAATGGAGGTGGTGTGGTATGACATCATGTCCCCGTCTCGGAAGCCCGGCGGTTTCCGAAACTTCAGACACAGCTACGCATAGAATGCGGGCTGATGCAAGGAGATTGTGGGGGGTCCCAACGGCGGGCCCCCCACGATCAGACATCTTATCCCCTATCCTTTCAATAGGGGATAAGATGTTTTTGCCCGGAATACCCCTTTAACAGCAGCTGATAATTATTGGAAGGATTTAGATTTTTTTATAGAAGTAACTTACAAATCTGTTAAAATTTCTGGAGCAAGTTGATATAAAAAAAAAGTTTTTTCCTGGAATACCCCTTTAACTTTAGATGCTTCCTTAGACAGGGAAGAAGGGTCAGATTCATTCACCAGATTACCGAATTTTGGGAAAATTCAATTCGGCCGATTTGCCAAATTTCATGAAAAAATTTGGTTCAGTTCGAATTTATTTGCAGCAAATCGCCATTAAAAATGTCTATTTCCTGGCTACAGAGAGCCTCCATAGGGGTCTAGAACACTTTGCCTTGCTGTAACACGCATAGGGTGTGTGCTGGGTTAGTGAAATAATACTGTTATTCAGTATGACATGGAGATTGTTTTGGAAATGTCCTTCATGCCATGAGAATGTGGTGACAAGAGTTACCTTTCATTCAGTACTTCTTATATGGATTTTATGTATCAAAATTATTTACTTAAATTTTATTAAATTTTATTTAAAATTTTACAAGTCACTTTTCATCAATTATAAAACAAAAACATTTTTAACCCCTTAAGGCCTATTTTGTCCTAAGGACTCTGCACATTTTATTTTTAGGTTTTCTTTTTTTCCTCCTCGGTTTCTAAAAATCATAACTCTATTATATTTTCATCCACAGAAGAGTATGAGAGATTGTTTTAACCGCGACCAGTGGTCCTTGGTAATGAAAACACTCATTTTACCATAAAATATATGGTGCAACCAAAAAAATACTACTTGTGGGGGGAAATTGAAAATACAACCGCAATTTTGCAAATTTTTGAGGAGACCATATAGTGGCTGAATGACAAAGCCTGGAGGTGGCGGAAGCATGATGAGACCATATAGTGGCTGAATGACACAGCCTGGAGGTAGCGGAAGCATAAGGAGACCATATAGTCAGGCCTGTCACTACAGGACAGGAAAGCCGAGCAATTTCTTGGGGCCCCAAGCTGTCCCGGGGCCCCAAGCAGAGCTGGTGCTTGTTGTGCCGTCCTCCTGTCCCTATCCCGGTTCGGCATCTTGCCCTGTCGGCCGGCTGGGCCAGCAGTGCGAGAGCCTGGAGCGGGAGGCAGAGACTAAAGCCGCTCGGCCTCTGGCTCCTATTTTTGTGCCCGCCCCGGCTCATCTGTAGACTAGGCTGTAGTTGTGGGGAACTCAGGATGTCCCCGCTCCCAGTGCCGTACAGCTACGCACGTGACGCGTCGTCCTCGTATTGACGTTCGCTCACGTCATACTTCCAGAATTCAAGGGCCGGCGTTACTACGTCCTTACGCCGGGACTAGGTATTCTGAGAGCGTGACGTGCGCGGTGCGTGAACATCATTACCGCGCGTTACGCAGCAGCTGGGGGTGGGGGGTCTAATCTAGGGGTACTAGTAGTTTACTATTTTGTTTCTGTTAAAGTCTTAAGGGCCTAGATACTGTAAAAGGACAGCCAAAAGTACACACCTGCTGGTGTTGTAGACAAATAATGTTTTAAGTGTACTGGAGTGCATTATCCTCCCCTAATAAGTGCAATCCACATACGTACATCTAAGTGGTGTACTATTTTGTTCCGGCTAAAGACTTTAGGGCTTAGATACTTTGAAAGGCTAGCCAAAAGTACACACCGCCTGGTGTTGTACACAAATTTTTTTTTAACCATACAGAAGCGCATTGTCCTCCCCTCATAAGCACATATCGCATATGTACATCTGAGGGGTGTACTATTTTGTTCCTGTTAAAGACTTAAGGGCTTAGATACTGTGAAAGGACAGCCAAAAGTACACACCTTCTGGTGTTGTAGACAAATACTGTTTTAAGTGTACTGGAGCACATTGTCCTCCCCCATGTGTGCATACCACATATATACATCTAAGTGGTGTTCTATTTTGTTCCTCTTAAAGTTTTAAGGGCCTAGATACTGTGAAAGGCCAGCCAAAAGTACAAACCTACTGGTGTTGTAGACAAATACTGTTTTAAGCATACTGGAGCGCATTGTACTCCCCATGTCATGCAGAAAAGTGCCAGGATGCACAAAGAAGAGACCATATAGTGGCTGAATGACACAGCGTTGAGGTGGCGGAAGCATGTAAAGACCATATAGTGGCTGTCAGAAGTACACACCTGCTGGTGTTGTAGACAAATACTGTTTTAAGCGTACTGGAGCGCATTGTCCTCCCCTCATAAGTGCATACCACATACGTACATCTAAGTGGTGTACTATTTTTTTCCTGTTAAAGTCTTAAGGGCCTAGATACTGTGAAAGGCCAGCCAAAAGTACACACCTGCTGGTGTTGTAGACAAATACTGTTTTAAGAGTACTGGAGTGCATTATCCTCTCCTCATAAGTGCATTCCACATATGTAAATCTAAGTGGTGTACAATATTGTTCCTGTTAAAGTCTTAAAGGGCCTATATATTGTGAAAGGCCAGCCATAAGTACACACCTTCTGGTGTTGTAGACAAATACTATTTTAAGCATACTGGAGCGCATTGTCCTCCCCTCATAAGTGCATACCATATCATCTAAGTGGTGTACTATTTTGTTCCTGTTAAAGTTTTCAGGGCCTAGATACTGTGAAAGGCCAGCCAAAAGTACACACCTGCTGGTGTTGTAGACAAAAACAGTTTTAAGTATACTGGAGCGCATTTTACTCCCCTCATACACGCACTAAGTATGTCATGCACAGAAGTGCCAGGATGTGCACAGAGGAGTGGCAGAGGCCTAAGTTTATCAGGCTGAGATCGCAGCAGACTAGGGGTGAGTGGCAGCAGGAGTCGCAGCGAGAGGCCTGAGCTCCCAATATCAGCTAGCGGTCATCTCTCGACCAACAACCCATCTGCCATCATTGATTGGTTAACACGGTCATCCACTTCATCACAAGTGACATCTGACACCCCCAGTCAACAGTCGGTGGATTCCTCAGACACAACCCTCAGTTGGCATGGCCCAGGAGCAGTCCGTGTCCTCCCATTCCCTCTGTCCTATGCCGTTCCCTCCCCAACAGAAGCATCTTATGCTGTAGGTTCAGCTCCACTATTTAGTGAGGACGATCTACTAGAGGACAGTCAGCAGCTACTGCCCAGCCAAGAAGTGGAGGAAACATCCACCGTTTCCTTCGCTAGGCAGGCAAGTAGTGATGAGGAGAGTGGCGTGGGAGGTGGTGTTGCAAGCGTTCAGGGTCCTGAAGCAGACACGGTTTAGGAACATGAGGAAGACATCAGTGACGTGCAGACACAACTCGATGATGATGAAGACGATCGCACTTGAGAGCCGGGTGCGGAAGGGGCTTCATCATCATCAGGAGAAGAGGGTTTCAGGTTGCCCGTGAGGCAGCAGCTGAGCCAGCAAGGTGGTAGCATGGTTGGCAGTCAGCATGGTGGCAGAAGTGGAAAGTCTGAAGCCAAACATGCCCTGGGTAGAGCACCTGCTTCGCGGCAGCCTACCTTCCTGGGAGGTAGTGGAACAGGGGTTCCTGGAGTCGGCGGCAGTAGCAGTCAATCAGTGCGCACTGTTGGTGGGAAAATCAGCTACTTGCCGGTGTGGCAGTTTTTCATCAAGCATCCGGTGGATGTTAACCTGGCCACATGCAAGATTTGTCGGCAGAAGGTGAAGCGTGGACAGGGTCCCAATGTTGGCACCACGGCCCTGCGTCAACATATGCAGTGTCACCATAAAGCGGCCTGGGAGAAACGTAGCTCCGATATGGTGGTCCAGTCTGCTGTACAACACAGTGGCACGCCGCTCCCTGTTTCAGCCAACCAAAGCTCCACCACCTCAGCCAAAAGGAGCTGTGTGTCATACCCATCTTCTGTCGCTCCAGATGCTCCTGCTCCTCCTACTTTGAGTTAGTCATTCCGTCAGCAATCCATCGGCGAAGCCATGTACAAGAGACAACAGTATGCGTCCACTCACCCAACGACGCAGAAGCTGAATGTGCTCCTGTCCAAGTTACTGGTGCTGCAGTCCCTCCCTTTTCAAGTGGTGGACTCTGCACCTTTCAGAAAACTGATGGCTTGTGCCGAGCTGAGGTGGAGAGTCCCAAGCTGTCATTTCTTTGCAAAGAAGGTAGTACCAGCCCTGCACAATTTTGTGGAACAGAAGGTGGGCCAGTCCTCGAGCCTGTCAGTGTACCAAAGTGAACGGCAATGCCGACGTGTGGCGCTGTAACTATGGTCAGGGACAATACATGTCCTTTACAGCCCACTGAGTGAATGTGGTTCCTCCTCAGCCACAACAGCAACTTGGACAGGTCACGCCGCTTCCTCCTCCATGCTTTCAGGCCACTGGTCCTGTGACAATGAGCCACTCCACCTCCTCATCCTCTACCTTGTCCTCAGCCTCCACTGGACAGACAAGTCTCAGTGCCCCTCCAGCATACCATGTGTGCAGGGCATGGCGGTGTCACGCCGTTCTTCACATGGTTTGCCTTGGCGAACGGAGTCACACAGGGGAGGAACTGCTAAAAGTAGTTCATCAAGAAATCAAATCATGGCTTACTTTGCGAAAACTGGAAATGGGAACCATGGTGACAGACAACGGGAAGAACATCTTGTCTTCGCTGTGACAAGGAAGCATGAGACATGCGCCCTGCATGGCACGCGTGTTCAATATGGTTGTCAAGCGGTTCCTGAAGTGTTCCCCCCATCTGCAAGACATCCTAACAATGGGAAGGAAACTTTGCATGCACTTCAGCCACTCGTACACCGCAAAGCACACCCTCCTTGAGCTGCAGCGTCAGAACGGCATTTCCCAACATAGTCTGATTTGCGACGTTTCCACACATTGGAATTCCAGCCTCCATATGTTGGACCAATTATACGAACAGAGAAAAACCATCCCCGATTTCTTGATAATCCAAGCGGATAGAGGGACTCCCCTGTGTAACTTCAATGTCAACCAGTGGCAGCTCATACATGACGCCTGCCGTTTGCTCATGCCCTTTGAGTAATACAATACAGAAATGTAGGTGCACTACTGTGGTAGATGTATACAATGACATTGGCTAATCCCTCAACACTGATGTTAAAATTGAGACATTCGCCAGTGTATCCTTATATTAAGGACACACCAGAGCCCGCACACCAACGCCAAGGTTTCTCAGATGGCACGGGACCTAACGCTAACCTACCTGTGCGTAATAAGCAAAAACCAGGGGCCAGTGGGCAATTACAGCAGCACTAGGTCGACATGTAGCCTGCTCCCAGTTCCCTCCAGCGTGACTAAGCACACATACAATGGAAGGGGGGAGAGAGGCTACAAGCCCCACCCAAGTTGGCTGATATAGGTGCATGGCCTCACAGGTGCAACCCTAATGCTGCCTGGAAAATGTTCAAGACGCATTAACATATGGAGTTTACACACCTCCACGTATAAATTTACAAACAACAACAAAAAACGTGGTCTCAAATGGCTGGAGGTGCTCAACCCCAAATGCAGTTGTGCATATATACTGGGGGAGCAGATCCTGCCCTTGTAGTCCGTTGCTAGGGGCGATCCCCAGCATAAAAATGCATACAATGGAGGATGCCTGCAGCGGACTACAAGTGCCACAATAGAATCCTATTATAGCCTCTCTCCCCCCCTTCCATTGTATGTGTGCTTAGTCACGCTGGAGAGAACTGGGAGCAGGCTACATGTCGACCTAGTGCTGCTGTAATTGCCCACTGGCCCCTGGTTTTTGCTTATTACGCACAGGTAGGTTAGCGTTAGGTCCCGTGCCATCTGAGAAACCTTGGCGTTGGTGTGCGGGCTCTGGTGTGTCCTTAATATAAGGATACACTGGCGAATGTCTCAATTTTAACATCAGTGTTGAGGGATCAGCGAATGTCATTGTATACATCTACCACAGTAGTGCACCTACATTTCTGTATTGTATTATTCTAATTGTTACACATCCACACCGTTTATCTGGTGTAGGATTCTATTGTGGCACTTGTAGTCCGCTGCAGGCATCCTCCATTGTATGCATTTTTATGCTGGGGATCGCCCCTAGCAACGGACTACAAGGGCAGGATCTGCTCCCCCAGTATATATGCACAACTGCATTTGGGGTTGAGCACATCCAGCCATTTGAGACCACGTTTTTTGTTGTTGCTCATGCCCTTTGAGGAAACCACATTAAAGGTCGCCAGGATTAAAGGGATGAACAATGTCATTCCACTGCTTTATCTACTACAATTCGTGTTGGAAACGATGGCTGGTCAGGGCACTGGAGACGTGGTGCCTACATCTCACGGCCACATGAGCTCTGTGGGGGCTTAACTGGAGGAGGAAGAAGAGGGGGAGGGGCACAGTGGAGCACAGTTTAGGTTTTGAGAGATGAGATTTTCTTGTCATCTGACAGCAGAGGAGGAGCAGGAGCAGCTAGAGGAGCTAGAGGGTTATGAGGAAGGTGAGACAGAGAACCCAGACACACCGAGGCAGTATGCAGTGGAAATGGAGGCCGGGAGTCCCTCCGAGTCACTTGCACAAATGGCACGATGCATGCTCACTTGCTTGCGTAGTGACCGCAGAATTGCCACCATTGGGCAGCGGGATGACTTCTGGCTCTCCACCTTATTTGACTCTCGCTACCGGCACAAAATGGGGGCCTTTTTTACACCCACTGAGAGGGAGGATAAACTGACCTACTACAGAGACATCCTACTTACTCAGTTGGCCGATGCATATCTGCGCCGTCATCCATCCTCTCGCAGGTCTAACTCGGGGGGCCATCTGTGCTCACCATCCACGGCCATGGCTGCTGTGGAGGGATGGGGTGGCAGGAGCAGTACCAGCTCCATCAGCAGCAGCCTGAGTCTACAGTCGCTGATGAGTAGCTTTCTTCACCTGCATAGTGAACAACTCATCAGCAGCAGGTAGACCTGGAGCGTGACCTGAACCAGCAGGTAGTGGCATACCTTGACAAGACCATGCCAACACACCTTGAAGATCCACTGGACTTCTGGGCAGCCAAACTTGATTTATGGCCGCAACCAGCAGAGTTTTCCCTGGAAAAGTTGTCCTGCCCGGCCAGTAGTGTGCCATCAGAGCGGGTGTTTAGTGCAGCGGGGGCCATAGTAACCCCAAGGAGAACTCGTCTGTCCACGAAAAATTTGGAGAGACTGAGCTTTGTGAAGGTGAATCAGGCATGGATCAGCCAGGATTTCCACACACCAATGCCTGATGCATCAGAGAAGATTGACCATGGTGCCACACCAACACTTCCTAAATGTGTTTAGTGCTAAAAATATTTAAGGCGCTGCTCCCTCGTTACAGACATTCCTCCGCATTAGACCACAAGTAAGTATTGAGGATATGCATTAGCTGAAACATAACTTTTCATAATATTCTTAGTATAAAGATAAAATATATGTACCCAAATTTTTTTTTTAATCAAACAAAGTGAAAGGTGTGCAAAAAACACCATGTGCCACCTATACCACCAAGTATTGATGTGATAGAAAGACCTCTAAAACATGGAAGGGAACAAAGTATTGTCCATTGTAACCGGTAGGGGTAAAAACTTCCCATGTAAGGCCCTACTTTTGCATTATTAATTCCCATCTTGGCAAGTGTTACTAAAAACGATGGCCCCACACAGGAACCTCCCCTATTTCCCCCTACAAAAACTGCCATTTCCCAGGGTTTTTAGGTGGAAATAGAGAGAGTTTACTGTGTGTTTACTTTTAACACTTGCCTAGAAGGGAATTAATAGGGTGAGAGTAGGGCCTTATAGGGGAAGTTTTTACCCCCACCTGCTACAACGGACAATATGTTGTTCCCTTCCACCTTTTCAAGGAAAGTCTTACTTGTCTTAAAAAGGGCGGCCCCACACAGGAACCAATCCCCATTTTCACCTAAAAACCCTGGGAAATGGCAGTGTTTGTAGGTGGAAATAGGAAGAGGTTCCTGTGTGGGGCTGCCCTTTTTAGGGCGAGTAAAACTTGCTAAAAAGGGAATTAATAATGCGAGAGTAGGGCCTTACAGGGGAAGTTTTTACCCTTACTGGTTACAATGGACCATAACTTGTTCCCTTCCACCTTTCAGGGGTCTTTGCTTCCCATCAATACTTGTTGGTGTAGGTGGCACATGGTGTTTTTTGCCTTTCCTTTTGTTTGATTTAAAAAAAAAAAAAATGGGTCCATATATTCTATCCTAAGCAAATTATTATATGGTCTCCTCATGCTGCCGGCCAACTCCAGGCTGTGTCATTCAGCCTCTATATGTTCTCCTCATGCTGCTGCAAACTCCAGGATGTGTCATGTGGACATTTATCAACGGGTTTAGTCAGGTTTTCTTTACTATAATTTTCGCAAAATTGTCGCAACTGCGACTACGCAATTTTTCTTGCCACATTTTGACTGGAAAGCGAGAAAAGCAAGTTTTCCAAAAATTAACTACGTAGTAATAATTTTAAAATGGACTACGGATAGTCAGGTATTTATTAACTGCGACAGTCGCAACTGTGCAAAAAAAAATTAACAACAGGGTTAAAAATTTACTAAATTTACTCCAGCTCAAACATGGAGCAGAAAAAGCTACTACCAAAGTAAAAAAGGAAAAATTGCTTACGTGAAAGAAAATTATCAACAGGCTGAAACCAGTTTATAAATAAGTCACACATAAGCAAAAAAAAGTAAGGAAAAAATTACTAAAAAAAAGAATACATAAGCAAACATTGATAAATGTCCCTCAATCTGCTGCCGCCAACTCCAGGCTGTGTCATTTAGCCACTATATGTTCTCCTCATGCTGCCGCCACCTCCACGCTGTGTCATTCAGCCATTATATGTTCTCCTCATACTGATGCCACCTCCAGGCTCTGTCATTGTGCCGCTCTGCGACAGTGGTTCTCATAGCGATGCCTCTGATCTGCATGTCATACTGAATAATAGTATTATTTCACTAACTCAGCACACACCCTCTGCGTGTTACAGCAAGGCAAAGGGTTCTACACCCCTATTGAGGCTCTCTGTAGGCCATAAATAGTCATTTTTAATAGTGATTCGCCGCAAATAAATTACCGTATTTTCACCCTATAGGACGCACCGGCGTATAAGACGCACCCAATTTATAGGTACAAAATCAAAAAAAAAATAAAGATTCTGAACCCAATAGTGGTCTTCAACCTGCGGACCTCCAGATGTTGCAAAACTACAACTCCCAGCATGCCCGGACAGCCGTTGGCTGTCCAGGCATGCTGGGAGTTGTAGTTTTGCAACATCTGGAGGTCCGCAGGTTGAAGACCACTGCATAGGAAGTAATACTCACGTGTCCCCGCCGCTCCGGACAAGTCACCGCTGCCCTGGATGTCGCTCCATCGCTGTCGCCGTGTCCCTGTCACTCTGGAACGTCTCTGCTGCCGGCCGGGTATCCTCGCTCTCCGTCGCCGCAATGACGAGGAAGGAGAGCGCCGGCCATACAGGGGATCCCTGAACGAAGAAGACACCGAGGAGGCAGGTAAGGCCCCTCCCGGTGTCCTGTAAGCACTATCCCGGCTGTTCAGTCGGGCTGTTCGGGACCACCACGGTGAAATCGCGGTGGTCCCGAACAGCCCGACTTAACAGCCGGGTAAGTGTTATTTTCGCTTCAGACGTGGCGGTCAGCTTTGATCGCCGCGTCTGAAGGGTTAATACAGGGCATCACCGCGATCGATGATGGCCGCAGGGATCGCCACGATAGGGGTGTATTCGCCGTATAAGACGCACCAACTTTCCCCCCCCCCCCCCAGTTTTGGGGAAGAAAAAGTGTCTGCTTAAGGAACCTGAATGCTCGCAACATCACCTCCCATGCCACTCTCCTCATCACTACTTGCCAGCCTAGCGGAGGAAGCGGCGGATGCCTCCTCCACTTCTTGGCTCGGCAGCAGCTGCTGACTGTCCTCTAGTAGATCGCCCTCACTAAATAGTGGCGCTGGACCCACAGCATACGATAGTTCTGTTGGGGAGGGAACAGCATAGGACAGAGGCAATGGGAGGACAAAGACTGCTCCCGGGCCATGCCAACTGATGGTCGTGTTGAGGAACCCACCGACTGTTGACTGGGGGTGTCAGATGTCACTTGTGATGAAGTGGATGACCGAGTTAATCAATCAATGATGGCAGAATGGGGTGCTGGTCGAGACACGACCGCTAGTTGATACCGGGAGTTCAGGCCTCTCGCTGCGACTCCTGCTGCCACTCGCCCCTAGTCTGCTGCAACCTCTGCCTGATGAATTTAGGCCTCTGCCAATCCTCTGTGCACGTCCTGGCACTTCTCTGCTGGATTGACTTCTCAGGAGTTCGTAGACCCTGATTTTTTGGGGCCTTGGACTCCAACCACCAAGTAGCCTGCACCTTAGGTCATGTATGTCCATAAATGTTTTTGTTTTTTTCATCAATATCTAGTGCCTCCTGCCACCTATATATAATGTATATACTGTATGTATGCATATGGGTCAGTGTTATATGTATACACTTGCTTTAGCACCTTGCATTGCCTTTATGCACGAGCCTCCAGCACAATCCAGCACTATAGATGATGTAGGTAAAATTGCTAAATTGCATAGTAGTAAAGAGGCAATTCATGTATTTTTACATAAGCAGACTAGGAAAGCTTGTTGACGTTCATTTTATGGTGACCAAAGTGTCTATCATTTAGATTTTCCAGAAAGTTGTATAGTAATAAAATGTTGTGTGTGTTTGATCAGTCTTATATTTTATCTTTATAAAGATCTATCATATCCACTTTCTTTCAGAAAACACAGAACTTTATCTTCTTGTGCATCTCACCTAATGGTCGCTCTTTTATGGTCTCACCTTATACAATAAGGAGGTAAATAAAGAAATGAATATATTGTTCCTATTAATCAAGACATAGAGAGCAAATAAGACAATTGTAAAGGATTTTTTTTTTTTTTTTGCTGAGGCATTGCATTTATCTCCCAAGTGCAAAAATAAAAAAGCAGACATGTCACCTTAAAAAAATGCACAGGGATGTGGCCAATTGCAAGCCCTTCTCCAAAAGGAGAGAGGACCACACAAACAATTCCCCTCCCCACCAGGCGAAAATGTATCTTCAAGGGTCCAGGATCGACGTCCCCCCTAAGCTTAAGCTTCAGTGCCCTTCTAGGTGTCCCTCCTGGTGGTCTAGGGCCTGGGTTCTCAACCCGGGGTACACATAGCCCTAGGGGTACGCCAGGGGTTGTTTGGGGGTACGCGAAAGTGCTGTCAAATACCGGCCATGCATTGGCCAGTATTTGACAGCGCATAGCCGCAGCTACTGTGAGTGAGCTGCGTGGTTGCCGAGGTGATGTGTGACCTCCCCTGACGTTGCGCGGAGTTGCCGCACAGCGCAGGAGGACATCACACGTCAGTGCGGCCCTGCCGAACGGGACGTGCTGCGTGAAGTAGCAGCAAACAGGGTCACGCAGGAGGCCAGGTAGAATTAGAAAAAAGTTAATAACAACTGTGTGGGCCAGAGGCGGGATGTATTGGACGGAGGGGGAATGTATGGGATGGAGCATAAAGCATTAAGATGGAGGGGAGAGGGATAATGGCAGAGGGGGGGTGGAGAGTAAATTTTAATGCCTTGTGCTTTATTACTCCCCATCCCCCTCTGCCATTATCCCTTTCCCCCTCCATCTTAATCTCTTGCGCCATTTCCCCCCCCCCCCCTCCATCTTAATCCCCTTGCGCCATTATTCTCCCCTCCCTCTGATCCTCTTTTGCCATATTGGATAATAATGGCTCAAGGGGATTAAGATGGAGGGGGGGGGTGGCCAAAGGGGATCAGAGGGAGGGGGGAATAATAGCACAAGGGGATTAAGATGGAGGGGGGAAATGGCGCAAGAGATTAAGATGAAAGGGGAGAGGGATATTGGCGGAGGGGGTGATGAGGAGTAATAAAGCACAAGGCATTACATTTTAATGCCTTGTGCTTTATTACTCCACATCCCCCTCCGCCATTATCCCTCTCCCCCTCTATCTTAATCCACTTGTGCTATTATTACCCCTCCATCTTAATCCCCTTGTGCCATTATTATCCGATATGGCAAAAGGGGATCAGAGGAAGGGGGGAATAATGGCACAAGAGATTAAGATGGAGGGGGAAATGGCGCAAGAGGATCAAAGGGAGGGAGGAATAATGGCACAAGAGATTAAGATGGAGGGGGGGGGGTTGATTATTCCCCCCTCCATCTTAATCCCCTTGTGCTATTATTTCCCCTCCCTCTTAATCCGCTTGTGCTATTATTCCCCCTCCCTCTTAATCCCCTTGTGCTATTATTCCCCCTCACTCTTAATCCCCTTGTGCTATTACCCTCTTACATTTTAGGCTGGGTTCACATCATGTTTTTCCCCATACGGGAGCGCATACAGCAGGGGGAAGCTCAAAACTTGCGCTCCCGTATCCTTGCCGTATGCGGCCAGCCGGTATGTAATTCATTTCAATGAGCCGACCAGAGTGAATCGGTTGGCTCATTTTTCCCCGTATGCGGTTTTCTACCGGACCTAAAACCGTAGTCAACCACGGTTTTAGGTCTGGTAGAAAACCGCATACGGGGAAAAATGAGCCGACTGGTTCACATATGGGGAAAAATAAGCCGCAGGAAACAAGTTGTTTCGTGCGGCTTACGCACTTCCTCTAGCCGGAGTGGTTCCGGCTAGAGGAAGTGCGTAAGCCCTACAAAACAACTTGTTCCGGCAGCCCCGTCCTCCATTATAGCTCCCCCGCCTGTAGCCTGTATCCTGTCACCATAGTGTGAATAAAGACCTGCTTGGTGAGGGTCGCCTCTGATCACAGTGCTCTCTATTGCCACTTCTGTCTGTGTCAGGAACTGTGCAGAGTAGGAGCAAATCCCCATAGCAAACTTCTTCTGCTCCGGACATTCCCTGACACGGACAGAGGTGTCAGCAGAGAGCAATGGGGTCCGACTGGAAAGAACTAAACAACTACCTTTATAGCATACAGCAGCTGATAAGTACTGCAAGGATTAAAATTTTAAAATAGAAGGAATTTAGAAATCTGTATAACTTTCGGTATCAGTTGATTTGAAAAAATGTGTTCTTCATCAGAGTCCCTTTAGGCTATACAACTCCAGCTACTTCACAAGCAACATCACTGTAAGGCCATGTCTACATAGCGAAATTTCAGAGCGGAATTCCGCTGGAATATTCACTTCGGAAATTTTGCAGCAGAGTTTCCCACTGATTTCAATAGGTTTCTGCTGCACTGTGCACGTGGTGGAAATTCCCTGGCAGATGTCTCTGCTGCGGAATTGTCGATTCCAGCATCTGCCAAAACATTGAACCTGCTCAATGTCTCTGCGGATTCGGCACAGAAAGTACATTGCTGTCTATGGAGACGGTGCATTTCCGGGCAATCCTAGTGCCGCTGGATTAACCCCTTAAGGACCCATGACGTATGCATACGTCATCACACCCTGGGTCTTAAGGACCCATGACGTATGCATACGTCATGGTCTTTTCCTGGTCTCCGCCGCTCACCTGGCGAAGATCGGAAGCGGATCCCTGCTGAAATCCTTCAGCAGGGATCCAGAGCAAACGCCCTTGCGATCTGCGGCGATACCGGGCTGATCGGGTCTCTGGGACCCGACCGCCCTGTAATTTTGCATGATCCCGGCTGTCACAGACAGCCAGGACCATGCTAAAGTATAGGAGCGAGGTGGCAAGCCTGCCACCTCCTCCGATCCCCTGCGATTCTTCGGTTAGTTAACCGACCAATCGCAGGGGGGGGGGCGGTTATTTCCTCCCGCCCTGCCCGGCCCCTGGAAGTCCGGAGAGGACGGGAGGAAGACCGGAGGACGCGGCAGGGGACGAGGGAGTGCTGGGGACCGGCCCCGGTACTTACCTCGTCCCTGAAGACCCGGATCCCGGCGATGAAGATGGTGGAGGCGGCGACAGGTGAGTGGATCTTCAGCCGCGATCGTGCCCTTTACAGCAATGCACGTCGCCGTAAAGCGACATGCATTGCTGTAATGGGATCCTGTAAACTACAACTCCCTGCATGCCCAGACAGCCCTTGGCATCTGGGCATGCTGGGAGTTGCAGTTTTGCAACATTTGGAGGTCCGCAGTTTTGGGACCACTGTGCCCTTCCAGATGTTGCAAAACTACACATCCTCAGCATGCCCTTACTGTCCAGGCATGCTGAGAGTTGTAGTTCTGTAACATCTAGCCCTTCAGATGTTGCAAAACTACAACTCCCAGCATGCCTGGACAGTTTTGGCATACTGGGAGTTGTAGTTTTGCAACATCTGGAAGGGCACAGATTGGGAACCACTGTATTAGTGGTCTGCAACTGTAGTCCTCCAGATGTTGCAAACTACAACTCCAAGCATGCTGGGAGTTGTAGTTCGGCAACATCTGGCTCTAAAGATGTTGCCGAACTACTACTCCCAGCATGCCTGAGAATGTTTGGGAGTTGTGGTTTTGCAACAACTGGAGGCACACTGGTTGGGAAACATTGTCTGTTTCCTAACTCAGTGTTTCCCAACCGTGTGCCTCCAGCTGTTGCAAAACTATAACTACCAGCAAGCACTGATAGACTATGCATGCTGGGAGTTGTAGTTTTGCAACAGCTGGAGGTCCCCCCCCCCCCTGTGAATGTACAGGGTACATTCACATGGGCAGGGGCTTACAGTGAGTATCAGGCTGAAAGTTTGCGATGTAGCAAATTTTGCGCCGCAGCTCAAACTCGCAACAGGAAACTCCCTGTAATCCCCCGCCCATGTGACTGTCCCCTAAAAACACTACACTACACTAACACAAAATAAAATAAAAAGTAAAAAAACACTACATATACACATACCCCTACACAGCCCCCCTCCCCTCCCCAATAAAAATGAAAAACGTCTGGTACGCCACTGTTTTCAAAATGGAGCCTCCAGCTGTTGCAAAACAACAACTCCCAGTATTGCCGGACAGCCGTTGACTGTTCAAGCATGCTGGGAGTTTTGCAACAGCTGGAGGAACCCTGTTTGGGACTCACTGGCGTAGAATATCCCTATGTCCACCCCTATGCAAATCCCTAATTCAGGCCTTAAATGCACATGGCGCTCTCACTTTGGAGCCATGCCGTATTTCAAGGCAACAGTTTAGGGCCACATATGGGGTATCCCCGTACTCGGGAGAAATTGCCTTACAAACTTTGGGGGGCTTTTTCTCCTTTCACCCCTTATGAAAAGGTGAAGTTGGGGTCTACACCTGCATGTTAGTGTAAAAAAATAAATACACTAACATGCTGGTGTTGCCCTATACTTTTCATTTTGACAAGAGGTAAAAGGGAAAAACGCCCCCCAAAATTTGTAATGCAATTTCTCCCGACTATGGAGATACCCCATATGTGGGCACAAAGTGCTCTGGGGGCGCACAATAAGGCCCAGAAGGGAGAGTGCGCCATGTACATTTGAGGTGATTTGCACAGGGGTGGCTGATTGTTACAGCGGTTTTGACAAACGCAAAAAAAACAAAACCCCACATGTGACCCCATTTCGGAAACTACACCCCCCACGGAATGTAATGAGGGGTGCAGTGAGAATTTACACCCCACTGGTGTCTGACAGATCTTTGGAACAGTGGGCTGTGCAAATTAAAAAATTTGTACAGCCCACTGTTCCAAAGATCTGACAGACACCAGTGGGGGGTAAATGCTCACTGTACCCCTTGTTACATTCCTCAAGGGGTCTATTTTTTTTATTTTTTTACATATGCAAAAGTCGTGAAACACCTGTGGGGTATTAAGGCTGACTTTATTCCTTGTTACGTTCCTCAAGGGGTCTAGTTTCCAAAATGGTATGCCATGTGTTTTTTTTTTCCTGTTCTGGCACCATAGGGGCTTCCTAAATGCAACATGCCCCCCAAAAACCATTTCAGAAAAACGTACTCTCCAAAATCCCCTTGTTGCTCCTTCCCTTCTGAGCCCTCTACTGCGCCCGCCGAACACTTTACATAGACATATGAGGTATGTGCTTACTTGAGAGAAATTGGGCTACAAATAGATGTATACATTTTCTCCGTTTACCCCTTGTAAAAATTCAAAAATTGGGTCTAAAAGAACATGCAAGTGTAAAAAATGAAGATAGCGAATTTTCTCCTTCACTTTGCTGCTATTCCTGTGAAACCCCTAAAGAGTAAAAATGCTGACTGAATGTCATTTTGAATACGTTGGGGGGTGCAGTTTTTATAATGGGGTCATTTGTGGGGTATTTCTAAGATGAAGACCCTTCAAATCTACTTCAAACCTGAACTGGTCCCTGAAAAATTGTGATTTTGGAAATTTTTGAACTTTGAAGCCCTCTGGTGTCTTCCAAAAGTAAAAACACGTCAATTTTATGATGCAAATATAAAGTAGACATATTGTATATGTGAATAAAAAAAAAATATTTGGAATATCCATTTTCCTTACAAGCAGAGAGCTTCAAAGTTAGAAAAATGCAAAATTTTCAAATTTTTCATCAAATTTGGGGATTTTTCACCAAGAAAGGATGCAAGTTACCAAAAATTTTTACCACTATGTTAAAGTAGAATATGTCACGAAAAAATAATCTCGGAATCAGAATGATAACTAAAAGCATTCCAGAGTTATTAATGTTTAAAGTGACAGTGGTCAGATGTGCAAAAAATGGCCGGGTCCTAAGGTGTAAAATGGCTGGGTCCTTAAGGGGTTAAGTAAATGTGCGGAATGTCTGTCTGTATTTTCCGGCGGACAGTGCACATTTTCTGCCATTCACACATGGCCTTAAATAGGTTATCCAGCATAACATAAACAGAGCTGATTTCTTTAAAAAAAACTAATAGGTGCCACATTTGTCTGCACATTGGGTTTGGTTTTGCAGCTCAGTTGCATTACAGTGAATGGAGTCAAGTTGTAATAATTTAGGTGGCGTCAAAAAGAAGGTTTTTCCTGGAAAGCATTACCTGAAAGAATCCGCGCATCAGCTGGACCACCCTTTTTGCTTATTTAATGTAGAATAGGTTGTTAAAAGAGAATAATGTATATGCCTTGTGGTTACCTGTTTTAGCAGATGTGGCAAGCTTAAGTTTTTAGCCATAGTGATTCCAATTCCATCACTGAAAAATGTTTCTAATGCTGCCTACATTTCCCATAAATCCCCTGACTTTGCAGGCAGAGGTGGAGAAATCTAATCAATAAACTTGGTGATCAAATCACCTTGTTGACAATAGTAACTGAGACACATACGTGGATAGGGTCAGTTCACATTATGTGCACTTTTGATGTGCTTTCTTCAATGCGTTTTCAAAGTCAGTTTTGTAAAAAAAAAAATTCACATTGCAAAATTGATTTAACCTATAACTCAGTAACTCAGCTCAGTGACCTGGGGGCTCTCCTGCAGTATCTCCTTTGCAGTTTCTTTAATGTTATTTATTGTACTATATGTATAGTCAGTATACTCATGTATAGACAGTATAAAGGACCTTTGGAGAACTAATGTAATTGTCTAAAGGACCTGTGAGATGTTACATGACATGTTCACATGATGTTATCACATGTTACCCAGAGGGCACCAGCTTAACATATGACCCGCAGCTTGACCTATGAGCTTCTAGTACAGCACCCCTTTATAAGGAAGGGAGGTGCTGCAATCTGTCTCTCTTCTACCATCACTCTCGCTGAGGAACAGTGGGGAGGCCTCAAATCTACAATCACTTCCAGTAAGTCAAGTCTATGTCTGCTGTCACTACCTACAGTCTCGTCAAGCCTAAAGTCAATTATCTAAAGTCCATTACTAGTCCCAGCAAGCTACGTGGTCCTTCTGTGTTCCTGTCCACCTCTCTGGGATTCTGGCTGAGCTGTAGAGACTATAACAACTGTCTAGCCTCAGTAAAGCCTCTGTTAAACCATAACCTGGTCGTGGACTCCCATTTCACTGCCTACCCATTGGGATAGCAGAGATATCGTTTGGGTGGTCCCGATACCCAAAAACCACTCTGGCGTCATGAACATTAGGGGGTTAATAACATCTGCCCCATCGACCTACATCGCTATACCCCGTGGTCCCGCCATTCACCGTGGCTCACCACACATGGCACCCTCTGCTATCAACGTGGGGCACCACAGAAAGTACATTTAGGAGCGGAGATTCCAATCAAAGGCAGGAGTCTCTGCTCATGTACTGTGAGTGGCAAGGAATACACTGTATACCTCACTGCTCTGTTAGGGTACATTCACACCACATTTTATGCCTCTGTGGCACAATCTGGCAGGACAAGCTCAAAACCACTCGCCAGAGTATCCGTACGGGAAGCATGCTGGACCCCATTCAATTCAATGATCAGGATGCAGCAGACCATAATTTTTAGTCCAGGTCAAAGTTGGATACAGTTGGAAAATGTTCCAAATTGAGTCATTTGGTGACTTTGTTTGGGTCATTGGAATGAAAGGGGTCCAGCACCTTCCTGACACAGATTTGTCAGCAGGCAGTTTTGAGCTTCTCTCCTTGGATTCACACCACAGAGGCACAAAACATGGTGTGCCCTTCACCAGTTAAGGACCCAGGGCGTACGGGTACGTCCTGACACCCTGGTACTTAAGGACCCAGGACGTACCTGTACACCCGTGGGAATTTCGGTCCCCGCCGCCCGCCGGTTAACTGTCGATTTCCCGGTTCTGCCCACCCACAGTAGGCTGCGCAGAACGGGAAAACCGACGAGGACCGGTGCCGAAGGACCACTAACCTATCGGCGGCGGCAGCGGGCGGCAATCAGCGGCATTGATCAGTGGCAGAAGAGGACGGCGATGCTGCTCCCTGGATCCTACGGAAGCCGGTGAGTTGCCTAGCAACATCTGGAGGGCTACAGTTTGAGACCACTATACAGTGGTCTCTAAACTGTAGCCCTCCAGATGTTGCAAAGCTACAACTCACAGCATGCCCAGACAGCTGTTTGCTGTGTGGGCATGCAAGGATTTGCAGTTTTGCAACAGCTGGAGGGCTGCAGTTTGGAGATCACTGTGCAGTGGTCTCTAAACTGTGGCCCTCTATATCTTGCAAAACTACAACTCCTAGCATGCCCACACAGCAACTTGCTGTCTGGGCATGCTGGGATTTGTAGTTTTGCAACATCTGGAGGGCCACAGTTTGGAGATCACTGTGCAGTGGTCTCTAAACTGTAGCCCTCCAGACTGTCCAGGCATGCTGGGAGTTTAGCAATAGCTGGAGGCACCCTGATTGGGAATCACTGGCGTAGAATAGTGATGTCCACCCCTATGCAATCCCTAATTTAGTCTTCAAATGTGTGTGTCTCACTTCGGAGCCCTGACGTATTTCAAGGAAACAGTTTAGGGCCACATAAGGGGTATTTCTGTACCCAGGAGAAATTGCAATACAAATTTTGCGGGGCTTTTTCTCCTTTTACCCCTTATGAAAAGGATTACATTTTTTACACTAACATGCTGATATTGCCCCATACTTTTTATTTTCACAAGCGGTAAAAGGAAAAAAAGACCCCCAAAATTTGTAACGCAATTTCTCCCGAGTATGGAAATACCCTATATGTGGGTGTAAAATGCTCTGCGGGTGCACAACAAGGCTCAGGAGTGAGAGCGCACTATGTACATTTGAGGCCTAAATTGGTGATTTGCACAGGGTGGCTGATTTTACAGCGGTTCTGACATAAACGCGAAAAAATAAATACCCACATGTGACCCCATTTTGGAAACTACACCCCTCACGGAACGTAACAAGGGGTATAGTGAGCCTTAACACCCCACAGGTGTTTGATGAATTTTCATTGAAGTTGGATGGGAAAATGAAAAAAAAAATGTTTTCACTAAAATGCTAGTGTTACCCTAAAATTTTAATTTTCACAAGGGAAAATAGGAAAAAAAAGCCCCCCAATATTTGTAACACCCTTTCTTCTAGGTAAGAACATATCCCATATGTGAATGTAAAGTTCTCTGCGGGTGCACTACAATGCTCAGAAGAGAAGGAGCGCCATTGGGCTTTTGAAGAGAAAATTTGTCCAGAATTGAAGGCCACGTGTGTTTACAAAGCCCCCATAGTGCCAGAACATTGGACCCCCACCATGTGACCCCATTTTTGAAACTACACCCCTCACATAATGTAATAAGGGGTACAGTGAGCATTTACACCCCACAGGTGTCTGACTGATTTTTGAAACAGTGGTCCGTGAAAATGAAAAATGTAATTTTTCATTTGCACAGCCCACTGTTTCAGAGATCTTTAAATTCTGTGAGGGGTGAAGTTTCCAAAATGGGGCCACATGTTCTGGCACTATGGGGGGCTTTGTATACACACATGGCCCCTGACTTCCATTCCAAACAAATTCTCTTTCCAAAAGCTCAATGGTGCTCCTCCTCTTCTGAGCATTGTAGTGCGCCAGCAGAACACTTGACGTCCACACATGGGGTATTTCCATACTCAGAAGAAATGGATTTACAAATTTTGGGGGTCATTTTCTCCTATTACCCCTTGTAAAAATGTAAAATTCGGGGAAAAAAATGCATTTTTGTGAAACATTTTTTTAACAAAAAGTCGTCAAACATCTGTGAGGTGTTAAGGCTCACTGTACTACTTGTTACGTTCCCTGAGGGGTGTAGTTTACAAAAAAGTATGCCATGGGTCTTTTTTTTTGCTGTTCTGGCACCATAGGGGCTTCCTAAATGTGACATGCCCCCCCCCCCCCAAAAAAAAAAAAACATTTCAGCAAAATTTGCTTTCCAAAAGCCAAATGTGACTCATTCTGTTCTGAGCATTGTAGTGTGCCAGCAGAGCACTTGACGTCCACACATGGGGTATTTCCATACTCAGAAGAGATGGGGTTACAAATTTTGTGGGGAATTCTCTCCTATTATCCCTTGTAAAAAAAATTTAGCTTGGGGGAAAACTAGCATTTTAGTGAAAAAATAATAATTTACACATCCAACGAAAAGTCGTCAAACACCTGTGTGGTGTTAAGGCTCACTGTACCCCTTGTTACGTTCCCTGAGGGGTGTAGTTTCCAAAATAGTATGCCATTTGTTTTTTTTCTTTTTGCTGTTCTGGAAACATAGGGGCTTCTTAAATGTGACATGCCCCTGAATAACCATTTAGGAAAAACTCACACTCCAAAATCCCACTGTTGCTCCTTCCCTACTGAGCCCTCTAGTGCACCCAAAGAGCACTTGACATACACATATGAGGTATTTACTTACTCGAGAGAAATTGGGTTACACATTTTAGGAAGATTTCTCTCCTTTTATCCCTTGTAAAAATTCAAAAACTGGGTCTACATTCCAGTGTAAAAAATTAAGATTTTGAATTTTCTCCTTCAATTTGCTGCTATTCCTGTGAAACACCTAAAGGGTTAACAACCCTTTTAAATGTCATTTTGAATACTTTGAGGGGTGAAGTTTTTATAATGAGTTAATTTATGGGGTATTTCTAATAAGAAGGCCTTTCAAATCCACTTCAAAACTGAACTGGTCCCTGAAAAATTAGGAAAATTGGGAAATTGCTGCTGAACTTTGAAGCCCTCTGATGTCTTCCAAAAGTAAAAAAAACATGTCAACTTTATGAAGTCAACATAAAGTAGACATATTGTATATGTGAATCAATATTTAATTTATTTGGAATATTAATTTTCCTTATAAGCAGAGAGCTTCAAATTAAAAATAAAATACAAAATTTTCATCAAATTTTGGAATTTTTCACAAAGAAATTATGCAAGTATCGACAAAATTTTACCACTCACATAAAGTAGAATAGGCTTTTCACCTATCCTAGAGTTGTCCCCCACAGATAGGGACACACTAAACACACTCTGTGGACTGACACAAGAAAGTGAGGTTACTATAACTTCAACTTCAGCTGAGGTTCTGCCATTTAACGGGGTACTCCGCCCCTAGACATCTTAACCCCTAGCCAAAGGATAGGGGATAAGATGTCAGATTGCCGGGGTCCCCCCACTGGGGACCCCTGGGATCTCGGCTGCAGCGCCCACCTGTTGCGGCTTCCTGCAGCACTGGAGGCTCTCATCCTAAAGCCTCCCGACCATGGTAACGCGAGAGTGTGACATCATGACTCCGCCCCGTGTGACGTCACGCCCCCTCCCATAGGCTTTTATTGAGGGGGCAGAGCGTGACGTCACATGGGTGCGGAAACGTGACGTCACAATGCTCCGTCCCCGTGATCGACAGTAATCAGACCCGGAGCGAACACGCTCCAGGGACTGATTCTAACGGGGTGCAGCATGCAAGATTGCAGGGGTCCCGCCGCTGGGGACCCCCGTGATCCTTTGGATAGGGGATAAAATGTCTATGCACCAGAGTACCCCTTTAAGGGTGGTAATCCGTTTACGTTTTACCCCCCGCCCCCCCCCCCCCCCCTGGCAGGCAGCCCTATAGATCTGTTTGTTCGTGTGGTCACTAGGGATGAATGGCAACCTCACTCCTGGTGAAGAAAGGGCTCTTAAGTGGTTGGCGTCTAGACCAGACTTAAAAGTCATTAAGGCTGATAAAGGTGGCAGCATGTGGTAATGACCACTACAGCATTTGACGACGAGAAAAAAAACGCCTTTTAGGTGACACCACCACTTATAGACCCCTTTCTAGTAATCCGACCACTAAAACACTGGACCAACTTAGGTCATTCCTACGTGTTAGCTGTGAAAAAGGTGTTATTTCTAGGAAAACCGCAGAAAGACTCCTTCCTAACGCCCCTCGACACCCCAGGTGGTACCATCTCCCTAAGGTTCATAAGTCACAGAGCCGACCCCCAGAACGCCCCATTGTGGCAGGGATCGGCTCTGCGACCGAATACCTGTCACAATACATGGAATGGCTATTGAAGCCACTTTTGACTTCCACCCCCACTTACATCAAGGACACAGGAGCACTTCTTACTACACTCCACGACTTCCACTGGTACGAGACATACCGACTTGCATCGGTGGATGTCGAGAGCCTGTATGATGCGGGTGTACAGGCTATCCGTGAGGTCTTGGCAGAAACAGACAAAACAGATGAATTTACATCTTTCATTTGTGAGTCACTTTATTTCATTCTTACTCATAACAAATTCAAAGACGGCGAGGACTGGTACAGGCAGGAGACCGGCACGGCCATGGGCACGCCGGTCTCCTGCACTTACGCTAACCTGTTCCTCGCCGTCTTTGAAAGCAAATATGTCTTTTCTCCCATCAACCCCTTCTGCAGACATATCAGGATGTTTCTTCGATATGTTGATGATATACTGGTTGTGTGGGACTCCTCTGAGACTGAGTTTTTCAAATTCGTTGAGCATCTCAACCAGACTAACACCGAAAATATGCTCTTCACAGCAGTGTTTGGGGGTTCTGAGCTCGATTTCTTGGATGTTAAACTGAAAGCAATAGGAGACACCCTCATCACAGAGGGTTTTCATAAACCAATTGCCAGAAATTCACTATTGCATTTTAAGAGCTCTCACCCCTTACACGTGAAGAAGAGCATACTCCCAGTTCCTTCGCCTTCGCAGGATCAACAGCGAAGATAAAACTTTCAAAAGCCAGTCTCATGACCTTAAAGAACGCCTATTGGCGAGACAGTACCCAGTAAACATGATTGAGAAGAGTTTATCCGAAGTTAGGGGTCTAGATAGAGTAACTCTTCTAAATCACAAGAAAAAACGAGACACGACCCCTAAACGATTTTGCTTCTCCTTGGCTAATTCCAACATGAACCAACAGGTGGCTAGTGCAATACGCCGCTGTTGCTTCATGTTGGAAGCCAACCCTGACCTTCATGATGTGGCCCAGCACCCTCCATTGGTGACATTTAGAAAAAATATTACCATAGATGAGAAATTTAAAAAAAAATTAAGACACCACCGACCGCAGTTGTTTTGGAAAAAATTGGTTAATAAGAGATCCCCTTAAGGGCAATTACCCCTGTAGGACATGTCCACATTGTGCACACATGTACACAGGTAAAGCCATATCATTAGGAGGATGCTATCACCAATTTAAGGAATTGATAACATGCAGATCTACCTTCGTAGTATATGCTTTGGTTTGCTCGTGTGGGAGGTTCTATGTGGGCAAGACCATCAGGCAGCTCCAGGTACGGTTCAGGGAACATGTCCGTTCCATCCGGACCGGCCTTGGGGCTCTTAGATTTATTGCCCACATGAACCAAACCCATGACGGCAACCACATCAGCCTGAAGTATGTGGGGCTAGAAAGAATCCCACCTTTGAGAAATGGAGGCAATAGAGGAAAACTCCTTCTCCAACGAGAAGATCGTTGGATAATATGTCTTAATGCCACTGGAAATGCCGGCCTTAATGACCGGAATGAGTTTAGCTCATTTCTGTAAATGTTTGATTTTTTGCTATGTATGTTTAGCTCACCTGTTTATACCTGTTAACTTGTCTCTGTTGTTCCGATTTCTCTTGTGTTTACATCACATGACAGTCATGTGATTGTATCTGCAGTCACATGACTCAGTTGCCAGCCAGGTTACTAGGTGACCGCTCGGTGCCACCCCTATGAATAGGAAGGCGGCACCGATGGACATCAATCTGGCTAGAGGAAGTGTGCCAAGCCGCACGAAACAACTTGTCCCAGAGTTCCCTAGCCTCCCCCCCCCCCCCCGCTCCCCCGCCTGTAATATCGCTATGCTGGCTGGAGAAGAATAAAAGACCTGACTGGTGAGTGCGGCCTCTGTCTTTCTTTGCTTTTGTAAAGTAGAATATGTCGCGAAGAAACTATCTCAGAATCAGAATGAAAGGTAAAAGCATCCCAGAGTTATTAATGCTTAAAGTGACAGTGGTCAAATGTGCAAAAAATGGCCGGGTCCTACACTCAAAATTGGCGTGGTCCTTAAAGGGGTAGTCCAGTGGTGAAAAACTTATCCCCTATCCTAAGGATAGGGGATAAGTTTGAGATCGCGGGGGGTCCGACCGCTGGGGCCCCCTGCGATCTCTCTGTACGGGGCCCCGGCTCTCCGCCGAGATAGCGGGTGTCGACCCCCGCACGAGGCGGCGGCCGACACGCCCCCTCAATACATCTCTATGGCAGAGCCGGAGATTGCCGAAGGCAGCGCTTCGGCTCTGCCATAGAGTTGTATTGAGGGGGCGTGTCGGCCGCCGCCTCGTGCGGAGGTCGACACGCCCCCTTCCCGCGGGCTGTCGGGGCTCCGTACAGGAGATCGCAGGGGGCCCCAGCGGTCGGACCCCCCGCGATCTGCAACTTATCCCCTATCCTTAGGATAGGGGATAAGTTGCTCACCACTGAATCACCACTGGACTACTCCTTTAAGGGTTAAAGGGGTACTCTGGTGGCACCTCTGTCCATGTCAGGAACTGTCCAGAGCAGGAGCAAATCCCCATAGCAAACTTCTCTGAACAGTTCCTGACATGGACAGATGTGTCAGCAGAGAGCACTGTGGTCAGACAGAAACGAAATTTAAAAAGAAAAAACTTCCTCTGGATCATACAGCAGCTGATAAGTACTGGAAGGATTAAGATTTTTAAATAGAAGTAATTTACAAATCTGTTTAACTTTCTGGCACCAGTTGATTTAAAAACAAATGTTTTCCACCGGAGTACCCCTTTAAACAGTTTTTTTATTAATAAATGTAATAATACATACCGATGCATGATGGTAAGCCAATGGGATAACTTACATACCTATGCACATTGGCAATCAGAAGCTCTATTCCACTTCTGTTACCCCAGGTCACATGCCATATGAGCAATTTTACCGAAATGAATCTAAAAAAAAAAAAAAACAGATTTAGACACATGCATATTTATGGGGAACCGAAATCGGTTCAACCCAATTTGCTCAACTCTACACCTTAGTAGTGTTAACAAAGACCAGTAGGATTTGAATGAACCATTGGATTAAAAAAAAACACTGTATATAGCTGAAAATCCATTTTTACAGAAAAACCTGTGAAACATGTTGGTAATACTTAGCAATGAAATGATAAATTAGAGAGCGGGAGCGAGGTTCCCTTTGAGGCTATCCTCCTCATCTCATACTTTATTTATATCTCACTATGGGAAGATAAAGACATAGCCACAAGAGGACTGTTACAGTTTCACTTCACCATTGCAGGAAGTTAAAAAGGATCCTATCTATATTAAGAACTTCTGCAATCTCTCAGTTTACGTGACTGTCCGTGACCGCACCAAGATTAAATCCCCCAGTCTTTCTGTCTTTGCACGTCTATGATTTCTATCTTCTTTTCACTAGTTTTCTGACTCACTCTCTGACCATTCATTTGTTGTTCATTAAGCTATTTTCACCATCTGGACCTGTTTTCTATTTTTGTATCTTATTAAAAGGCGAAAATCTGCTTCCCTTGCATTGCTTTTATTGGTAAATGGAATATAAAAAATGTGATGTAGGGCTATTTTTACAACCATGCAATGATATTAGAATGCACAAGCAATTAGACTGTCTGGAATGTATGCACAAATTCATGTATGTTGAGTCATGGGTCTCCCCAGTTGGCCTCGCATGGGATAATGCTGAAGTCAATAAAAAAGAATTTTGTACATCATTTCAGTATTTTAGATTTCTAGCATCCCACTTACTTTATGCAAAATTAATTATTTCTATATTACTTACTTGTCATTGGTCGTGTTACAACTAATTGCAAATCTGTTAGATCTGGGAAATTACAAAGCTATGATCACACTACAGAATTTCCGCAATTCTGCACAAATTTTGCTCAGCAAAACTTGCTGAACAGAATTACGGACTTTTAGCAGAAATTTTGAGTTCCATAAACACAGTATTCTTCCGAAATTCAAGCCCCATTAAAAATTGGTCTTTAAATTTAGCAGAATGCGGAATTTCAGAAATTTCCCTGTGTGAATGAGACAGCGGAAACCCATTAAAGTAAATAGGTTTTAAACTTTGGTGGAATTTTGGGGGAATTCTTCCACGGAATTTCACGTGGGTTATTGAAATCGTGGTAAATATAGCACATTGCATAATTGGCAAAATTGTGGCAAAAAACAGCTATCACGCCCCCTCCCATAGGCTTACATTGAGGGGCGGTGTGTGACATCACACGCCGCCCACCCTGTAGTCGCCGGTAATCAGTCCCGGAGCGAACACGCTCCGGGGACTGATTATAACGGGGTGCCGCATGCAAGATCACGGGGGTCCCCAGCGGCGGGAGTCCCGCGATCAGGCATCTTATCCCCTATCCTTTGGATAGGGGATAAGATGTCTAAGCACCAGAGTACCCCTTTAAGGGTCTATTCAAACGTACAGTATCCTTTGCATCAAATATTTGAAGCTGCAGATTTCAGTGTAAAAATATATGCAGAAGGACACATGCTTTTGCGGATCAAAATATTTTGTTAATACAAAATGACATAACATGTTAAAATCAATTAAAAGCAGATACATGATTCCAGAGATACTGTCCAAGTGAACAAGAACTGAAAGCAGTGACTAAGAAAATACATGGTATGATACTAAATACAGGAAATCATATTATGATCCCCACACAGGTCTTTAACCCCTTAAGGACTCAGCCCATTTTGGCCTTAAGGACTCAGACAATTTAATTTTTACGTTTTCATTTTTTCCTCCTCGCCTTCTAAAAACCATAACTCTTTTATATTTTCATCCACAGACTAGTATGAGGGCTTGTTTTTTGCACAACCAGTTGTCCTTTGTATCATAAAATGTATGGCGCAACCAAAAAACACTATTTTTGTGGGGAAATTAAAACAAAAAACGCAATTTTGCAAATTTTGGAAGGTTTCGTTTTCACGCCGTACAATTTATGGTAAAAATGACATGTGTTCTTTATTCTGAAGGTCAATACGATTAAAATGATACCCATTATTATATACTTTTATATTATTGTTGCGCTTAAAAAAATCACAAACTTTTTAACCAAATTAGTACGTTTATAATCCCTTTATTTTGATGACCTCTAACTTTTTTATTTTTCTGTATAAGCGGCGGTATGGGGGCTAATTTTTTGCGCCATGATCTGTACTTTTTTTTGATACCACATTTGCATATAAAAAACTTTTAATACATTTTTTATAATTTTTTTTTAATAAAATGTATAAAAAAAAGTAGGAATTTTGGACTTTTTTTTTTTTTTCGTTCACCCCGTTCACCGTACGGGATCATTAACATTTTATTTTAATAGTTCGGACATTTACGCACGCGGTGATATCAAATATGTCTATAAAAAATGTTTTTTACGCTTTTTGAGGGTAAAATAGGAAAAAACGGACGTTTTACTTTTTTATTGGGGGAGGGGATTTTTCACTTTTTTTTACTTTTACATTTTTTTACATTTTTTTTTACACTTGAATAGTCCCCATAGGGGACCATTCATAGCAATACCATGATTGCTAATACTGATCTGTTCTATGTATAGGACATAGAACAGATCAGTATTATCGGTCATCTTCTGCTCTGGTCTGCTCGATCACAGACCAGAGCAGGAGACGCCGGGAGCCGGACGGAGGGAGGTGAGGGGACCTCCGTGCGGTGTTATGAATGATCGGTCCGATCGTTCATTTAAATCGCGCACTGCCGCAGATGCCGGGATCTGTATTGATCCCGGCACCTGAGGGGTTAATGGCGGACGCCCGCGAGATCGCGTGCGTCGGCCATTGCCGGCGGGTCCCTGGCTGCGATCAGCAGCCGGGATCAGCCGCGCATGACACGGGCATCGCTCCGATGCCCGCGGTTATGCACAGGACGTAAATGTACGTCCTGGTGCGTTAAGTACCATCTCACCAGGACGTACATTTACGTCCTGCGTCCTTAAGGGGTTAAGGTAAGGTCTATAACCGTAAATGCAATGACAGATCACCTAAAGTGAACACTATCAGACAGAATACAAAGACATCATAGCACCAGTGTACATGTCAATAACCCTAGTGGTAAGATAGCATATGTATCCGCGCGCTGAACCCGACGTTTAACTTACAGCTTAATCCAAGATTTCAGTGTAAACTAAATGATTGAACACAGCTTCAAATCTGCAGCTTCAAATGCGCGCAAAATACTTTATGTGTGAATGCACCCTATGGGTAGAGTCACATGGGAGCACATCCACAGCATTTTTGCCACTGTTGATGTGCTGCTGGCAGTCATACAATGACGGCAGAGCGAGCTCCCTGATGCTGTCGAAGCTCTGTCTGTTCGCTCTGTGACTGCCAGCAGCACATCCACAGTGCTCCCATGTGACCCTACCCCAAAGGGGTATTCCAGAATCTCCGGCACTTACACAGACAATGCATGGAGCGTGTGCCGGCCCCAGGAGAGTTCGGGGGCCGCGTTTTGGAGATTGCATGGGTCCCAGAAGTTGCCTCCCCCAATCAGACACCAATCCCTTATCCCAGTAAGTCAAAACCAATGTGTCTCCAGCTGTTGCAAAACTACACCTTCCAGCATACCCAGACAGCCTTTAGCAGTCCAGGTATGCTGGGAGTTGTAGTTTTGCAACAGCTGGAGGCACACTGATTGGGAAACAAAGCCCAATCCTATGGATAGGGGATACATTTTTTATAGGCTAAAATATCACATTTTTAATGTTTTAAATAGGTTATCAAGATGGAAACAGATGGAAAAGGAGTATGACTACAGGATCTGATTATACATGTTTATTTACTGTCTGTAACCTGTTTGAAACTCACTGACTACATAAAAGCTGTAGAAAAACAGTAGAACATTTTTATTTAACGCTACTTGCATAGTTGCTTTATTTATTCCATGCACTGAAGCAATAAATATGTTTGAAAAGACATAGACATACATTTAAGGACCCATTCCCACTACGTATTTTTTTAGCAGAATTTCGATTCACGAACATGTTCATTTATTCGACAGAATCTGCTCTGAAAAGCATTGCCATCGAGACGGTGCAATTATATATGGAAAAAAGTTATAAAGTCTCTACCGGCTGCCAAGGAAGTAGTCCCCTAGGCAGGAAGTTATACTTACCAGGTCCTGTTGCTCTGGCTGTAGTGATGCAAGCCGTCAATAAAGTTGAGGGGGTGGGACCAGAGGGACCTGGTTAGGATAACTCCCATACCAAAGTGTTTATCCTGGGGCCTCCACCAAATTTGACTCTAAATTTAGCTCCAGGAGGTGGAGAGGCAGCAGGCATGTCTGGGATTGATGTCTCATACATGTTAGGTAGAGAGCCTTTATTCTGATTTTACATTGGGGTCCAGCAGTCACAGGTTATTCCTCAAAGTGTGGAAAGGTTCGGCACTCGAGTCTGTTGTGGTGCATGTGGACTGTAGCAGAACAAGTAAAGGAAAAAAAACAGTGCAGCAATGTCATCAAGAGTGATAGTGTATTACATCCACACACTGGTGAGGCCATTAAATTGAAACATTTTTGTACTTGTGACTCTAGAAATGTCATTTACATCATCAAATGCCCGTGCGGTCTCCTATACTTTGGGGAAACCACCCAGCGTGTAGTAGACCACATAAGTAGACATAAATCAACCAATCATAAGAACCTACTATATCCCATTCCATACCATTTTGATAGGGCTGGTCATAACATTTCGCAGCTACAATATCAGGTTATAGATCAGGTACATTGCCCAAGGAGGGGTGGTGATATTAAAACTTTGTTGCGTAAAAAGAAGGCTTTTTGGATTCACCAACTGTCTACCCTGGAACCAAGGGGATTAAATAGATACTGTGAACTCTCTTCTTTCTTGTAAGGAAATGAATTTTGGTTTAAAAAAATGTTTTTGTATCTTTTTATTGTTTATAGATTCACCATTGATGGGAGGCATCAGAACAGAACATGCAAGTCATAAGAGATCAGTATATTTATTCATTTAGCTGATTACTTATCTAATTTACATGTGATATGTTCATTTGAGTACGTGGTATCAAGTAGTATGATGGAATCAGAAATGTGTATAAACAAATTGGTATCCAAAGTAACTGTAGAAACTGGAAGAAGGAGGAGCTTCTGTATATATATGATGTGATGTATCCATTGTATTGCATGTCAGTCTGAATAAGGCTTTGGCCAAAACGCGTCCTTTGTATTTTGCACCGTGTTAATAAAACACACATCGCTTGGCAGAAGATTATTGTGTGTGCCAGGATTTTTTTCCTCTACAGGCTATTCCTCTGCTGACCAGCCCTGAGCAATGCACATTACTCATGTATGTTCATGAAATTTTGAGTCAAATTTTTGTCTTCATATTTAAAGGGGTACTCCGACCCTAGACATCTTATCCCCTATCCTCCGCGATCTCCCTGCTGCACCTGGCATTCATTTAGAGCGTCGGGTGCAGCACCTCGTGATGACATCACGGCCATGCCCCCTCAATGCAAGTCTATGGGAGGGCGCACGATGGCTGTCACGCCCACTCCCATAGACTTGCATTGAGGGGGCATGGCAGTGACATCACAAGCAGGGCGTGACCGTGACATCACAAGCCTCTGTCCCCATCGCCGGTCATCCGGCACGGAGCTGAGTTTGCTCTGTGCACAGGATGTCCAGGGTGCCACAGCCGAGATTGCGGGGGTCCCCAGCGGCGGGACCCCCACGATCAGAAATCTTATCCCCTATACTTTGGATAAGGGATAAGATGTCAAGGGGTGGAGTACCCCTTTAAGCACTGTCACAGTTCCAGAGGCCATTGATTCAATACAAATGTATTTACAGGAAGCAGGGAATGGTGATCGATGCACTTTTTATACACAAATCCCTGTTTCTCTATTATGTGAACCAGCATTCTCATACATATGACATTTGTTTTTGATTTTTAATCCTTGACTCCGCTTTCCCACTACCCTTATACTCTTAAGTTATATTTAATTCTATTTTTAAACTAGAAAAACATTCAAGCGCAGTGACTCAGATAACACGATCAGGCGTATTTTTGTACCTGATCTTCCAAAAGACAGGCGTGACTCATCCACATACTGAATGCAACATGTTGGATGTATATTACTTTTTTCTGTTGCATTATTTGTCTTCAATCAATAAGGAGGCACAATGACACTTAGAAATCTAATTGCTCGGGTGGTTTTGAGGTTTATGAGGAGAACTCTGTGATGATTCATTTATCTGATTCATATCTTATTTTGTACCAAATTCTAATCACATATATTGGGAAATGTTATTTGTACAAGAGTTTTGCCAGAGAGAGAGAGATGAAATCTGTTTAGTGCCAGGCACTTAACTGTTTTGCTGGCATCTCTTCAGCCTGATGTCATCACTTTATCCATTATTGGATACTGCATTTATAAGACTCCATTTAGATGATTTTGAAGTATTTAAAAGGTGTCATGTTATAATAGTTGTAGTTACCGTCAAGACAATATGCATAGATAGCACCATAGTAATCCTGCCCACTATGAAAATCCAGCCAATGAAGGAATGCATACAGAAGTTTAAACTGGTGATGCGTGTACTGACTATTTAGGCATTAGGGTTGTCACCGAGACATTGGATCCCGCTGATTAAAGATTAATGGCCAACCCTGGAAATGTCGATAGTCAGGGTCTCAGAGATTGGATCCCACTGATCAAAGACTGACATTAAATATTGATGACCAACAATGGAAATGCTGATAACCAGGGGTCTCAGAGATTTGAACCCAATGATCAAATATTAATGGTCAATCCTATAAGTGCAGATAGCCAGGGGTCTCATAGATGTGATTCCGCTGATCAAAAATTGATGCCCAACCCTGGAGTGGCTGATAGACAGGGGTCTCAGAGATTGGATTCTACTGATCAAAGATTGATGGCCAACCCTGGAAGTGTCGATAGCCAGAGGTCTCAGAGCTTGGACCCCACTGATCAAAGATTGATGGCCAATCCCAAGAATAGGCTATGAATGTTTAAGTCTGAGAGAAGCCTTTTAATGTCCGAGTGCAATGCTTGCAACAAACAATACATAAACATGGAAGTAAGAAGTGTTCTTGCAATTTATTAACATATCATGGTTACAGTACAGTGGCTGGTAACATTCCCACAAAGTTAAATCCCCCAGGAGAAAAGATGAATTTGTAGACATCTTTATCAAGTTTATTAGATTCTTTACAGCAGCTTAGATATTTTATCTATGTAAATATGGTTATACAGTAGAGATTTTGAAATGGCTAAAAAGGCCAATTAAATGGGTCATTCCAAGTTGAAATTACCCGGCTACCTTCGGCAGCTTTTATAGCTTTTATAGGGCCTTGTTTTGGAGATCATGGGGGTCCCAGTACTTGAGCAACCCAGCACCACCAACTTGATACTTGGCTGAGAAATAAAATTGATATTTTTTTTAAGTTTGGCAACCACCATCAACTCCAGTTTGCTTTTTACCCTAATATCAGCTGTGTCTGCAGGCCTTAGCAGTAAATACAGTTGACAGATTTCCTTTAAGACTGTCGTGGGTGACTGAATCTAAAGCTTATAAGATTAGCCGCAGTTCCTTTTATGCACTATAAATATACCATGCCATATCTTGGTGAAATTTGTAACTATTATCAATAGGGTTAAAACTGATAGTTGTTATAGATATTCTCAAACCTACTGATTATTTAACTATTTGCTGGACTTGGATAACTTTAGCTCACCAACGAAAATTATTCTGAGGGCCCACCCTACATCTATACCTGACACATCAACTAACAATTGCATTGTAAACTATTCTGGTATCAACAATACTATCCAGCATATTATTTGTGATTCAAGCCATAAAAATTAGATTCTGTTGGTTCCAATATTTAATTCCCATTTGGTTGTTTCTTGAAATGTATTGCTCTATTCTGGTACAATTGCATTCCGTTTTTGCTCTGTGCCTCACAATCGAGGTAGACTTACCATGTAAGTCTATGAGACCGCTTGCTCTGGTGATTAGTCGGGGTCTGAACACTCACGCCTCAAATACCTATTAATGGAGTTCTACTTGGGGTTCTTGGGATTTTTA
Source organism: Hyla sarda (assembly GCF_029499605.1). Classification (NCBI taxonomy): domain Eukaryota; kingdom Metazoa; phylum Chordata; class Amphibia; order Anura; family Hylidae; genus Hyla; species Hyla sarda. The sequence continues at coordinate 387,996,002 of NC_079191.1, forward strand.
CTTTATAATCAAATATTTTATTTTGTTATAACCTAGATAAGCCTTGTCTATGTTTATTCCATAATATTAATTGATTTATTGAACTTTATAGAGGGCTATGACCCACAACTATGTTGTCATATACAACCCATGTACAAAAGGAGTGTAACGGTCCGGACAGGTGACTGGAGGTGGATCCACTGGACCAGAGGGGTGATGGCGTGGGCCGTATCCAGGGAACGGAATCTAAGGGGCTACTGGTCTTCACCAGGGCCCGCCGCAAGGCGGGATGGTCTTGCTGCGGCAGGTAGCCCCCAGGTCATTCCGCCAGATAGCGACTCAACCCCTCAGGAGGAACAGGCAGAAGTGTAGTCAGACGTAGCAAAGGTCAGGGCAGGCGGCACAGGTTCAGAAGCGGTAGTCACTAGCAACAGGTCTAGGCAGGTAGCACAGGTTCAGAGGCGGTGGTCATGGGCAAGGAGTCAGCAACAGGCAGGGAACACTTTAATAATAGGAACGCTTTCTCTTGGCATGAGGCACAAAGATCCGGCGAGGGCAGGAAGGGGCTGGAGACCTTTATTAAGACAGTAATGGCCAGGTACCAATCAATGGTGCGCTGGCCCTTTAAATTTCATGAAGCCGGCGCGCGCGCACCCTAAAGAGCGGGACCGCGCACGCCGGGAGGCAGAGGCAGCGCAAGGGGACGGGGCCACGGGTAAGTGGACACGGGATGCGGCGTGTGTGCGGGGACCGGCCGCCACACTAACCGCATCCCCGACGGAGTAGACCCTGCGCTCCCGGCCAGCGTGTCTGACCGGGACACGCAGGGACACCGCAGACTGGGGCAGAGACAGTGAGCGATCCGATCCAGAGGAGTGGACTGGAGCGCTCACTGTTACAAGGAGTTCAATAAACAATCACAAAAAATGATCAACTTACAAAAGCAAAGCTGTAAACACTTAAAAAAAAAATCAGAGCCATAGTGGGATCATTTTTGGATAATCTACAACTAGAGAAGACTTAGAAGCAGAGCTGAACAAAGCCAAGAACATCAAGTGTCTATTATCTCAGCATTGTTCATGGCTCACAAAAAGGAGAGTGGGAAGAAATTGGATTCATGGAGTGGACACTAAATGGGAAATCATTCTTATCCAATATCAATTTAACCTTATATTTGCAAGAGAAAAACTAAATTATCTATTTGTCTTTAATGTTTCAAGGAATTATGAGACACAAGTGTAAAAAAAACTACATCCAGACTGCAATGTGTACCCCTAACTACACTTAAGGTGTTCCTTTTACATGGACATCTATTTGGCCAAAACCTTAATTCCCCCCAAAACAAGCATGTTAATATTAACTTATCTTGCATGCAGGCAAAAAAGAATATTTCCTAGCAGTCAAACAGGATGAAAGTTAAAAAATATTGTATGTCTCTCGTCTAAAGCTAAGTATTTGTAAGAAAGTAACATTTTTGGATGGTATATTAAAATTAAAGCCAAATATATTGTCACACACCAGAGATTCCCTCCCTGGCATAGGGACATTACACTTAACAGGACAAAGATGAGGGGTAGGAAGGGTCTGCAGCCTTTTGGGACACATTTGGAGTCGGATGAGATTTTTGTATTTAAAATTTCTTTATGGAGCTAATTACAGTGGGGGGGGGGGGGGAAGTATTAGTCAGCCACCAATTGTGCAAGTTCTCCCACTTAAAAAGATGAGAGTGGCCTGTAACTTTCATCATAGCTATAGCATACCTCAACTATGAGAGACAGAATGAGAAAAAATCCATAAAGTCACATTGTCTGATTTTTACTGAATTTATTTGTAAATTATGGTGGAAAATAAGTATTTGGTCACCTACAAACAAGCAAGATTTCTGGCTCTCACAGACCTGTAACTTCTTCTTTAAGAGTCTCCTTTGTCCTCTACTTGTTACGTGTATTAATGGCTCCTGTATGAACTGATCAGTTATCAGTTTAAAAGACACCTGTCCACAACCTCAGACAGTCACACTCCAAACTCCACTATGGCCAAGACTAAAGAGCTGTCGAAGGACACCAGAAGCAAAAATTGTAGACCTGCACCAGGCTGGGAAGACTGAATCTGCAACAGGCAAGCAGCTTGGTGTGAAGAAATCAACTGTGGGAGCAATTATTAGAAAATGGAAGACATACAAGACCACAGATAATCTCCCTCAATCTGGGGCTCCATGCATGACCCAAACCCCCCCCCGTGGTGTCAAAATGATCACAAGAATGGTGAACAAAAATCTCAGAACCACACGCCAGTACATGTCTGGGCCCGACTGAAGTTTGCTAGAGAGCATTTGGATGATCCAGAAGAGTATTGGAAGAATGTCATATGGTCAGATGAAACCAAAGTACTGTAGAGCTTTTTGGTAAAAACTCAACTCGTCGAGTTTGGAGGAGAAAGAATTCTGAGTTGCATCCAAAGAACATCATACCTACTGTGAAGCATGGGGGTGGAAACATCATGCTTTGGGGTTGTTGTTCTGCTAAGGGACCAGGATGACTGATCCGTGTAAAGGAAAGAATGAATGTATCGTGAGATTTTGAGTGAATTTAAGTCCAATTAAAAAATTACACAAGTTTATAAATAATCCTTTTTTTTAAATATAGTATGAGGTATAACAAACTGACACTCCAATAAAAAACACTCAGTGGGTTACTAGAAACACTATAATACAGACTGTAATAGCAATAATATAGTATACACAGGGTATTATATTACATACTATTAACCACAGACTAGACATGTGCACTGTGGGTAATAACCCATCTCTTGTCTACCCATCTCTTGTCTACCCATCTCTTGTCTACCTAATCTTTCTTTAACCCACTGTTCATTAGCTATATAATACCCCTTAGTGTATAACCATGATTTACATATCTTATAAAAACACATAACATTATTTAAGACATGGTATAATATTTTTATCATTGACTAGTGAAAATATTGCACATATACCATATAGATATCCTAATACAGCTAATTCCCTAAACCTTACTTTATTAATAACAGTTGCCCTAAGACTCTGTGATATATTGTGGAATAGCAATTTTTCATCCATTACAACCAAATGCTCTATAATTACGTGATGAAGAAGAAAAGAAAAAATAAATATTTGAAAAATATAAATAAAAAGTGTGAACACCGCGTGCAAAAATAAAATAAAAAGTGATTAGTGCCAAATGCCAATAGTGCCAAATGAGTGACAAGAATATAATCTGCATTTTTCTCTACCCTATATACAATATTAACACTGCATATACAGTGCCTTGTGAGTCACGGTTCCTATGCTAACATTTTTTCTCTAAGGATAAATTTATTTCTTTTACCTCTATCACATTTATTGCACATCCCTTATTTTTCGATATAAATCTTTCCAGCTATTCCTCCGGATTATCCAAGGCATGGGTTGTAACGGGACACCATAAGGAAAAAGTCATATAACTAAAAAAACATGTAAGAGTAAACAAATTAAAATCAAGGTGGATGCATATCACAAAAACGATACAAAACATAATTGCTCGTTAAGGCCCTCAGGGGCCATCGTAGCAAGGGTAACAATCCAGCGGAATTCCTTTTCTGCCAAAATTTGCTTCGTATTGCCCCCCTTGCAGGCTATAAGAGGACTTTTATCATGGCAGCCACTAAAACTTTTAATAGGTCCCTGGCTGCCATGACAAACCAATCAGCATCCCATGGTTGCATTACAGGAGGTCGCAGCTGACACATGGCATCTAACCACCTAGATGCCACAGTTACAATTGGAAGCAGCATCTAAATGATTAAATGACCAGTGTTAGAGATAGTCTTTGAACCTGGCTGCCAGATGCTAAGCTTCTGAGCACACTCCATATGCCCCCTATGCACATAGAGCATACATGTATGCCCCAATATGCAAATGTCTAGCCAGCAGCTATTATACTGAATGTTTTTATCCCTATTTACACCATCACAAAAAAATTGCAAAAAGTGCAAGCACAAGGATTGCCTCATTAAATATGGAAACCAAGGATGCGATGCTGCAACTAATGGATGCTCCTTTCTTGATGTTTTCTTGATGTCTTCAATATCTAGGCTTAGAACACTCATATTTTGTGTCCACAAATAATCAGTTGTCTAAGCATCGTCTGCATCGGGTCAATATGCTTAACCAATGTTTTCAAACATACTTCCAGGAAGATCTAAGCCTACATTAAATATTGGTTTAAGCATCATATAATTATTATTGCTAAATTATTTTTTTGAGGATTAAAATCTGCATTTTGTTTTTTCTAGCATAAACTATAAAGTATAGCTCCTCAACCACAATTGGCTGATGATTGATGTCAGTGGAGAAGGACAGTTGTTAAACACTTGGTAATGGAGAATCATTTTGCCTGGCAAGACACATGTAGCCACTTCAGACGCCACACCATGGAGACTGGCTCAAGTAACAGATCTTCACTTCTTGTATTTTTGTCTAGGATAGCATAGTAATATGGCAAGACATTTGAGTTTTTACTATGAATTGTTTTCATAGAGTAGACTGCCAATAAATATCTTCCTAAAATTCCGAGTAGTATGTGAGGTGTGGGACACTTAAAGGGATATTCTGGGCAAAAACATCTTAGCCCCTATCCAAAGGATAGGGGATAAGATGTCTGATTCTATGCAGGGCTGCGTCTCCAGTTTAGGAAACCTCCGGGTTTCCGGGACTGGGGACGTGACATCACGCCACGCCCCCTCCATTCACGTCTATGGGAGGGGGCGTGATGGAGGTATCCTTTGGATAGGGGAAAATATGTTTTTGCCTGGAATACCCCTTTAAGTATAGTCCTCATTGGAAAATGCCCCCAAAATACAAAGTTTCAAAGCTGAATGCATCATTAATAAACTAATGTTTTAAGACAGTAACAACAATGAGAAAGTACAAATTTCAGGTTGACTCCATATGTTACAGTATATAAGCATAAATGAAGCACTGCTTCAAACACATCATTGGCACAGATGCCGAGAGTTACCCCCCCCCCCCCCTCCCTTTCCCTACATACACACACACTTATCCAATATTGATGGCCTTTGTTAACTACAGTTATTAATATTCTTAACTTCGAAAACCCTTTGTAGATTAATTTAACACGAACAAGATCCGCTGCAAATGAAAAGGTAAAACTATATAGCATTGACATAAATATTAAGATCCTTTACTCAGGACTTAGTTAAAGCCCGATTGACAGTGATTATAGCATCAAGTCAGGGCCCTGGCTGGGCCACTTAAAGGGGTTCTCCGGTGCTTACACATCTTATGCACTATCCAAAGGATAGGGGATAAGACACCTGATCGCGGGAGTCCCGCTGCTGGGGACCCCCGTGATTTTGCACGCGGTACCCCGTTTGTAATCAGTCCCCAGAGCGTGTTCGCTCCGGGTCTGATTACAGGCGACCACCGGGCCGGTGGCGTGTGACGTCACGCCTCCACCCCCGTGTGACGTCACACTCTGCCCCTCAATGCAAGCCTACTGGAGGGGACATGATAGCTGTCACGCCCCCCTGCCGTAGGCTTGCATTCAGGGGCAGAGCGTGACGTCACATGGGGGCAGAGGCATGACGTCACACGCCGCCGGCCCGGTGGTCACCTGTAATCAGTCCCGGAGCGAACACGCTCCGGGGACTGAATACAAATGGTTGCCGCATGCATGATCCCGGGGGTCCCCAGTGGCGGGACTCCCGCGATCAGGCATCAAATCCCCTATCCTTTGGATAGGGGAAAAGATGTGTAAGCACCGGAGAACCCCTTTAAAAGCATTGGTAAGATGGCTTCCTCCATTTAAAGCTTTGGCAAGATGACTGCCTCTACAATTAAGTACTAAAAATAAATAAAACATTTACAAACAGAAAATTGAAACATTTTAGAAAAAAGAACATGAGGAATTTATCATTGTAGGTCTAGGTAAAGCATTTTTGTACATATTTTTTGTGTGCTGGTAATGTATAGTTTCACTAAATTTATTAAATGGTCTCAGGGCATTTAATTGGGCACTGTCAGATCCAAAAACGTTTTATATGTTGTTACTGATGAAAATTAAATACCTTTTGTAATATTGTTGTTTAAAACATTTATAACATTTAATAAAGAAAATGGCCCCTGAAAATCCTACTCTATACCTTCCGGGACACTAACCAGAACTGCAGCAACATCAGGTTTGTCCATGAGTCATGGACAAGAGATGAATAATGGACAAGGCTGCCTGAGCAGACACAGCAATCCCCTCCCACCACCAAAAGGAGGGACACCTCCCCTTCCCCTGAGAGGATTTCTAACAATGTGAGCTAATAAAAAGAGGAGACAGAGGCAGAAAAAATAGATGTACATGGTTAGGCTGAGGTGGGATCTGACAGGTATGCCTTAATTTACACTGCTCAAAAAAATAAAGGGAACACTAAGATAACACATCCTAGATCTGAATGAATGAACTAATCACATGAAATACTTTCGTCTCTACATAGCTGAATATGCTGACAAAAAACTCGCACAGAAATTATCAATGGAAATCAAATTTATCAACCCATGGAGGTCTGGATATGGAGTCACACTCAAAGTCAAAGTGGAAAACCACACTACAGGCTGATCCAACTTTGATGTAATGTCCTTAAAACAAGTCAAAATGATGCTCAGTATAGTATGTGGCCTCCACGTGCCCGTTTGACCTCAATACAATGCCTGGTCATGCTCCTGATGAGGTGGTCTCCTGTGGGATGTCCTCCCAGACCTGGACTAAATCATTCGCCAACTCCTGGAAGTCTGTGGTGCAATGTGGCGTTGGTGGATGGAGCGATACATGATGTTCCAGATGTGCTAAATCGGATTCAGGTCGGGTAACAGGCAGGCCAGTCCATAGCATCAATGCCTTCCTCTTATAGGAACTGCTGACACACTCCAGCCACATGAAGTCTAGCATTGTCTTGCATTAGGAGGAACCCAAGGTCAACCACACCAGCATATGGTCTGAGGATCTCATCTCGGTACCTAATGGCAGTCAGGCTACCTCTGGCAAGCACATGGAGGGCTGTGGGCCCCCAAAGAAATGCCACCCCAAACCATTACTAACCCACCACCAAACCGGTCATGCTAGAGGATTTTGCAGGCAGAAAAACGTTCTCCACAGCGTTTCCAGGCTCTGTCACGTCTGTCACTTGTGCTAAGTGTGAACTTGCTTTCATCTGTGAAGAGCACAGGGCGCCAGTGGCGAATTTGACAATCTTGGTGTTCTCTGGCAAATGCCAAACGGCCTATTGGGGTGGAAGCACAACCCCACCTGTGGACGTCAGGCCCTCATACCCACCCTCATGGAGTCTGTTTCTGACCGTTTGAGTGGACATTTTGCAGGGCTCTGGCAGTGCTCCTCCTTGCACATAGGCAGAGGTAGAGGTCCTGCTGCTGGGTTGTTGCCCTCCTACGGCCTCCTCCACATCTCCTGATGTACTGGCCTGTCTCCTGGTAGCACATCCATGCTCTGCACACTATGCTGATAGACACAGCAAACCTTCTTGCCACAGCTTGCATTGATGTGCCATCCTGGATGGGCTGCACTACCTGAGCCACTTGTGTGGGTTGTAGACTCCGTCTCATTCAAAATTGACAAAACATCAGCCATGAAGCATAGGAACTGAGAAGTGGTCTGTGGTCACCACCTGAGGAACCACTCCTTTATTGGGGGTGTCTTGCTAATTGCCTATAATTTCCATCTGTTGTCTGTTCCATTTGTACAACAGCATGTGACATTGATTGTCAATCAGTGTTGCTTCCTGAGTGGACAGTGTGACTGACTTGGAGTTACATTGTGTTGTTTAAGTGTTCCCTTTATTTATTTATTTTTTATTTTTTGAGCAGTGTATAACAGTTCTGTGTGGCCATACTATGGAATTTTGGCAACATATTTTTTTCTACTGGTAATAGTAATATTATCATTATGATTTCTACATTACAGTAAATTGAAGCTTGAAAGACTATAGTGGTTTGTCCAAGACCACACACGCATTATGTAAGCGTTGGTGGTTAGAAATAAACAGAGAAACCACAAACTTGATGAGAAAACATGGTAACAAAATGTCTCTGGTTGACTACATTCCACCTAGTGGCCATCCATGTACAAACATATTCCCAAGGAGACAAATGATCCATCGAATGTATGTGATGAGGTCTTAAATGGGGTTTTCCAGTTTTATGTGAGTGATATGCAACCAATGTATAATGGAAGGTTATTCTACAGCCTAATATCCTTTGTCTTTGAGTTTCATCAATTTAAGATTACTGCTTGCTTTCAGTGAATCTTATCTTGTATCTTGAGAGGATGAAAACACATTGGCCCTCATTTACTATTCTAAACCCGACTTGTTTTGTCGTTTTTTTTGGCGCATCTTTGTCTGCGACATGTCTCAGACATCGCGCGCCAGTCTGCGACAGGATGCAACATTTTTTCCCGAAGGACCCGATGTGGATTCTCCAAAACCCGAAAAAGGTTATAAAGGTTTCCAACCCGAATTTGTTGAATTGTTGTGGATTTTTTCCCGACAACTCAGAGGAGTTGGAAACCAAAACCAACAAAACCCACGTGCGACAAACAGGATGTGACATAATAATAAATACCAGGGGAAAAAAGCAGTCGGGTAAGAAAGCAAGATAGACTTACAACCCGATTTTCTAAGTAAATGAGGGCCATTCTTTTCCCTACTTCTGACAGAAAGGTGTAGTTTTCCATAATGAACTATCTGAATACCCAGCTTTACCTTGTCTTCATACCTAAACCTTGTGAGAAAGGAGAACCAACACAGTCGTTTCATTTTCTTGCCATTGACTGCACTTGGCTTACATTTCGTTGAAGGCATTTTCACACCTTAAAACAATCAATCAATAATTAGCTTATCAATAATTCATTCATTGATTTTTCAGGACACTGGAAAAGCTATTGGACTACTGTGAGCCCTACATTGTGTACTGCCTGCCACCCAGATTTCCCAGTCTCCTGATGAGAACATTTGTCTGGTAAAGCAGCCATATTGAAGCTGTTCAGGAGACTGGGAAAGCTGGATTGCACACATACTGCATGCCATCTAGCTTTCCCAGTCTTCTAAAGCCCCAGCAGTGACATGCTGCTCAACATCAGTGCAATCCTCAATGCAGCAGCGCTATCATGCCCTCTTCCTGCCCCTGGACTGATGTTTTCTCTCCCATCCTCACTCTCGTCACCGCTGCCCTGGATGTCGCCGTCCATCACTGTCGCCGGGTCCCCGGGGTGTCCCCGACGCTCCGGCAAGGCCTCTGCTTCCCCGGCATCCTCGCTCTCACGTCGCCGCCATCACGTCACTACGCACACCGCTCCTATTGGATGACGGGACGGCGTGTGCAGCAACGTGATAACGACGATGGAGAGCGCCGACGATGCAGGGGATCCCGAAGAGGACGCTCCCGAGCCCCGAGGACAGGTAAGTGATCGTCAGCGGACCACACGGGGCACCGTAAACGGCTATCCGGTTGCAGCTCAAGCAGTCTGCGCTGCCGGATAGCCGTTTATGCGTTGTATGTTGTTGCTGCCTTCAACATGCGATGGCCTCTGAGAGACCATCGTATGTTGAAATGATCGTATGTCGGGGCCATCGTGGGTCGGGGGGGTCACTGTCCATCGGTATTTGTAAGCCAAAACCAAAAGTGGAGCCTACAGAGTAAAAAATTATAATGAAATGATGTGTTTTGGCCTTGTAATTTTGGCTTACAAATACTGATGCAAAATATTCTGCTGTGTGAAACCAGCTTAGGCTGTATTCACATCTCGTTTTTGCAATATGGTTCCCGTATCCGGTTTCAGTGTAAAAAGCGTATGGAACCATATTGCAAACCGTATGTATAGACATGTAATTGAAAACCGTATGCCAAGCGTAGCATCCGGTTGTGTAAGGTTTGCATAATTTACGGTTTTATCCGTTTTTTTCCCGTACACAAAACCGTAGTCTTCTATTTTTTGTTTTTTTTAAATGGTGGTCAATGGAAACTGTACAGAACCGTATGTGCGTACAGTTCCATCCGGTTTGCACAATACGGTTTAGGGGTTTGCACATGCGCAGTGCACGCCAAAAGTTCTTCCCACAAATAGAACAAGAAGAACTTTATTTAATTAAGGACAAACATAAAACCATATCATTTTTTTTTTCTTTCAAAAAACTTATTAAACCATATGCAACTCGACATCCATTTTCAAACCATAATTAAAACTGTACAGAGGTATATATGGTTGTACACGGTTGTATACGGTTCGGTCCAATTTGGAGACATACATTTTTTTTTACAAAAAACCTGATATGGGAACCGTTTTGCAAAAAGGAGATGTGAATGCAGCCTTGGACTGTATCTGTCTAAGACTCTGTTCACATGTAGTACATGGTCGGGATTTTGCTTAATATTTTTAACCAAAACCAGGAGGGAAATAGGCATAGAGAAAAACTATAATGGAAAGATAGATGTGCATCTTTTTTTGAGATTCTATTCACACTGGCGGAATTCCACCTGAAATGAAAGCCCATACACTTCTATGGGCTTCCGCACTCCTGTTCCGCTAGTGGAAATTCCAAAGTGTCAACAGGAGTGCAGAAACCCATAGAAGTGTATGGGATTTCATTTAAGGCGCCTCCGGTGTGAATAGACCTTGAGTCGTTTTGATTAAAAATCCTGATCAAAATATTATATGTGAACATAGCTGCAGGCTGCGTTCACACAGCAGTATTTTTCTCAGTATTTTGCATCAGTATTTGTAAGCCAAAACCAGTAGTGCTATTGAGTATTATGAACACGTTTACACATGTTATTACGACCTCAAGTCCTGCTCTGACTGTGGGTCTGATGATTGGAACTGATAGGTGTGAATTAAAGGTGTACTTCGGGTGGAAATTTTTTATTTTATTATTTTTTTTAAATCAACTGGGGCCAGAAAGTTAAACAGATTTGTAAATTACTTCTATTAAAAAATCCTAATCCTTTTAGTACTTATTAGCTGCTGAATACTACAGAGTAAATAAATTTTCTCCTACTGGAAGGATTTAGATTTTTTTAATTGAAATAATTTTACAAATCTGTTTAACTTTCTGGCACGCCGTGACCCCGCATCAAACCGGGTCGGTCCTGGCTGCTAACGATAGCTGGGACCCTGGGCTAACAGCGCGCGGCACCGATCGTTGTGCCGCACGCTGTTAACCCTTCAGACATGGCGATCAAAGTTGACCGCCACGTCTGAAAACGAAAGTAAATGGTTCCCGGCAGCTCAGTCGGGCTGATCGGGACATCGTGATAAAATCGCGATGTTCCGATCAGCTGGGACGCAGGCGGAGGTCTCCTTATCTCACTCCCCGGCGTCCGATCGTTGATTGATTGCTCCAAGCCTGAGCTACAGCCTTGAGCAATCGACCGCCTATCTGACTGATCCCTGCAAAGCTATGGCTTTGCAGGGATCAGCATAGGAGATCAGTGTGTGCAGTGTTATAGCTCCCTATGGGAGCTATAACTGCAAAAAAAAGTGAAAAAAGTTAACAAAGGTCATTTAACCCCTTCCCTATTAAAAGTTTGAATCACCCGCCTTTTCCCATACAAAAAAAAAAAACTGTGTAAATAAAAATAAACATATGTGGTATCGCCGCGTGCGAAAATGTCCGAACTATAAAAATATATCGTTAATTAAATCGCACGGTCAATGGCGTGCGTGCAAAAAAATTCCAAAGTCCAAAATAGTGTATTTTGGTCACTTTTTATATCATGAAAAAATGAATAAAAAGCTTCAGATTACGGCGCAAAAAATGAGTCCTCATACCGGCCTGTACGCGGAAAAATAAAAAAGTTATAGGGGTTAGAAGATGAGAATTTTTTACATATAAATTTTCCTGCATGTAGTTATGATTTTTTTCCGAAGTACGACAATATCCAACCTATATAAGTAGGGTATAATTTTAACCGTATGGACCTACAGAATAAAGATAAGGTGTTATTTTTACCGAAAAATGCACTGCGTAGAAACGGAAGCCCCCAAAATTTACAAAATGACATTTTTTCTTTGATTTTGTCGCACAATGATTTTTTTTCCGTATCGCCGTGGATTTTTGGGTAAAATGACTAATGTCACTGCAAAGTAGAATTGGTGGCGCAAAAAATAAGCCATCATATGGATTTTTAGGTGCCAAATTGAAAGCGTTATGATTTTTGAAGGTGATGAGGAAAAAATGAAAATGCAAAAACGGAAAAACGCTGAGTCGTTAAGGGGTTAATGTTTTAACATACCCTTGGGTTTCCTCTTGTTTTTTGGTTTTTGTCAAAAAGACCCCCCAAAAATGCCAAAATCATCACATGGCAAAAATGTCACACCTTGATGTTGGCGAAAATTGTAGGAAATATTGAAATGACAAACCAACTTGGAGTTTTTCACTATGGTGCTTTGGGTTTTTTATTACTCTTCTTTGGCATTATAATTTTTTTCCGCTCAGTGGCAGATCTCAAAACTTGCAGCATGCTGAGACTATGCTGTATTTTCAGCATTTTTTTCTTCAATTGACTTCTATAGGATGGGAAAAAAAACACCAAGAAAAAAGCAATGTGGGTTTAAAGTTGGTATTTCTTCTGAGGGAGGGGGGGGGTGGTTCCCCCAAATCTTTATTAGAAATCCTAAAGTCACATCATAAATTAATCACATTGCTTGTAATGATAAAAATGCAAGGGGAAATATGCCAGATTTTTTTAATCAACTGGTGCCAGAAAGTTAAACAGATTTGTAAATGATATACCGTATGTAAAAAAAAGGAATAAGTCCGGCAACTCACCGTTGATACGCTGACTGCTGCGAGGCTCAAATCATGTTCATGAGGCGGAGATCAGTGTGGGAAGCTCCTGAGCTTCCCACACTGATCTCTGCCTCATGAACATGATTTGAGCCTCACAGCAGTCAGCGTATCAACGGTGAGTTGCCGGACTTATTCCTTTTTTACATATATTGTGTGAAATAGAACCGTACCACAACAAAAAGAAATTAATAAGATTTAATAGATAAACTTTATTGATGCAACACGATGAAGAAATAAAAATAAAATTAAAACAAAAGAGTAGAAACAATATACAAGCACCAGTAAACATACAAAGATATAGGACTATGGTAGGACCCAAGTACATCAGAATATGCAAATACAATAAGAAAATGCCAAAGTAACAGGTAAGGTACATGAATGATACCTCCCAGAAGTACAAGATACCGCATTAAGGGTGCCAGACCATACCTACACCTGAACCCCAACGATCGTTTCGCTGTTATGCCGCTTCTTCAGGGGGCGTGATGCCCCCTGAAGAAGCAGCATAACAGCGAAACGATCGTTGGGGTTCAGGTGTAGGTATGGTCTGGCACCCTTAATGCGGTATCTTGTACTTCTGGGAGGTATCAATCATGTATTCATGTGCTGTACTTTTTTTTTTTTTTTTTTATAACACACACTCTTTTTCTAACCTACCACGCCTCTATATACCACAGTTCTGTTTTTTTGTTTTTTTTTTGCATAGAGACAGGAAATGGCTAGAGACAGCCTTTGTGCGTGACCAAAGATCTCTGTGGCAAAGAGGAATTGCAGCGCTGAATGGGTTAAGTGAAAGGGTCACCATTTTCTTTGATCCCCTTGGTTGCAGCAGTTGTGCAACAATACAAACACATGTACCGGTAATAAGATGCCCAGTAAAGGGGTACTCTGCTGCCCTATCTTTCGGAACCTTTTGTTCCAAACGCTTGGAGTGGACAGCGGGGGTCGTGATGCAATGACCACGCCCCTTGTAATGTCAGACCACGCCCCCTCGATGCAAGTCTATTGGAGAGGGTATGGTGACTGCCACGCCCCTCCCATAGACTTGCATTAAAGGAGCGTGGTGTGACATTATAAGGGGTGTGGTCGTGACATCACGACCCCCTGCCTCCAGCAGCCAGCGTTCTAAATGAACGCTGGGCGCTGCACAGAGATTACGGGTGTCCCAGCTGCGAGACCCCCACGATCAGACATCTTATCCCCTATCCTTTGGATAGGGGATAAGATGTCTAGGGACGGTGTACCCCTTTAACATGACACATTTGTCCTTATCCCACCAAAGTTAACAAGCTACTGTCTATGGGAGTGTCAGAATGTCCCGTATTAGGGAATGTTCCTTATGGGGGAACATTATTGGGAATGCCTTTAAAGGGGTATTCTAGGAATTTTTTTTATTTGACTATGCCACAGGGGCTGAAAAGTTAGTGTAGTTGATAATATAGTGTCTGTACCTGTGTGTGACGGTTTTCTCACAATTGTTCTGTGATTTTCACCCCAATATTTATTTTTAACAGCACACAAAATGACTGTTGTCTCAGATTTTTCCCAGGTTGCAATGCGGCTGAAACCAGACTCACTAGTCAGCTGATGACAGGGAGCCTGTCTGCTTCAATGGGTGGAGGGATCAATTTGCAACTAATGCAACAGCTGTGGGCACCCTTATTGAAAACCACTGGTCTTTTGAATGGATGCAGCTCATTTATGTTTCAATAGGTGGGGTGGCTGATGTCTGCGAGGGAGGAAAATGGAATTATGGGATTTGTAGGCAAAGAAGAAAACTCAAAAAGGAAATATCAGTTCACAAAAAGCTAGCCCCAGTGTTATGGTAATCTCACAACATAGCCATTTAGCCCCAAGACAAGCGCAGATCCTTCCTAAGCATGTCCATTACTGTCTGCCAGGTACGTACTAAAATCACCTTATGGTGGATAACCCCTTTAATTTCATATCTGAGGCCACATTTAATAACTTTAATGAATAGCAAGCCTTGGGAATAACTTACAATAAATGAGTTAGATACTTTGTAGTCAGAGAAATGAAACAACCAATGAGGATAGAAGACGCTCATTCATTATTTCTAAAGTAACTTCATGTACCAGATGATATCACGTTTCCTGTTGGTTAATGCGGTTCTGCAGCTGCCTGTCACTGTCTATGATATCTAAGATATCACCTCAAGGAAATCCTGTTGTGCAAAACCCATCTGCTTGATCTTTTCTCACGAGTCACAGCCTCATACGTGAACCATCAGTGTCTCATACACTCATGTTTTTCTATTGTTTATACTGTAATCTGCATGAAAATGAGGCCTTGTATCACTCTACAATATTTTTTACTAATTACAAGTTGATACCAAAATATTTTCTTTTTGCTTTTTTTTTTATTTTCCTATTGTATATTTCTTTATTACATTTTTTCCATTATTATGAGGGCAGCCATCTTGCTTAACCCCTTAAGGACCCGGGGTTTTTCCATTTAGGCACTTTCGTTTTTCCTCCTTACCTTTAAAAAAGACATAAATCTTTAAATTTTGCACCTAAAAATCCATATCATGGCTTATTTTTTGCGCCACCAATTCTACTTTGTAATGACATCAGTCATTTTACCCAAAAATCTACGGCAAAATGGAAAATAAAATAATTGTGCGACAAAATTTAAGAAAAAACGCCATTTTGTAAAGTTTTGGGGCAACCGTTTCTAAGCAGTAAATTTTTCCGCAAAAATTACACCTTCTCTTTATTGTGTAGGTCCATACGATTAAAATGATACCCTACTTATATAGGTATCATATAGGGTGCCACCCCTCCTATCC
This sequence comes from Hyla sarda, assembly GCF_029499605.1. Taxonomy (NCBI): domain Eukaryota; kingdom Metazoa; phylum Chordata; class Amphibia; order Anura; family Hylidae; genus Hyla; species Hyla sarda. The sequence continues at coordinate 388,011,681 of NC_079191.1, forward strand.
CTGCTATTGGTCGTCAAGAAGCGACCACCAATAGCAGATCGGGGGCGAAGGGGTTAAAGTTCGGTTCCCCCGTCCTGCCCACTGACAGTAATCCGGGCAGAATGGGGGAACTGTAGCGTGACCGGCGGCAGCGGCAGTGGAGGTCCCTTACCTGACCAGTGGCGGATGGCGATGACGTGCGGCTTCCTCGTGGCTCCCTGGTGAAGACTACGGAAGCCGGTGAGTAGTTGCCTAGCAACAACTGGGGAGCTAAAATTTGGACACCACTTTACAGTGCTCTCTAAACTGTAGCCCCCTCCCCAGATGCTGCACAATTACAACTCCCAGCATACCCAGACAGCCGTTTGCAAGATTTAGAGGGCTAAAGTTTGGAGATCACTGTGCAGTGGTCTCTAAACTTTGGCCCTCCAGATCTTGCAAAACTGCAACTCCCAGCATGCCCACACAGCAGTTTGCTGTCTGGGCATGCTGGGATATGTAGTTTTGCAACATCTGGAGGGCCACAGTTTGGAGATCACTGTGCAGTGGTCTCTAAACTGTAGCCCTCCAGATGTTGCAAAACTGCAAATCCCAGCATGCCCAAACAACTGTCTCGGCATGCTGGGAGTTGTAGTTGCGTACCTCCAGCTGTTGCATAACTACATCTCCCGGCATGCCCTTCGGTGATCAGTACATGCTGGGAGTTGTAGTTTTGCAACAGCTGGAGGAACCCTGGTTGGAAAATGCTGAGTTAGGTAACAGAACCTAACTGAAGGTTTTCCAACCAGTGTACCTCCAGCTGTTGCAAAAGTAGTTTTGCAACAGCTGGAGGTTTTCCCTCTATGTGAATGTACAGGGTATATTCACACAGGCAGGTTTACAGTAAGTTTCCTGCTTCAAGTTTGAGCTGCGGCAAACTCATTGTAAACCTGGGCCAGTGCGAATGTACCCTAAAAACACTACACTACCACATAATAAAGGGTAAAACACTACATATACACTACCCTTACACTGTCCCCCCCAATAAAAATAAAAAAAACATCGTACCGCAGTGTTTCCAAAACGGTTTGCAAAACAACAACTCCCAGCATTTCTGGACAGCCACTGACTGTCCAGGCATGCTGTGAGCTTAGCAACAGCTGGAGGCACCCTGTTTTGGAATCACTGGCGTAGAATACCCCTATGTCCACCCCTATGCAATCCCTATTTTAGTCCTCAAATGCGCATGGCGCTCTCTGACTTCGGAGTCCTGTCGTATTTCAAGGAAACAGTTTAGGGCCACATATGGGTATTTCCGTACTCGGGAGAAATTGCACTACAAATTTTGGGGGGCTTTTTCTCCTTTTACCCCTTATGAAAAGGAAAAGTTGGGTCAACATCAGCCGGTTAGTATAAAAAAAATTTTTTTTTTACACTAACATGCTGGTGTTGCCCCATACTTTTTATTTTCACAAGAGGTAAAAGGACCCCCAAAATTTGTAATGCAATTTCTCCTGAGTATGGAAATACCCCAAGGCTCAGGAGTGAGAGCGGACTATGTACATTTGAGGCCTAAATTGGTGATTTGCACAGGGGTGGCAGATTTGACAGGGGTTCTGACATAAACGCAAAAAACTAAATACCCACATGTGACCCTATTTTGTAAACTACACCCCTCATGGAACGTAACAAGGGGTATAGTGAGCCTGAACACCCCACAGGTGTTTGACGAATTTTCGTTAAAGTTGGATGGGAAAATGAAAAAAAATATATATTTTTTACTAAAATGCTGGTGTTACCCTAAATTTTTCATTTTCACAAGGGAAAATAGGAAAAAAAAAGCCCCCCAAAATTTGTAACCCCATTTCTTCTGAGTATGGAAATACCCCATATGTGGATGTAAAGTGCTCTGCGGGCGAACTACAATACTCAGAAGAGAAGGAGCGTCATTGATATTTTGAAGAAAATATTTGTCCGGAACTGAAGGCCATGTGTGTTTACAAAGCCCCCATAGTGCCAGAACAATGGACCCCCCCACATGTGACGCCATTTTGGAAACTACACCCCTCACGGAATGTAATAAGGGGTGCAGTGAGCATTTACCCCCACAGGTGTCTGACAGATTTTTGGAACAGTGGTCTGTGAAAATGAAAAATGTAATTTTTCATTTGCACAGCCCACTGTTCCAAAGATCTGTCAAACACCAGTGGGGTGTAAATACTTACTGCACCCCTTATTAAATTCTGTGGGTGGTGTACTTTCCAAAATGGGGTCACATGTGGGGGGTTCCACTGTTCTGGCACCACGGGGGCTTTCTAAATGCACAAGGCCCCCGACTTCTATTCCAACCAAATTCTCTCTCCATAATCTCAATGGCGCTCCTTCTCTTCCAAGCACTGTAGTTCGCCAGCAGAGCACTTGACGTCCAAACATGGGGTATTTCCATGGGGTTCCAAATTTGGGGGGGGGGGGGGCATTTTATCCTATTACCCCTTGTAAAAATGTAAAATTTGGGGAAAAAAATGCATTTTTGTGAAATAAATTCATTTACACATCCAACTTTAACTAAAAGTCGTCAAACACCTGTGGGGTGTTAAGGCTCACTGGACCCTTGTTACGTTCCCTGAGGGGTGTGGTTTCCAAAATAGTATGCCATGTGGGGGTTTTCTTGCTGTTCTGGCACCATAGGGGCTCCCTAAATGTGACATGCCCAACAAAAACCATTTCAGAAAAACTCACTCTCCAAAATGCCACTGTCGCTCCTTCCTTTCTGAGCCCTCTAGTACACCCACAGAACACTTGGCATACACATATGCGGTATTTCCTTACTCAAGAGAAATTGGGTTACAAATTTTAGGAAGATTTTTCTCCTTTTACCCCTTGTAAAAATTCAAAAACTGGGTCTACAATAACATTTGAGTGTAAAAAATGAAGATTTCACTTTGCTGCTATTCCTGTGAAACACCTAAAGGGTTAACACACTTACTGAATGTCATTTTGAATACTTTGAGGGGTGCAGTTTTTATAATGGGGTAATTTGTAGGGTATTTCTAATATGAAGGCCCCTCAAATCCACTTCAGAACTAGTCCCTGAAAAATTCAGATTTTGAAATTTTTTTGAAAAATTCGAAAATTGATGCTATATTTTGAAGCCCTCTGATGTCTTCCAAAAGTAAAAATATGTCAACTTTATGATGCCAACATAAAGTAAACATATTGTATATGTGATTCAATATATCATTTATGTGGGATGTCTATTTTTCTTATAAGCAGAGAGTTTCAAAGTAAAAAAAAAATGCAACATTTTCAAATTTTTCATCAAATTTTGGAATTTTTCACCAAGAAATGATGCAAGTATAGACAAAATTTTACCACTAAAATAAAGCAGAATATGTCACGAAAAAACGTTCTCGGAATCAGAATGAAAAGTAAAAGCATCCCAGAGTTATTAATGCTTAAAGTGACAGTGGTCAGATTTGCGTCCTTAAGGGGTTAAATGGGAAAAAGGGGGTAATTCATACTTTTATTAGGGGAGGGGTTAAATGATCTTTATTCACTTTTTTTTCACTTTTTTTTGCACACACTGATCTTTCACATTGATCATTGTTATCCCATAGGATAACATCGATCAATGATTCTGCTGCTTGACTGCTCAAGCCTGGATCTCAGGCCCGGAGCAATCATTCAGCGATCAGATCAGCAGGAGGAAGGCAGGGGCCCTCCTTGTGCCCTCAAGCTGTTCGGGAAGCCGTGATTTTGCTGCGGTGGTTCCAAACAGCCCACTGAGCTAGCCGGGAGAAGTTCACTTTCACTTTAGATGTGGCAATCAACTTTGAACGCTGCGTCTAAAGGTTTAATGTAAGAGGCCGGGCCCGACCCGCTGTACGGGTTATAGAAAAGGAGCGGACTCAGGGCGTAAAGGTACACCCTGGGTCCTTAAGTGGTTAAGGGTTTTTTCTGTTTCGTACATTCGGTGTCCCACTTCCTTCGGGGTTTTTTTCGGCCCCATGAGGTGGTCGGGAAGACAAAAGCAGCCAAAGCAGGGAAGTTACTTAATTGGAGTAACTTTTATTGACTTTAACGGAAGTTGCGCGAATGGCATAGCCTTAACAGCTAGACTGTTTATGCAACTCCTGGAGGTATGTAAAGAACGTAGTTCGCAGGGCTGGGAAACAAGCCGGAGGGTGCTCAGAAACTGAATTTAAGAGATGAGAGTTGTGAGGACTTGTCGAGGATGGCTATTTAGGAGGGTTTGTCTCTCAGGTTATTCATGCATGCCTGAAACCTGTGCAAGACAAGGTACTTGGCAAGACAAGATCTTTGCACATATTTTGGCAGTGCCACTTTGCACAGGGCGTTTTGGACACCCTGGAACTCGAACTCATAATCTCTGTGCCCAGGAGGAGCATATCGAACCATTCGGTACATTTTATGGATAATTCCCTGAGGTTGATGATGTTGAGGCAATCCAGGATGCCTGGAGCCTTCTGAACTGTTTTAAAGTCACTGGCTATCCAGGAGTCACTTCATGTCTAGGACTGTCGCAGGACTGTCACTGTCAATGAAGAAGAAGATTAAAACCCCTCTCCTTTCCTGTTCTCCCTATGATCTCCCCTCTGCTTTCCCAACCGCCTTCCCCATCACAGTTCCCTATGCCTTATTGTTTCATACTGTTGTTTTTTTATAACGTTTTTAAAATGTATGAAGAAGTGTTAGTGTAGCATGTAGTATAATATATAGCATTGTGAACCTGAGGTGTATATTGTGCTGTCATGCTGTGTATGGCAAATGTATTAATTATTGTATATGTGACCGATGATTGATTGCTAATAAAGTTATTTTAAATAAAAATGGTGAAATGGGACAATGTGAGTGCTAATCAGTGTATCAGAAAATGAAGTTTTTATGTAAACCAAACTTTTTAAAGCATACCTGTCCTATACCATAGGTATATGTTACTCGGCACCTAATCCTGATCATGTACATTTTATGTATCTAGCACCTATATTTCTATCACAAAATCCTTCTATCTGTTGCTCATTTGACTTGTCATCTTGTGCTTTTTTTTTTGGGGGGGGGGGGGGGGGGAAACGTGTCCTCACTCGGCATGACTCAGCTTCCTCCCTGAGTGTTGGGTCTCTTTTTCCAATCACTGTAGGCTGCTCTGTAACCCCTCCTCCCTTCTGCAGTCAGATAGGACAGGAGTGAGCACAGAGGAGTGCTAGCCTCACCCTCACTTACTGGACTTTGTCCATGCCTGTGGACAAAAATTATGCTGCAGTTAGACAGAATTGTGTAATTGTGTTCTGGATTGTATGTTTTATTTTTTTTTATATAAGTCATGATTTCTATAAAAAGGAAATACATTTTGTTTATTAAATAAAAATAAAATCTTATGAACTATATTAGGAAGGTTAATTTTTTACCAACATGTACAACATATAATAAGTTTTGGAATCTGACAGTGCCCATTTAAGAATTTTTACCATAGTTTTTTTTTTACATTTTCCACCTCACTACTTTCTGTATTCTCCTGTTTATCATCACAGGCAAAATCCCAATGAAAAGTGACACTGATATACAGATGAGCAGTGGTGGATATAATCCAGGAAAAATAGGAATTACCATCGGGCGCTTCTCCTCCTAGGACATACATAGGCAGCAGTCCATGTAGGGTTAACAGAGTATCTTTATTTGCTATTTGCTATACTGATATACAGATATCCTCTACCCCACAGGTCACAGAGAATGCCTAGAAAACTCCCATAGAAGTCAATCTGGAGACTGCAGTTTCCTATGGCCCATGTAGCTATAGTCTATGAATGTTGTTAAAAGCAGCTCAGGTAAGATGGGTGACCCTATAATCATGTATAATACATAAGCCTATGTAAAATGCCTTTTAAACAAATGCTAAACAACTTTTTATATTTCAATCAACAAAGTAGATAAGGAGGCTTTTACCGAACGTATATGGTTTTTTGATGGGACTCCAAGGCTCAGACGGCCTTGCTTTTAATTCCCACAGAATAACTTTTCTGATACCCTTCTGTGTGCCTCTTCCATGTTTCACAATGGAGCAGGTCCAGCCTGAGAGTGGGACAAGACTGCAATACCCTGCACAGCTTCTTTTAAATGTATAGCGAGCAGGTATTTGGAGCCATGTAAACAATAGCAAGAGCCTAAGATGCCGAGATACGTTTCCCCACAAGTCTGATATTGGTGGTCTAGTATAGCCCATCAATACTGTGATCTCGAAAAACTCTTTACTAATATTGGCAACAGTGGTGCCGGTAATGTGAGACATTTTGGAGTGTTCTAGCCAGTGGTGTAGATAGAAAGGAGGAGGCCACTTGCAAAGAGAAGAATGGACTGCATAAAATTGTTGTCGGACAAAGGAATCTCTACCCCCTTTTCCTTAACTTTGGGCCAATGTGGCTCCTCAGTAGAGGGGAGTCATCTACTTAAAAGCAATGGTGATCAGACCAACCTGGGCTGCACCGTGTTCCTCCAAGGACCCTACGGCAGCCAGATAGGTGCCTATGTATTACATATGGTCCTAGTTATAGCCTTTACTCAGACCATGCTTGACTATTACCTTCTGTTTGTCCTTCTCAACAACTATCTGTTTAAACTTCTTTCTTTCAAGTTGAACATTATAAACATAGTGACGCAAAACAACAAGGTGACCATTCAGGTTTTTGTAAGAATCAGTCACTGAGGCAATAAAAATGCCTTTCTAACAAGATAAAAAATAGGAAGGAAATTTCTTTGTGCCTTATCTTGGTAATCTCGCCATTTATTGACTGCTCATTTGTTAAACCATTTCCAGTTTAAGTGCACAATATATATTCCACTTGTTTATAAGTCTTTTCAAAGCTTTGGGCTCTGAAACTGGGGCATAGGTGAACAGTGAAGAAGGGTGTGGCCCCTATTGGAAAGTTCCACATGTAAATGTCAATATGTGGCATTAGCTTTTAGCTAAAACTCCTCTACAAAGAATCAGAGACCGGTTATATAAAAGTAATATTTACAATTCTACCCATCCCAATATTTTGTTACCGTGTTGGTGTTTTATTACATGGTAATAACATAATAAAGAGTGTGAATGTGGTATCATATGTATTTTCTGTATTTTAAAGAATAAAAATAATTCTAAAATAACAAAACATTCTATGTACATTAAGTTGTGTGCTTTTTTTCTTTTTCCTATTCAGTTTAATAAAAAGAGTTCCACATACCGTATTTATCGGGGTATAACACGCACCGGCCGATAACATGCACCCTCATTTTACCAAGGATATTTGGGTAAAAAAAGTTTTTTACCCAAATATCCATGGTAAAATGAGGGTGCCTGTGTATACCCCGATACACCCCCAGGAAAGGCAGCGGAAGAGAGTCCGTCGCTGCCCGCTTCTCTCCCCCTGCCTTTCCTGGGGTCTAGAGCCCTGCTGCCGCCACTTCTCTCCCGCTGGCTATCGGCGCCGCTGCCCGTTCTCTCCCCCTGACTATCGGTGCCGGCGCCCCATGCACTGCACGGCGCGGCGCAATGACGAGTGACGTCTTTGCGCCGCGCCGTGCAGCGCATAGCAACGACGCATGGGACGCACACCGGAGGCCTGAAGCAGCGCGGACCCGACCCCGGCAACAGGTAATTATGCAACCGGGGATGGGGGGAGGCAGCGGCGCCGGCAATGGGTGCCGCTGCCCCTTCTCTCCCCCTGGCTGTCGGCGCCGCTGCCCCATTGCCGGCGCCGCTTCTCTCCCCCTGGCTATCGGCCCGGCACCGATAGTCAGGGGGAGAGAATGGGCAGCAGCGCCGATAGCCAGGGGGAGAGAAGGGCCGGCAGGGGCAGAGAAGCCGGCAGCGCTGGCGGTCTCTGCACCTGCAAAGCCGCTGCAGTTCATTGATTTAAAGCGCCCGCTTTAAATCATTGAACTGCAGCGGCTTATCGGCGTATAACACGCAGGTAGACTTTAGGCTAAAAATTTTTGCCTAAAAAGTGTGTGTTATACGCCGATAAATACGGTATTTTATATAAAGGCTCTGCATTGGGCAACCTATAAGTTTACGCTTTAAAAATAGAGCAGCTTGCAGTGCTATACTGAGTGGAGGGGGCGTGGAGTGACGTCACGTCCCCAGTTCCAAAAACCTGGAGGTTTCCGAAACTGGAGACGCAGCTTCCACATAGAATTCAGGTGCTGCAGGGAGATCAGACATCTTTTTTCCCTATCCTTTGGGTAGGGGATAAAATATTTTTGCCCGGAATACCCCTTTAAACCTTGGGGGAAATTCATCAATGTTGGTGTAGGTAGAAGTTTTTTGTAGATCGTTTTTGGTTGGTCTAAATTTTGTGCAATTGCAACAAATGTACCCTACTTGTGCAAGGCACATGATAAATTTTGTGCAAAGTTCTAAATCTCCACACAGTTCTATTTGTACACCTGCGCTGCACATCACGGGAAAAGTGAATACAGGGATTTTGTTCTATTGCTTTGAGGCTCAGATTCCATTGAGGTTTTTTGTCCACCAGCAAAAAGCCAGAAAAACTGTCCCAGCTTTTTCCTGCATTTTGTCAGTTCTTCTTGCATTTTTTCTTGCACTTTTGATGGTTTGTGGAAACAGTCATTTTTGTACCCTGTGGCAATTTTTTTTACTGCCTTAAGGCTAGGTTTCCACAGTTTTTTATTTCTACACCTAAAAAACGGCAGAAAAACTGCCACAGCTTTTTCCTGCGTTTTGGCAGTTTTTCTGGCATTTTATCTGCCGTTTTTCCTGGTGTGTGGAAACAGCCAAATTTGTACCCTGTGGCAGTTTTCTCACTGTCTTCAGGTACCACTCTGTGGGTCGGATGTTGAGCGCCCAGTCCACAGAGTGTAAGGAGATAAGGAGTGATTAATAGCATCACTATGTAACTACTCACCTCCCCAGGCCGTATAGTATGCAGGGGGGCATAGTGTCCCCGTGTATAGTATACAGGGGGAATCCTGTCACCAGACTGACAGGACTTCCTGCTCCAATAGCCCCTTTGGGTGGTATACACTATATACAGCTCTCTATAGATAGCTGTGTATAGGATATACAGAAGACAAGATCCCCTTACCTCTCTCGTTCCTGTCCCCGCCAGGTACATGTAGCTCTGCCCCCTAGTGACATCATTATCAGGAGGCGGAGCTACAGATGGGAGCCAGGCTGGTAAGTCTGAGGCTCTGTTCACATTGTCCATTTTGTATAATGTGAACAGACCCTTCTGCCGGTGTCTTCCCAGACAGACTCCAGCTGTTGCTAAACTACAACTCCCAGCATGCCCAGACAGCCAAAGGCTGTCTGGGCATGCTTGGATTTGTAGTTCTGCACCAAATGGAGGCTCCCTGTTTGGGAAGACATTGCATTATGGGCGCTCATTCCTATGGAGAGTGCCAAACATGTCCTAACCCATTTTTTGTTTGTTTGTTTTTTTCTTCTCATTTCAGATCCGTGTATGCAGAGGATTACAGTGAATTTGATGGATTATGGCGGATGAACTGGATTTTTTTTATTTTAATAAATTGGTTAACGAGGGCTGTGGGGGAGTGTTTTTTAAATTTTTCCAATGAGTTAGGTTTTTTTTTTTATTGAATTTTCAGGCTTAGTAGTGGAGGCTGTCTAATAGACGGAATCCATTACTAAGCCGGGGCTTAGCGTTAGCCCAAAAAAAGCTAGCGCTGCCCCACAGAGATGCCAGGAAGAGTCTGTACCAACCTGCCTGGAGCATCAAAAATGGCGCTCCTGGGCCTAGGCGGTAACAGGCTAATGTTATTTAGGCCGGGGAGGGACAGTAACAATGGTCCTCGCCCACCCTGGTAACGTCAGGCTGTTGCTGCTTGGTTGGTATCTGGCTGTGAATAAAAATACGGGGGACCCTATGTGTTTCTTTATTTATTTATTTATTTATTTATGAAAAAAACACATAGGGTTCCCCGTATTTTTATTCACAGCCAGATACCAACCAAGCAGCAACAGCCTGACGTTACCAGGGTGGGCGAGGACCACTTGTTACTGGTCCTCCACAGCCTAAATAACGCCAGCCTGTTACCGACTAGGCCCAGGAGCTCCATTTTTGATGCTCCGGGCCTGTTGGTACTGGCTCTTCCAGGCACCCCTGTGGCGGTGGGTACCGGGGTAATAATTGTACCGGGGTAATAATTGGGGGTTAGCACTAGCTATTTTGGGGGGCTAACGCTAAGCCCACTTAGTAATGGAGTCCGTCTATTAGACAGCATCTACTACTAAGCCTGAAAATTCAATAAAAAAATCACAACACATTGGAAAAATACAATTATTTTCAAAAAACACTCCCCCACAGCCCTCGTTAACCCTTTTATTAAAAGAAAAAAAAACAGTTCATCCGCCGTAATCCATCGAATCAGCTGTAATCCTCTGCATACACAGATCTGAAATGAGAAGAAAAAAAAAACTAAAATTGGTTAGGACATTTGTGGTGCTGTCCGCTGGGGAGAGCGCCCATAATGCAATGTCTACCCAACCAGGGAGCCTCCAATTGGTGCAAAACTACAACTCCCAGCTGTAGTTTATCAACAGCTGGAGTCTCCTTGTCTGGGAGGACACTGCTAGAAGGGTCTGTTCACATTATACAAAATGGACAATGTGAACAGAGAGTCAGACTTACCAGCCTGGTTCCCGTCTGTAGCTCCGCCTCCTAATTATGTCATAACTAGGGGCGGAGCTACAAGGACCCAGCCGAGACTGGAGGGAGGTAAGGGGACTTCTTCATCTTCTCTATATACTATATACAGCTAAATATAGATAGCTGTATATATTGTATACTGCCCAAAGAGTTAACTTACACTGTCCAGCAGTGTAAGTTAACTCTTTCCTTGCCGGGCTGGCATATCGCACAGATCGGCAAGGGCTTAAGTGAGCCAGCAATGTGTATACACATTGCAGGCTCACTGTAAGTTCTACTGCTCAGCATCAGCTGTTCTCCTGGCTCTGCAGCCGTGGGCACAGCTGAGTCCCGACATTCACTTCAGGATGATAGCATTGGGTGTCAGGAGTGATCTGTCCCTTGCTGCAGGTACTACTGCTCCCAACATGGAGCACACTCTGCTTTGTACCTGCATTAATAGACAGATCGCAGCGAGTGTCACTCCTGACACACGATGTGATCCTCCTGTATAATGTATAGATGCGACCGGTCACTCTTCTATGGTCCCCTGCACTGATGTATATATACACCTATTCATATTTCCCACAGAGAGTTGTGATTGGTTGGAACCATCTGGCCAATCACAGCTATCTGAGGGAAATTTGAATAGGTGTGCATATACAGCAGTTCAGGGGACCAAAGAAGAGCGGCTGACCGCATCTATAAATGATACAGAAGGATTGCAACGGACCCGGGGTGATCTGTCAATTAGTAGAGGTACTACTACTCCCATCATGGAACAGTGTGTTCCATGCTGGGAGTAGTAGTACTACCTAAAAAATGTTTTAAAAAAAGTGAAAAACACACACACTACATTTTTATTATTCTCGGCTACATTTTTAGTGCCCTACCCGCCCACATAAATTGATCCCTGTTTAAAAATAATTTAAAATTTTGCTATAAAAAAAGAAAAATGTTGTTAAATACAATTTTTTTCATCACTACTGTATCTTTTTTATTATTATTTTTTAATGGTACCCTACGAAATTTTTATAAAAAGGGTATCTCCATCACTTTTTTGGATGGCTAAACTCCAAAAAAGAATAAAAACTGCCTGCAAAAAAGCCAAAGTTAAAACCCACATGGTTTTTCTTGGCGTTTTTTCACTCCTTTAGGCTGCTTTGGGAGGAAAATGCCAAAGTCTCAGCAAGAGGTCATTTTTTAAAAACTGCCAAGGAGCCCAAAAAAGCCAAAAGGATAAAAAAAACTGCCAAGGAGCCCAGCAAGGAAAGAGTTAACCCACGCTGCTGCTAAGCAGTTCTGGGTTAAGTCTTTGTGCGCTATCCTGTATATACAGTTGTCTATAGATGATTGTATATACAGGATACAGTAGGCAGACGTCAACAATTGGAGGCTCCCTGTTTAGGAACACCCCAGGGGAGAGCACCAAAGATGTACTAACCTTTTTTTTTTTTTTTTCTTTTCTCATTTTAGATACATGAATGCGGAGGACTACGTCAGAGTCGATGGATTACGAAGATGAACAGCATTTTTTAAATGTCAATAAAAGGGTTAACGAGGTATATCCTGCTACTTTTATTATACTATAAGTTAATAAAGAATGTTTATTTTGTTACAAGTTTTTTTGAATGACTCCAGTTCTTTTTGTATGTTTACTCCCATCATGGACAGACTCCGTCCTTGATGGGAGGTATAGTCCAGGGGCTGAGGTGCAGATCACAACAGGTCATTCTCCAGAGACCCGCTGCGATCCGCATTTATTAAGTTAACAAGCTGGCAGCACATGCAGCTACACTGCGCTCCCCGCTGGCTCCAGGTGGGGAATACTGTATAGGCTGTCATAATTCATAATCCCCACCGGAGACAGGAGCTCTTATTGGTGAATAGCTTTTCACCAATCAGAGCTCCTGTCTCCCTGCAGCAGGGATTATGAAATGTGGCAGCATATACAGGAGCCGGCGGGGAGTGCAGTGTAGCCACATGTGCCGCCGGTTTTACAGTTAATAAATGTCTCTGGAGAATGACCCGGTGCGATCTGCCCCTTAGCCCCTGGACTATAACTCCCATCATGTCCGTCTCTCAGCGCTGCGGTACTACAACTACTCCCATCATGGGAGTAATTGTAGTTTAGCAGTGTTAAGGGATGGCTCCTGCATCCCCCGGCTGTCTTGGTAGAACACTTTCCTATGTGTCCTTTTTGATGGTGTATTTTTGCATTAAAAAAAAGTGTGATTGCGCAAAAAAATGCGTCTAAACAAAAAAATTGCAGATGATAAATTAGTATTCACTGTAAAATGCATTCCACAATACACAAAAAATAGAGTACTTGCTTTTTGCTCTATCAAAAAAGACGCACAAAAAAGATGCAATGAAAGTCACTGTGCAAATTTTTGCGCAACAAATATACACAAGAATAAGCGGTAAACTCAATGATAAATCTCCCCCTATATGTGGTTTGAGCTAGTTCCTAAGATAGTACAAGTTCCTGAGTATTCACACTGGTTGAAAGAAGAAAGAAGTCCTAACCTAACTGGAGAATTCCATTAAGGTTTTGGATTGCCAAGAGGTCCTTGACATAGTCTCACCCTCTACTAGTATAAATGTGACATTGGTCTTTCTCGCAAAAGCTGAAGAATGTGTCCAACAGCCCAGAGCAAAGCTGGCACAGTGTACAGTGGATGGTTACTGAAGATCATTGAAGGAAGTTAGCTTGGTCCCAAGCGCCCCAGACTGAACTTTCAATCAGGCAATCACAAAACATTTGTGCAAGATTAGTGCAATCATGCAAAAGGGGTATAAGTTGAGAGCCACAGCAGCACAGTAAGACAAGCAATAGACACCCAGGTGTATACTCAGGTCCCCAGCCCAGGACCTTCTTGCAAGAAATTTTTGTCCACAAAGATTTCTGCATCATTCAAGATACATTATTATAGTATATAGTGCCAACATATTCTCAAGTACTGGACAACAGTCGCTGACCACGCTGCAGTTCGCAACTTTAATTTCCAAATTAATCTGTCAATATGTTTTTGGAATGTAAGAGGCAAGTGGAGTTTCCAAAAGATACCCAAGGAATCATAAGGAGAACATACAAACTCCATGTAGATACACAAAATGGTAGTATAGTTTTATGGCGAGTTGCTTCACTTTTAGTCTAGATGCATCTGAACAGTAACATAGCATTGTTTGCACAAGAAACACCCAATAAGCTGGTAGAAACCATCCCCATCCTATTCTTGTTTGTTGCTTATGGTAGGTTTAGGGATGAGCGAATTGAATCTGATGAATCCAAATTTGTTATGAATTTCTGGAAAAATTAGATTTGCAAGGAATGTGAATATTGCCGCAATTTGATCACACAAATCACTTCATTAAACTCCATTTAGTGTCGTCCAGGCTCCAGAGCATCTAAAATGGTGGATCCACATGTAAGGACATGGGGCAAGGAATCCTGGGAAGGCGAGAAGGCAAGGCAGGAAGGCGGGTAGGCGGGATGACCCTGAATCCCATGCAGCATGCAGCCTATCAGCAGCCAGCCACCCCTGTGATGTCTCAGCTCTATATTATCAGCAGCCATCTTGCGGCCAGTCAGATCAGCGTTCTATTGCAGAGAGAGAGGGACAGAAAGCAATGTGTTGCACAGAAAAGCATTTTTTCAGCAGTAATTCACCTCAAGCCCAAATCCAGCCTAGAAGCACTGATAGGGAAGGGAAAGCAATTGAGAGAGAAAGTGCAATTGTGGGTGTATTACACAGCGACTGTGTGCTGCAGCACTGGTGTGTACAACAACTGAAAAGCTAATAGTAGCCAGCCAGTTAGGGTGAGCAGAGCACTAAAAGCGTATTGTCCTCTATTAAAGGGGTTCTCCGGTGCTTAAACATCTTATCCCCTATCCGCCCCTCAATGCAAGCCTACGGGAGGGGGCATGATAGCTATCACGCTCCCTCCCGTAGGCTTGCATTGCGGGGCGGAGCGTGACGTCACACACCGGCGCAGGCGTGATGTCACACGCCGCCCGCCCTGTAGTCGCCGGTAATCAGTCCCGGAGCGAACATGCTCCGGGGACTGATTACAAACTGGGTGCCGCGTGCATGATCCCGGGGGTCCCCAGATGTTTAAGCACCGGAGAACCCCTTTAAGTGTAACCTGTGTGTACATCTAAGTGGTGTACCATTTTGTTCCTGTTAAAGTCTCAAGGGCCTGATTACTGTAAAAGGCCAGACAAAAGTATACACCTGCTGGTGTTGTAGACAAATACTGTTTTAAGTGTACTGGAGCACATTGTACTCCCCTCATAAGTGCATACCACATACGTACATGTCATATCTGTCTTGGTCTGTGTTCACACACAGCTATTGGATATGCTTGTGTGTGAACAGTTTTATGTTCCCTGGCCAGGGAATAGTTAATGTCTCTGGCTTGCTTTCCAATTGCTCCTAGGGTGTGTCTAGATAAGGATAAGTTCAGCCTAGCCTCAGGGCTGGGGATACTTCATTATAGCCTGACTTGCTAAGAATCTGGACATGCTACATGGAGCTCTTGGTGAAACACTCTTTGTTTGAGCTTTTAATCTACTATCTCTGTTTTAGCATGCACTTTGTATTTTATGGTTTTAGCCTATGTTTTGTGGCATGTTTTGTGACAATCTTAGTAGATTTCAAGCTTTGTTTGTTTTGTCGGTTTCAGGATTTGTATGTTCTTTTTGCTATTTGTCTGTTCACACTGTGTTTTCTCTTGTATCCGTTTATATTTCTGTTTTCCTACTGGGTCGGCTTCTGACCACACTGTGGAGTGTGTTGCTGGCCAGTAGTCTATATGGATTTATTATTGTTGGCTACTTCGTTAGTGGAGTGGAGAGTCCAGTTTGTGTGTCCTATGTTGCATCCCTGTTACCGTTCCATGGGGACTCCTTGTCTACTGGAGGTGTTTTTAGGGTTTGTGATTTATCCTGTCTTGTGTTCAGTGTGAATAGTGTTCTATAATTATATCCTGTTGTATCAGTTTTTCTGAGTTGTAACTAGGCATCCCTGATACGTTCCTTGGGGACTCCTTGTCTACTGGAGGTGTTAGGATGGGATTGCGATATTCCTGTTTAGCGATAGATCCCGTTTACCCGTCCGTGGGGACTCAGAGGGTATTGTTATTCCTGTGTCTATCAGAGGTTTTTCTAGGGGATTAAGTTTATTCCTGTTTTGTTCTGGAATATATTCAGACCTATCCATTTTTCTGTCTGATGTTTTGAACTCTATATATTTATTTGTTCTTGATTTCAGATATTTCAGAGTTCTGTACATGACTACTAATCTATAGTGTCCTCTGTTCACGACCACTGAGTCCTCTGTTCATGTCTGCTGATCTATAGTGTCCTCTGTTCATGACCGCTGATCCAGAGTGTCCCCTGTGATGTTCACTGATCTGTGTCCTCTGAACTTAATATGTTACAGAGTTCCATGTTCCTGTTATGTTTCTGGTTTGTGACCGACATGTGCACTTTACCTCAGGGAGGGACCAGCACCCAGTTGTCGATCCACCGGTTAGGGTGGATGGGCAAGTAGGCAGGGAGAGCGGTTTTAGGGTCAGTTTAGGGCTCCCTCTCCCTCTCCCCTGGCCGGTCCTTGATAGTACAGCTACGTGGTGTACCATTTTGTTCCTATTAAAGTCTTAAGGACCTAGTTACTGTGAAAGGCCAGCCAAAAGTATACACCTGCTGGCTGGTGTAGTTGACAAATAGTAGTGGAGCGTATTGTCCTCCCCTCATATATGCACTAAGAATGTCAGGCAGAGAAGTGCCAGGACGTACACAGAGGAGAGGCAGAGGCCTAAATTCATCAGGCGCAGGCAGAGGTCGCAGCAGACTAGGGGCGAGTGGCAGCAGGAATCGCAGCGAGAGGCCTGAGCTTATTCAGCCACTATATAGTCTCCTCATACTGCCACCACCTCCAGGCTGTGTCATTCAGTCACTATATGGTCTCCTCTTGCTGTCACTAACTCCAGGCTGTGTCATTCAGCCACTAGATGGTCTCCTCATGATTCTGCCACCTCCAGGTTGTGTCATTCAGCCACTATATGGTCCCCTCATGCTGCCACCAACTCCAGGCTGTGCCATTTAGCCACTATATGGTCTACTCATGCTTCCGCCACCTCCAGGCTGTGTCATTCAGCCACTATATGTCTCCTCATGCTGCTGCCACCTCCAGGCTGTGTCATTCAGGCACTATATGGTCTCCTCATGCTGCTGCCACCTCCACGCTGTGTCATTCAGCCACCATATGGTCTCCTTATACTGATGCCACCTCCAGGCTCTGTCATTGTGCTCTGTGACAGTGATTCTAATAGCGACGCCTCTAATCTGCATGTCACACTGAATAACAGTATTATTTCACTAACCAAGCACACACCCTATGCGTCTTAGAACAAAGCAAAGTGTTCTACGCCCCTATTGAGGCTCTCTGTAGGCCAGAAATAGCCGTTTTTAATAGAGATTTGCCACAAATAAATTTGGAGTAGACCAAATTTTTTCGGAAAATTTGGCGAATCGGCCGAATCGAATTTATAAAAAATTTGCTCATCTCTAGGTAGGTTTATTAGGTAGAGGTCAATCAGACTTCTATAACAATTTTCATAGAGAAGATTATAAGACCTATTGGGGAATGAATACAATCATTGGAATGTCAGAGCACTCTAACATGCACCACAGTGATATTTTCCCAGTACAATTAAAATACAGACTGAATCAGCATTAGAGGTAATGTGGGAATTTTTTCTTTCTTTCTAAAAAGTATCACAAAAATAGAACATGAAGCCAAAATCAACACAGTAATTTCCTAAACTTGGCAACAGTAGAAAAAAAATCTGCATAGACGATAGACACCCACTTCATCTCATAACCCCTAAAGCAGGTGTACAGTCATTTCCGATTCCTACTTCCTAAATGTAGCCCACGTCAGAGCTTGTACATCTGCTATCAAAGGAAAGCTAAGTCAGCGCATGGAAATAGGGTCAAAGGTCCAGAGATTTATGACAGTTCAGAATATACTTTTGGAATGAGATTATGATTGCCGGTATGGCTGAGTATCTTAAAACAACTTAACAGCCCTACAACTGGGTTTACACAGGGTCATTTATTTTTTTTTTTTTACATTTATCACATTCAGCAATATGAGTGATATTAGAAAATAAAATGAATGAATTCTCATTTACATGTTACATCAGTAACTTAACCCCATAGTGAACAGCCATACATTTTTATGGCAGCTAGGCTGATGCCTTTTTACAGACGCAGCATAGCTGCCAAGCACGTACCTCCAGTTTTGGGATTGCGGGAGCTCGGTTGTAAGCATGACAACTAAACTTCTGTGCTAACTGCCAGGATGGAAAACCCCATATTCTGAATTTTTACCCTATTACATGCTGGAGGCAAATCTTGACTGTGGCATGTGAAGGTTTCCGTGGGGCTCTGTCCAGCCCAGCTACACTATCAGCAGGTGAAGATGTATTTCCAAGGCAGCTGGGGATTTTAGAAAGGCCCCCAGGTCTGCCTTCATCATGTCTGTATACATTCTTCTGGAGGCATGGATGTATAGGCATAATATACTACACTACAATGTGTGGCCCAGCGGCCAGACCACCCGCAATCAACTACTTATCCCTTATATAGCGGATAGGGGATGTCATTTTACAACGGAAATCTCCTTTCATTAAAATAATGGATGGCAGCCCCATAAAAATGGCAGCCCAAAAACAAAACTGGAAAAATAGCAATCAAAAATTCATATGTATATAAAAGAGGGTTGGGGGGCTCACACTATGTAAATATATACTGTGTGATAAATATTTCTGTGTTACACGTAACCCCACGTGTCAAAAGAGATAAAAAAGAAAATGCATTGAATTGATACAGACCTCTAGGTATATATAAGTGTAATTGTTGAAATGCAAATAACCAGATGAATAAGGTGGGGATATAATTATGAGTTAGTTAATGATCAATGTGGATAGTAAATATAATTGTAGGCTAGTTGTATAGATAATATAATGGTATTTATTAGGTAAAATTAAAGGGGTTATCCAGGAAAAAACTTTTTTTGTATATCAACTGGCTCCATAAAGTTAAACAGATTTGTAAATTACTTCTATTAAAAAATCTTAATCCTTTAGTACTTATGAGCTTCTGAAGTTGTGTCTCAGGAACCGCCCAGTTTAGAAGAGGTTTGCTATGGGGATTTGCTTCTAAACTGGGCAGTTCCCGAGACACGTGTCATCAGAGAGCACTTAGACAGAAAAGAACAACCTTAACTTCAGAAGCTCATAAGTACTGAAAGGATTAAAGGGGTACTCCGGTGCTTAGACATCTTATCCCCTATCACGCCCCCTCCCATAGGCTTGCATTGAGGGACAGAGCGTGACATCCCACGGGGGCGGGGGGCGTGACGTCACACGCCGCCCGCCCTGTAGTCGCCGGTAATCAGTCCCAGAGCGAACACGCTCCGGGGACTGATTACAAATGGGGTGCCGCGTGCAAGATCACGGGGGTCCCCAGTGGCGGGACTCCCGCGATCAGGCAATTTATCCCCTATCCTTTGGATAGGGGATAAGATGTCTAAGCACCGGAGTACCCCTTTAAGATTTTTTAATAGAAGTAATTTCCAAATCTGTTCAACTTTCTGGAGCCAGGTGATGTATATAAAAAAGTTTTTTCCTGGATAACCCCTTTAATTACACAGAATAGTCCAAGCAGGGCCCTTGCTATGGACTAGCTGATTAAATACAATACGAATCAAATTTGAAATCAAATAACATAAAATCGGATAGAAAGCATATAAAAAGATCCATATAGCAGCCACCTATTGATGCATTTATAGTATAGTGTTTCGGAATTAATCCAGTAATATCTGGCCGTAGCTTCAGCAATAGCTAAGCTTTAGATCCTTTAGATCTGGCAACAGTTAATGGGTGTGAGCCTGGTCCTATGGCGTAGGTATATAGATGACATCATTTTAGTTTGGCAAATTTTTTTTGATGATTTGAACCTGTTTTTAAAAGATCTTAACAAAAACAATTGGAATCTTTCGTTTACTGCATCTAATGACCCCACATCTATAGAGTTTCTAGATCTCAAAATAACAAGTACTGGCAATAAACTAGAATTATGCACCTTCCACAAACCCAAGGCAAAAAACAGTTCTATCCTTTTTTCCAGTTGCCACCTTCCTATGTGGCTTCTTAATATCCCATCTGGACAATATAGACGTTTGAAACGCAACTGTACATATGACGATCAATACCAAATGGAAGCCCAATCCTTTACAGATAAATTTAAGGAAAAGGGATACCCCAACTCGATCCTACAAAAAGCTAGAACCAAAATTTAAAACAAAGACATAAATACGTATTTCACAGACATACCCACGACATCAAAATAAGATGACCAAACATGTCTTATATTGCCTTTTAACCAAGAACACAAAAAAATAGATTTTTTTTTTTTTTTAAAGCACTGGCATCTACTACACCAGGACAAAATTGTAAACACCATTTTAACACCAACCCCCTCTATTATCTACACAAAAAAACCCTAATCTTAATTTACAGGTAGCTCCAACTATTCAAAATAAATCAGGATCACATACAGACAATACATGACTTCATTTGAAAGTTTTTTTTTTTAGATGTAACATATGTTCCAATTGCAAACTCATCAAATTCCAAAAGAAAAACTGATATATATCTGCTCTACAGTGAATAATTTCCAATTGGAAATTATGGACAATATTTCCTGCAACACTAAAGGCATAATATATATTATAAAATGTGGCTGTAACAAGCAATACATGGGGGAAAAAAAGAGCACTTAAAACACGCATTTCAGAGCATATTTACAATTCAAAAAAAGGGTAATATTAAACACCCATTATCCTTACACTATTTACAAAACCATCAACAAGATCCATCTAATATGATATTTACTGGTAGACATGAATGGAGGGGGCGTGGCGTGACGTCACGTCCCCAGTCCCGGAAACCCGGAGGTTTCCAAAACTGGAGATTCAGCACCCGCATAGAATGCAGGTGCTGCAGGGATGCTCAGGAATGCTCAGCCCGATGCTGAGACCCCCGCGATCAGACATCTTATCCCCTATCCTCTGGATAGGGGATAAAATGTTTTTGCCCGGAATACCCCTTTAAAAAATAAATTTATCAAATTTTTTTTTATCAAGAATGTTTCAAAGAAAAATTATTTTAACATTATAATTTTTTATCATCACAATTTATACCAGTAATTTATTCCAATTTATTCTAAATTATTCCAATCTAATAACTACTTGTCCTATTCTATATTGCAAATATGTCACACCACTTTTTATACAATATTCACATTTTCCCTTTTTTCGTATTTTTCTTTATTCTATTTTTATTAATTTTTTCATCCATTTTTTAGTTTTCATTTTTTCAATTTTTTTCTACTAATTAATACATTTTTTCCATTCCTTCAATTGTATCATCCTCTCACCTATTTTTATCTCACACCTTAGTAAATCACACCCTTCCAACATATCCCAATTTACACTTATTTATTCATACGTATAACTTTTTGAAATATAAATTCAATCCAACACTCCCTACCATTCTAAAAACAAATCCAACCCATAATTTTCATATCTCAACCAACCTATCTAGTCTTCATTTTTATTTTCTATATATGCTTCAATACACCATTTAGACTAGTTGTATATAGTGATGTCGCCAACATAAAATTTTCGGTTCGCGAACGGCAAACGCGAACTTCCGCAAATGTTCGCGAACCGGGCGAACCGCCATTGATTTCAATGGGCAGGCGAATTTTAAAACCCACAGGGACTCTTTCTGGGCACAATAGTGATTTAAAAGTTGAAAGTTGTTTCAAGGGGACTAATACCTGGACTGTGGCGTGCTGGAGGGGGATCCATGGCAAAACTCCCATGGAAAATTACATAGTTGATGCAGAGTCTGGTTTTAATACATAAAGGGCATGTCACGATGCCGGCTGGCAGGTAGTGGATCCTCTGTGCCAGAGAGGGATTGGCGTGGACCGTGCTAGTGGACCGGTTCTAAGCCACTACTGGTTTTCACCAGAGCCCGCCGCAAAGCGGGATGGTCTTGCTGCGGCGGTAGTGACCAGGTCGTATCCACTAGCAACGGCTCACCTCTCTGGCTGCTGAAGATAGGCGCGGTACAAGGGAGTAGGCAATAGCAAGGTCGGACGTAGCAGAAGGTCGGGGCAGGCAGCAAGGATCGTAGTCAGGGGCAACGGCAGAAGGTCTGGAAACACAGGCAAGGAACACACAAGGAACGCTTTCACTGGCACTAAGGCAACAAGATCCGGCAAGGGAGTGCAGGGGAAGTGAGGTGATATAGGGAAGTGCACAGGTGAACACACTGATTGGAACCACTGCGCCAATCAGCGGCGCAGTGGCCCTTTAAATCGCAGAGACCCGGCGCGCGCGCGCCCTAGGGAGCGGGGCCGCGCGCGCCGGGACAGAACAGACGGAGAGCGAGTCAGGTAGGGGAGCCGGGGTGCGCATCGCGAGCGGGCGCTACCCGCATCGCGAATCGCACCCCGGCTGGCAGCGGAATCGCAGCGCCCCGGGTCAGAGGACGTGACCGGAGCGCTGCCGCGGGGAGAGTGAAGCGAGCGCTCCGGGGAGGAGCGGGGACCCGGAGCGCTCGGCGTAACAGTACCCCCCCCCTTGGGTCTCCCCCTCTTCTTAGAGCCTGAGAACCTGAGGAGCAGACTTTTGTCTAGGATGTTGTCCTCAGGTTCCCAGGATCTCTCTTCAGGACCACAACCCTCCCAGTCCACTAAAAAAAAATTTTTCCCTCTGACCTTTTTGGCAGCTAAAATTTCTTTGACCGAGAAGATGTCCGAGGAGCCGGAAACAGGAGTGGGAGGAACAGATTTGGGAGAAAAACGGTTGAGGATGAGTGGTTTGAGAAGAGAGACGTGAAAGGCATTAGGGATACGAAGAGAGGGAGGAAGAAGAAGTTTATAAGAAACAGGATTAATTTGACACAAAATTTTGAAAGGACCAAGATAGCGTGGTCCCAACTTGTAGCTAGGGACACGGAAGCGGACATATTTAGCGGAGAGCCATACCTTGTCTCCAGGGGAAAAAACGGGGGGAGCTCTTCTTTTCTTATCCGCGAACTTCTTCATGCGTGATGAAGCCTGTAAGAGAGAATTTTGGGTCTCTCTCCATATGATGGAAAGGTCACGAGAAATTTCATCCACAGCGGGCAGACCAGAGGGCAAGGGAGTAGGGAGGGGGGGAAGAGGGTGACGGCCGTACACCACGAAAAATGGGGATTTGGAGGAAGACTCAGAGACCCTGAAGTTATACGAGAATTCGGCCCATGGGAGGAGATCTGCCCAGTCATCCTGGCGGGAGGAAACAAAATGTCGCAAATAATCACCCAAGATCTGGTTAATCCTTTCTACTTGTCCATTGGACTGGGGATGATATGCAGAAGAAAAATTTAATTTAATCTTGAGTTGTTTACAGAGAGCCCTCCAGAATTTAGACACGAATTGGACGCCTCTATCCGAGACAATCTGCGTAGGCAACCCGTGAAGACGAAAAATGTGTACAAAAAATTGTTTAGCCAACTGAGGCGCAGAAGGAAGACCAGGAAGAGGGATGAAATGTGCCATTTTGGAGAATCGATCAACGACCACCCAAATAACAGTGTTGCCACGGGAAGGGGGTAAATCAGTAATAAAATCCATACCAATCAGAGACCAAGGCTGTTCGGGGACAGGCAGAGGATGAAGAAAACTAGCGGGCTTCTGGCGAGGAGTCTTATCCCGGGCACAGATAGTGCAGGCTCGCACAAAGTCCACAACATCCGTCTCCAGAGTCGGCCACCAATAGAAGCGGGAGATGAGTTGCACAGATTTCTTGATACCCGCATGACCTGCGAGACGGGAGGAGTGACCCCATTTGAGGATTCCGAGGCGTTGGCGAGGAGAAACAAAGGCCTTTCCTGGAGGAGTCTGCCTGATGGAGGCAGGAGAAGTGGAGATCAGGCAGTCAGGTGGAATGATGTGTTGCGGAGAGAGTTCAATTTCTGAGGCATCCGAGGAACGAGAGAGAGCATCGGCCCTAATGTTCTTATCGGCAGGACGAAAGTGAATCTCAAAATTAAATCGGGCAAAGAACAGAGACCACCGGGCCTGGCGAGGATTCAGCCGTTGGGCAGACTGGAGGTAGGAGAGATTCTTGTGGTCGGTGTAGATAATAACAGGAGAACTTGATCCCTCCAGCAGATGCCTCCATTCCTCTAGTGCTAATTTAATGGCTAGAAGCTCTCGATCCCCGATGGAGTAGTTCCTCTCCGCTGGAGAGAAGGTCCTAGAGAAAAAACCACAAGTGACAGCATGCCCGGAAGAATTTTTTTGTAGAAGAACAGCTCCAGCTCCCACTGAGGAGGCATCAACCTCCAATAGGAAGGGTTTGGAAGGGTCAGGTCTGGAGAGGACGGGAGCCGAAGAAAAGGCAGACTTGAGTCGTTTAAAGGCGTCTTCTGCTTGAGGGGGCCAGGACTTGGGATCAGCATTTTTTTTGGTTAAAGCCACGATAGGAGCCACAATGGTAGAAAAATGTGGAATAAATTGCCTGTAATAATTGGCGAACCCCAAAAAGCGTTGGATAGCACGGAGTCCGGAGGGGCGTGGCCAATCTAAGACGGCAGAGAGTTTGTCTGGATCCATCTGTAGTCCCTGGCCAGAGACCAAATATCCTAGAAAAGGAAGAGATTGGCATTCAAACAGACATTTCTCAATTTTGGCATAGAGTTGGTTGTCACGAAGTCTCTGAAGAACCATACGGACATGCTGGCGGTGTTCTTCTAGATTGGCAGAAAAAATTAGGATATCGTCCAGATATACAACAACACAGGAGTATAATAGATCACGAAAAATTTCATTGACAAAGTCTTGGAAGACGGCAGGGGCGTTGCACAGTCCAAAGGGCATGACCAGATACTCAAAGTGTCCATCTCTGGTGTTAAATGCCGTTTTCCACTCGTCCCCCTCTCTGATGCGGATGAGGTTATAGGCGCCTCTTAAGTCCAATTTAGTGAAGATGTGGGCACCTTGGAGGCGATCAAAGAGTTCAGAGATGAGGGGTAAGGGGTAGCGGTTCTTAACCGTGATTTTATTAAGACCGCGGTAGTCAATGCATGGACGTAGGGAGCCATCTTTTTTGGACACAAAGAAAAATCCGGCTCCGGCAGGAGAGGAGGATTTACGGATAAAGCCCTTTTTTAGATTCTCCTGGACGTATTCGGACATGGCAAGAGTCTCTGGGGCAGAGAGAGGATAAATTCTGCCCCGGGGTGGAGTAGTGCCCGGGAGGAGGTCGATAGGGCAATCATAAGGCCTGTGAGGAGGTAGAGTCTCAGCTTGTTTTTTGCAGAAAACATCCGCGAAGTCCATATAGGCCTTAGGGAGACCGGTTACTGAAGGAACCACAGAGTTACGGCAAGGGTTACTGGGAACCGGTTTTAGACAGTTCTTGGAACAAGAGGACCCCCAACTCTTGATCTCCCCAGTGGACCAATCCAGGGTAGGGGAATGAAGTTGAAGCCAGGGAAGTCCAAGGAGAATTTCCGAGGTGCAATTGGGGAGGACCAAAAGTTCAATCCTCTCATGATGAGATCCGATGCTCATAAGAAGGGGCTCCGTGCGGAAACGTATGGTACAGTCCAATCTTTCATTATTTACACAATTGATGTAGAGGGGTCTGGCGAGACTGGTCACCGGAATGTTGAACCTGTTGACGAGAGAGGCCAAAATAAAATTTCCTGCAGATCCAGAGTCCAAGAAGGCCACTGTAGAGAAGGAGAAGGCAGAGGCAGACATCCGCACAGGCACAGTAAGACGTGGAGAAGCAGAGTAGACATCAAGGACTGTCTCATCTTTGTGCGGAGTCAGCGTACGTCTTTCCAGGCGGGGAGGACGGATAGGACAATCTCTCAGGAAGTGTTCGGTACTAGCACAGTACAGGCAGAGGTTCTCCATACGGCGTCGTGTCCTCTCTTGAGGTGTCAGGCGAGACCGGTCGACCTGCATAGCCTCCACGGCGGGAGGCACAGGAACAGATTGCAGGGGACCAGAGGAGAGAGGAGCCGAGGAGAAGAAACGCCTCGTGCGAACAGAGTCCATATCTTGGCGGAGTTCCTGACGCCTTTCGGAAAAACGCATGTCAATGCGAGTGGCTAGGTGAATAAGTTCATGTAGATTAGCAGGAATTTCTCGTGCGGCCAGAACATCTTTAATGTTGCTGGATAGGCCTTTTTTGAAGGTCGCGCAGAGGGCCTCATTATTCCAGGACAATTCTGAAGCAAGAGTACGGAATTGTACGGCATACTCGCCAACGGAAGAATTACCCTGGACCAGGTTCAACAGGGCAGTCTCAGCAGAAGAGGCTCGGGCAGGTTCCTCAAAGACACTTCGGATTTCCGAGAAGAAGGAGTGTACAGAGGCAGTGACGGGGTCATTGCGGTCCCAGAGCGGTGTGGCCCATGACAGGGCTTTTCCGGACAGAAGGCTGACTACGAAAGCCACCTTAGACCTTTCAGTGGGAAACAGGTCCGACATCATCTCCAGATGCAGGGAACATTGGGAAAGAAAGCCACGGCAAAACTTAGAGTCCCCATCAAATTTATCCGGCAAGGATAAGCGTATCCCAGGAGCGGCCACTCGCTGCGGAGGAGGTGCAGGAGCTGGCGGAGGAGATGACTGCTGAAGCTGTGGTAGTAACTGTTGTAGCATAACGGTCAGTTGAGACAGCTGTTGGCCTTGTTGCTATATCTGTTGTGACTGCTGGGCGACCACCGTGGTGAGGTCAGCGACAACTGGCAGAGGAACTTCAGCGGGATCCATGGCCGGATCTACTGTCACGATGCCGGCTGGCAGGTAGTGGATCCTCTGTGCCAGAGAGGGATTGGCGTGGACCGTGCTAGTGGACCGGTTCTAAGCCACTACTGGTTTTCACCAGAGCCCGCCGCAAAGCGGGATGGTCTTGCTGCGGCGGTAGTGACCAGGTCGTATCCACTAGCAACGGCTCAACTCTCTGGCTGCTGAAGATAGGCGCGGTACAAGGGAGTAGGCAATAGCAAGGTCGGACGTAGCAGAAGGTCGGGGCAGGCAGCAAGGATCGTAGTCAGGGGCAACGGCAGAAGGTCTGGAAACACAGGCAAGGAACACACAAGGAACGCTTTCACTGGCACTAAGGCAACAAGATCCGGCAAGGGAGTGCAGGGGAAGTGAGGTGATATAGGGAAGTGCACAGGTGAACACACTGATTGGAACCACTGCGCCAATCAGCGGCGCAGTGGCCCTTTAAATCGCAGAGACCCGGCGCGCGCGCGCCCTAGGGAGCGGGGCCGTGCGCGCCGGGACAGAACAGACGGAGAGCGAGTCAGGTAGGGGAGCCGGGGTGCGCATCGCGAGCGGGCGCTACCCGCATCGCGAATCGCACCCCGGCTGGCAGCGGAATCGCAGCGCCCCGGGTCAGAGGACGTGACCGGAGCGCTGCCGCGGGGAGAGTGAAGCGAGCGCTCCGGGGAGGAGCGGGGACCCGGAGCGCTCGGCGTAACAGGGCATAAATCACCTATTATTCCTAAATGGTTTGGAATAACGTGCTTTAGCCCCCTTTAGGCAGCACATAGATCCCCCCTTTAGGCAGCACATAGATTCCCCCAGATTAGGCAGCACATAGTTAGAGCCCCCCTTTAGGCAGCACATAGGTAGAGCCTCCCTTTAGGCAGCACATAGAGCCCCCTTTAGGCAGCACATAGTTAGATCCCCCTTTTAGGCAGCACATAGAGCCCCCTTTAGGCAGCACATATTTAGATCCCCCTTTAGGCAGCACATAGATTCCTCCATTTTAGGCAGCACATAGTTAGAGCCCCCCTTTAGGCAGCACTGGTTACATTTCACTGCCAAAAAAGGTATTTTTTTATTTTTATGTGAACAACTGTCACACCAAATGTGATTTGCACTAGTGGGACAATGAGCAAAAATGGTTGCCAGCGGAGTTCCCCTTTTAAGCAGAGGTCCCCAACCAGGGTGCCTCCAGCAGTTGCAAGACACATGGACTGAACTTATAGCCCTTTTAATACTGTAGTTAGTTGCTTGAAGGAAATTAAGTTTTACACTGGAGTACCCCTTTTAACCAGCGGTTCCCTCCCAACCAGGGTGCCTCCAGCTGTTGCAAGACACACGGACTGATATTTGAGCCCTACAAAGGGCTTTTTTGGGTGCTGTCCTTAAAGCAGATGTTAGACTAGTGCTTTAGGAGTAAAGTGGACCCTGAATACACCACCTAGCAGCAACCTAGCTATCGCTTTCCCTATACAGCAGGAGCAGCTTCACTGTCCCTCCACTTTCTAAGCCTGCAGCATGCTTAATGAGGGTAAAATGGCATCCGTGCAGGAGGTAGGAGGGTCTGGAAGGGAGGGACTGCTGCTGATTGGCTGTAATGTGTCTGTTGACTCTGACTCACAGGGTCAAAGTTTACCGCAATGTTAAAGTATAGGCGGCGAATTGAGCTTCACATATGTTCGCCTGGCGATGCGAACGCGAACATGCTAAGTTCGCCGGGAACTGTTCGCGGGCGAACAATTCGCAACATCTCTAGTTGTATATGATTGAAATAAATCTTCCTAATATATAATGATCTAATATATCAAGTTTTATGTACAATCCAGTCCATGTTTTACAAACAGCCTACAACCCAGTCCACAGCTTACAATGAACTTTAAATTGCCGCCAATTAAGTAACATGGACTATATAAACTCCAAAGCAATGTGGGGTACATTATAGCTATTGAAAAAGAGGTTTCCCCTAAACGCATCTAGCAATATAAGCATACCATATAGACCACATCCAAGATCGATCTCTGCCATCTACATTCACAACAGCTGGAACCCCCTGCAACCGGGACCACTGTTCTAAATGTGCGCACTCTGCCACAAGGACGCTGTTTGTTCATACCAGTTGAACATCACCATCTGCCTGCATCCACTCACCACCTACTTGCTGCAATTCCATCCACACAGTTGGACATCTCTCCGTGCCCCACCAGAGGAACCTCAGGATTCATCGCGCAGACATAGGCATTGAGCCGGCTGCCTAGCTGAGCCAGTCTGCGACAAGGAGCCCAGCACACCAGGGGCTACCATCCCAGGATCCAGGGGCGTACCTAGAGCATTTGGCACCCGGGGCGGACCCTTTGTTTGGCACCCCCTGCCCACCACACACACGCACCCCCCCCTAATTACACCCCCTCGCTCCCCTCCCCCCAGGGACGGACTGACAACACTCGGGGCCCCGGACCAAAAAAAAAGACAAGGGCCCCTGCTAGGCTCTGCAGCTCGTCAATCTTCTGCCACGCTCCCATTCCACCCAAATCCCACACACAATAAATAAAAATTTATATATGTAAGAAACACTTTAACGTAGGTAAATTTCCATGACCAATAATACTGGTATACAAGGAGCAAATATATACCACCACACAATAACTGGATAATACCGCCATACTGTACTGAATAAAACCACTATATACAGACCAGTATACTATACAGGATCTGTATACAATATAAGTGATTATATACAGGACCATATAGCGGTAGATAACAGCTGTACACAGGATGTGTATACCATATAAGTGATTATATACAGGACCATATGGCGGTAGGTATCAGCTGTACACAGGATGTGTATACCATATAAGTGATTACAGTTACATTTTGGGACTCACAATTACGTCTTTTCTGATCAGCGGCGTCCTCTTTCCTTTTCTTCTCTGTCCGGATAAGACATCTGCAGGAAAAACATGTCAGACTCTGCATATATTCAGTGCCCTCCCCTCCTCTACAATCTTCCCATCTATAGGCCCACAAACTGTAATAATGCCCTCCTTGGTGTCCTGCACAGTAAAAGGGCAGGTAGGTAGCCAGGAAACCCCCTCTTTCCCATAGGTAAATGCAGAGTTACACCCCCCCTCTTTCCCATAGGTATATGCAGAGTCACCCCCCCCTCTTTCCCATAGGTATATGCAGAGCTACCCCCCCCTCTTTCCCATAGGTATATGCAGAGCTACCCCCCCCTCTTTCCCATAGGTATATGCAGAGTTACACTATATGCCTATGGGGAAGGGGGGGTGTAGTTCTGCATATACATATGGGAAAGAGGGGGGGGGGTAGCTCTGCATATACTTATGGGAAAGAGGGGGGTAGCTCTGCATATACCTATGGGGAAGAGGGGGGGGGTGTAGCTCTGCATATACCTATACAGAGCTACACCCCACCCTCTATACATCTATATAATAATAAAATAATAAATGAAAAAAAAGTGGTTCTGTTTCACAGTGATCTCACCAGCAGAATAGTGAGTACAGCTCTGGAGTATAATACAATATTCTGGGTCCTAAGGCAGTGTTTGCCAATCCAGGCGCCTCCAGCTATTGCAAAACTACAACTCCCAGCATGCCTAGACAGCCAAAGGCTGTCCGGGCATGCTGGCAGTTGTAGTGTTGCAACAGCTGGAGGCTCCCTGGTTGGGAAACCCTGGGTTAGGCCTTAAAGGGGTAGTCCAGTGGTGAAAAACTTATCCCCTATCCTAACGATAGGGGATAAGTTTGAGATCGCGGGGGGTCCGACCGCTGGGGCCTCCTGCGATCTCTCTGTACGGGGGCCAGGCTCTCCGGCCAGATAGCGGGTGTCGACCCCCGCACGAAGCAGTGGCTGACACGCCCCCTCCATACATCTCTATGGCAGAGCCGTGGATTGCCGAAGGCAGCGCCAGAGTTGTATTGAGGGGGCGTGTCGGCTGCTGCTTCGTGCGGAGGTCGACACGCCCCCTTCCCGCAGGCTGTCGGGGCCCCGTACAGGAGATCGCAGGGGGCCCCAGCGGTCGGACCCCCGCGATATCAAACTTATCCCCTATCCTTAGGATAGGGGATAAGTTGTTCACCACTGGGTTCACCACTGGACTACTCCTTTAAGGCAGTGTTTGCCAACCCGGGCACCTCCAGCTGTTGCAAAACTACAACTCCCAGCATGCCTAGACAGCCAAAGGCTCTCCGAGCATGCTGGCAGTTGTACTTTTGCAACAGCTGGAGGCTCCCTGGTTGGGAAACACTGGGTTAGGCCTTAAGGCAGTGTTTGCCAACCCGGGCGCCTCCAGCTGTTGCAAAACTACAACTCCCAGCATGCCTAGACAGCCAAAGGCTCTCCTAGCATGCTGGCAGTTGTACTTTTGCAACAGCTGGAGGCTCCCTGGTTGGGAAACACTGGGTTAGGCCTTAAGGCAGTGTTTGCCAACCCAGGCGCCTCCAGCTATTGCAAAACTACAACTCCCAGCATGCCTAGAAAGCCAAAGGCTCTCCGGGCATGCTGGCAGTTGAAGTGTTGCAACAGCTGGAGGCTCCGTGGTTGGGAAACACTGGGTTAGGCCTTAAGGCAGTGTTTGTTAACCCGGGCGCCTCCAGCTGTTGCAAAACTACAACTCCCAGCATGCCTAGACAGCCAAAGGCTCTCCAAGCATGCTGGCAGTTGTACTTTTGCAACAGCTGGAGGCTCCCTGTTGGGAAACACTGGGTTAGGCCTTAAGGCAGTGTTTGCCAACCCAGGTGCCTCCAGCTATTGCAAAACTACAACTCCCAGCATGCCTAGACAGCCAAAGGCTCTCCGGGCATGCTGGCAGTTGTAGTGTCGCCAACCCGGGCGCCTCCAGCTGTTGCAAAATTACAACTGCCAGCATGCCCGGAGAGCCTTTGGCTGTCCGGGCATGCTGGCAGTTGCAGTTTTGCAACAGCTGGAGGTACCCTGTTTGGGAAACACTGGCTTAGGCCCTAAGGCAGTGTTTGCCAATCTGGGTGCCTCCAGATTACCTATATGGTGGTGGGGGATGGGAGGGAGGCCATGCAGGTGGGGAGCTGGTTACCTGTACGGCCACAGTAGCGGGAGGCCTGGCGCTGCAACATTCTGCTGGAGGGCGCATGCTCATCTGCAGCGCGCTCCTCTCTGCCGGCACCACGTCTCACGTTAGTGATGACGCTTCTTCTAGGCAGCCACAGCGGTTCTGTAGGGCCGCAGGCTGTCTGGGAGGTAAGGAAAGGGGGGGGCACGGCTCTGGGGGGGGTTTGCGGGCGGACACAGAGCGCGGGCGGCGGCAAAGTGTAAAAAAAAACACAAAAAAAACTTTAATTTTGCGGCACCCCCCTTGAGAGTGGCACACGGGGCGGGCTGCCCCCCCCCCCAGGTACGCCACTGCCAGGATCCCTTTACCAACGGAGCGGTGAGTGGTGCAGAAGCACTAACTATCTTTATCAGATACTTTGTTTTCCTGGATTACAAAAGCCTTAGGGGTACTCCGGCGCTAAGACATCTTATCCCCTATCCAAAGGATAGGGGATAAGATGCCTGAACGTGGGGATCCTGCCGCTGGGGACCCCCCGTGATCTTCCACGCCGCACCCCGTTAGAATCAGCTCCGCCCCGTGTGACGTCACGCTCCACCCCCTAAATGCAAGCCTATGGAGGGGGCGTGACAGCAGCCTCCCATAGGCTTGCATTGAGGGGGTGGAGAGTGATGTCACAAGGAGGCGGAGCCGTGATGTCACTATGCTCCATGATCACCAGTAATCAGACAGGGCTGATTCTAACGGGGTGCGGCGTGGAAGATCACGGGAGTCCCCAGCGACGGGACTCCCGCGATCAGGCATCTTATCCCCTATCCTTTGCCGGAGTACCCCTTTAACTGTTGCCAAAAATTACTAACTGTGCCCTATACAATTGACAGAGGATCTAAAGCTTAGCTATTGCTGAAGCTACGGCCAGATATTACTGGATTCATTCCGAAACACTAAACTATAAATGCATCAATAGGTGGCTGCTATATGGATCTTTTTATATGCTTTCTATACAATTTTATGTGATTTTATTTCAAATTTGATTCATGTTGTATTTAATCAGCTAGTCCATAGCAAGGGCCCTGCTTGGACTATTCTGTGTAATTAATTTTACTTAATAAATACCATTATATTATCTATACAACTAGCCTACAATTACATTTACTATCCACATTGATTATTAACTAACTCATATTTATATTCCCACCTTATTTATCTGGTAATTTGCATTTCAACAATTACATATATATATATATATATATATATATATATATATATATATATATACCTAGAGGTCTGTATCAATTCAATGCATTTTTTTTTTATTCATATGTACCCGAATTATACCAATTCCCCCGCACCCAAAAAAATAAAAAATATGAAAGAGATAAAAACAAAAAAGTTTTGTGTCTTGGGTTGTGGAGACACAATTTACTTTAAATAAAAAGGGTTTCTATTACACCAAACAAGCAAAACATCTGTCTGCTGATCCTGTATTCCTGATCTTTGCATGTATTCTGGACACTCCTTGGACTCTCTACCCGCATCTCCTGTGTATGAACTTGGATTGTCTACCATAATTACTGTCCGCTTGCAGCTTTTTTCAGCCAGCCTACATCTGTAGCCATCTTAGCTACTTGTTGTCATAGTATCTGCTATGCTGATAATAACAGCTATTTCAGCAAATAACAGCAAATGTTATAGTTTAATACAGTTATACATGGATAACCACATAAAAAAAAAAGAAAGCAAAAATTTTTTTTAGGTCATTATAAAATACAGACTTCTATGTAATTTTTTTAAAGTCACTTTAACTTTATTATTGTATCTTCATGTTTTGTTCTTTAGGAAGTTCTAGGAAATGGCTTATAACAGGATTGTTCCATCATATAACAGGATTGGTCAACCATTTTTCAGTATTTTCTTCGACAGAATTCGGGCAGACTCATCATCAAAAAAATTGCAACCCTTGAGACAAACCTAACTGAAGTAATGTGAGTAGAGCTGATACAGTTGGGAGTTTGCTCTATCTGTGCAAAGTTTAGAAAAATAACAATATCTGAGTATCAGTGTTAAGGGCAGCGCTCCAGCCATTCATTCTGACTGTGCTCACTCCCTCCTCCATGCTCTATGCAACCCCAGGACTTACAGTGCGAGACGCTCCTGCAGGCGTGCGCCGGGCGTTGCTATTAGTAATGCTCCTACTTTTCACTCCGGCCGGGCACACACTCTCCTACCTACCTTCGGTGGCTCTGGGACTGGCTTTGCAGGACACACTAGCATACAAGTCCTGGGCATCCCCTTACCTCGCTCCCTCTGTGGTCCTTCTCCTCCTGCACGTTGCCGGCGCGCGCATCCCCTTCCCTTAGGGTGCATGCCGGCACTTCTAGATTTAAAGGGCCAGTACGCCCATAATTGTTCCACTGTTTGGCGGACCTTATATTAATCCGGCACCTCCCTATTATGGTGCCGGATCTTTGTGCTTGTGCTCTAGAGAAAGCATTATCTTGTGTGTGCCTACTAGTGTTCCAGACCTCCTGCTTGTTACCTGACCTTGCTCCTTTGCTGCCTGCCTCCTAACCTTGTGCCTGTGACCTGACTATGCTCCTTTGCTGCCAGTCTTCTGATCTTGTGCCTGTGACCTGACTATGCTCCTCTGCAGCCTGCCTCCTGATCCGTGCTGCGTCTGACTATGTCTCATCTCCTGTGCCAAGTTTCACCTGGGCAACCTGTGTGAACAGATCGTGCCAGGGGTAGCGACCTGGGTGCCGCCTGCCGCAGCAAGTCCATCCTGCTTTGCGGTGGGCTCTGGTGAAAACCAGCGGCACCTTAGACTCTGCTCCCGAGTACGGTTCAGTCCTTGTTCACACAGGACAGCGGATCCACTTCTCAGCCGTTACGGTAAGGCCGTTACAATCAGTATCAGTAGAATCTATTCTATGGGGTCCATGAAGTTTAGCTCACAGAGGATCACCTATACTGATCGCATTGCCATAAACCATACAATTTAAATTTTTTGGATTTTACAGACAGCAAACAAATATCTTGCACATAGTGATGAAAGTATTGCGAGCTATGTGCGTAATCCTTATTACTATAGTTTGTTTACCCAGTCCGCTTCTTTTTGGAAAGATTTTTCCCCCTGGATATCCGCTTTCACCAGCTATGTATCTACACAGTTAAGCTGGCGTCACACATAATATGTCGGTAAAATACTGTATTTTTTTTGGTGTTCTGAACTCACTTCTGGTTTTTGCTAAAAATATTTAACAAAATACGTGTGAATCCAACCTGAGAGGGATGGGAAGCAGACATATGCATCATAGTGGTTGGTTGGCAGAAGAATAAACACAGGCAGAGGTAAGAAGTAGCAGCAATTACAAGCAAACATTTAGGGTCTATTCACATGTACAGTATTCTGCGCATATTTGATGCGCAGGACTTGAAGCTGCAAATTTGAAGCTGTGTTCATTCATTAAGTGTACATTGAAATCTGAAGCAGAAGATCTGCAGCGTTAAATCCTGTGCATCAAATATGTGCAAGATCCTGTAAGTGTGAATACACCCTCAAGGTTTATTCACATGCTGCAATCATATGACATTTTTATGGAGTTTTTACCAAACCGTGGTTTGCCTCCCTCGGCTTATACTGGAGTGAACTCTCCGCCTGTCAATCCCTTCTCAGTGGTCTTCAACCTGCGGACCTCCAGATGTTGCAAAACTGCAACTCCCAGCAAGCTGTCCGGGCATGCTGGGTGTTGTAGTTTTGAAACCTCTAGAGGTCCGCAGGTTGAAGACCACTGCAGCCTTCGTCATCATCCAGCCCCCCCCCCTTTTTGTTTTGTACTCAGCCCCCCTCGAAGGGAAGTTAGGGTGAGCTGGTCCGGGTCAACTATGCTGGAGGGACCGTCCGGTGGTTGCGGGCTGTCCATTTTCACCGCGGGGGGCTCTTCTCCGCGCTTCGAGTCCGGCCCAGGAGTAGTGACGTTGCCTTGAGCAACATCCCTGTGCGTCGTCAAGGCAACATCACTAGTCCGGGCCCGAAGCGCAGAGATGAGCCCCCGGAGAAAATGGACAGCCAGCAACGACTAACCATCCCCACCGGACGGTCCCTGCAGCATAGATGGCCCGTACCAGCTCACCCTAACTTCCCGCCGAGGGCAGGTGAATACAAAACAAAAAAAGGGGGGGGGGGCTCAATGATGACGAAATCCGCAGTGGTCTTCAACCTGCGGACCTCCAGAGTTTTCAAAACTACAACACCCAGCATGCCCAGACGGCCGATGTCTGTCTGGGCATGCTGGGAGTTGTAGTTTTGCAACATCTGGAGGGCCGCAGGTTGAAGACCACTGATGAAGGGATTGACAGGCGGTGATGGTGAAGGGGGGGATGATGACGAAGGCCGCAGTGGTCTTCAACCTGCTGACTTCCAGAGGTTTCAAAACTACAACACCCAGCATGCCCAGACGGCCGATGTCTGTCTGGGCATGCTGGGATTTGTAGTTTTGCAACATCTGGAGATCCACAGGTTGAAGACCACTGATGAAGGGATTGACAGGCAGTGATGATGAAGAGGGGGGGGATGATGACGAAGGCCGCAGTGGTCTTCAACCTGCGGACCCCCAGAGGTTTCTAAACTACAACTCCCAGCATGCCTGGACAGCCGTAGGCTGTCCGGGCGTGCTGGGAGTTGTAGTTTTGCAACATCTGGAGGTCCACAGGTTGAAGACCACTGATGAAGGGATTGACAGGCAGTGATGATGAAGGGGGGGGATGATGACGGGGGTCTGGATGATTACATGGGGGATGATGTACTTCCCACCCTAGGCTTATAGTCGAGTCAATAACTTTTCCTGGGTCTTTGGGGTAAAATTAGGGGCCTCGGCTTATATTCGGGTCGGCTTATACTCGAGTATATACGGGTATTCAAAGTATTGAACATGGTCTAAAACTGAATATATTTGGCACATTTTTGAGAATATACTGAGTTCAGAGGAGGACTCCGGAGCACTGTCAGGTTTTTTTTTTTCCGGCTACAGGTATATATGTTCTGAAAATTATTAAAATTAATAGTGTCCTACTTCTTTCTCATCTGAGTACAAAGTGTCCGTGAACTAGATTCCATCCCTAGTTGATGAGACAGAGTATAAAATCTAGTTCAAATTAATGTCAATAGTTACAAAATACACTTTTCTGGTGCTTGACTTCTGAATTTTAACCGTTCAGGTACTGCGAAGTCAATGATACAAAGGAGACGACATTATAACCCGGCAATGAAGATGTTAATGTTGGAAATAAACCTTATAAATGCCATTGTACAGGAAGCATTTGATTTCCTCCTCAGTGATCCTGCAGATGTTGATACAAAGCCTTCATCTTGCTTTCATGCATACATATAAGCAAGGATATTAACACCTTATTAGTGACACTGAGTAATAAAACAGATGTGCATGTTATAATGGAATGTTAAATGGGAGTATGAGGGCTTATGGCCACACAGCAAGGCCCTCTGGGTCTGTATTATGAACTCGTATACTCAATACTTCCTCAATACTGTGAAATTGAGCATGGCAATTTTATTTTATTACAAGTTGAGGAGAAAATACTACATGTGCTTCTTTATGTTCACATTTGTTGGTGGCTTCTGTACATAACTATATTAACTATAACTGGGGTCTGTTGGGTTCTAGAATGGTGCCTATTGTCTAGACTGGAAAATTAGTGCAGCACATATGATGTATTCTGCTATGGAAACCCTGAACAGAGCCTAAGATATTGTGTCCCCGTACCCATGTCCCAGCTACAAAATATGTGAAGTTGTCGTGCAGCTGGGGAAATCCTGTTCAAATCCCTAAGTACGTGTGGGGGGTACCGTCAGTTCACTTGCAAAACTGTTCATATGTATTACACTGCCAGTATAGCATACACTGAGGTATCACATGCAAGGGTTAAATATATCCTGTGTAAGATGAATGAATAATTGGTCACATAACACTCACTTCCCAGTTAGTTTCTATGCAGAAGCTTCCAGAAAGGCTGAGGTTGGGGTCCCTAGTCCAACCACCCTCTCCCTAGAAGGCTGGACCCAATACCAGTTCAATCTAGTCTGAGTCGGGTTAGCACCAGGGAAGAGTGAACTTCTCTCTTTGCTCTGTTTCTACAAGGCAGATCAATCACAGATAAGTACATACACCTAGTTAAAGTGTTCCTCCTTGGTTCATTTTAATTCAGGCCTATTCCTGAGTCCTGTTTAAGTCAAAGTCTCCATTCCTTTTCCTGGTGTGTGCATTGATCATGGTGCTATACAGAGTTTGGAGGATTTCACCGAAAAGGTGGTCTTCAGTTCATGCTGTGAGGGCATCATGCTTTAAGTTCCAGCTAAAAACAACACAACTTATGGTAAGGATAGTAGGTACCAAAACCTTACAACGATATAGAGCTCTTGGTGATAAGAATTGAGTTTCAAGCACCACTTAGTTTAAACACCATTCGAGTTAGATTAAAACATAGCTTTTACTGATATTAGTAAAAAATAATAATGAGGGGTACACACATGAATTGGGGGCATAAGGAAAAAAGGGGTACAGGTGAAACCCTATTCTAAGCGTCCCTAATCAATTCTACTCCTAATATAAGTGTGGAAATAGAAAAAGAACAATATAGAGGGGGGTAGTACAATACAATCTTAAAATTGTGGTAGAATAGGAGAATGGCTGAGCAAGGACCCCTCTGCATACACTAATCTCCTAGTTGACCTATGGTCAGAGTTAATTCTGTAAGATTAACATGTCAGTGAAGTCTCTTCAGTGTATGCCCTGTGCATAGGGTATTGTGCTGTAAGAAACCATGAGTAAAGTATCTGCACCACAGTAAGCCAACGTGTGCAGGCCTTTAAGAATCCCAAGGGTTAATCTGCAATGAGGTCTTTTGTTATTCTGGTTACTGTGAAAAAGTCCTGTTCTCTGGATGGTCAGCTGACCTTGTTGGCTTTTCACCTGCTCAGCTCCCTATTTAAACCAGTATTCATCCAGGCCTTGCCTGCGAAAGAGCTCATACTCCTAGCTAGCGTCTGTACTGTATCTTGTATTTCTGGCATATTTGATCCATTGACTCCGCTCTCTGACTCCGCTCCTGTTTCTGCAATTTTACTTTTCTGTTATCTCTTGGTACTGACTCGGCTTGTGGACTGTGACTTATTGTGTGTATGTTTAGTTATTATTTCTGTTAGTGCGTGTGTGATTGCATGCAGTGTCCCGACCTCTGTCTGTATTGTAAGTTTATCTTGTTGACATTTTACTCCCTGCACTTATTC
The DNA here is from genome assembly GCF_029499605.1 of Hyla sarda. Taxonomy (NCBI): domain Eukaryota; kingdom Metazoa; phylum Chordata; class Amphibia; order Anura; family Hylidae; genus Hyla; species Hyla sarda. Next base: position 388,050,578 of record NC_079191.1, read on the forward strand.
AGGCAGGAACTGTCACCGTGGTTGTGGACCTGTTGCCTAATTGGTTGCTATGGCAACTGCTTCACTACTTTTCCTCTGCACAGGTTTTGATAAATATCCCCCACTGTGTAGTGGAAAGTTCTGATCAGTCAGTCCAAATATTAATCTAGAGCCGAAGTTATACCTGAGCCTCAGCATTTGTGGTGGACGTCCATGTAGAAATGAAGACTATTCCTCAGTCCACCTCTAATTTACCTCCTAAAGTCTAACATTAAAATAAGTATAAAATGAACCAATAAAGTTGCTAAACCAGAGATGGTTGCAGCCAGGGAAAAAGACTAGCAGCCAGAGGTGGCTCTAGACTTTGTGAGGCCTTAGACGAAACTCATTCATGAGCCCTACAGCCTGCAAACTTAAGAGAATGGTGGTGCATACAGTCTATTTATCGCCACCCACCAGTACCAATTGCAGGATTTTTTCGCAGGTTGAGGTCAAAAACATAAAGCGGGAGATTCATCAAAACCTGTCCAGAGGAAAAGTTGCTGAGTTGCTTATAGCTCATAGCATAGTTGCTCATAGCATAGTCGCTTTTCCTAAATGAAGCCTTCCAGGAGTTGGATTCTGCCCCTACCCAGGTGTCATCTGCTTCTGCCCCAGATCCTGTGGAGCCGCAAGTTAGTCTCCCGGATCGTTTTTTGGGTAACTGAAAAATGTTTAAGACCTTCTGTGAATGTTGTTCATACTGTTTATACAGTAAAATCATCCTTAGCGGACACCTTCCAATAGAGGACAGTTTTTGATTTTCCTGCGGAGTCCCATAAGACAATGCACTTGCACCCACCGAATAGGGGACATTCCCATTAGCGGATGAGGATACACCCAAAAGGGCCCTTTTCCAGCACATGTAGCACTCTATACAGTAATAAGTAACAGCAGCAGCCCCCTTTAGGTAGCATCAGCATCAGCCACCCCCTTTAGGTAGCAGCAGCAGCCCCCTTTGGGTAGCAGCAACCCCCTTAACCAATGGATACTCACTTAGCTCCTGTACACTGCTGCGTGTCCTCTGTTCTTTCTTCCCCATCCACTCTGTGCTCCGGCGCATAATGACATCACTCATGCGCCGAACCGCAGAGGAAGGATACTGCGCCTCTTGTGTTTGCCCACGTAATGTACAGTGCATAGTGAAAGTATTCGGCCCCCTTGAACTTTTCAACCTTTTGCCACATTTCAGGCTTCAAACATAAAGATATAAAACTGTACTTTTTTGTGAAGAATCAACAAGTAGGACAAAATCATGAAGTGGAACGAAATTTATTGGATATTTCAAACTTTTTAACAAATAAAAAACTGAAAAATTGGGCGTGCAAAATTATTCAGCCCCCTTAAGTTAATACTTTGTAGCGCCACCTTTTGCTGCAATTTCAGCTGTAAGTCGCTTGGGGTATGTCTCTGTCAGTTTTCCACATCGAGAGAAATTTTTGCCCATTCCTCCTTGCAAAACAGCTGGAGCACAGTGAGGTTGGATGGAGAGCATTTGTGAACAGCAGTTTTCAGTTGTTTCGACAGATTCTCGATTGGATTCAGGTCTGGACTTTGACTTGGCCATTCTAACACCTGGATATGTTTATTTGTGAATCATTCCATTGTAGATTTTGCTTTATGCTTTATGGATCATTGTCTTGTTGGAAGACAAATCTCCGTCCCAGTCTCAGGTCTTTTGCAGACTTCATCAGGTTTTCTTCCAGAATGGTCCTGTATTTGGCTCCATCCATCTTCCCATCAATTTTAACCATCTTCCCTGTCCCTGCTGAAGAAAAGCAGGCCCAAACCATGATGCTGCCACCACCATGTTTGACAGTGGGGATGGAGTGTTCAGGGTGATGAGCTGTGTTGCTTTTACTCCAAACATAACGTTTTGCATTGTTGCCAAAGTTCGATTTTGGTTTCATCTGACCAGAGCACCTTCTTCCACATGTTTGGTGTCTCCCAGGTGGCTTGTGGCAAACTTTAAATGCACTTTTATGGATATCTTTAAGAAATGGTTTTCTTCTTGCCACTGATTGTTGTCCTATGGACAGAGTCTCCCACCTCAGCTGTAGATCTCTGCAGTTCATCCAGAGTGATCATGGGCCTCTTGGCTGCATCTCTGATCAGTCTTCTCCTTGTATGAACTGAAAGTTTAGAGGGACGGCCAGGTCTTCGTAGATTTGCAGTGGTCTGATACTCCTTCCATTTCAATATTATCGCTTGCACGGTGCTCCTTGGGATGTTTAAAGCTTGGGAAATCTTTTTGTATCCAAATCCGGCTTTAAACTTCTCCACAACAGTATCTCGGACCTGCCTGGTGTGTTCCTTGTTCTTCATGATGCTCTCTGCGCTTTAAACGGACCTCTGAGACTATCACAGTGCAGGTGCATTTATACGGAGACTTGATTACACACAGGTGGATTCTATTTATCATCATTAATCATTTAGGACAACATTGGATCATTCAGAGATCCTCACTGAACTTCTGGAGAGAGTTTGCTGCACTGAAAGTAAAGGGGCTGAATAATTTAGCACGCCCAATTTTTCAGTTTTTTATTTGTTAACAAAGTTTGAAATATCCAATAAATTTCGTTCCACTTTATGATTGTGTCCCACTTGTTGTTGATTCTTCAAAAAAAATTACAGTTTTATATCTTTATATTTGAAGCCTGAAATGTGGCAAAAGGTCGAAAAGTTCAAGGGGGCCGAATACTTTCACTATGCACTGTAGGCGGCCAATGGCTATTCACTCTACAATATGGTGCAGCTCACGACAAAAGGTGCGAGGTAGTTAAAGCTATGACCGGTCCCCAACGGGGTCAGAGAGAAAATAGAAGTTAAATATATAGCTATTACCTCAAGCACCTCACCAACTAGGGTGCATAATGATATGTATGGATTAATGAATAAAAAACAGCATCACTAGTACAAACATTTTATTAAATATAATTCAATAAAACATAATAAAATAAAATATACTACACATGTACAGGCACTGGTACATACCACACTGGGCCCTAGTGGGGTGATAATACTGGATGAATGACTAAAATATCATGAGCATGTACAGTCCGATAATCCGGCACCTGGTTTGTTAGTCCCGTAACAGAGCAGATGATTGAAATGCACTTGATAGATAATGCAAGATCAGACTCCAGATAGTCAATAGATGGAATAAATATGATAATGGAGGAACATTAATATTATATTTCTCACCGCCTGTAGCCGCCTGGTTCTCACTGGCGTTGACCTGTGGAGTGTGGCTGTAGAAAGCTCCGCCGTGGAGCAGCAAGATGGTAAGTGGCAATCTTACGCTGGAATTAGCGACCCCGATGGCAGTGGGGTGCGACACGATGGTCAAAGCCGTTCCTGGCAGCCGCTCTTCCGTGGATGGTTAGATGGTTACAATGCCGACACTCTGGCAGGAGTGTCAGCACACACGGGAGCAACGTCCCACGTGGGGAACTGGAGGTGAGATGCCGATACACAAAGCGGGAGGCTGGAGCTTGGATCGACTTCTCAGGTGAAGCGGGAGGCTGGAGACTAGGTTAACTCCTCAGGTGCCGGGATTCAGTATGGACGCTGGTAATGGGATGAGTACAAGTAGATGGTCTGAATAGTGCCAAGTCCTAAACGCATTTCAGGGTACTGGGAACTATAGTCCTCCGACCCCTTCTTCAGTAGGTAATGTGCAAGGTAACTATAGATGTGTCTGTAAGACGCACTTTTAGTTAAATGGATCCAGGACCAGCGGGCTCTGATGAGTTGCGATGCATACATTGTACGCATTGCCACTCACATAGGGGGCAAGTTCGGCCTTAGGTGGCAGCCTAACTCACCTAATAGGAGAGCCGCCTCTACGTGTAGCTTATAACCACCTTTATGAAAACTGCCTCCCCAGCTGCACCTCCCCAACAACTAGGGGGCGCCTCACAGTTTAAGAAGCGCTGGTCTAGAGCACATCCCAGAATCCTGGAATTGTATGAATCTTCACCATTATCTTTCCAGCCATCTATCTAACCATCTACTGCACCATTAAAACTGTACTGTATATATTGCTGAGCGATATGGCTTAAATGGAAACTGTCATTAGGGGAGATTTATCAAAACAGAGGAAAGAGAGAGCAACCAGATTGTCAGATTGTTTCTTTCATTTTGCAAAAGTCTTTTTTTAAATGAAAGAAGACATTGGTTGCTGTGGGCAATATTTCCTCTGCACACGTTTTGCTAAACACCGTGAGTGAGAGGAGCAGTCAGCACCACGCCACCTGTGAAGATGAGCCAGTTTAGACCAGTTTTACAACAGTGTCCTCTCAGATGTAAAAAGCCTGATTTATCCTGTGGCAGAGGAGAATCTAGCCAATGATGAAAGAGAGGCACTGAGATGGTTAAAGAATAATGGGGGAGATTTATCAAAACCTGTGCAGAGAAAAACTTGCCCAGTTGCCCATAGCAACCAATCAGATTGCTTCTTTCATTTTTCACAGGCCTTCATAAAAATGAAAGCAGCAAGCTGATTGGTTGCTATGGGCAACTGGCAAGTTTTCCTCTGCACAGGTTTTGATAAATCTCCCCCAATAACCAAATAATAAAGCCCGCTGATAAAGGGGGAAATATTGTTGTCCTGGACAAGGACACATATACACAACAATATGCATATGCAACAATTGTCGGATACCCTTACTTATACCAAACTAAATAAAAAACCCACAATAGCTTACCAGAGATGCCTACAGTCAATCCTGCGCATGGGGGGTAGAACAGGGTGTTATTTCAGAGGACATGGCAAAAAAAACTGTTTCCCACAAACCCAGTAAAGCCTAACTGGTACCACCTCCCCAAAATTCATAAGGGTCTCAGGAACCTACCGGGAAGACAGATCGTTTCAAGCCACCAATGATAGGAATGACCTATCAGCCTTCTTATAGAAGTTTTCATATGCTTTTTAGATGTGTGTTATTTTGTTGCATGTTGCATTCTGTGTCTGTATATTATGTATTGTTTATATGTTAACCTTTTCTCTTTTGATACATGTATCAAATGGATTACCATGTTAGTATGCACGAAGGGTTAATGGGAGGTATTGCCCCCTTCGCAACTTACCTTGAAAAAGCGTCATAGTGACGTGAAACAAGCACGCTGTTGGTTTGTGCATCCTCGTGTATCCCGCTCCTAGCAATAAAGCTGCAAGTGTTCGCAAGAAGTGTCCTGGGTGCCGTGTCATTTCTCTTTTATCAAGCAAGTTTTGATAAATCTTCCCCTGTATGTTTAACTTTCTGTCTAATAATGTGCATATCAAAACAAGCATAATTGTAATTTACTTACTTTAAGTCTTAGAGGACAAGTGATGTTCATGTACGTCGCTGGGCCTTGGTACTTATCGCTCTTCCCATTCACTAAAGCGCCACCCTCCCCAGTACAGCAGGAGCCGCAGAGCTGAGGCCTTCTGCCATATCACAGTGCCTTACGGTTATACTATTACCATGAACTAGCATGCGCCACTCTTGCTACATCTGCGTTCTGATGATGGGCTAGGGCACAGTGTTTCCCATCCAAGGTGCCTCCAGCTGTTGCAAAACTACAACTTCCAGCATGCACAGACAGCCATCAGCTTTCGGCATTCTGGGACTTGTAGTTTTGGTACCTGGCATTAACCCTGGGACCTGGCTTCTGATAGCAGTTGGGTCCCACGGGGTTTGAAGCGTTCTCTAATCGTGAGAATGCTTTAAACCCCGGTAATGGGACTCAGGGTGTACAGGTATGCCCTGAGTCCTTAAGTACCAGGATGCCAGGGCGTACCTAAACACCCTGCATTCTTAAGTAGTTAAAGTCAAAATGGCCTGTGTCCTTAAAGGGTTTAATACCGTACTTTTGTCCGAGACCTTACTCTTCTGGCACTGATGCCCAGAGAGTGGGAATTATTATGTCTCTTCTGCAAGGGGGTCCCCAGGAATGGATATTTTCCCTTGGTCCCGATGCCCCTGAGTTTTCCTCCTTGGATTAACTATTTGCGGGATTGGGGCTCTTGTACGTAGAACCAGATCGTGCTGCATATGCTGAATCTCAGTTGCGTACATTAAAGCAGGGTTGCAGGCCCGTTGAGGAGTATTGTGCAGACTTTAGAAAGTGGTGTGTGGCTTCTCGGTGGAACACCCCAGCTTTGTTTTGTCAGTTTAGACTGGGATTATCCGACACCTTAAAAGACATTCTGGTGATTTACCCCTCTCCTGACACCCTTGACCAAGCCCTGACGTTAGCTGTCCGTTTAGATAGACGTCTACGTGAACGCAAACGGAAGTGTTCATTATCCTCTAATTCTCCTCTTTTGCTTGATTCTTCTCCTGACTGTAATAACTTGTGGCTGAGGTGGAGCCCATGCAGATGGGGTCTATTCGTACCTCGGGGGAGTGCAGAAGATTTCTCCAACTAAACGGCCTGTGTTTTTACTGTGGGGAGAATACACACTTCATCGCCTCCTGTGTCAAGCGTCCACGTCCAAGTGGTAATTGTGGAGGCCACTTGGGAGCACAGGTATTTCATGCCTCTCAGAGAGCTACGCCTGGCAAAGTTCTTCTGGGGGGCATTGTTCTATCTAGTATACAACCTGATTTAACATCTAAAAGTGTTGTATAGCCTGTTTTGCAGCAACCTCTGGCTGAATCCGTGTGTTGTGGCACCATGGGCAATAAAATTGTCGAGAGCACTCATGCGGACTAGCGGTCAGAGGGAAGTAGTGAGATTCTGGAGGATACATACATGTGGGAAGAAGAGTATAGGAAGGCACTAAAAGCATATGGTTGCTCTAGGGTTAATGATGTCAGCTGGACAATGAAGTTTAGCGAGACTAACCAAATTCAGATAAGCCGAGCGGTGGTGCTAGGATAAAGGTAGAGACAGGCTTGTAATCTCATATGTGGCAAAGAAGTAATAGAGATATCCGCACTCACCACCGGGAACGGCTTTCGGTGCTCCTATATGGAGTGAATCTCGGGACCGAGGCTACAGATACGTGGAGTGTGCTCAGAGGCCATAACCGGTCATTTTGACTATTTCGCGAAATGACTGGTTATAGCCTCTGAGCGCACTCCACACCTCTGCAGCCTCGGTCCCGAGATTGACTCCATATAGGAGCACCAAAAGCCGTTCCTGGTGGTGAGTGCGGATATCTCTATTACTTATTTGCCACATATGAGATTCTGGAGGATGACTGTGAGGACACCAATGAGTGGTGTGATTTGGAGGATGAGGATACAGATGAGGACAATGATGGTCCATCTGTATTCAAGTCAAGACCAGGGCCGATCTCAGAGGTCACCAGCGTGTTCCCCCTGTCTCATAGACTGCAGGTCTAAACCATCCTTTGCAGTCTGTGTCAAGACATGAAGAAGAGAGGAGTGCTGAGGAGAACCTGCAGAGCGAGAGGGAGATGACAACATATCACATAAGTGCATGAGTGCATAAAGTGCCAAACATTTCCTCACCCATTATACTGGAAGGAGCTACTGTTTCGTCTCCTTCTTCAGAAGAAGGAGACTAAATAGTAGCTGTTGGGTTAGTGGAGCTGTGAGGAACCAGTATAATGGGTGAGGAAATTTTCGGCACTTATGTAATATGTAGGATTGTTTTGGGTCAGTGGGCCCGCCCGCACCTGTACAGGAGTGTGTTCTGCTATATCGGAGGCACAAGCAGGGGATAATTACAAATAGATTCTACAGTGATGCGTAAGATATCATATTCTTTTGGATATGGCTGTGATATATATGTGGTAAGGTGCCTTATAATTTAAAGGGGTACTCCACCCCTAGACATATTATCCCCTATCCAAGGATAGGGGATAAGATGTCTGATTGTGATCTCTCCTGCAGCCCCCCGAGTCATCAGCTCTCCGGAGCTAAGTTTGCTCCGTGGTTGATGACAGGGGCTGGCGGTTCGTGATGTCATGGCTCCGCCCCTCGTGATGTCACAACCTGCTCCCTTAATGCAAGTCTATGGGAGGGGGCGTGAGTCATCAGCCTCGGAGTAAACGTTGCTCTGGAGAGCTGATGACTCGGGGGGGGGGGCTGCAGGAGAGATTGCGGGGGTCCCTGTGATCAGACACCTTATCCCCTATCCTATAGGGGATAAGATGTCTAGGGGCGGAATACCCCTTTAAGATACTGGACCCTAAGCTCTAATTGTATATATATTGGTAGACCTTGTCTGTGAAGTTCCATGTGGTATTTTAATGTTACATTACAATAAAAATTGGATTTTATATTTACTAATCTAAGTGTAAGCTCTACATTTTCTTTGGTGTACAATGGTTATAGGTAGAGTAATTAGTACTCATATATAGGCCAAGGGGACATAATAATATTAACATGAGGATGGATAATGTGAAATGTCCCAGAGGACTTAATTGTATATAGATAGTATTTGTGGTGGTAATATTGATCTCAGTATACAGGATTTAGACAGTGTGTGTGTGTATATATATGTATATATATATATATATATATATATATATATATAGTATACAAAAAAAGAGGTATGCAGTAGCACACATTGGTCAAAAAATGTAGGCTCTTAGCGCACTTTTTGATCAAAACGTGTCCCCATCCACCACGGGGAGGTGGCCTCTTTTAGGATGGGACCCTAACACAAATTCGGAGCTTAACGCTCAGATATCAACTCACCTCTGCTGGGCATATAGCCTCTGACTGGGTGACATGCTGGATCCATAAACAATTTAAAACTCCACCTGTGAAAAAGGGGGAGGGGTGCACAGCTAAAGAGGGTGCCATTCCCCCTGAGTTGTAAAAACAAGCAAAAAGAAAAATAGCCAGCACAACAATCTAATACACGGGTGCACACTGCTATGGCAGATACAGAGTATACAAAAAAAGAGGATTGCAGCAGCACACATTGGTCAAAAAAGTGAGGCTCTTAGCCCACCTTTTTATCAAAACGTGTCCCCCATCCACCACGGGGAGGTGGCCTCATTTAGGATGGGACCCTAAAACAAATTCTGAGCCTAACACTCAGATATCAACTCACCTCTGCTGGGCATATAGCCTCTGATTGGGTGACATATATATGTATATATCCACACAAAAAAAAGAGGAATACGTCTGTGCCCCAATGCCAGTGGCTGTAGGGCTGGTTTGCAATTATTTCCAGGGCTGTTTTTTTTATTCCCAGTCCGGCCCTGAATACAGTAGTGAGAATATAACCCAAAAGTTGTCCGGGCTGCACCGACCCTTTAGACAGCACACACACGCTTAATTTGCATCTTGTAGGACCTTTGGTGATGTCATCAGGACTCTAAGCCAATAGGAGTCATCCCAGGTCTTGGAAGATACATAGTAAGTCTGTGTATGCTGTCTATGGGTTTAACAAACATAGGAGAGGAGAGTAGAAGGTAAGCGGAACCAGTGTATAGTTACCCCTTAGAAATGGGGAGCGGGGGTGTGAATTGATATTTTAACCCTTAACCCTTTAACATCATAACTCTTATATTTCCATCCACAGACCCATATGAGGCTTGTTTTTTTGCGTGACATAAAATGTACAGCAAACCCCAAAAATTTTTATTTTGTGGGGAAATTAAAAAGAATACCACAATTTTGCAGCTTTTGGCGGGTATAATTTTTAAGCAGTACACTTTAAATTAAAAGGTCCATATTTTCTTTATTCTGTAGGTCAATATGATTAAAATGATACCCATGGTTACATGCTTTCCTATTATTGTACTGGTTTAAAAAAAAATCTGACTTTTTAACAAAATCAGTATGTAAAATTGCCCTATTCTGACCCCTGTTATCTGTAGTTTTTATTGGTTTCACTTTTGCATATATGTGACTTTTTTATCACTTTTTATTTTATTTACTTAAATGACGTGACCAAAAATCAGCAATTTGAGGTTGCTTGTTTCTTTATGTATACACCGGTCACTGTACAGGATCATTAACATATATATTATTTTAATCAGGCACCAAAAGCCAGAAGAAGACCAAGACCGGAGGATGGGACTACGATATTGGCGGCACCAGGGGAGCGGTGAAAGGTTAGTTGAAGTTTATTATTTTTATTCTGGAAGCCCGAACATAGTGGATACATTTTTTTTTTACCTACGTTTTCCTTCAGGGTACGTTCACACGCTTGTAACTAGCAGCCACTTTCCCACTGCAGAAAAACCTGTGCGGGTTACGCTACCGTTCATTTTAACGGGTGTGCAAACCTGCCACTATTACAGACTGTCCATGTACCCAAACAAGTGCATGGTGGCGTAGCTCGCAGTGGAAACCTACTGCTGGTTATGAACGTGTGAACGTTTTCTTACAATACAATATTTACAATAGATCTTAGATTATTTAAAAAAAAAAAACATTTGGGGGGAATCCCTACCGAAGTTGACGAGCAAAATGAAAAAAAAAAAGAAAGCCACAATTCAATGTACATCAATTAATCTGTGGGTATGTAGATTACAGTGCTGCTTTATACAGCAACTCACATGGGACGTCTTCTAAAATCAGCGTTGTTTCCTTCTTTTCTCCATCTGGTCCGCGCCGTTAATTTCTTCCAGCTACAATACTTCACCGTTAAACCTGCAAAACAAACCTATTAGGCTCCACACTTTACCAGCATAGGCCTCCAGATTCCCCTTTTAAAAATGAGGAGGAATACAGGGGCGTATAGGTGTAGAGGGGTAACAGAGGGGTGCAGAAAGGTGTACATGGATGACAGGTGTGTAGAGGAGTGTACATGGGTGACAGAGGGGTGTACATAGGTGAAAGAGGGGTTTAGAGGAGTGTACATGGGTGACAGAGGGGTGTAGAGGAGTGTACATGGGTGACAGAGGGGTGTAGAGGAGTGTACATGGGTGACAGAGGGGTGTACATGGGTGACAGAGGGGTTTAGAGGAGTGTACATGGGTGACAGAGGGGTGTACATAGGTGAAAGAGGGGTTTAGAGGAGTGTACATGGGTGACAGAGGGGTGTAGAGGAGTGTACATGGGTGACAGAGGGGTGTACATGGGTGACAGAGGGGTTTAGAGGAGTGTACATGGGTGACAGAGGGGTGTAGAGGAGTGTACATGGGTGAAAGGGGGGTGTACAGGGGTGACAGATGGTTGTAGAAGAGTGTATGGGTGACGCGGGGCATAGGGGGTGACAGAGGGGTGTAGAGGCGTGTACATGGGGAACAGAGGGGTGTTGGGGGTGTAGAGGAGTGTACATGGGTGACAGAGGGGTGTATATGGGTGACCAAGGGGTTCAGAAGAGTGTACATGGGGGACAGGGGTGTGTAGGCGTTAATGAGGGGTGGTCAGGAGTGACAAGGTGGTAACAGAGGGGTTGACAGGGGTGACAAGGTGGTAACAGAGGGGTGGACAGGGGTGACAAAGGGACAGAGGGGTGATTAGTGGGGGTTGAACATTGGTGATAGGGGGTTGGTCAGTTGTTGGGGTTGGTCAGAGGGGTGGTGAACATGGGTGACAGGGGCGGACAAGGTGGACATGGATGACAGGAAAGTGGACAAGGGTGAAAGGGGGTAACAGAGGGGTGACAAAGTGGTAACAGAGGGGTGGACAGGGGTGACAGAGGATAGAGGGTGCACTACCTTAATTAAGCTGAGCTGAGCCGTTCTTCTGCGGGGGGCCGTGTAACATCAGGCAGACTGGCCGGGTAACATCAGGCAGACCGGCCGGGTAACATCAGACAGGCCGGCCGGGTAACAATCCGGGGGGCCGGGAACAATCTGGTGCACTATCCCCATTGCATTCAATCCCCCCCCCCCCCCCCCCGATCTACGCGCCTGTGACTGACTCACGGTGCCGCAGGGGGGAGGGGGACGCTGTGTGCGCAGTGCGCACATACACGCAATGCACACGCAGGGTTCCCTTCTCCCCTGCGCCACCGTGACACGCAGGCCGGGGCGGGAAATTTAAAAAAATTGGCCTGCTGTTGCCCGGGGAACCCCCCGCAGTTCTCAACGGAACCCCCAGGTTGGGAATGGCTGCTTTAGATGCTTTTCCCCTCATTGGGATCTCAGGCTATATTCACATGGTGCGTGATCATTAACTTCTAAGTATTCATCCAGATACGGCCGCCATCAGTGCCGCACAAGACATGAAAGAGATGATCGTACAGCTTAAAAGATCCCTGATGAATTAAGGCTTTGAAAACGCATAGGATCTGCGACACTAAGGACTTACGGGGCCACCTGCACTAACTTCAAAATGCAGCTAACTCCAAGATGCAGCTAAGTGTAATATGCCAAAATACGGACATGCTATGGAACAGATAAATCTTGAATGGGAATTAGTACCTACATACTGTACCTGCAAACAAATGTGCAATATCGGGTCTGTGTGTATTAAGGTCAATGTGCAATATCAGGATCCTGTGCAGTGTGGTCTAAGTGCAATATTTGGACTGTATATCCTTAACTCTATATGCAAGACTGGGACTACGTGCATTCAGGTCCATAGACTATAGAGTGCTATTTATGGGATAAAGTGCAATTTACAATAACAAGTGCACCCTCACCAATGTGATACAGCTGTACACGGAACATAATATTTATGCTGTATTGTCCAATCTCCATAATATATGAGCACCTTGATAGCACTTTAGTTCACACACAGTGCCGACAGCAGGTATACATCAGAAACAGGGGACTTAGAGGCACTCTTCATATATGCTGAGTGATGAACTGCATCTTTATATTGTGAAATGGATTGTGGAATGGTGCAGCTTGGCACTACCCAATAGACTGTGGTCATAAACACTGGTGGCGGCCAATGTAAAACATTTAATACCCCGTGTGCTATAATTTTTAAGTAAAGAATAAAAGTGATGTTTTAAAAGGTTCCCGTTAAAAAAGTTTTTTGTTACACTACTGGGAAACCTCACCCTTTGATGTAAGTGCAATAGAACCTCTCAGAACTAATAGATTCCTCCAGGCCTTGCCTGTGAAAGAACTCATACTCCTAGCTAGCATTTGTATTGTATCTTGTATTTCTGACATATTTGACCCATTGGCTCCGATCTCTGACTCCTCTCCTGTTTCTGTGATTTGGATTTTCTGTCATCTCTTGGTACTGACTCGGCTTGTGGACTGTGACTTATTGTGTGTGTATGTTTAGTTATTATTTCTGTTAGTGTGTGTGACTCAATACAGTGTCCCCACCTCTGTCTGTATTGTAAGTTTATTTTGTTGATGTTTTACTCCCTGCACTTATTCAGGCAGGGACTGTAACCGTGGTTGTGGACCCGTCGCCTAGGGCAGGTATGCAAGTAGGCAGGGCAAGTGGGAGCCCATACGTGACATTTTTGCAGGCCCACCTACCTGCATTTGCCTTGCTCCTGCTTTGAAAGCTATATCTGCTTTGGTAGAGCAAATGCAGGGCTTGACTGAGCTGGTTCAGGATTTAGCTGCAAGACTTCAGCAGTGTGAGTCTTCTCTGTTTCAGTCAGCATCAGTTCAGACCTTGACTCAGAGACTGCAAGACCAGGAGCAGTTAATCCAGAGTTTGCTAGCTAGAATCCAGAAGTTGGAGTCTGCCTGTAACCAGGTGTCATCTGGTTCTGTCCCAGCTCCAGTGGAGCCGCAAGTTAGTTTCCCGGATTGTTTTTCAGGTAGGCAGGGCAATTGGGAGAAGGTGTATTCAGGGCTTCACTCTTCCCTGTCCATATGTGACAAGGCCACTAACAGTAGAAAGCATGTTACCTATAATGCTACCTATAAGTGCAATAAGCAACTTAGATCCCAGGGAATCTTCAGGATAGCAAGACCACCCTGTCTGTATTAAAATAATACATTCACAACTAGACAAATCAAAGGATAGCACAGATTCTAAGCATGAAGGAACAAAATGAAATGAACATTTGTATGCATTGATATGGGTATTTAAAGACATACTAAATCAGAGAAGCAAGTCTGCGAAAAATGGGATGACAAGAATGAGGGCGCCAGCTATAATGTTTCTGTTATCTCTGGTGATTATCATGCCAGTTCTCTTCTCCTAGGTTTTCCCAGCTTTGAGCAGCAAATATGGGGCTACTATTCTATTAGTAGAGTTGGACCTCATTAGTCTTACATTTATTACACATGCTATGGATGTCACTGGAATACCCATTTATTAGGAACCTGTCATGCCCAAACCTTCAGTAGCCTTTCCCCACCCCACCAGCCTTGATTAGTAGAGGTCTTCATGTATAGTATAGGGAGAGATCTATCAAGGCTGGGCAGGCATAAGCAACCTGGGAATGCCCCGATGGCTTGTTGTTCAGGCAGCATGAAAATGATGACTGGTTCCTTTTTAAATGGATACTGTTGTGACTTCCCTCCTGCCCCAGAAAAACTGGTCAGAAGTATTGACCACTAGGTTTCACAATTCCTTGCAATCTGCTGTCAACCTACTGTTGTCAGGGAAAATCTGTCTCTAGAAACAGCTAGATCAGAACAAAACACAGGAAATAGGGGCAGAGTCATCTGTGCAGGAGAGAGACTGAGAAGGCCTGGGCTTTGTATCAGAAAGTCAGCATACCTGCTAAAGATGATCCACACTGTTCCTCAAAGGTAAGGCTTCCCTCTTATCTTTCACCACTCATACTTCTCAGGGCAGTTGTTCCTTGTGTAAATACCAGTGTATCTTCTGCACAGTGTTTCAATGTGATTTCCCCATCCCCCCTACCCAAAAAATTGTGCCCAGTCTCGGGTGAACTTCATCTCCCTAGGCTGCAAATAAGATGTCACATCGCTGCTCAGCTAATCACTGGCTGCAATGGTGTCCCATCTCAGTCAGTGATTTGCTGAGCGGCAATGTGATGTGCCATCAACAGCATCGGGAATCGAAGTTCACCGGAGACCAGGTGCAGTGCAATGAAGCTGCTGGGGAGTGTTAGAGGTAAGTATTGGCTTTTTTTCTATGTTATCACACAGCCTAGGCACATTTATTTAAAAATAAGTACTGGTAGTGGATAACCCCTTTAAGCCTCACAGCAGTAACAGTAGCAGCTCAGTGCTTAGTGTAACCCTCTCATTGCTGTTATCCTGCTGCTGCTGCTGTTTCTTTCTTTTCTTCTCACATACCACATTGCAAACCCAGTGCAGCAATAATCCCTCCCCCCCCACTGTAGTACTGAACTGTTTAAACCATCCCCCTTCACAGTGCAACCTGTTCAGTCCAGTGCACTTTCTCCAGCACTTAGTCATGTCATAGCAAAGAGGATAATGTGCTTTGATTGACAAGAAAAGTAAGAAAGTCCATATATATGTACTTACAGTTAGTGATGTCGCGAACATAAAATTTTCAGTTCGCGAACCGCGAACGTCCGCAAAAGTTTGCGAACCGGCGAACTGGCCGAACCGCCATTGACTTCAATGGGCATGCGAATTTTAAAACCCACAGGGACTCTTTCTGGCCACAATAGTGATTTAAAAGTTGTTTCAAGGGGACTAACACCTGGACTGTGGCGTGCCGGAGTGGGATCCATGGCAAAACTCCAATGAAAAATTACATAGTATATGCAGAGTCTGGTTTTAATCCATAAAGGGCATAAATCACCTATTATTCCTAAATGGTTTGGAATAACGTGCTTTAGCCCCCTTTAGGCTGCACATAGAGCCCCCCTTTAGGCATCACATAGTTAGATTCCCCCTTTAGACAGCACATAGATTCCCCCATATTAGGCAGCCCATATTTAGAGCCTCCCTTTAGGCAGCAAATATTTAGATTCCCCCTTTAGGCAGCACATAGATTCCCTCATGTTAGGCAGCACATAGTTAGAGCTCCCCTTTAGGCAGCACATAAGATTCCCCCATATTAGGCAGCACAAAGTTAGAGCCCCCCTTGAGGCAGCACATAGTGGGATTTGAACACAAGGCCCCAGTGCTGCAAGGCAGCAGTGCTAACCTCTGAGCCACCATGCTACCCTTAGCATACATCTAATATCCACGGTTGCAAAAATGGACAGAGATGTCAGCAGAGAGTACCTGAAAAATTAGGCATGTACACATGCCTGAAAAATGTGGTATTGTTGCAGCTGCTTCTGTAGCAGCGGCCATAAAAATTGCAGCACCATAACAATTGCAGCAGCAGAGGCCAGAAAAATTAGGTATGTACACATGGATGAAAAATTGGATATTGTCGCAGCCGCATCTGTAGCAGCAGCCAGAAAAATTGCAGCACGAGAAAAAGTGCAATAGCAGAGGCCAGAAAAATTACGCATGTACACCTGGCTGGAAAATTTGGTATTGTCGCAGCTGTAGCAGCGGCCATAAAAATTGCAGTACCATAACAAGTGCAGCAGCAGAGGCCAGAAAAATTAGGCACGTACACCTGGCAGGAAAATTTGGTATTGTCGCAGCTGTAGAAGCGGCCATAAAAATTGCAGCACCATAACAAGTGCAGCAGCAGAGGCCAGAAAAATTAGGCATGTACACATGGGTGAAAAATTGGGTATTGTCGCAGTCACAGCTGTAGCAGCGGCCATAAAAATTGCAGCACCATAACAAGTGCAGCAGCAGAGGCCAGAAAAATTAGGCATATACACCTGGCTGGAAAATTTGGTAGTGTCGCAGCAGCTGCTGTAGCAGCAGCCTGAAAGATTTCTGTTTGTTTTGCGAGGCAGAAAGTGCCCTAAAACACTGTGGCTTGAACCCTAGTTGGTGGCGGATAAGTCACGCAAGTCATCCGGCATTCAGAGTTCAAATACAGCAGCGTGTGGACCATTTTTAGGCTAAGGCAGGTCATCTGATCAGGCCTTGTTCAGTCAAATGTATCGCCCAGTGTCAGTCCCTTCGGGATCCATCCCTCATTCATCTTAAGAAAGGTGAGGTAATCCAGACTTTTTTGACCAAGGCGACTCCTCTTCTCAGTGACAATACCTCCTGCTGCACTGAAGGTCCTTTCTGACAGGACACTTGAAGCGGGACAGGCCAGAAGTTCGAGCGCAAATTGGGATAGCTCAGGCCACAGGTCAAGCCCGCACACCCAGTAGTCAAGGGGTTCATCACTCCTCAGAGTGTCGATAACTGCGGTTAAGGCCAGGTAGTCTGCTACCTGTCGGTCAAGTCGTTCTCTGAGGGTGGACCCCGAAGGGCTGTGGCGATGCATAGGACTTAAAAAGCTCTGCATGTCCTCCATCAATAGCATGTCTGTACAGCTTCCTGTCCTTGCCGGCGTGTTCGTGGGAGGAGGAGGAGGATTACTTTCACCTCTTCCCCTGTTAGATCCCTGTTGTGCTGTGACATGACCCTTATACGTTGTGTACAGCATAGTTCTTAATTTATTTTGGACCTGCTGAATCCTTTCCGCCTTGCTGTAATGCGGTAACATGTCAGGCACTTTATGTTTATACCGGGGGTCTAGTAGCGTGGACACCCAGTACAGGTCGTTCTCCTTCATCCTTTTTATACGAGGGTCCTTCAACAGGCACAACAGCATGAAAGACCCCATTTGCACAAGGACGGATGCCGAGCTACTCATGTCCCGTTCCTCGTCCTCAGTGATGTCAGGGAAGGTATAATCTTCTTCCCCCCAGCCACATACAACACCACGGGAACCAGATAGATGACAAGGAGCACCCTGGGATGCCTGCTGTGATTGGTCTTCCTCCTCCTTTTCAAAGCCACATTCCTTCTCTGACTCCTCTTCCTCACAATCCTCTTCCAGCATTGCCGCAGGTCCAGCAAGCATTGCTGATAAGGCTGTTTCTGGTGGTGATGGTGTCCACAACTCTTCCTCTTACGCTCATCCACTGCCTGATCCAGCACTCTTCGCAGGGCACGCTCCAGGAAGAAAACAAACGGTATGATGTCCCTGATGGTGCCTGCGGTGCGTCTGACCAGGTACCAGGTTTGTCACCTCCTCAAAAGGACGCATGAGCCTACAGGCATTGCCCATGAGCCTCCAGTAACGTGGCAAAAAAATTCCCAGCTCCGCAGATGATGTCCTAGCACCCCGGTCATACAAATATTTGTTGATGGCTTTTTCTTGTTGGAGCAGGCGGTCGAACATTAGGAGTGTTGAATTCCAACGTGTCGGGCTGTCGCAAATCAAGCGCCTCACTGGCATGTTGTTTCACCGCTGGATATCTGACAAGTGCGCCATGGCCGTGTAGGAACGCCTAAAATGGCCACACACCTTCCTGGACTGCTTCAGGACATCCTGTAAGCCTGGGTACTTGAGCGCAAAGCGTTGTACAATCAGATTACACACATGTGCCATGCACGGCACATGTGTCAACTTGCCCAACCTCAATGCCGCCAACAAATTTGTTCCATTGTCACAAACCACCTTGCTGATCTCCAGTTGGTGCGGAGTCAGCCACTGGTCCACCTGTGCATTCAGGGCCAACAGGAGCGCTGGTGCGGTGTGACTCTCCGCTTTGAGGCAAGTCAACCCCAAGATGGCATGACACTGCCGTATCCGGGATGTGGAATAGCACCTGGGGAGCTGGGGGGTGCCGGTGATGTGGAGCAAGACGCAGCAGTGGAAGAGGACTCGGCCGAGGATGTTATGGAAGAGGATGGAGTAGGAGGAGTAGAGGAGGTGGCAGCAGGCCTGTCTGCAAGTCGTGGCGGTGTCACCAACTCCATGCTTGGCAGCCGTCACCAGGTTTACCCAATGAGCAGTGTAGGTGATATACCTGCCCTGGCCATGCTTTGCAGACCAGGTATCAGTGGTCAGATGGACCCTTGCCCCTACACTGTGTGCCAGACATGCCATAATTTCCTTTTGCACAATGGAGTAAAGGTTGGGGATTGCCTTTTGTGCAAAAAAATTCGTCCGGGTACCTTCCACTGCGGTGTCCCAATGGCTACAAATTTTTTAAAGACCTCAGACTCCAGCAGCTTGTATGGTAAAAGCTGGCAGGCTAGCAGTTCCGACAAGCCAGCTGTCAGACGCCGGGCTAGGGGGTGACTTTGAGACATTGTCTTCTTGCGCTCAAACATCTCCTTGACAGACAGTAACTGCTCAAGGCGAGAGACGGAGAGGCAGATGGTTGAGAGGGGGCAAGGAGGGCAGCAGTGGTTGACCTGGCTGAAGATGCTGGACCAGGAGGAGGATGGCGGCTTTGACTTTGTGTGCTGCTTGTACTGACGTGTTGATCCCATAGGCGTTTGTGATGTTACATCATGTGCCTTCGCAAAGCAGTTGTACCTAGGTGGGTGTTGGACCTCCCACGACTCAGTTTCTTCTGGCACAGGTTGCAAATGGCCTCGCTGTTGTCAGAGGCAGACACACAAAAAAAATGCCACACTGCTGAGCTCTGCGATGCCAGCATTCTGGTGGTGGCAACAGCATGCATTGATTGGCGTCCCGTCTGGCTAACCCCGGGTGCCGATGCATGCTGTCTGACTGTGCCACTAGCTCCTTGCGACGACCTCCCCCTGCTTCCAACTCGTCTCCTCCTCCTCTCTGTCTCCCCATCTGAACTTTCCCCCTCTTCTTCTCTTCTAGCGGGCACCCACGTGGCATCCACGGACACATCGTCATCATCAACACCTTCACCACTATCTGACACCTTAAGAAAGGAAGCAGCAGCGGGTACAACATCATTATCACACCGTACGTCCATGTGTGTAATGCTGCCTGACTGAGACATATCCCTGTTATCTACATCCTCTGGAAATAATGGTTGTGCATCACTCATGTCTTCAAACTGATGTGTAAATAACTCCTCTGACGGATCAAGTAAAGCTGCTGTGGTGCTAGTGTTGGTGGTAGCGGCAGGCGGGCAAGTGGTAGCATGAGAGGTGCCCGAAGCTAAGCTAGAGGAGGAGAAGGACGGTACGTCAAGGTTCCGAGCTGAAGCTTTTGTAGTAGATTGGGTGTCTTGTGATAGCCAGTCAACTAAGTCCTCAGAACTTTGGGGGTTCAGGGTATGTGGCCTCTGAACACTGGCCATTCTAGGGCCAAAAGGAATCCCAGCACCACGACGGCCCCTGCGGAGTGGCCTTCCTCTGCCTGTCATTTTTTTGGTTAAATTTACGCAAGTGTCACACCTAATGAGATTTGCACTAGGGTGACACAATTTGCCCTGCGGGCAGGAAAAATGGCAACTGTGATGTGAACTAACAGTGACGGCTGATTTTATTTAACAGACAAAAAAGTTTTGTCTTTTTTAATTTGCACAACTGTCACACCTAATGTGATTTGCACTAGTGTGACAATGAGCAAAAAAACTTGCCAGCGGAGTTCCCCTTTTAAGCAGTGGTCCCCAACCAGGGTACCTACAGCTGTTGCAAACACACGGACTGATATCTTTCAGCCCTTTGAATACTGTAGTAGTTAGTTGCTTGAAGGAACTTAAGTTTGATTCTGGATACCCCTTTTAACCTGTGGTTCCCTCCCAACCTGGGTGCCTCCAGCTGTTGCAAGACTAACGGACTGATATCTTTCAGCCCTTTGAATACTGTAGTAGTTAGTTGCTTGAAGGAACTTAAGTTTGATTCTGGATACCCCTTTTAACCTGCGGTTCCCTCCCAACCAGGGTGCCTCCAGCTGTTGCAAGACTAACGGACTGATATCTTTCAGCCCTTTAAATACTGTAGTAGATAGTTGCTTGAAGGAACATAAGTTTGATTCTGGAGTACCCCTTTTAACCAGAGGTTACTTCCCAACCAGGACTGATATCTTTCAGCCCTAAAAAGGGCTTTTTTGGGTGCTGTCCTTAAAGCAGATGTTACACTAGTGCTTTAGGAGTAAACTGGACCCTGAATACACCACCTAGCAGCAACCTAGCTATCGTTTTCCCTATACAGCAGGAGCAGCTTCTCTAACCCTCCACTTCCTAAGCCTGCAGCATGCTGAATGAGGCTAAAATGGCGTCCATGCAAGAGGTAGGAGGGTCTAGAAGGGAGGGACTGATGCTGATTGGCTGTAATGTGTCTGCTGACTGTGACTCACAGGGTCAAAGTTTAATGCAATGTTAAAGTATAGGGGGCGGATCGAACTTCACATATGTTCGCCCGGCGATGCGAACGCGAAAATGCTAAGTTCGCCGGGAACTATTCGCGGGCGAACAATTCGCGACATCTCTACTTCCAGTATGTGACAAACAGCCGAGCTCTGGTTCAACCACCTGGAAATAAGAGAACAGGAAAAGCTATGCATCATGTAGGAGACTCTCAGGGGCTCAATACCAGCAGGGAGAGCACTAAAATCAACTTGTCACTACTCTGATGGGTTAATCCAACAAAACCAAGCAGGTTTTTATATTTTAACAGGACAGGTACACTTTAAGATGTTACATGAATGTAACAAAAATCATTAATAGAAACAACAGGGCAAGTTTACAAAAACTTTAGAGAGTTTTTTTTAGAGAAAAACTTATATAATTTTTACAGATGAATTGGTGCTGCCCTAGATATAAAGCTTCTGGACATCATTTTTTGCATGTTTTTCCCAGTCTTTCTATTTGGACAGACTCATTTTTGTGAATATCTGCCAAAGGCATAAGGGCAAAGAGCTAGCCCACATAATGCCAGGTCAAGCGTAACATGGTAGGTTATTATAAAGCAGTATTCACATACATCTATGCTAAGCTTTTCTATCATATACAAATTACACTGGTGTTTCTGAAGTTTATAAATCCATATTACATGTACATTATTGTTTAACCTGAATAATAGTTGTTTATTAAGTTGTAATAACCCTTGACAAGCAGTAGGAGGTGCTCACATAATTTAGAATTTGGTTTAGCCAGAAGTATAGTGTATGCTCCATGTTGTTCTCTATAAAGGAGTTGTAAACTGCTGCTGCAAAAGGGATTAAAAAGAACAGGGAAGCGGTGTGCACATAACTTTTATTCGTTCCAAGGAGAAAAAAAATCACTAGGAACCATCATTTGCCTTCCTTGTCATCGGCAGCAACAGGTATAGGTAAAGCGGATAGTGGCACATCTATTTTTATTTTTGCTCCGTGCAATAGCATAGTAGACCATTTTATGCTATCTTCAAATTCCCAAGGCATTCCTCGTGGGATGTTGAGTGCAAAATCATAGGAAAAATGTACATATATATATATATATATATATATATATATATATATATATATAAAAAGCAAAATCATCTGTAGTTGCAATATCTTGTAAGGGTGGGTTCACACTACGTTTTCTCCCATACGGGAGCGCATACGGCAGGGGGAGCTAAAACCTCGCGCTCCCGTATGCCTTCGTATGCGCTCCCGTATGTCATTCATTTCAATGAGCCGGCCGGAGTAAAACGTTCGGTCCGGTCGGCTCATTTTTGCGCCGTATGCGCTTTTACAACCGGACCTAAAACTGTGGTCAACCACGGTTTGAGGTCCGGTCGTAAAAGCGCATACGGCGCAAAAATGAGCCGACCAGACCGAACGTTTCACTCCGGCCGGCTCATTGAAATGAATGACATACGGGAGCGCATACGAAGGCATACGGGAGCGCGAGCTTTTAGCTCCCCCCTGCCGTATGCGCTCCCGTATGGGAGAAAACGTAGTGTGAACCCAGCCTAATACCTTTTTTATTGGACTAACAAGATTATGTAGAGACAAGCTTTCGGGATTCCTCCCTTTATCAAGTCATAAGCATTTCTGAGCTCACAAGGGGAAAACACAGGTTCTATCTCACAAAATATGCAGGGGTTAAAACAACATATGTGGAGAATGGACATTAAGTTGGGTCATAAATTGTATAGCAACTTAATGTCCATTCTCCACATATGTTGTTTTAACCCCTGCATATTTTGTGAGATAGAACCTGTGTTTTCCCCTTGTGAGCTCAGAAATGCTTATGACTTGATAAAGGGAGGAATCCCGAAAGCTTCTCTACATAATCTTGTTAGTCCAATAAAAAAGGTATTACAAGATACTGCAACTACCGATGATTTTGCTTTTTTCATCACTGGACTAATACGGCTACTCCTAACTACTATATATATATAAGCAAAAGACCTAAAAAAATAAAAAATGATTCAAACTTTTGTGTCATTATACAGCATTCTGTCCATGATGACTACTCCGATGAATAAACAGAAGTAATAAATTGCAATCGTGACTATTGACTCATGTCATCATTATCACTTGTTGTGTCTAGGATTTTGAGCCAGAACTTTATGGGCAAAATTTACAGTCTGGCTTTGGGAGACAACAAAGCATGTAAAGAGCATGCACACTGTATACTTAAAGGGGTACTCTGGCCCTAAGACATCATTTCCCTTATCCAGGGATAGGGGATAAGATGTCTAATTGCGGGGGTCCTACCACTAGGGACCCCTGCAATCTTTCATGCAGCACCCACCTGTCTCAGCTGCACGATGCAATGATCGCTCCATGGCTGTAGACTCACTACCATGGGGCCAGAGTATCGTGACATCATGACTCCACCCCTTGTGACATCATGCCCCACCCCCTCAATGCAAACCTATGGGAGGGGGCGTGAGAGCTTTTCTGTTATCTCCTTGTACTGACTCCGCTTGTGGACTGTGACTTATTGTGGGTGTATGTTTAGTTATTATTTCTGTTAGTGTGTGTGTGACTCCATACAGTGTCCCGACATTTAGAGATGAATTGGTGCTGCCCTAGATATAAAGCTTCTGGACATCATTTTTTGCATGTTTTTCCCAGTCTTTCTATTTGGACAGACTAATTTTTGCAAATATGTCCCAAATGCATAAGGGCCAAGAAACAGCCAACATAATGCCAGGTCAAGCGTAACATGGTAGGTTATTATAAAGCAGTATACACATACATCTATGCTAAGCTTTTCTATCATATTCAAATTACACTGGTGTTTCTGAAGTTTATAAATACATATTACATGTACATTATTGTTTAACCTGCATAATAGTTGTTTATTAAGTTGTAATAACCCTTGACAAGCAGTAGGAGGTGCTCACATAATTTTGAATTTGGTTTAGCAAAAAGTATAGTGTATGCTCCATGGGAGGGGGCATAATAGCTGTCACACCCCCTCCTATAAGCTTGCATTGAGGGGGCAGGGCATGATGTCACAAGGGGGCAGGGTCGTGACATCACGATACTCTGGCCCCGTGGTCGTGAGTCTTCAGACACGGAGCGATCAATGCTTTGTGCAGCTGAGACAGGTGGGTGCTGTAAGAGAGATTGCGGGGGTCCCCAGTGGCAGGACCCCCCGCGATCAGAAAACGTATCCCCTATCCTTTGGATAAGGAATAAGATGCCTTAGGGCCAGGGTACCCCTTTAAAGGGTTTTTCTTCCTATAACTAAAACTTATCACCTATTAAGGATTGGTGGGGGTCTGACAATTGAAACCCCCACTTCTTTTAACACTGGGGGACCCTTACTTCAGTGGTAGAATGAAGCAGCAACATAGCAGGCACGTTATTCGATGTCTATGGGACTGTAGAAAAAATCCATCTAAAACAGTTTAATGGTGTAATCACACGTGCAGTTGTGGTGTGCCACGGGGGTTCGATGTGAGTATGGGGCAGATGTAGCCCAGGGGCAGATGGTGTTAACCCCCTAAATGTCCGTGACGCCAAGGCATGGTTTCACCAAGAACCACCCGAACGGTAGCACAAATAGTGGTAGTTAGACAGGGCAAATAAGAGTCCAAGGCCAGTATAGGGTTAACGGTAGCTTTTCTGAGGTAGTCAGATGTTACAGTCTTTACCAGGATCCCAGAGAGATGACCAGTAACACAGGGGACCTCACAGCTTGCTTGGACTTGCAGTGACTTTCATAGACTTTAGGACAGCCACGCTGACTTAATAGACTTGACTGAAGATAGTGACAACAGACAGAGATGACTTGACTTACTGACTTGTGGCTGAGGCCTGAGGCCTCCAGATGTGCTAGACACTGGCTCTGAGACGTCTGGACTGAACATGACCTCAGCAGAAAGTGTGGTGGAAGAGAGAGATTGCAGTACCTCCCCCTCTTATAAAGGGGGGCTGAGCAAAGAGCCCATAGGCTAGCTGTGGGTCATCTGGTGCTCTCTGAGTAACTGTACATGATGTAGGTGATGGAGTGAAATGTTACGTCTCCCGATTGGTTCAGGGCAACCCCTACAAGAAAACTACCAAACACCAGAGAATGCAGTACACTATGACTTTTTGGTGTACAACACATGATATACATTTTATTACACTACAACAATTATAGTGCAGGAGCGACAATATTTCCTTTGTGCAGAATAGCAAACAAAATATATTACTATGGCATATTTACACAGATGTCCATTTATTGCTCAGTAGTCCAGATACACTATAGAGTTCAATTGCTAAGAGCTCAGGTTAGTCTCCTGTACCTAAGGAATCTCTCGTCCGAAGCCGGGCACAACACTTATGATATTGGTTACTTCAAAAAAACTTTCTTGACTAGTCTGTCAGGCACTTGTGCTTAAATCGCTTCTTGGCCTTTTGGCTAAGATCAAGTGTAGTATCTGTTCTTATCAGTTTCATGCTGGTGGCAGGTGACGCCAGTTTGGAGCTGGTGGGGATGGGTGCTGCATGGTAGGGAGCCGGTGTACCGGGGCGTTCCGGGGCTGGTTCTGAGGAATCAGCTCAACAGCTGCCCCGATGTGACCTGTTTCCTCCGGGTCTCCCCATGAGGCTGAGAGGGTCTAGAGCCAAGGTAATTTAGTGCCTCGGGGAGTGGTGACCCCGAGGTGCCAAAACTCACTGGTAGTATTGGCTCACTGAGTTGAAGCATGGGCACCATGATCTCTTCACCTTTGTGGCACTCACCTCTTGATTTCCAGCCTTCTGGCTAGGATCAGAGAAATTTTTATAGATCCGGCCAGATGTCCGGGCAGTATATCTGCACACATTCACTTATTTCTTTCTTTTTGTCTCACAGTGTCACTTTCTGCGTGTTGTGTGTCCACAGGATTTGTCTGGATGCGGTAGCCCTTCTGGGTGTCCCTCCTGGCGGTCTAGGGGAGGTGTGTGTGGCCATTAGGTTCCGCACCTCCCTACAAACACCCCAGGTACTCCTGCTTTGGCAGGGTACCGACCATTATCGGCTCTGCAGGCAGATACCTTAGCTAACGCCAAGGGGGATGCCGGGAGCATTTGTGGTCCCTTAGTAGCTTCGGCGAAAAGGGACATTGAACCTGGAACCTCGCAGGTACCTTTTGGTCCGGAGGCGAAGGGTAAGGTTTGTTGGGGGGCCTCTCTCCTATCGGAGAAGGGCTTGAGATAGACCACATCCTTTGTACACTTTTTTTTTGTGTAACACGTGCACTGTTGGTGATTCGAGAGCACGTTCCTAAGCTCTTAGGGGAAAAAAACTGTGCTTAAATGTTACTGTACAAACCTGGTACAACAAAAATTGTGCTTACACACAGAAGTCAGTTAGTCCTACGACCAAGTCTAGTGAAGTTACTGTACAGAAGTTACACTGGCATCTTTCCCTCGCCTCGCCAATCAGACTGGGCCCTAGGTTGGGACATAAACCTAGAGTTGCGAGACAGGGCTCTTTGCATGGGGTCAACATGAGTGTGCCAGGACACATGGGACAAACGGGAGGCAGTGATAGTCGGACTAACAGTGACCACCACTTGCACCGCAGCAGCTTGCTCCATTGGGGGATGAACTGTTGGTGCCTGTTGATTCGGCCAAACCTCCACAACTGCTGGAGTAGGCCTAGGCACTTACGTTGGTGTCCTCTGATCAGGCCAAACCTCTGGGGCAACCAGAGTAGGCCTGGGCACTTCTGTAGGAGACCCATTAAGATGGTTTGAGTTCAACTTACTTTGCACAATCGGTGTTAGCAGAGTCTGTGCTGCAGCGGGTGCTTGACCGGGACTTCTGGAGCCGAGAACAGCCACCGGGATTCATTGTACGGCTGTGCCCAGGGAACGTCCTGCTTTTGTTCCCCCGGCAACGGGCTCTGCTCCGCTTATTTCACTAGTCTCCACCAAAATGGCCGCCGACCGGAAAGACGTCATCAGTTGGGCCTGGGACAGAGTGGTGCATCCTCTTCGTCTGCCCCCCGGCAACAAGGGGCGGACCTTTCAAGTTCCACCTCGGACTGGACACAGTGATCCCCACGCCCACGCAACATGATCCCCACGCCCGGGGGCAAGACGCTGGCTTTGGCAGGAACCTTTTGCGCACTTCTCGACTAACTGGTTAACCCTTTCAGGTACAGCAAACATTTTGGCGCTCAACATGGCCTCCGTTCTGATCTTGCACATTGTCAATTTAACTTTCACAGACTTCGCAACGGCAGGCAGTGAAACTTTTTTCACCTCCCCCTCTACTTTGTCAGCGTCACGCTGAAAACACATTGCAGTGACATAGTCCCTTACACAGTTTTGTGGTTTGCCACGGGGGTGCGATGTGAGGTGTATTGGGCAGATGTTGTAGCCCATGGGCAGATGGTGTTAACCCCTAAATGTTCTTGACGCCAGGGAGTTGTTTTACCAAGAACCACCCAAACGGTAGCACCACTAGTCCTAGTTAGGTAGGGCAAATAAGAGTCCAAGGCCAGGTTAGGATTAACGGTAGCATTTCTGTGGTAGACAGATAGTACAGTCTTTTCAGCAAGGCCAGGATCCTAGAGAGATAACCAGTAACACAGGGGACCTTGCAGCTTCCTGGGACTTGAAGTGACTTTCATAGACTTTAGGACAGCCACGCTGACTATAATAGACTTGACTGAAGATAATGACAGCAGATGGAGATGACTTGACTTATTGACTTGTGGCTGTAATTTAGGCTTGAGGCCTCCAGATGTGCTGGACACTGGCTCTGAAATGTCTGCACTGGACTTAATCTCAGCAGAAAGTGTGGTGGAAGAGAGAGATTGTAGTACCTCCCCCTCTTATAAAGGGGGCCTGAGCAAGGAGCCCATAGGCTAGCTGTGGGTCATCTGGTGCTCTCTGGGTAACAAAACATGTGACAACCATTATCATGTGATCAATAACCATGTGAACATATCAAAGGTCCTTTACACATAATATACAACTATACAGATTATAGGGGTACACTGCAGGGGAGCCCTGGGGACATGCAGGGACTCAAGCCGATAGGTCTGTGAGATGCATATCCCGTACTGGGACCTCACACAGTATTCTGTGCAGATTTGATGCGCAGGATTTTCTGCTGCAGATTTCAATGTGAACTGAAAGACTGAACACAGCTTGAAATCCTGCACATCAAATCTGCGCAGAATACTGTACGTGTGAATAGACCATAAATGGTGTGGCAGTACACATGCCCGACCTCCTCTCCATTCAATCGTGAAGAAACAGGACCCACATTCTCATAAGCTGTGAGGGTGCCAGCGCTTGAACCTCCCATGAACACCTATTCTGTAGATAGGTAATAAGGGAAGTGCTGGAAAAGTCTAGGAGCCACTAC
This sequence comes from Hyla sarda, assembly GCF_029499605.1. NCBI lineage: Eukaryota > Metazoa > Chordata > Amphibia > Anura > Hylidae > Hyla > Hyla sarda. The sequence goes on from NC_079191.1 coordinate 388,078,903, forward strand.
CAGTTTACTTCAAAAGAACTTGACTTTAGAAGTGTAGGGTTGAAGATGAACTATAAGTTATTTTAACCACCCCTTACTGCTATACAATGTGTAAATTCCTTATAGTGGGAAGGTACTGACACTCAGTGACTGTTATACCCATCCCAGAGTTTCCAAGGGCTCAGATGCTGAGCCCAGGCAATCGCGCCAGGAGGCGGCTGTCATACATTCAGAGCACCAGCCACGAATGCCAGGAGTGAGCGGAGCTCTGATCCTGGCAGTTAACCCTGTAGATTAGAGCTCCCCCTGTCATCCATCAGATACCAGGTGATGTGATCAAGGAGTTCCGATAGCTGCCATGACAACTAGAGGCTGAATTATGGCCTCAGAGTATTCCAGCTATGGTAGCCTGTAAGGCCCAGCCTGACCCATGTGGGCCCATACATTCTGGTAACAATGCTGTGTAAAACTGTAAGATTATTTTGGACTTTAGCAGGCAGAATAAACGTGCATTGGAAGTGCATCCATGGAATTATTCCGCGCATGCTGCATTCACACATGTGGACACTTTCTCAGCCATATAATTAGGAGGGAACACGTAATTAAAAGCAGAAGCTGTTGAATGAAGTTGTCCTGACTGTATAGTCTGCTTCATTGTGCCAAGTATATGGGAAGTATGTATGTTATATGGTTATCCTCACGGCTCCTAAAGCAGTGCCCTCAAATTGTGGCCCTCCAGATGTTGCAAAACTTCAACTTCCAGCATGCCTGGACAGCCAACAGCATCAAAACAAAAATGGTACCGATAAACACTTAAGATCACGTTGCACAAAATGGGGGAGATTTAGCAAAACCTGTGCAGAGGCAAAGTTGCCTATGGCAACCAATCAATCGCTTCTTTCATTTTCCAGATGCCTTGATAAAAATGTAAGAAGCGAGCTGATTGGTTGCTATGGGTAACTGGGCAACTTCTCTGCACAGGTTTTGATAAATCTCCCCCAATGAGCCCTCATACAGCCCTATACATGGAAAAATAAAAAAGTTATAGGAGTTACAAAAAGACAATTAAAAAAGTTCCTGTCACCAAATAAACTTTTCTAAACTAACTCAGGCTATGTTCCCTAACTACTCTTAATACCCCTCCCACATTTTAAAAAGCTCTGTATCTTACCTTTATGATTCATAGTGCAATCTCCCAGCAGGAGAAAGTGGGCGTATCCCAGCAGGCATGACATTGCGTAAGCCTGCTGGGGGACCACTTCCGCCCTCACATCTTTGCAGTGCTGTGATGAATAGAGCACCTCAAGCTCTGTGCAGCTTTCAGTCTGTGTATCTTTCAATGTGTCTCTTTGCAGCTTTCAGTGGTGAGGCTTTGCACAGCTGTTAATCAAGCTCAGTGCAGAAAAACACTTCCTGAGTTTGGTCTCCTGCCAGGCCTGGAGAAGACCAAACTCACTGCAATAATTGTGGCAGGGAACAGAACAGAGCCTCCTAGTGGCTGTTTTTCTATTACATTTTAAACATATTTATGTTGATAATTTTAAAAGCAAGTGAATGGGAAAGTGTCTGCTAGTTACACAAGGAACACTTTATTAAAAGTTTTATTTGGTGACAGGTACTCTTTAATGCATATCAACTTTGTAAAAAAAAATAAGTTGGCAATTTTTTTAAAGTAGTACAATAATAGAGAAACTATATAAATTGCATCATTTCCATCAAATTGACCTACAGAATTAAGGTAGTGGCCCTGATTTACTATTGTTAGATGACTTGTTGTGTCAGATTGTGGACCAGAAAATTCAAAAACCCGACAAACTCTCCATTTTACTTTTACTAAAAAACATATTTACTAAGGTTTTCACAGAAATGTAATGGATTTAAGCCCTGGAAAACCCCACAACTCATGCTTCATTACAAAGTACAATTAGTCACGCAAAAAACAAGCCCTCATGTGGGTCTGTAGGTGGAAAAATAAAAGAATTACGGATTTTAAAAGGAGAGGAGCAAAAAATGACAACGCAAAAATGAAAGTCGGCCGAGTCCTTCAGGGGTTAAAATTGCCTCCAGGACTCAAGTAACTAGCCCTCAGGGCAGGTCCCAGCGCTGCTTCCAACCTCGATGGCTTGAGTGAGACATTGGGGATTGCATTGCCTGCACCAGTTTTATGCTGCTTGTGGTTTGGGAAGCATAAAACTAATGACAGATTTCTTGAGGCTGATCTTAACCTCTTAAGGACATAGGGAGTACCTGTACGCCCTGTGTCCGGTATATAATGCGGGGTCACGCCATGACCCCGTGTCATACCGGGTTGGTCCCGGCGGCTAATGAAAGCCGGGACCCTGGGCTAATAACGTATGGCACCGTTCGTTGTGCCATGCTATTAACCCTTTAGACACGGCGTTCAAAGTTGATCGCCATGTCTAAAATGAAAGCTTCCTGGCAGCTCAGTCAGGCTGATTGGGACCAATGCAGTGAAATCGTGATGTCCCGATCAGCTAGAACGCAAGCGGAGGTCCCCTTACCTGCATCCGTTGTGTCTGATCGGTGATTGATTGCTCCAAGCCTGAAATCCAGGCTTGAGCAATCGACCACCGATAACACTGATCTTTGCGTGTCGATGAACGGCAATGATCTGTGTAGCAGATCAGTGTGTGCAGTGTAATAGCCACTAGGGGGGACTATAACACTGCAAAAAGATAGTGTGAAAAAAAAAGTTAATAAAGATCATTTAACCTCTTCCCTAATAAAAGTAAGAATCACCCCCCTTTTGCCATTTAAAAAAAAAAAAAACCTGTGTAAATAAAAATAAACCTATGTGGTATCGCCACGTGCAGAAATGTCCGAACTATAAAAATATATTGTTAATTAAACCGCACGGTCAATGGCGTACGCGCAAAAAAATTCCTAAATCCAAAATAGAGTATTTTTGGTCACTTTTTATATCATGGAAAAATGAATAAAAAGGGATCAAAAAGTCCCATCAATATAAAAATGGTGCCGATAAAAACTTCAGATCACAGCCCAAAAAATGAGAAGTCATACCGACCCGTACAGGGAAAATTAAAAAAGTTATAGGGGTCAGAAGATGACAATCTTAAACGTATACATTTTTCTGCATGTAGTTTTGATTTGTTTTAGAAGTACGACAAAATCAAATCTATATAATTAGGGTATAATTTTAACCGTATGGACCTACAGAATAAAGATAAGATGTAATTTTTTACCGAAAAATGCACTGCGTAAAGACGGAAGCCGCCAAAACATACAAAATGGCATTTTTTCGTCAATTTTGTCGCCCAATTTTTTTTCTGCTTCGCCGTGGATATTTTGGTAAAATGACTAATTTCACTGCACAGTAGAATTGGTGGCACAAAGAAATAAGCCATAATATGAAATTTTAGGTGAAAAATTTAAAGCGTTATGATTTTTAGAAGGTGATGAGGAAAAAAGGAAAATGCAAAAACTGAAAAACCCTGCATCCTTAAGGGGTTAAGGCAGCATAAAGTAGTGATGGAGACCCTGACTGCAGCATCATCTCACTTCGGGCAAACAGCAAAGGTAATACTTATGCTCTTTATACAATGACACTATATTCTTCAGCACTTTACAGTACAGCTGCCAAAAGCTAACTGATGTGTGTAGGAGTTCCCAAGCTGACCCCTGTCCACCCCCAAAGTGTCTACAATGGGTATATATCAGTACTGCTTCACATGAAGGTCTGGTCTGATGAATGATATTTTCTTTTACACCATGTGGATGGTCCGGTGTGTCGATTCACTTCCCTGCATAATAGCTGTGGCCTCTTTCGGTAGGATAATGCCCCAGCCACACTCCAAAAATTGTTCAGCAATAGTTTGAAGAACATGACAGAGGACAAAGTGTTAACTTTTTTCCAGATCTCAATTCAATTGAGCTTCTGTGGGACGTGCTGAAAAACAATTGCAATCTATGAAGGCTGCACCTTACAACTTAAAGGACCTGCTGTGAACATTTTGGTGGTAGATATCTCCACCTCCCAGAGGTCTTGTGTAATTTGGGCTTCAATGGTTCAGAGCTGTTTTGTCAGCAGAAGGAGACTGAGACTATATTAGGCATATTTATTTTAAAGTTTAAGTACACTTTAAAAAAACCTCCCTTCAGGCCTGCACAGTGCAGCAGTTTTGCCTAGAGAATTCCTTTAAATCCTAATGAGTCATAACTGAGGTGTCATTGCCCCAGGCACTGTCCGAATAGTCGGATTACACCTGTCACCTTGTCATTGTTCTAGGCTGCTATTATCAGACTCCTTATATTCATTGGACTAACAATTTCCAATCTGAAGTCTCCTATACCTGTGGCCCCCATATATTCTTTTTCAGATTTTTCCTATTGCCAATGTTCCTCTTGTCTTGTACCTCTTCTCTCATCTGGCCCTATACTTTTGACCTCTCCCTGTTCTCTACCTCTAACCCCTCTTTCCCCTGGCTTTTTATTTTTGCTCTCCCTTGCCTTAAACCCTCTACACTTTCCTCTTTTCCCTGTACCCCTGCTGTCTCCTCTTCTGTCTCACTTGTGTACCCATATTGTACCCTTTGACTCCTCTTCTCCCTACTAGCTTTCCCCAGACCTCTACCTGTTTTCCTTGGCCATGTGCCCTTCCTCTACCCTCTCTTTATACCCCAGCCGTCTCCTCTTTTTCCTGCCGGCCTGCACCCGTTTTCTTCTCTCTTTCCCCAGCCTGTAACCTTTTCTCTTCGGTGCCCTCACCTGTACCCCAACTCAACTCTCTATGTCCTAGCCTGTACCTCTACTTTCCAGTCTGTGTCCTGCCCTTCCTTTTGTCCCCTATTTTCCTTTCTCTACATGCTGTCCTGCGGCCTGATCCCGCTTTCTCTCCTCTGTACTCCCGACACTCTCCCCTCGGTTCCTGAACCCTTTGTTCCCTTAGGCTTGTACCCCGCTCTCCTCTATATCCTCTCCTCTGACTGTATCTCAGCTCCACCCTCTGTCTCCTGGCCTGTACCCCTTTTCTTCCCTCTGTAGCTCCATTTGTTACCCTGTCTCCCCTGGCATGTAACGCTGCTCTCCCCCAGTCTGTATCCTTGCTATCCTCTGTTCCCTGGCCTGTACCTCCTGCTCTCCCTTTTTGACCCTATCTTGTACCCTAGCTCCACCCTCTGTCCATCGGCCTTGACCACTTCACTGACCTCTCTATCCCTGGCTCAGTTTCCTGGCCTGCATCTCTACTCCCCCAGAGATTGTCTCCCCACACTCCCAGTCTCCTCTTTGTACTGGCCTGTAACCTTTGCTCCTCTCTCCTTGTTCCCTGGCCTGTAGCCTTTTCTCCTCTCCCCCTGATCCCCGGCCTGTACCCCCTCCTCCTCTCCCTGTCCTGTACTCCCTCCTCCTCTCCCCCTGTTCCCCGGCTTGTACCCCCCTCCTCCTTTTCCTCTCCCCCCTGTTCCCCAGCCTGTACCCTTTCCTTCTCTCCCTGACCTATACCCTTTCCTCCATTCCCTGGCAAATACTCCTTCCTCCTCCCCCCCCCCTGTTCCTTGGCCTATACCCTTTCCTCCTCTCCCCCCTGTTCCCCAGCCTGTACCCTTTCCTCCTCTCCCCCGTTCCCTGGCCTGTACCCTTTCCTCCTCTCCCCCCCTGTTCCCTGGCCTGTACCCTTTCCTCCTCTCCCCCCGTTCCCTGGCCTGTACCCTTTCCTCCTCTCTCCCCTGTTCCCCGGTCTGTACCCTTTCCTCCTCTCCCCCCTGCTCCCCGGCCTGTACCCTTTCCTCCTCTCCCCCCTGCTCCCCGGCCTGTACCCTTTCCTCCTCTCCCCCCTGCCCCCGGCCTGTACCCTTTCCTCCTCTCCCCCCTGCTCCCCGGCCTGTACCCTTTCCTCCTCTCCCCCCTGTTCCCCGGCCTGTACCCTTTCCTCCACTCCCCCATGTTCCCTGGCCTGTACCCTTTCCTCCACTCCCCCATATTCCCTGGCCTGTACCCTTTCCTCCTCTCCCCCGGCCTGTACCCTTTCCTCCTCTCCCCCGGCCTGTACCCTTTCCTCCTCTCCCCCCTGTTCCCCGCCCTGTACCCTTTCCTCCTCTACCCCTGTTCCCTGGCCTGCACCCCCTATTCCTCTTCCCCCTGTTCTCTGGCCTGTACCCTTTCCTCCTCTCCCCCTGCCTATACCCCCTCCTCCTCTCCCCCCTGTTCCTCGACCTGTACCCCCTCCTCCTTCTCCTTCCCCCCAGCCTATACCATTTCCTCCTCTCCCCCGTTCCCCAGGCTGCACCCTTTCCTCCTCTCCCCCCTGTTCCCCAGCCTGTACTCCCTCCTCCTCTCCCCCCGTTCCCCAGCCTGTACTCCCTCCTCCTCTCCCCCCCCCCTGTTCCCCAGCATGTACTCCCTCCTCCTCTCCCCCCCCCCTGTTCCCCCTCCTCCTCTCCCCGGCCTGTACCCCCTCCTCTTCTCTCCCCCCTGTTCCCCGGCTTGTAACCCCTCCTACTTCTCTCCCCGGCCTGTACCCCCTCCTCTTCTCTCCCCCCTGTTCCCCAGCCTATACCACTCCTCTCCCCCCTTGTTTCCCGGGATGTACCCCCTCCTCTTCTCTCCCCCCGTTCCCTGGCCTGTACCCCTTCCTCCTCCTCCTCTCCCGTTCCCCGGCCTGTACCCCTCCTCCTCCCCCCCCCCTGTTCCCCGGCCTGTACCCCTCCTCCTCTCCCCCGTTCCCCGGCCTGTACCCCTCCTCCTCTCCCCCCTGTTCCCAGGCCTGTACCCCCTCCTCTTCTCTCCCCCCTGTTCCCCGGCCTGTACCCCTCCTCGTCTCCCTGGCCTGTACCCCCTTCTCTTCTCTCCCCGGCCTGTACCCCCTTCTCTTCTCTCCCCCCCTGTTCCCCGGCATGTGCCCCTCCTCCTCTCCTCCCTGTTCCCGGCCTGTACCCCCTCCTCTTTTCTCTCCCCTGTTCCCCGGGCCTTTACCCCCTCCTCCTCTCCCCCCTGTTCCCCGGCCTCTACCGCTCCTCCTCTCCCTGGCCTGTACCCCCTTCTCTTCTCTCCCCCCCTGTTCCCCGGCATGTGCCCCTCCTCCTCTCCTCCCTGTTCCCGGCCTGTACCCCCTCCTCTTCTCTCCCCCCTGTTCCCCGGCCTGTACCCCCTCCTCTTCTCTCCCCCCTGTTCCCCGGCCTGTACCCCTCCTCCTCTTCCCCCTGTTCCCCGGCCTGTACCCCCTCCTCCTCTTCTCTCCCCCCTGTTCCCCAGCCTGTACCCCCTCCTACTCCTCTCCCCGGCCTGTACCCCCCCTCTTCTCTCCCCCCTGTTCCCCGGCCTGTACCCCCTCCTCTTCTCTCCCCCCTGTTCCCCGGCATGTACCCCTTCCTCCTCCTCCTCTCCCCTGTTCCCCGGCCTGTACCCCTCCTCCTCTCCCCCCTGTTCCCAGGCCTGTACCCCCTCCTCCTCTCTCCCCCCTGTTCCCCGGCCAGTACCCTCTCCTCCTCTGCCCCTGTTCCCCGGCCTTTACCCCCTCCTCCTCTTCCCCCCCTGTTTCCCGGCATGTACCCCCTCCTCCTCTCCCCCCTGTTCCCCGGCCTGTACCCCCGCCTCTTCTCTCCCCCGGCCTGTACCCCCTCCTCTTCTCTCCCCCCTGTTCCCAGGCTTGTACCCCTCCTCCTCTCCCCCCTGTTCCCCGGCCTGTACCCCTCCTCCTCTCCCCCCTGTTCCCCGGCCTGTACCCCCTCCTCTTCTCTCCCCCCTGTTCCCCGGCCTGTACCCCTCCTCTTCTCTCCCCCCTGTTCCCCGGCCTGTACCCCCTCCTCTTCTCTCCCCCCTGTTCCCAGGCCTGTACCCCCTCCTCTTCTCTCCCCCCTGTTCCCAGGCCTGTACCCCTCCTCCTCTCCCCCCTGTTCCCCGGCCTGTACCCCTCCTCCTCTCCCCCCTGTTCCCCGGCCTGTACCCCTCCTCCTCTCCCCCCTGTTCCCCGGCCTGTACCCCCTCCTCCTCTCCCCCCTGTTCCCCGGCCTGTACCCCCTCCTCCTCTCCCCCCTGTTCCCCGGCCTGTACCCCCTCCTCTTCTCTCCCCCCTGTTCCCCGGCCTGTACCCCCTCCTCCTCTCCCCCCTCCTCTTCTCTCCCCCCTGTTCCCCGGCCTGTACCCCTCCTCCTCTCCCCCCTGTTCCCCGGCCTGTACCCCCTCCTCTTCTCTCCCCCCTGTTCCCCGGCCTGTACCCCCTCCTCTTCTCTCCCCCCTGTTCCCCGGCCTGTACCCCCTCCTCTTCTCTCCCCCCTGTTCCTAGGCCTGTACCCCTCCTCCTCTCCCCCCTGTTCCCCAGCCTGTACCCCTCCTCCTCTCCCCCCTGTTCCCCGGCCTGTACCCCCTCCTCTTCTCTCCCCCCTGTTCCCCGGCCTGTACCCCCTCCTCTTCTCTCCCCCCTGTTCCCCGGCCTGTACCCCCTCCTCTTCTCTCTCCCCTGTTCCCAGGCCCGTACCCCTCCTCCTCTCCCCCCTGTTCCCCGGCCCGTACCCCCTCCTCCTCTCCCCCCTGTTCCCCGGCCCGTACCCCTCCTCTTCTCTCTCCCCTGTTCCCCGGCCTGTACCCCCTCCTCTTCTCTCCCCCCTGTTCCCCGGCCCGTACCCCCTCCTCCTCTCCCCCCTGTTCCCCGGCCCGTACCCCTCCTCCTCTCCCCCCTGTTCCCCGGCCCGTACCCCCTCCTCTTCTCTCCCCCTCCCCCGGCCGCGCGGTGTCTGCTCTCTCCCCTCCTTTCTCCTCCTCCCCGTGTCCTCGCAGCTGCTTGTTGCTGGGGAGGGTGACGTCATCGCTTCCGCCCCACTTCCTCTCCGTCTCTGTCCCCTCCTCGTCCCTGCGGCGGGTGAGAGGCGCACACACATCTACTGTACACACAGCGCCTGCCAGACCCGGAGCCAACATGGAGTAACAGGAGATGGGGCTCGGACGGGGCCACCACCAGCAGCCACACGGGCGGGGCGCAGCAGCCGCCTGCTTATAATAAGCCAGTCCCCGGGAGGTACACGCCGCCGCTGCCGCTGCTCGTCCGCGGGAGGAGGGAGCACAGGACTGCACAAGCCGGGGGATAGCGAGTCATACACCGCCTGGGAAAGATGAGCAGCTCGGAGCCCCCCGAGGCGGGTGCAAGACAACGGTGATCGGGACAAGATGAGCGAGGAAGCCCCCCCTGAGGAGTAAGTGCTGCCCCCTCGTTGTCGGGGTGCTGGATGCATGGGGTGGGCTGGCAGCGGCTCCCCTCCCCTGGCTGCAGTGCATTGCTGCAGATGTGGCTCCTACGTGCTCCTGGTGCATGCAGCATGGCACAGTGTGCATTCCCGGAGCATCGGCCTGCAGAGCTGTTGCCATGCTACAAATGCCAGGGGCTCGGTCTGTACACCGGGGGCATGCAGAATAAGAGTGAGGACCATAGCAGGGGGTGGGCATGGGATGGCAACCTGTGGCAGCAATGGAAGTGCTCGGATCACCCCAGAGCTGCCAGGGCACATGTACCAAGGTGTCGCTCTGCGCAGAATGGATCGCCATTGTGTGCTGCTACAACAAAGTTGGTGGCACATGAGACAGGGCACAGGTGTAGGTGGCACCGGAAGAAGGGACATTTGGTGGCAAGTGGTCAGTCATTGTATGCCAACACCTGTCATAGCCCCAGATGGGTGAGGATCACAACATTATTCATACATAAGATCTGTGTTTGGAAACGTGCTGCTGCAGAACCTCTTGTGAGATTGTGTTAATAAGATGCTGGAGGTGTCTCACCTGTGTAGTGGTGTTGCACCAAGTTATAAGGTGGTTATGTTTTGGCATTGATTTGCCCGCCGAATGTACAGTGTGTTCTAATCTGTATGGATATATACTGTTGTTTTACGTGTGTGTGTGGTGTATTAGATGGACTTGGCAGTGGTCTTCAACCTGCGGACCTCCAGATGTTGCAAAACTACAACTCCCAGCATGCCCGGACAGCCAACGGCTGTCCGGGCATGCTGGGAGTTGTAGTTTTGCAACATCTGGAGGTCCGCAGGTTGAAGACCACATGGTCTGGACATGGGTCTGGCATTGCACATTCCTTTACCTAGTATTGATATGCAGTTCATTGGTCATGTATGAGGAATTTGTGATGCACTACACGTCACATATTATTTCGGAACCTACCAGACATGTCATGTATGATAATTCTGTAACCTACCCAAAATGGCACGTATGATAATTCTGTAACCTACCAGACATGTCATGTATGATAAATCTGTACCTACCCAAAATGGCACTTATAATTCTGTAACCTCCCCAAAATGGCACGTATGATAATTCTGTACCTACCCAAAATGGCACATATAATTCTGTAACCTAACCAAAATGGCACTTATAATTCTGTAACCTACCCAAAATGGCACGTATGATTCTGTAACCTAACCAAAATGGCACGTATGATTCTGTAACCTACCCAAAATGGCACGTATAATTCTGTAACCTACCCAAAATGGCACATATAATTCTGTAACCTACCCAAAATGGCACATATAATTCTGTAACCTACCCAAAATGGCACATATAATTCTGTAACCTACCCAAAATGGCACATATAATTCTGTAACCTAACCAAAATGGCACGTATGATAATTCTGTAACCTACCCAAAATGGCACGTATGATTCTGTAACCTACCCAAAATGGCTCGTATGATTCTGTAACCAAAATGGCACGTATGATTCTGTAACCTACCCAAAATGGCACGTATGATTCTGTAACCTACCCAAAATGGCTTGTATGATTCTGTAACCAAAATGGCACGTATGATTCTGTAACCTAACCAAAATGGCACGTATGATTCTGTAACTTACCCAAAATGGCACGTATGATTCTGTAACTTACCCAAAATGGCACGTATGATTCTGTAACCTAACCAAAATGGCACATATAATTCTGTAACCTACCCAAAATGGCTCGTATGACTCTGCAACCAAAATGGCACGTATGATTCTGTAACCAAAATGGCACGTATAATTCTGTAACCTACCCAAAATGTCACGTATAATTCTGTAACCTACCCAAAATGGCACGTATGATTCTGTAACCAAAATGGCACATATAATTCTGTAACCTACCCAAAATGGCTTGTATGACTCTGTAACCAAAATGGCACATATAATTCTGTAACCTACCCAAAATGGCTCGTATGACTCTGTAACCAAAATGGCACGTATAATTCTGTAACCTACCCAAAATGGCTCGTATGATTCTGTAACCAAAATGGCACGTATAATTCTGTAACCTACCCAAAATGTCACATATAATTCTGTAACCTACCCAAAATGGCTCGTATGACTCTGTAACCAAAATGGCACGTATAATTCTGTAACCTACCCAAAATGGCTCGTATGACTCTGTAACCAAAATGGCACGTATAATTCTGTAACCTACCCAAAATGGCTCGTATGACTCTGTAACCAAAATGGCACGTATAATTCTGTAACCTAACCAAAATGTCATGTATATTTCTGTAACCTACCCAAAAAGGCTCGTATAATTCTGTAACCTACCCAAAATGGCACGTATGATAATTCTGTAACCTACCCACAATGGCACGTATGATAATTCTGTAACCTACCCACAATGGCACGTATGGTAATTCTGTAACCTACCCACAATGGCACGTATGATAATTCTGTAACCTACCCACAATGGCACGTATGATAATTCTGTAACCTACCCACAATGGCACGTATGGTAATTCTGTAACCTACCCAAAATGGCACGTATGGTAATTCTGTAACCTACCCAAAATGACACGTATGGTAATTCTGTAACCTACCCAAAATGGCACGTATGGTAATTCTGTAACCTACCCAAAATGACACGTATGGTAATTCTGTAACCTACCCAAAATGGCACGTATGGTAATTCTGTAACCTACCCAAAATGGCACGTATGGTAATTCTATAACCTACCCAAAATGGCACGTATGATAATTCTGTAACCTACCCAAAATGGCACGTATGATAATTCTGTAACCTACCCAAAATGGCACGTATGGTAATTCTGTAACCTACTTGTCATGTTATGTATGATCAGTCTATCTACCTAACATGTTGGGTAGATTATGGAATGATTATACTTGGCATGTTGGGTAGATTATGGAATGGTCATATGTGCCATGAGTAGTTTATGGAATGATCATGAACCATTCATGGGGTAGATTACGGAATGATCATACATGACATGTCTGACAGATCACGGGATGTTTATACTGTATGTTACTTTACATATATGATCAGTCTGTTTCCTGCCTAAGACGTTATAAGCTGTTGAAGCTCTGATTGTGGATTACTGCGCTATTCTCTGGCCTTATTTTGTTGGTAACTATTTGGCTTTTAGTATAACCAACATGTCTCTAAACTACCATAGCCTGTAATGGTGTCAATGAGGGAGATTTATCAAAACCTGTCCAGAGGAAACGTTTCTGAGTTGCCAATAGCAACCAATCAGATTACTTCCTTCATTTTTTAGAGGCCTTTTCAAAAATGAAAGACGCAATCTGATTGGTTGCTATGGGCAACTCATAAACTTTTTCCTCTGGACAGGTTTTGATAAATCTCCCCCTAGGTGTTCTATATTGGGCATTGCTGGAACATGGGGTCCATGGCTGTAAATGCTAAGTGTATATACTAGATAAGTGTTTCCCAAACCGGTAGCTCTCCAGCTATTGTAAAACAGCAGCTCCCATTGTTAGAGCATGATGGGAGTAGTAGTTTCACAACAGTTTACTGAATACTGGGTAACACTGCAAAAGGCAGCTTGGTTTTTCAAGGTTCTTGGAGAGTTGGGTAATCGTAATGTTGCCTGTAGTAGCTGTCACCCAACTTTCTTACAATCACATTGTGCTTCATAGAAGCGGATGTGTAATTTTTTTTAATTTTATTTGTGGGAAATTCTAAAGCCTTGCTATGTATCAGGAGTGGTAACTGCGACATTCACCTCAGGAAGTGAACTCAGACTAAACACCGAGCAGCCACCGCCATTCATAAAAAGATGTCAGATTAGAGCGGAGCTGCTGCCGGGTATCCTGCACCCACACGGGCCTGTTCATTGTTTACGTTCATTGTCATTGTGCACCTGGCCCAGGTCCTTGTGTTCTGAGTTACCTGTAGGCCTTCCATTCACTGCAGGCATCCGGTTACCGTGTAATTATGAACCATTCATCGGGCTCTATGCATGGAGAACCCCCGAGGGGATATGGTGGCAGGCTTGTCACTCATGTAATGTTTGTCCTTCCTGTCGATTGTCATCGTATGGCCTCCTTATGGATGTTGTAATGGAGATAGCTATCAATGCAATGGGCTTAGTCTGTGGAGCACTCTGGTGAGGGGTCATCCTGGGTGGGTCTGATGTCTGTGTTGGCCGTCATGTTTATTGGGGTTTTTATCTGAATTGGATTCAAGATCTGTTTAAGGTGGGGGGGTTGGCAGTGGCAACCAATTATCTAAGTTTGTGATTAACAATTTATTTAAGAAAAAAAATTGGTTGCTATGGGCAACTGTTTATTACATCCTATTCTGAAATACAGTAGTTGCTATGGCCAATTTGTTCCTTAAAGGGGTACTCCCGTGGAAAACAAGATTTTTTTTAAATCAACATGCCCCAGAAATGTAAACAGATTTGTAAATTACTTCTATTAAAAAAAATCTTAATCCTTCCAGTACTTATTAGCTGCTGAATACTACAGAGGAAATGGTTTTCTTTTTGGAACACAGAGCTCTCTGCTGAATCACGACCACAGTGCTCTCTGCTGACATCTCTGTCCATTTTAAGAACTGTCCAGAGTAGGAGAAAATCCCCATGGCAAAACATATGCTGCTCTGGACAGTTCCTAAAATGGACAGAGATGTCAGCAGAGAGCACTGTGGTCGTGATTCAGCAGAGAGCTCTGTGTTCCAAAAAGAAAATAATTCCCTCTGTAGTATACAGACCCTAAAAAGTATTGGAAAGATTAAGATTTTTTAATTGAAGTAATTTACAAATCTGTAACTTTCTGGCACCAGTTGATTTAAAAAAGTTTTCCACGAGAGTACCCCTTTAAGATTTATTCTGGTTGCTATGGCCAATTTGTTTCTTATTTTCTGGGCAATGGTGGCTTCTATGGGCATCAGTTTGTGAATTAGACATAAGGCCCACAGCAGGTTTAGTCCATGCTGACATTGGCCCTCATTTACTATTCTAAACCCGACCTCTTGTCGGGTTTTTTTGTCGCATCTTTGTCTGCGCCATGTCTCAGACATCGTGCGCCAGTCTGCGACACCATGCGACATTTTTTCCCGACGGACCCGATGTGGATTCTCCCAAACCCGAAAAAGGGGCGTAACCCGACATTTCTGAGCTTTCCCACGTATTTATAAATGTTTCCAACCCGAATTTGTTGAATTGTTGTGGATTTTTTCCCGACAGCTCAGAGGAGTTGGAAACCAAAACCCACATGCGACAAACAGGATGCGACATAATAATAAATACCAGGGGGAAAAAGCAGTCGGGTAAGAAAGCAAGATAGACTTACAACCCGATTTTCTTAGTAAATGAGGGCCATTATGTTCAGAGTATGTGCAAGGAAAGCACCTGGGTTATATGCCAAAAGTATCCACAGGGCCCTATTGACCCGACTAGTGTTTTCCAACCAGTGTGCCTCCAGCTGTTGCAAAACTACAACTCCCACCATGCCTGGGCATGCTGGAAGTTTCAGTTTTGCAACAGCTGGAGGCACGCTGCTTGGAAAACTCTGGGTCACCTGACATATGCCAAAAGGACACAGGTTTGGGCCATGTTCGGCAGGTACGTTGTTGGTATACTGTTTGGTTTGTGTAGGGATCGATCGATATCTGGTTTGTTAGGGCCGATACCGATAATCTGTGGCCTTTCAGGCCGATAACTTAAACCGATATTCCGGTATAAGTTGTCGGCTATTTCTCCACCCCCCAAGAAGCCGCTGCAGATCATTGATTTAAAGCGGCCGCTTTAAATCAATGTACTGCAGCAGCTTTGGCTTAATCAGAGACCACCGCCGCCACCCGCTTCTCTCCCCCTGCCTGTCCGGGGGTCCTCCCAACCACCGCTGCTGTCCCCCAGCCATCCCCCCCTACCCCCGCACCGCACACTGCCGCCCCTCAGCCATCCCCCCCCTACCCCTGCACCGCACACTGCCGCCCCTCAGCCACCCCCCCCTACCCCTGCACAGCACACTGCCCCCACCGCCGCCCCATTGCCTCCCCTATCCCCGGTTTTATAATTACCTGTTCCCGGGGTCCGAGGTCTGCCTTACTTTTGGCTCCCGTCCTGAGCTGTCATTGTGCGCACTGATGGTGACGTCACGTTGAGGACGTCACTGCGCTGCACAGCGTAACGCAGGACGCAGCAGGAGCCAGAAGTATCGCGGGCCCCAGACCCCGGGAACAGGTAATTATAAAACCTGGGAAAGGGGAGGCAATGGTGGCGGCATGCGGTGGGGGGGGGGGGGGGGGGGGACATTATCGGATTATTGGCAAGGTAATTGCCGATACCGATAATGTCAAAAATCGTGAATATCGGCCAAACCGATAATCGGTCGATCCCTAGATTGTATACTGTTGCTTACTACTTCTATTATGGTACACTATGGGCATCTTACCCGTGCCTATACAGTTACGTCGGGGCCTCTGATGGGAGGAGTGAATGTGAACAGAGATTGTATATTTGTACATGGTTCTGGTCAAATTGTATAGAACCTACAGGGAATGTGGTGCTCACTGCGACGTTTGCTTAATGCGCTCAGTGTGTTGAGACCCCGACTGATCAGTAAAATAAATGGGATGAGAAGCGCATTGTCACACGCACTCATTGTCTGTGTATATTAAAAGGTGCCTGTCATGACCATCCGGCGGCAGGATATGTGTAAACCGGCCGGGCGTTCTCCTAGCCCAAAACTTGGCCCGACATGACACGATTGGAAGTAAAATGCCAGAATCTCCATGCAGAAGTCTCCGGCATTTAAAAAAAAAAATTTTCCACTGTAGTACCCCTTTATTATTATTATTATTATATATTAGGGATGTAAGAAAAAATCGATTCTCGCGATAATCGCGATTTTTTTCATTTGCCGATACAGAATCGATTCAAAATATTTTTGAATCGATTCTTTTAGGGATGTGGAATTTTTATCTGCGGACGCCCGGAACAGCATGTCATGTCTTGGGCATCAGGAGATAAAAGTTGTGGAGCCGGGCAGGCCGGATCTGACACGGCTATGGAGCGGGCTCCGACTCGTGCCCACTCCGTACTATGCGACCCCCGGCTGATTTCAGTAGCCGGGGGCCGCCGCTAATAGCCAGCATGCGGCAATCGCCGCGGCTGGCTATTAAAGGAGTATCCGGTGCGCACTTTTCTCATGTTATCCTATCCAGGCTGCAAAATAAAACGCACTTTATCTTACCTGCCAACGAGCCCCCGGAGCTCCGGTACAGGTGTTCGGTCCCCGGGCTGTATTCTTCTTACTTCCTGTTAGTCCGGCACGTCACATGGAGCTTCAGCCTATCACCAGCCGCAGCAATGTCCCGCCTCCGCTGGTGATAGGCTGAAGCTCCATGTGACGTGCCGGACTAACAGGAAGTAAGAAGAATACAGCCCGGGGACCGAACACCTGTACCGGAGTGTACCGGAGCTCCGGGGGCTCGTTGGCAGGTAAGAGAAAGTGCGTTTTATTTTATTTTGCAGCCCGGACGGGATAACATGAGAAAAGTGAGCACCGGAGTACTAGATCGCCGCTGTCAAAGCTGACAGTGGCGTCTATTGGGATCTATGAATGCTCCCAGGTGGGCGATATATCGGGATATATCGCGATGTATCGTCACCTAGACGGTATCGCGATATATCGGGATATATCGAATCGCCACACTGGTATCGCGATTCGAATCGAATCGCCAAATTCTTGGCGATTCACACCCCTATTATATATATATATATATATATATATATATATATATATATATATATATATATATATATTTTTTTTTTTTTTTAAGGAGTCTAAATGCATTTCACAAAGTTTTACCACCACATTACTGAGTTTTTTCTTAAGTATGTGAACTTCCTTTTTCTTTCTTTTTTGAGATGAAGCGCTTATATGTAATGACTTGATTTAATAAAACAGAAAAAAAAAACTTATGCCACATAATTGCTACGAACTGTAAATTCTACTTGTACCTGAGTGATCTGCTTACGATGGTATACGTTTTATCTAAGGGATAGTAGAAGTGCAGACTACGCTTGTGTGCATTTTGAGGATGAGAAACAAAAAAAAAAAAAGCATAGTTAGGCTAAGTTTCCACTTGTTGTTTTTTTTTTTCTGCAGTTTTTGGATATCTCCCACTGCAGTTTTTGAGCCAAAGCCAGAAGCGTATTCAAAAGGAATAGGACATATAAGGGAAGGACTTACACTTCTCCTCCCTTATGGATCCACTTCTGACTTTGGCTCAAAAACTGCAGTGGCAGATATCCAAAAACTGCCAGAAAAAAAAGTGGAAACTTAGCCTTAGGGTACGTTCACACGAGTTTGCGGGTTTTCAGCTGCGTATTTGAAAGAGGGAGGGCTCTTCTCTGGTGTCCGCAGCAGATTTTCCACGGTGGAATTTACGCTGCGGAAAATCCGCCACAGTCCCAACTGACTTCAATGGAGCTTGCAGCGGATTTTCCGCTGTGTAAATTCCGCTGCGAAGAGCCCGCCCCCTTTTAAATACGCAGCGGAAAACCCGCAAAAAAATCCACACGTTTGAACGTACCCTTAAGCTGTAATTCCCCAAAAATGCCAAATTCGCCACACTTTTTTTTTTCTCTATGAAAATAATGCAGTAGCCAGATGTTAGCTAGGAATCAATAGGGAAATATAAAACTCCAGACCCACTTGGTATTTTTTATTTGGCACTTTGTGGTTCAGGGACAGTTTTTAAAAAAAATTGCTGCATTCTAGGACCACGGTGTGTTTGTTTGTTTGTTTATTTATTTATTTATTTATTTATTTTAAAGGGAATCTTGATTACCCACTTATTTTTTTATTTTATTTTTTATTTAGTTTTTTTTCAGTTCACAAAAATAGGTTGGAGCTCCGTCAGCAGTTCTGTCAAGTTTAGTGGAGATAAAACCGATGCAAAGTTTTTTTTTTTTCTCAGCTAAAATCCTGTAAAATTACCGGTCACCACCAGACCCCATGCAAATGAATGGGCGCCGTCGGGACCCCGCAGTAACCGTTTGCATCCGACCCTTTTCAGGGTCCGATCGGCTTAAAAAAATAAATAAAATTGGACCCTTAACGGGTCATTTGCAAACGGCCGTGTGAACCTAGCCTAAGCAGACCAAATGTAGTCTGTGTTTGATGTAGTGAAGCCTATTTTATGCCACGGGCAAGCTGCAGTATGTGTATAGATAACTTCTTGATGGTAGTACAATATGTATCCATGGTAGAGACCAAATATTTCATGTGAAAGAGACTGACTACTAAAAGGGAAGCGGTTCCCGTCTCATATGGCAGTAGCTGTAGCTTAAGTATGCCTCCATTGACCGCTATAGGTGCAGTATTATAGATACAGCCGGAATGAGTCTGTCCTAGGGTGCCCGTATACCCACGATTAAACCATGTGACGCACTACCACTAGGTATATGGGCAACCTAAAGAAGTCCTCTCCTGTCACATTTGTGAAAACGTGCAACGGAAATGTCCAGGTCGATTTTCGTACAGACACATTTTTGGAAAATCTGCTACTTGGTGCATTTTTCCATTATAGTCACAACCTTCTGCAGGAGTGTTTCCCAACCAGTGCGTCTCCAGCTGTTGCAAAACTAAAACTCCCAGCATGCCCGAACAGCCGTTGGCTGTCCAGACATGCTTGGAGTTGTAGTTTTGCCACAGCTGTAGGGTCATGGTTTAGGAAACACTGTTTCCCAGAGTTTGTATGCCTCCTTTTCTGGACAGTCTTCCTGAGTATACAGCACTTTAACCAGAAGTTTGCATTGCAGCATAGGTTTTCTGTGCAGCATCATAAAAAAGCTGGGTGACAACACATGCCAGAGGTATAATGGTACACTGTAATGGTTGTCTCCCAGCTTTTCCAGAAATGGATATTACCACTAGAAAAAAAGAGGACACAACTCAAGGACTGTAAGTAATAGAACGATTGTAGGATGTGCCGAGATGCACTGGCATTAGGATGTGTGGGTATGCTCTGTGTTGTATACAGTGGCAGCGCACAGCTACGTTATTGTCTGGGAGACCCTGAATGAACATCTGGCAATAAAAAGTGGTTGTACAAACATCCCCCTCCACTTCCAGCTCTTTATATGGAAATGAAGTATGCTAAACTAAACTGCAGCCTCGTCCTTGGGGTAAAGTCATTCCGTCACAGGCACAGCGACGTAGCCATGGCCACCCCAACACCCCTATATACTTCCTCAGGGCTACGTCACAGGGGCCTGGAAACTAGCGCTCTTTAACTTTTTGGGTTGTGTTTTTTTTGTTGCCAGATGCCAGTATGGTGTATTATCAGAACACCCTAATACTATGATTATGAACACATCCCACGCTTAGGTGATGGCTTATATGGTCTTTGGCTGCTCAGTGGGGTCTTTCATGCTGTTGGGCTTGTGGACTTTATGGTGGTTTATGTCTGAACCCCCTTCTGAGTGACCATGGTCAGCATGGAACAAATACAGGCAGCTGGGGTACTATGATTTACTGTGAAATGCTACTTTGTTGTTGCTACCGGGGGCACTGTTATACACAGGCACTGTGGTGTATGTGCCCCCAGTTATATACAGGCACTATGTTGTATGTGCCCCCCAGTTATATACAGGCACTATGTGGTATGTGCCCCCCCCAGTTATATACAGGCACTATGTTGTATGTTCCCCCCCCCCCCCCCCCAGTTATATACAGGCACTATGTTGTATGTGCCCCCCAGTTATATACAGGCACTATGTTGTATGTGCCCTCCAGTTATATACAGGCACTATGTTGTATGTGCCCTCCAGTTATATACAGGCACTATGTTGTATGTGCCCTCCAGTTATATACAGGCACTATGTTGTATGTGCCCTCCAGTTATATACAGGCACTATGTTGTATGTGCCCTCCAGTTATATACAGGCACTATGTTGTATGTGCCCCCCAGTTATATACAGGCACTATGTTGTATGTGCCCCCCAGTTATATACAGGCACTATGTTGTATGGGCCCCCAGTTACATACAGGCACTATGTTGAATGGGCCCCCAGTTATATACAGGCACTATGTTGTATGGGCCCCCAGTTATATACAGGCACTATGTTGTATGGGCCCCCAGTTATATACAGGCACTATGTTGTATGGGCCCCCAGTTACATACAGGCAGTGTGATGTATGGGCCCCCAGTTGTAATTTTTGCAATACAGTTTTTTTTTAAATCAGGTTTTTGATTAAAAAAAAAACGGATTCCTCAAAACCTGACTAAACTGTATCAAAACGTGTGTACAAAGTTTTATCTGTATACGGTTTGAAAAAATGATGCCCGGTTGCATCCGTTTTTTTAAGAAAAAAAATCGTATACGTCTTGAACTTTTCACTCCCTTATGAATAAAGTTTCACTTTTTTGATTGAAATTCCAAGAAAGAAAAACTGCAAAGTCAAAAACCGTATGGTGAAAACTGGATGGAACCGTACGCACATACAGTTCTGTACGGTTCCCATTAACTCCCATGTTAAAAGAAAAAAGTATACGATTTTTCACCTGGACCAAAAACCGTGGTAGGCCACGGTTTTCTGTCCAGAAAAAAAGTTTAAAACCGTGTGGTTTGAAAAATGGATACAACTGTATACAATATGGTGCATACGGTTTTGAATGGAAAGTCTATGGCCAAGGGTTGCTGTACGGTTGCTTACGTTTAAAAAAAAAAAAATCCCAAAACTGTATAGAAAAATCGTGGTGTGAACCCACCCTTACATACGGGTGCCATTGACAAAATCCTGCACAATATGTTTTTCTGCGACTATACATTTCAGTGCTGATAATAAATGGTATATACCGTATGTGTTTGGCCACTGATAGTCTATGGGCACATTTTGATCAGTTGCAGCAGGTACTAGTGTGGAGCCAGTATATACATGTAATCCTATATAGGAGTGACTCTCCAGCTGTTGCAGAACAATGACTCCCATCATTCCCTGGGCATGATGCAGCTGCTACGTACTAGACACTTCAGTGTTTCCCAGCCAGGGTGCCCCCAGCTGTTAAACTCCCAGCATGCCCAAGCATCAAAAGGCTGTCTGTGCATGCTGGGAGTTGTAGTTCTGCAACACCTGGGGAGCCACAAGTTGGGGAACACTGCGTCGTGCCGGCACCCTGGTTGGGGAAACACGGAGATACTCTGTAAGGGTACGTTCACACGAGCAGACCCACAGCGTATTGTATGCTACAGATCCGCCGCAGAAGGACCGCTGCATGGTGGCTTTACATGTGCCTGCTTGGAGGGGCACTATGCCGCTACGAGCAGACACACTGCGATGTGAGAGTTGCGCATGTGCGCTGTTACTCGCACATCAGTGTGTCTGCTCGTATCGGTGTATTGCCGCTCCAAGCAGGCACATGTAAAGGCAGCGGATCTGCAGCATAAAATACACTGTGAGTCCGCTCGTGTGAATGCACCCTAAGCCACTGTTCCCCCAACCTGTGGCTTTGCGGCTTTTGCAGAACTACAACTCCCAGCATGTGCAGACAGCCTGTGTAGCACTCATTCCCTAACCTGTAACTCTCCAGTTGTTGCATGATGGGGGTTGAAGTCAGGGCATGGGGGCTGAAGTTTTGCAATGACATCTTACTATACATTCTCCAAGTCCATGTTCACACGGCGGAATGTTTTCTGAATGGTTGTCTGGTAAATTTCCTCCGGATATTCCACAAACGGCGCTAGAGCCGCTCAGAAATACGTCCGTCGCCTCCGTCAATGCATTTCCGAGGGGATTCCGCAGAAAGAATGGAGATATTTCCACCTCCGAATCCCATTGGATTTCTGGCTTGATCATGAGGCATTAGGCATTGTTCCGCAACCGCTGGAGAGCTACAAGTTGGGAAAATGCCAGGGCATGCTGGGAGTTGTAGTTGTGCAGTTCCTCTGCAGGATGTAAGGATATTTTACTGTCTGTGTCCCTCTAGCTGTTGCATAAACTACAACTCCTATCATGCCCTGACAGCCTGTTATTCTGCTATCTGTGGCTCTCAACCTATTGCAGAACCACAACCCCCAGCATGCCCTGACAGCCTGTATAGCAGTTTTCTCCCATCTGTGGCTTTCTATACCAGTGTTTCCCAACCAGGGTCCCTCCAAATGTGGCAGAACTGTCCGGGAATGCTGGGAGTTGAAGTTTTACAACAGCTGGAGGCACATTGGTTGGGAAACACGGGTCTTTACATGCCAGCTGTGACACACGTGTGTTTGTAAGCAGTGCCCGTGCCCCCTGACTTCTCCGCCGCCATGTTTTCCTCTATTGACCCGTGCTGATTTGCATGCTGCACTTCCCATTCATAAAATAAAAACACCAGTAGACAGCGAGGCCTGGGCCGCCTCCTCCCCCACCTCCGCCGCCTTTGTCGCGGTGCTCTGTCCCCAGTGCAGGGTATGCGGCCGGGCGGGGTCGGATGTGGTGTCCTCGGGGGGGAGGAGGCTGTCAGATGGGGGATCGTGTCACGTGTTTCTCCGGCCGCGAGGCCCTGGATTTGTGAATAGAGCGGAGTCTCCCGGTCACGTGACCGCGGCCATTCATAAAGTCCTGCGGCCTCTTCTCAGGGCTCCCCTCACACGGGGCCGCGCTCTCCGGCCGCTGCAAAAACGACACCTCCCGCCGAGCCCCGACAGTGCTGAACACGTTATAGTTTAGCAGCAACAGCTTGGCGAACGGTACCGCCGCACGGAATCGGCTTAGTCATGTGACCTGGCGGTTATAAGTAAATCGAAAGCTGACCTTTGGTTGCTATGGGCAACCACACTTTTTCTTGGCAACAGCCAAGTGTGTTTTTAGTATACTGTTTCCCAACCAGGGTATCTCCAGCTGTTGCAAAACTACTAGTCCAAGCATGCCCAGATTGCCGTTGTTGCCAATGGTTATATAGTGTAGAACAGTAGTCTCCAACCTGCGGACCCCCAGATGTTGCAAAACTACAACTCCCAGCATGCCCGGACAGCCAAAGGCTGTCCGGGCATACTGGGAGTTGTAGTTTTGCAACATCTGGAGGTCTGCAGGTTGCAGACCACTGGTGTAGAATCTGCTGTCATTTTTTTTTCTTTAAAGGTAGGGTCACACATAATGGATCCACAACTTTTTTTACGCTGCGGAACCGCCCGTGACCTGACCCTATAGTGTGCCTCCAGCTGTTCCCGACCCTTGTGTGCTGCTTGCAGTGACAATCCGTTATGAGTAGCCACACAGGGACGAGTGAGTTGCAGTGTGTATGCACAGTGTACTCGCGGCCACTCCGAGATGTTTGTGAGTACACTGTGAGGGCGTGCGGCTACTACAAAGTAGTGGAGGATTGCCGCTGCACGCAGCACACGAGGATTGGGAACAGCTGGAGGCACACTTTAGGGTCGGGTCACCAGCGGATCCACAGCACAACATATGCTGTGGATCCGTTACATGTGACCCTACCCTAAGGGTATGTTCATACACCAGAATGTTTGTGCATAATTCTGCTGGAATATTCCGCTCAGACATTCCGCTGCAGCAGAGTCCCATTGATTTCAATAGGATTTTGCTGCACTGTGCACATGGCGGAATTTCTGCGGCAGAAACCTTTTGTTCCGGCATCTACAAAAAGATGGCGCATTTCCGAACGGTCCGCCGACGGATTATTCAAATGTGGAGAATGTCCGCTCATGTTTTCCGGGAGGACATTCCGCACATTTTACGCCGTGTGAACATCCCCTTATAAGGATTTCTCTTGAATAATGTGAAATGCTGCAAAACAGTAACAACTGTTTTGTTTTTGTTTGTTTTTTTATAAGGAGGTATAAAGCTGAAACCTATGAAGGTCTATACCAGTGGTCTTAAAACTGTGGACCTCCAGATGTTGCAAAACTAGAACTCCCAGTATGCCCGGACTGCTGTTGGCTGTCTGGGCATGCTGGGAGATGTAGTTTTGCAAAATCTAGAGGGCCATTTTGGAGACCACTGGTCTATGGGCTAAAGAAGCCACACCTAGACCATGCGTGCTGCTGACACAAAAACTCACCCAAAGCGATAAAAAAAAGCGTTAAATCTTTTTTTTTTTTTCACTTTTACATTCAAGCGATCATCTTGATTTGTCCGTATTTTCAGCCTCAAAAGAAATCTTTTTCAATTAAAAAAATGGCAGAAATTTTGCTTTTTTTTTCAAAAAAATTTTTTCTTCTGCCATTTAATCCATTTTCTTTAGCCGTTATTTGCATTTTTGAGAGTTTTTGTTCAGAGTTGTTATATTTATTTTTTTTTTTTCCCTACAGCAAATGCTATTATATAGTTTTTAAAGCAGTACATTTTTAGGACAAAAACTTCCCAAAAAACAGACTATTGGAGGGCCATGCAATAAATTTTACAGCTGTAAAATGACAACTGTAAAATTTTACTTAGTTGGAATAACCGTCTTTTTAATTAAACTTGTTTAAAAAAAAAAAAAAAGCCCTTTCATTGAGCTGTAACCCAGCTGTTTTTGGGCCATTTAACAGCTGGAAAAAAATAATCAAAATACTGACCCTGATTTCCTAAGAGTGTAGTTTTCTTCGTGGATTTAATTCCGTACATGTATTTTTCCATGGTATTTACGAAGGTTTCCCTACGTTTTGCACTTTTCCCTACTTTTTTTTATTTTAATTAATTTATTTTTTACCACTGTCCTGATCTGTGGGGTTTTCCAGAGCTCAAATCCACCACATTTTTTATGGAAACCTTAGGAAATATGTTGGGGTTTTCTGAAAATGTTGGGGACACGCTCACTTTTTCGTTGGCCACACCACCTTCCTTTTTTTTTTGTTTACTCTCCAAAACCCCCTCCCCAAATTCTGTTGCAGGCACAATGCGCAAAATTCTGGTGCACAACCGACATAACCGGTCGGGTTTACAATAATAAACAAAAACAGGAGCGCTCCCATGTGCAGGACCAGTGAATACCAGTGAGTAATACCCTCACCCTATGTTATGCAATGTCCGAGGCACAACGCTCATGGCACAGGAAGAATGTATATAATTGTAGACCGGCTGCTGGATTGACGTGCAGGGGATGCATCAATGGACACAATAGGTAATGGAAGTAATTCCGCGCTGCCAGTCGTAAGTGAGTGAAGTAAGAGCCAGGGGTATAACTTGAACTCCTAAGTTTATTAACACACACCATGCATTTCAAGGCCGGGATGGCCTTTTCATCTGGTGTCAGGTTTACCATAGTAAGTCAGGGTCATTGTGTGTGAACATAGCCAAAGGCTGAAGACTCAACCAGTTAGGGAGCATGCACACAAAGTTTTTGCTATCCAGTTCCCGTATCAGGTTTTTTGTAAAAAAACAAAACAAAAAACCGGATAGGCAAAAACCGGACTCAACCGTATTAAACCGTGTGCACATAGATCAACCTGTATTCGGTTTGAATCGTGATGTACGGTTTAATCCAGTTGTGTCTGTTTTCACCCTAAAAAAACGTATACGTCTGTCAATGTTCGCCTTGTTTTTAAATAAAGTTTTTCCAGAAAGAACATTCTAGAAGGTGGGTGGTGTTTTTGGCTTGCATGTGCAATAATAAAAACGGAGGGATTAAAACGGATGCAACCGTACACTCATACGGTTTAGTCCGGTTCTCATTGACTTCCATGTTAATAAAAACGTATCCGGTTAGGATACGTCTGGTCAACTGGACCTAAAAACGCTGTATACTCCGGTTGCGAACGCGGCTGAAAAACCGGGCCCAACTGTAAAAGTCGCCAAACGGACATAACCGTATGATGCGTTTGCAATACGGTTTGCAATGTTAAGTCAATACATCCGGATTTCTATACGTTTTTAGTACGGTTTTTGAAGGAAAACCGTATACGGGAGCTGGATAGAAAAAACGTGGTGTGCATGCACCCTTGCTTCTCTCAGTTCGCTCTAGCAATCAATAGGGTGTCAGCATGAGACCCTGGCTGATCAAAACTTATGACAGGTCTCTGACATGTCAAAGCTTCTGTGAAATTATAGTTACTCTGGTTTGCAACCCTTTTGTGCTGTACATTGCTTGTATACATCAAGATACTTTACTGGACCATGCAGTCTACTAGTGACAACATACAGTTTCCCAAGCATACATTGTTAGTGCATGTTCACAGTGACAACACCCAAAATGTGCTGCTTTTTCAGTGTGGTAATTGTGTGTGTATATAGAGATACAGATAAAACATGAAATGCTATATTGCTACAATGAAAAATTGAGGTTCTTCGCTCACCATTTGGCCAAATAGTTTGAACCATCCCACCACTATAAGGTGACCTCATTGGGACAGACCCTACACTATGAATGTGCCTCTGTGCTGTCAGTTACCAGGCTTGTACGGTCTGAGACATCCAGCACCTTACAAGATGGGTGGGGTGCAGGAGCCAACATGGAGGTAGCCACTCCCCCATATGTATAACACAAAAAAGGATAAGTTGACCAGCACATACTGATACCAAACTATTGCATGGCCCCGGCATTGTTTGGTATCAGTATGTACTGGCCAACTTATCCTTTTTTGTGTTACACATATGGGGGCGTGGCTACCTCCATGCTCCATGTTGGTTCCTGCACCCCACCCATCTTATAAGGTGCTGGATGTCTCAGACCTTACAAGCCTGGTAACTGATTGCAACTGAGGCAGAGTAGGGTCCATCCCAATGAGGTCACCTTATCGTGGTGGGATGGTCCAAAGTATTTGGTCAAATGGTGAGAGAAGTGCCTCAATTTTTTATTGTGGCAACTAGGGCTGGGCGGTATACCAGTTCATATCGGATACAGTTTTTTTTCCCCCCACAGTATGGATTTTTACCCCTCCCCCACCCTCCGAATTAATTATAGAGCCTAGCCAGCGGATCCCTCGCCTTTCCCGGACCATGAGAAGGGGGTCCGTAGCAAGTAATAAGCGTGTGCCCGGCTTCCAGTCATGCCCGTACACTCTGGAAACTATATCGATGGTTCTGGAGTATTGACAGTCCTCCAGAACCATATAGGCAGTTTCCAGAGTGTACAGGCATGACAGGAAGCCGGGCACACGCTTGTTACTCGGTGCGTGATGAGCGGAGAATCCTGTAACCGGCGCCCCTCTCCGTGTAACGCGCTCCCACCCCGTGTAACGCGCTCCTTCCCCGGCGATATACTAGAATTCTCCCTCCATGAAAAGCAGCTGCCGGCCGACATCAGCCGGCGAGACCCGTGAGGAGGTGGGGTGAGTGTGGGAGAGAGTCGGGGATGACATGTGTAGCTAACACGGGGGGGGGGGGGGGGTTGGGGGGTGTAGGAGAGCGGTAATACCGTGATACCGCCATAATTCATAAAAATACCATGATATTAATTTTAGGTCATACCGCCCAGCACTAGTAGCAACATAGCATTTCATGTTTTATCTGTATCTTTGTGCTAGCAGTGTGTTGCTCTATTCTCCTGCTTGTGTATATTTAGCCTAGCAGCGTGCACCTGTATGCCGGGTCCATGCAATAGCTTGGTATCAGTATGTGCTAAATTTTATTATTATTATAAAAATAAAAAAATACTAATTCTTGAAGAGCCGTTTTGGGAAGTTTTTACTTCACAGCCAGGGTGAGGTTTCCAAAAGAAAAGGCATGGTTTTGTTTGTGTGAACATGCCCTTGCTATGTGGGAAAGTGTGATCTGCACTTTTGAGTATACATTGTAATACCTTTTTGCTAGTATCCTGAGGTTTACCGATGGTATACAGCCTGAACGTGTTAAAATCCAACTACTAGATCTGTCCTGATATGTGTATGGGGATGTCCTAGCTTAGCTCTCCCAGCGATCGTAGGTGTCAGGGCAGATTTGGTAGTTGAATTTCAAAATGGTTCTCAAAGGAGGGAAGGTGGGACATCCCCATACACATGAAATCATCGGCTGAGCCTACCAAAATTTGTGTTTAGCCACCTTTAGGCTTTATTAAAGGAGTACTCTAGTGCAGAGTATTCCTGCTCCGTCCTGCCCGGGCTGCAAAATAAATGAAAAATGAATCATCACTCACCTCCCTGGGTTCCCGCGGAGCGCCACTACAGCTGATCGGTCCTCCGGTCCATCCTCTTCATACTTCCGGGTGTAACGAAGCGCCATGTGACGCTTCGTTACACCCGGAAGTATGAAGGAGATGCATCGGAGGACCGATCAGCTGTAGTGGCGCTCCGCGGGAACCCAGGGAGGTGAGTGATGGTTAATTTTCATTTATTTTGCAGGACGGAGCAGGAATACTCTGCACTAGAGTACTCCTTTAAAGCCCCTTTCACACCACAGGTATCATCCTGCTTTTTTTTCTGCCGTTATTTTACAATAAGGGATGAAAAAAAAAAAAACTGATGCAATAACTGGTAATAATGGATGATAACTGACGACCATCATCCGTTATTTTTAATGTTTTTTTTCTTAAAAAAACCTGATGTTGTTCATCTGTTATCGTCCGTTATTACCAGTTAAATTGTTTTGTGTTTTGTTTTTTGTTTTTTTTTAAATCGGGTTTTTAACCCTTTTTTTTTTTGTAAAGCTGTACTGTACTTTTGCATGCTCAGTACAAAAAATGATGTTAAAAAACCTGACAAAAACTGATGATAACTGATGTCTATATAAAAAAAATGTAATATACATTTTTGGGATCCCTGTGGAAATGTCTAAACTATTCAATTAGCACATTTCTGATCTCGCCTGGCCAACAGTGCAAATGCAAAAAAAAAATTATATAAGCCACATTTTTGGTCATATCACATCCCAGGAAAAAAAAAAGAAAGCATAATAGATAGTTATCAAAAAGTCAGGAGTTATCAAAAGGTCAGGACTATGCAAATAAAGTGGTCAAACTACAGCTCACAGCACAAAAAATTTATAATTGCGTCATTTTAAAGAATAAAAATAAATAAAATTCTTTGTCAAGCGGTTTGAAAAATGATGTCCGGTTGCATACGTTTTTTAAGGAAAAAAAAGTAAGTTTTTAACTTTTCACTCCATTATGAATAAAGTTTCACTTGTTTGGTTGAAATTCCAAGAAAAAAAAACTGCAAAGTTAAAAACCGTATGGTGAAAACCGTATGGAACCATACGCACATA
The DNA here is from genome assembly GCF_029499605.1 of Hyla sarda. Taxonomy (NCBI): domain Eukaryota; kingdom Metazoa; phylum Chordata; class Amphibia; order Anura; family Hylidae; genus Hyla; species Hyla sarda. The sequence continues at coordinate 388,108,192 of NC_079191.1, forward strand.
CGGTTCTCTATTGGTCCCATTGACTCCCATGTTAAAAAAAAAAATAAAAATAAAAAGATACGTGGTAGGCTACGGTTTTGTGTACGGGAAAAAAACTGACAAAACAGTACTGGATGCAAAATGGACACAACCTGATGCATCTTTTGGCATACAGTTTTCAATGGAGAGTCAATGCATGCGGTTTTCAATACGGTTCCATGCGGTTTTTGAATTGAAAACGTATACGGGAACTGTATTGCAAAAAATGTGGTGTGAACCCAGCCTTAGCTTGCCTCACATTATTGCTAGGCTTCCCCCCCTATTTATAGTGAATGCTCATAGCAGCCCACTGTCCTCACAGCTATTTATACTTACAGGCTAGATCTCCCATAATTACAGGTTGGATCCATACAGAAGCCAGGCTTTCAGATGTGTTTGCACAGTTTATTTTCCCCCGGGCCTCTCTTCACAGATTTCCACACCTACGATCACCTTCTGACAAGTTCCTTCAAGTTGTAGCACATAGGAAAAACAATCTCCTGTAGTTCTGTAGCTCTCTGTAAAATGACAGTGGAAGCGTGTAATTGTACAATGACTGTCACGGGAAGACCTGATGCTGCGGTATGATACTGGCTGTGTATTCCTCGGGGCACAGTGGTTATGACATAACAGGTATTCGCAGCTAGTAGGCTTTATCTAGATTTCATCAGCAACTCTGATCCACCATCCGATAACCCAGCACTTCTTTCCGGCACAGAAGAGCAATAAAAGCCGATAACCGAGCTGAGAGCATATGCCTTGTAGGGAGACTCTGGGTATGTCCACATTGGTCAGGTTTGCCGTTGGTAACTCTACAAATGAAGGACTGCACGATGTGGGGAAAAAGTTTTTGATCAAAGATTTAGATTAGGGCTGAAACAACTAATCTATTTTGAAAATAGTTATCAAATGTTCATAATCTATTAATCGGTTGGTCAATTGTTTGGTCAGCCTATTTCTAAAGTTCACATACACTTAGCGATTGTCACTATGTACAGTCATGGCCGTAAATGTTGGCACCCCCTAATTTCTTCTAGAAATTGAAAAAATATAGTAGGTAAAAAGAAAAAGGGCGGCGCTCGAATCCCAAAAACCAATGAAAGTGTAAGAGGTATGTACTCACCCGGTGTATGTGGGAGGTCACAGGACAGTGATCCCCCACTAACACCTAGAGTCCTCTTCACGCTTATAAACTGAACCAATCTCCGTCATATGGACATCCCTTAGGGAGGGCGCAGGGTGAGCCGGAATCACAGAACCGTGGTCCGTATATATAGGAAAAAGACAAGTAGAAAAATATGTCTGAGGAAGGAGGCGATTCTGTAAGCCCTCCGAAACGCGTCGCAATAAACCCTATTCTACATACCCAGGGGCTGCCCGGCCATTCTGTAAAACTCTCCTGGAAGGGGATGATGTGAATGGCAATTCCACCTACACATCTCCCCTAGTGAAGTAAGTTCACCTCAATGTAAATATACTATAATATGGTTTGACTCATTATTTTTCAAACCGTCCCCGAGCGCTGCTTTTTCTACTTGTCTTTTTTCTAGAAATTGAAGTATTTCTCACAGAAAAGGATTGCAGTAACACTTTTTGCTATACACATGTTTATTCCCTTTGTGTGTTTTGGAACTAAATCAAAAAAGGAGGAAAAAAATCCAATTGGACATAATGTCACACCAAACTCCAAAAATGGACTGGACAAAATTATTGGCACCCTTTCAAAATTGTGGAAAAATAAGATTGTTTCAAGCATGTGATGCTCCTTTAAACTCACCTGGGGCAAGTAACAGGTGTGGGTAATATAAAAATCACACCTGAAAGCAGATAAAAAGGAGAGAAGTTCACTTAGTCTTTGCATTGTGTGTCTGTGTGTGCCACACTAAGCATGGACAACAGAAAGAGGAGAAGAGAACTGTCTGAGGACTTGAGAACCAAAATTGTGGAAAAATATCAACAATCTCAAGGTTACAAGTCCATCTCCAGAGATCTATATTTGCCTTTGTCCACAGTGCGCAACATTATCAAGAAGTTTGCAACCCATGGCACTGTAGCTAATCTCCCTGGGCGTGGATGGAAGAGAAAAATTGATGAAAGGTGTCAACGCAGGATAGTCCAGATAGTGGATAAGCAGCCCCAAACAAGTTCCATAGATATTCAAGCTGTGTTGCAGGCTCAGGGAGCATTAGTTTCACGGCGAACTTTCCGTCGACATTTAAAGGAGTACTATGGTGCTTTTTTTAATTAACCCTCTGTGCCCGGGCTGCAAAATGAAACAAAACAATCTTTAACTACCTGCCTACGTTCCCCCATTGCTCCGATGTCTGTGTCCCGTTCTCTGGTCCCTGTCTTCTTCCGCTTCCTGGGGGTCGGTGAGTCACGCTGCTCTCAGCGTATCGCCTGCCGCAGCAGACATTGCTGCGGCCGGTGATACGCTGGGCGCAGCGGGACTCACCAACCTGCAGGAAGCAGAAGAAGACAGGGACCAGAGAACGGGACACAGACATCGGCGCAATGGGGGAACGTAGGCAGGTAGTTAAAGATTGTTTTGTTTCATTTTGCAGCCCGGGCACAGAGGGTTAATAAAAAAAAAAGCACCATAGTACTCCTTTTTAAATGTAATGAAACGCTGTGACAGGAGACCCAGGAAGACCCCACTGCTGACAGTCATAAAAAAGAGAGACTACATTTTGCTAAAATGATCTTGAGTAAGCCAAAGTCCTTCTGGGAAAACGTCTTGTGGACAGATGAGACCATGATAGAGCTTTTTGGTAAAGCACATCATTCTACTGTTTACCGAAAACGTAATGAGGCCTACAAAGAAAAGAACACAGTACATACAGTGAAATATGGTAGAGGTTCAATGATGTTTTGGAGTTGTTTTGCTGCCTCTGGCACTGGGTGCCTTGAATTTGTGCAAGGCATCATGAAATCTGAGGATTATGGCTCGTACTGTACAGCCCAGTGTCAGAAAGCTTGGTTTGCGGCCGAGATCTTGGGTTTCCAGCAGGACAATGACACCGAACATACCTCCAAAAAGCACCCAGAAATGGATGGCAACAAAGCGCTGGAGAGTTCTGAAGTGGCAGCAATGAGTCCAGATCTAAATCCCATTGAACACCTGTGGAGAGATCTTAAAATTACTGTTGGGAAAAGGCGCCCCCTTCCAATAAGAGAGACCTGGAGCAGTCTGCAAAGGAAGAGTGGTCCAAAATTCCGGCTGAGAGGTGTAAGAAGCTTATTGATGGTTATAGGAAGCGACTGATTTCAGTAATTTTTTCCAAAGGTGTGCAAACAAATATTAAGTTAAGGGTGCCAATAATCCAGCCCATTTTTGGAGTCTGGTGTGACATTATGTCCAATTTGCTTTTTTTCCTCCCTTTTTTGGTTTAGTTCCAATACACACAAAGGGAATAAACGTGTATAGCAAAACAACAATCCTTTTCTGTGAGAAATACTTCATTTTCTAGAAGAATTTCAGGGGTGCCAACATTTACAGTCATAACTGTATATATGTAACTATGGTCCTCACCAGCCTGTTTAGTGAACAGGGGGCCCAGCACACACCCCCTCCCATAGGCTTACATTGAGGGGGCAGGGCGTGACATTACGATCCTCTGGCCCCTTTATCGTGAGTCATCAGGCACGGAGCAAACTTTGTGCAGCTGATGACCGGGGGGGGGGGGGTTGCTGCAGGAGAGATCACAGGGGGTGCCCAGCGGCGGGACCCCCACGATCAGACATCTTATTGTCTATCTTTTAGATAGGGGATAAGATGTCTCGGGGTGGAGTACCCCTTTAACACACAATGCATCCCTTATCCCCAATGAATCTAACTCACAAATTATCTTTTTATCCGATTAGTCAATTAATCTAAACAACTAATCATCCAGTTAATCGATTATGAAAATAATTAGTCTCAGCCCTAATTTCGATATGCGATTGCGATATAATAAACAAATGGTGAAATCCCCCAATTTCATATCTAATCTTCCCCATTTTATTTCTATCCCCGCCTCCCCCCTCCACATTTTAAATATATCATTTTATCTCACATCTCAAATCCCCCCACTATGTCACATATCCTCGTTAATGTTGTGCTGGGGCACAGGGAAACGTAAAAAAACTAAACTGGTGCATACCTAGCCCTGGTCCCTCGTAGATCTGCTGCAGATCCCATTCTCCTCCATGCAGTCCGGTGCCTTATGGAACTTACAGGACTTTCATTCTCAGCCAATCGCTGGCCTGACACATGACAGGCTGTCCGGGCATGCTGAAAGTTGTACTTTTGCCATAGCTGGAGGCACGGAAACACTAATTTAGCATTTGAATTTCGGCGGTGGCTCCGCTCCAGACTCTCCCTACATGCATGATATGGTGCTGGGCCACCGCTGCAGATAATTACAAATTTTACTGGAGGGCCATATCGTAATTCACAAAAATTGCAATGCGATATACTGCAAATCTTATCTAAATTCTGCAGATTCTAGTGTGGATTTTCTACGTTGTATTCCATCAGCTGACCCAAAAAAAATCTGTATACTCTACTTCCCTGCCCCCTGCCGCTCCCTAATCTTTCAGCTCCATTGATTTTGCCTGAACTGATGTATCCTGGGATTTTTTACAATGATTACTTGTAGACCCGATGTCATAAGGGGCAAGTAAACCAAGATCAACCGGATAACCAGGGAAGCCCGATTGTCCTCAGGCAATATACCACACACACTTTGTATCCGGCTAGTGGTCCTGGGCACTGTGTTCCTTTTGTTGTTTTTGTATTATCAAAGCTGCTGATGTCTAAAATGATCCGTACGACCGCCGGATGGAAAGCTTCATCCTCAATGATATATGATCCGGTTGAAGTAGAATAGGGGAGGAAGGGGCTGCCTGCGGCCTTCTAGTAATAATTGCTTACAGTCCTCACCACACATTACGGTCACAGTCTGAAGGTAGTAGACCTTGTGTCACCAGCAGTAGGTAATCCTCGCCAAAAAGATGTTTCTCTGTTTCCGTCCTGCGGTTTTATACATCTTGTATTAGATCAACATGTCCGATTCCTTATGGACCTGCATATTGGGAGCTTCATCCTTTTAACTCCATGTTAATTCCAACCTACGTAGGATCTGGTTTTCTGATAAGTCTCCAAATTCTTTGCGTCCCAGCAGCTAGTTTAATATGATAACGCCATGCCCAGGCAAACATTACCCCCACATATATTACATGAGTGGCTCAAATCTGTCAGAACTCCCCCCTGTATGAGCCTATTCTCTAATGGGTAATGTGAATAGGCATTATCAAATGGGTTGGTACCTTTTTAAAGTTGTCCATCCGACAACACTTATTTTCTGTCTTGAAAGCAGTCCTCTTTTGGAATGCAATGCCACCCCATTCACGGCATCACAGCTTATAGAAGTGCAGACGCATTGCAGAATGGAATGAATAACAGGGACTTGAGTCACCAAAAATGTTCCTAGAATGGATTTTTCGTGGGGGCAACTTGTGGGTCGCAACATGACTACACTCACTTTAAGTAGCTGCAATGGATGCAGAGCAAAACTGTGACTACGCACCTGTGCCATGGCCAAAGTCTCCCCATAACCGTAGCCCCAAATCAAAGTAAATATGAAAAATGTATTTAGCTATTATGTATAAAATTTCCATTTATGTTAAAGTGCTGTTCACAAGATTAATTGATGGCACAGAGTGTCCTTTATGCCCAAGCAGCGCAAATTTAATGGGTTTTCGATGATAATGTATTTCTTAGAGTTCACCCCCCCCCCCCAAATGACCCAATCAAATCATCGCTGCTGGTCTTTGGGTGCACTATCTTGTTCTCTGCATGCGTGGTATCCCCGTCCTCATTTCACAGGATGACCGTGCTCATTGAAGACTCTTGTTCCTCTTCGTAAACAGCTCTCCTTAATTCACTCTGCACCTCATGGATGTGTCAAAAGCAGGAAAAAGGGGCTTCTGGGAAATGGTGACAAGTGTAAATACGGTCATGTGCTGAGCTGAAGGTCCATCCAGTTTGTTCACTGAGCATTAAAGGGGTTATCCAGGAAAAAACTTTTTATATGTCAACTGGCTCCAGGAAGTTAAACAGATTTGTAAATTACTTCTATTAAAAAATCTTAATCCTTTCAGTACTTATGAGCTTCTTAAGTTAAGGTTGTTCTTTTCTGTCTAAATCCTCTCGGAAACGCCCAGTTTAGAAGAGGTTTGCTATGGGGAGTTGCTTCTAAACTGGGCGTTTCCCGAGACAGGTGTCATCAGAGAAGATTTAGACAGAAAAGAACAACCTTAACTTCAGAAGCTCATAAGTACTGAAAGGATTAAGATTTTTTCATAGAAGAAATTTCAAATCTGTTTAACTTTCTGGAGCCAGTTGATATATAAAAAAAAGTTTTTTCCTGGATAACCCCTTTAAAGTCAAACAGAATGAAATTTCCTTGTACGGGGATATGGAGATGGTAACTAAACACCAAACACTAACCTTGCCGAAGACTGGTTTATAGGGTTCTTCCATAGAATCATGGGCGTTCCATGTTGTTGGCACAGTAGATGACAAGTTATGGCAAAGTGTCCCAGCCTGACCGCAGGTTTTCTGACCACACTGTATTACGGATCCCCATGATGTTATGAATTCGGGTCAGTAAACCCGTATTTGAGCCTCATAGTCATGCTCTCGCAAGCAGGGCCCACAATCCTCCTCTTTTGAATATTTAGTGTTATATTGTAATGTCTAATACTTGGCTTTATTTGTACCACCAAAATTGTAACGTTCTGGGAAATCTGTTATGCTAATAATAAATTATTTTTATTATTCATATTATTAATTATCGTTATTATTTTTTATATCTTTTTTTTTATTATTATTATTGGTGCAAAAACGGTGGCTGTAATCCACTCGTATAAAACTGGCCTTAGTCTGAAATTTTGGAAATTTCCGTCACACATAGATGTAGTAGTATGTCCACCCAATAGCACTGACTGTACCTCATAAACAAGTGTTTGTGTGCTGGGTACACGGATGACATCTGGGCAGAATTACATCTACTTAAAGAAAATGCCGTCATTTTGCTGAGTATTTAATTTCTGCCAGAGGTTGGTTCTAATCTCCCAGACGCCATCATTAAAGTGGCACACGAAAAACTCAGGAAATGAAATCGCTTAAAATACCCGCAATGTGAGGGTTTATATATTTTTTTTTTTCTTTTTAAACTTTTCTTCCCCTCAGGGATTACAATTATCTTGTGATCGATAGATAAGCCTTATTGCTTCCTGACAGACTTTGTCCTGCTGAAATCCAGGATGCTGTGCTAGGCATGCAACACGGGTCAGAGGAATGCGCCCTTTTTCTGTGCTTAGTCTGTTTTTTTTTCTTTTTGTGTGTGGGGTGGAGAGGTTGTTCTGAAAATATTGGATCTATTTTGTTACATGTTTGAATACATAGTCATGTCGTTACCCTATTTTTCGCCCTATAGGACGCACCGGCGTATAAGACGCACCCAATTTATAGGTGCAAAATCTAAAAAAATAAAGATTTATAACCCAATAGTGGTCTTCAATCTGCGGACCTCCAGATGTTGCAAAACTACAACTCCCAGCATGCCCGGACAGCCGTTCGCTGTCCGGGCATGCTGGGAGTTGTAGTTTTGCAACATCTGGAGGTCCGCAGATAGAAGACCACTGCATAGGAGGTAATACTCATGTGTCCCCGCCGCTCCGGACCCGTCACCGCTGCCCTGGATGTCGCTCCATCGCTGTTGCCGCGCCCCCGTCGCTCCGGAATGTCTCTGCTGCCGGCCGGGTATCCTCGCTCTCCGTCGCCGCCATCACGTCGTTACGCACGCCGACGCGCGTACGCGATGACGAGGAAGGAGAGCGCCGGCCATACAGGGGATCCCTGAACGGAGAAGACACCGAGGAGGCAGGTAAGGTCCCTTCCGGTGTCCTGTAAGCACTAACCCGGCTATTCAGTCGGGCTGTTCGGGACCGCCGCGGTGAAATCGTGGCGGTCCCGAACAGCCCGACTGAACAGCCGGGTTAGTGTCACTTTCCCTTCAGACGCGGCGGTCAGCTTTGATCGCCGCGTCTGAAGGGTTAATACAGGGCATCACCGCAATCGGTGATGTCCTGTATTAGCCACAGGTCCCGGCCGTTGATGGCTGCAGGAACCGCCGCGATAGGGGTGTATTCGCCGTATAAGACGCATCGACTTCCCCCCCCCCCCCCCCAGTTTTGGGGAAGAAAAAGTGCGTCTTATACGGCGAAAAATACGGTAGATCAGTATTTATGTTTTGTTGTTTTTTTTTTTGTATTTTATTATTATTTATTATTATTAATAATAATAATAATAATATAATTTTTTTTTTTTTACTACCGTATATTAACTAGACCTATAAATTTACGTTTTTGGTTCTCATTTGAGTTATGGATTACTGTAGATTTCAGGAGCATGTTAAGGGGTCAATCAAATCTTTATTATTCTTTAAAGGGAACCAATCATCAGATTTTACCCTATATAACGCTTGGCAAAGCGTTATATAGGGTAAAATCTTTATTTTCACCATCCCCGGGGGACGCTCCTGCCCCCAGGGATGGTGAAGATATGAAGCTATAAACTAGTCACCGCCATAAGTAGTCACCTGGGCGGGGAGCTCTTCTCACCTACTCCCGTTCTTTGGCCGGCAGCGACACCCCCTTGCCTTGCCGCAAATGGACGTACAGTCACATCGATTTGCGGCTCCTGAGGTACGACGCGCGCTCAGCAGCTGAGGTATAAGCAACCAGGACCCACGGCTCATGTCGGGCATTGCCGATTTAAAACTAAAGTAAAATTGCCGGTTAGCTTGGTGAAATCGCGGCGTCCCAAACAGCTTGCAGGACACGAGGAGGATCCCTACCTGCCTCCTCGCTGTCCTATTGCCCAATGACTGCTCCGTGCAGTCCCAATTGTTGCATATTTTTGTATTTCATTGAGAGAAGTCTTCCGCCAATTCGCCCTCAAAATCCACCTAGAAAACACTGGTTTTAAGCCTGGTACAACAATATATATTTTTACATTGTGTAGACATTTTGGAATTTCCCCTGGTAGTCTCTGCAGATTTTACATTGAGAGAGTTTAAAATCTGCAGCAAAAATTGGCAAGTTACAGAATTTCCATTTTGCCGTATGTGGAGGAGAAATTTAAATTGTCAAATGGATTTTACCAGTGTATATCTGCAGGAATAATCCGCAGCATGTTTGGGATGTATGGATTTACCCTAGGGCTGGGTTCACACAAACATGGTTATCCAAAACCAGGAATGGCTCCCAGTCTTGGGGTACAGCACGAGGCCACCTTAAAGGGGTACTCCGCCCCTAAGACATCTTATTCCCTATCCAAAGAAGCGATGATTGCTCCGTGTCTGAAGCCTCACGACCACGGGGCCGGAGTATTGTGATGTCATGACTCCGGCCCCTTGTGACGTCACGCCCGCCACCCGCATGTCCCCTCCAATAGGCTTGCATTGAGGGGGCGGGGCATGATGTCGCGATACTCCCGGCCCCGTGGTCGTGAGGCTTGAGACACGGAGCGATCATTGCTTCGTGCAGCTGAGACAGGTGGGTGCTGCATTAGAGATTGCAGGGGGATCCCCAGCGGCGAGTATCCTTTGTATAGGGGCGGCTATCCTTTTGTATAGGGGATAAGATGTCTTAGGGGCGGAGTACCCTTTAATCTATCCCAGAGCAGCCAAGTCCCCGGCTGGTTTCCTTTACTATGTCATTACCAATTTACTCGGACGAAAAACAAACTTTTGACAGAATTGAGATGAATTGTGGAGCTTTGGTCACTTTCTAGTTTATTTTAATTTGAAGGAGGTTTTTCTCAGCGCTCTTTGCTGTGATCTATAGATTGTGCGAGGTCTTCTGAGGGCATCTGCGGACCTTCCCATTATGGTGCAGTTATATGATCAGACTAAATTAGATACTTTGTAAGCTTCACATTGCAGGAATTCTCAGCGCTCTCAGACAGACGCATGGTCATTATAGACTCCTAATAATATATATATATATAATATTCATTTATGTTGTCGCCTCCAATAGCAAAGGCTCAAAAAGAAATGCAGTACTGTGGAAAACCTTATACAGTGGTCCCTCAAGTTACAATATTAATTGGTTCCAGGACGACCATTGTATGTTGAGACCAGAACTCTATGGAAACCTGGTAATTGGTTCTGAAGCCACCAAAATTTCATCCAAAAATAGGAAAAAGTGAGGGTTAAAGAAAAATAAGTAGATAACTAATACAGATAAAGCAAATCCTTCCATATAAAAGTAAGAAAGATCTGCTGGGAGCTGTAAATCACTGTCTAAGGCTAGGTTCACACCACGTTTTTGCAATACAGTTTTTTTTCAGGTTTTTGATTAAAAAAAAAAACGGATTCCTCAAAACCTGACTAAACTGTATCAAAACGTGTGTACAAAGTTTTATCTGTATACGGTTTGAAAAGTGATGTCCGGTTGCATCAGTCTTTTAAGAAAAAAAACGCATACGTTTTGAACTTTTCACTCCGTTATGAATAAAGTTTCACTTATTTGAAATTCCAAGAAAAAAAAATTGTGCAATCAAAGTCCAAAACCGTATGGTAAAAACTGGATGGAACCGTACACACATACAGTTCTGTACGGTTCCCATTGACTCCCATGTTAAAAAAAAAAAAAAAAAAAACTGTATACGGATCGATACGGTTTTTCACCTGGACCAAAAATGGTGCATACGGTTTTGAATGGAAAGTCTATGGCCACGGTTTTCTGTACAGTTGCATACGTTTTTTATTTTTTTTAAAAAAACACTTATCCAAAAACTGTATAGAAAATCGTGGTGTGAACCCACCCTAAGGCTGGGTTCACGCTACGATTTGTAACTACGGTTCCCGTATACGGCTGGGAGGAGGGGGCGGGGCTTAATCACGGCGCCCGCACTCAGCCGTATTCGGGAACCGTATTTAATGCAAGTCTATGAGCCGACCTGAGTGAACCGCAGCCTCTGGTCGGCTGCTTTTTCAGCCGTATGCGGTTTCCCGACCGTAGGCAAAAAACGCTGCGGTCGGGAAACCGCATACGGCCGAAAAAGCAGCCAACTGGAGGCTGCGGTTCACTCCGGTCGGCTAATAGACATACATTAAATACGGTTCCCCTATATGACTGAGTGCGGGCACCGCGATTAAGCCCCACCCCCCCTCCTCCCAGCCGTATACTGGAACCGTAGTTACAAATCGTAGTGTGAATCCAGCCTTAGTCAGTGTTTCCCAACCAGGGTGCCTCCAGCTGTTGCAAAACTACAACTCTCAGCATGCCCGGACAGCCGTTGGCTGTCCGGGCATGCTGGGAGTTGTAGTTTTTGCAACAGCTGGAGGCACCCTGGTTGGGAAACAATGGTTTATGTAGAGGACAGGAGCTTCTTCAGGGTCCTATACAGTACACACAGTGTCCCAAATGGAGCCGCCCTTACTTGGTGTCCAAAAGGAGCAGCTAACCCTGGCACAGGTAAGGAGTAGTACAGAACTTGTAGTTCCTCCCTGTACTGTAGGGGGCGCTACCAGACATCCAGTCAGTGCATGCACTTCAGTAATACAGGTGATTTACCAGTGAAATGCCCATTCTGATTGGTCAGTTCCTTCAGTTGTGACACGTTTCACAGATCTGGACTGTCTGTTGCATTGTATGTTGAGTCTGGTTTCAAGTTACAATGTGTATTTTTTTTTTTTGGACCATTGTATGTTGAGGCCATTGTAAGTTGAGGGATCACTTTACAGCGTAAAGAAGAAGAAGAAGAAGAAAAAAATCCATCGGGCATATAGCAGGTTATGGACATGTCATGTGTGCTGGGAGCATTGTCCAACATATACACCCAAGCATGGTGTGAACATAATGCTTATTCTAACTCCACTTGGAAAATTTATGGAAATTTAAAATTAATTTCCTGGGATCTAACAGTATCTCTGGATTGGTCCTTCCCAGCCGATATAGCACAGTGCCAGTGACTATTAGTTTATTTTCACAGCACATGTAAATGACAGGTAAGGGTGCATTCACACCACGATTTGGACATACAGCAGCCGGATCCGGTTGCCATATGCCCAAATCGCAGTGGGAATGCACCCCAAGCAAGATTTTCCAATAAGGAGTCATTGTTACATATGCATGCAATGGATGGAAAACTAAGTAAAAGATTTTTTTTTTAAATCAACTGTTTTTTAAATTGCTTCTATAAAAAAAAAAAATATATATATTAATCCTTCCAGTACTTATTAGCTGCTGAAGAAATTCTTTCCCTTTTGGAACACAGTGCTCTCTGCTGACATCTCTGTCCATTTTAGGAACTGTCCAGAGCAGAGTATGTTTGCTATGGGAATGTTCTCCTACTCTGGACAGTTCTTAAAATGGACAGAGATGTCAGCAGAGAGCACTGTATTCCAAAAAGAAAAGAATTTCCTCTGTAGTATTCAGCAGCTAATAAGTACTGGAAGGATTAAGATTTTTTAATTGAAGTAATTTACAAATCTTTTTAACTTTTTGGCACCAGTGGATTAAAAAAAAAAAAAAAATTCCCACCTGAGTACCCCTTAACGACCAAGGACGTATATTTACGTCCTTCGCTGGCTCCCGCAATATAACGCGGGGTCATGCGGTTATTCCGCGTCATATCGGGTCGGTCCCAGCATGCATCTGAAGCCAGGACCGGGGGCTAATAGCGCGCGGCAGCGATCACGGTGCCGCGCGCTATTAACCCTTTAGACGCAGCGTTCAAAGTTTAACGCCGCATCTAAAACGAAAGTGACACCTTATGCTGAAACCGTATAGTAAAATCGTGATGTGAAGTAGGGATCTACCGATTATCGGTTTGGTCGATATTATCGGCCAATAATCGTCATTTTGGACATTATCGGTATCGGCAATTACCTTGCCGATAATGCCCCGCCCATTGCCTCCCTCCATCCCCGGTGTTATAATTACCTGTTCCCGGGGGTCCGCGATCCTTCTGGCGCCTGCGCTGTTGCTGTGCGCTGCGTAATTACGAGTGACGTCGCTGCGTAATTATGTGTGACGTCGCAACGTCACAGTCAGTACGCACAGTGACAGCGCAGGACGCCGACGGAGCCAGAAGGATCGCGGACCCCCGGGAACAGGTAATTATAATAACGGGGATGGGGGGAGGCGATGGGGCGGCGGCATGTGGCCAGAGGATGGGGGGAGGCAATGGGACAGCGGCAGCAGTATGTGGGCTGAGGATGGGGGGGGAAGGAGGCGATGGGGCAACTGTGGTGGTTAGACTCAGGACAGGCAGGGGGAGGGAAGTGGGCAGCGGCGGCGGTCTCTGGCACCGCAAAAGACGCTGTAGTTCATCGATTTAAAGCGCCCGCTTTAAATCACTGATATGCAACGGCTTCTGCCCCGCTGGGGGGTTGAAATAGTCGATAACTTATACCGAAATATCGGTATAAGCTATCGGCCTGAAAGGTGACAGATTATCGGTATCGGTTGATCCCTAGTGTGAACACAAATTGTTTTCCTCAGGAGTACCCCTTTAAATCAGTAGTTTCCAACTGTGACCCTATAGGTGTTGCAAAACTTCAACTCCCAGCATGCCCGGACAGCCGTTGGCTGTCCGGGCATGCTGGGAGTTGAAGTTTTGCAGCATCTGGATGGCCACAATTTTAAACCACTTGCTCAAATTATACAGCCAATGGCCGCCTATTCTGCAACGCAGCTTATGAAAGTGATGTGGTTGCACTGCAGTTTGCCGTGACCATGACCAGGAATCCATCTTTTCTGGAGACGGTCTTGTCACGGTCGAGGCAACTAAATTCACTTTCCCTTGCTACAATAAGGACCGTGCCGCCCTGCAATCTCTGCCTTATGTCGCGGCCAAATTCCCATGTATCCCTAGCTTAAATGTGAAATAGTCGTAACCTCAGCGCTGTCGGATTTCCGTGAAATTCTGCAGTTAATAAACTTTCTTTTTTCTTATTTTTATTTTTTACAACTTTTTATTTCAGTTTATTTATTTTTTATGTTTTCTTCCTGAAACCCAAAGAACGATTGGTTTGCTTCAGAGGAGAGCGGTGCGTGTGTTTCCGATTAAATATCCCCCGAAGAAATGTCTTTGAAGTGAGGAAATGTAGGGGCAGGATGATTATTATTGCATATGGGATACAACCTTGGGAGCAGATAAAGCTCCACTCCTCGAAAACAAATGCTGCACAACACTGTTCCTTTGCATGCGAAACGCAGATGGTAACAGGAGATGGGGAGAAAGGCTTTTTTAGCTTGAATTGTTTATTTAGAGAAGACTGGTTACAAGAAGCTTTATTTTATTGGAGGGATATTAGTATATGTAGAGAAGAGTTAAGTGGGTTTTTTATATATGGCAGCACATTGATCATATCGAATAGATTTAGAGGTCTTTATTTGGGATCTATTAGATTGTTTTTAGGATTAGTCGTCCATGTGTGGTTGGTTGGGGTTCCACCCAGGGGACCTTCAACAATGGACAGAATGAGCTCGTTGGACCTAGCAAACCTTTTGTAATGTTTTTGGTTTTATAGTAGGGATCGACCGATATAGTTTTTTTAGGGCCGATACCGATGATCTGTGGCCTTTCAGGCCGATAGCCGATAACTTATACCGATATTCCGGTATAAGTTATTGGCTATTTCTCCACCCCCATCTGTCCCCGTATCTGTCTCCTGTTCACCCGCACTATAACCTGGTGTATCGGGTTATAGTGCTGGTGAACTGGTGACCATTTTCCCTTAAGTACAGTACAATAAAGTTTTCAAAGCCATTTCCACATGTACAGGAAAAAATATGCACATGGCCATCGGGGCTGGTTGCTCATTCTGTTGCGAAAATTACACAGATTTTCACGGCAGCTTTTCGCAGCGCAGTTATTACTGTGGAATCAGCCTGAGCTTGCCATGGAAGTATTGTGCCGCACGTAAACCCTGGCCTTAAAAAAGAACTCCCGCAAAATAATTTATTCAGCCATTCTACCCAGGCTGCCGCAACGAACCTTCCACTGCTCGCCTGGTGCCACTGGAATCGTTCTTCCGGTCCTCGTCTTTTTCCTGATTTTGGTGCCTGATTCTTCATACTGCACTAAGCTAATCGCTAGCCGCAGCAACGTCCTGCCTCGGCCAGTGATGGGCTGAGCGGCAGTGTCATGTAACAGACCAGGCCATCCTCCTGCCGCCCAGCCTGGTACATCACCCTGCCGCTCAGCCTTTAACCGGCCAAGGTAATTAGCTGAGCACAGTGTGACGTGAATACCGTCAAAAGCAGGAAGAAGACTGGAGCCAGAGAACGATTCCAGCGGCATCGGGGGAGCAACAGGAGACAAGTTATGCTTTAAAGTGGTACTCCCATGGAATACAAATTATTTTTTTTTATTAACTAGTGCCAAAAAGTGTAAAAGATTTGTAATTTACTTCTATTTAAAAATCTTAATCTTTCCAGTACTTATCAGCTGCTGTATACTACAGAGGAAGTTTTATAGCTCCTTTCTGTCTGACCACAGTGCTCTCTGCTGACACCTCTGTCTGTGGCAGGAACTGTAAAGAGTAGGAGCAAATCCCCATAGCAAACCTATCCTGTATTGCTTGCAGTTTTGCAACAGCTGGAGGCACACTGTTTGGAAAACTCTTCCCTAGTCTTTTAAATGGGACAGGTTTCTAGGCATGCTCTGTGACCTGTACACTATGCTAATGTAGTAGCGCTGGACAGAGTGCACTAGAACAATGAAACGTCAACCGATAAAGGGTGTCTTTAAATAGTACAATTGGTCCCTTGAAGGGAAAAAAAAAAATTTCCTCCGTGCCGGATGACTGGGGGGATGCGGGACGGAGGCTTGTGACATTACGGCCATGCCCCCTCAATGGGAGTTGGCGAGACTGCCGTCATGCCACCTCACATAGACTTTCATTGAGGGGGCATGAGCCTCCGGTGCTGCACCTGATGATCTAAACGAACGCCGGGTGCAGCAGGGAGATGGCGGGGGACCCCCGCAATCAGACATCTTGTCTCCTATCCTTTGGATAGGGGATAAGATGCCTAGGGGCGGAGTACCCCTTTAAGCAATAGGTCATTTTTTTGACACATTCTCTTCACAATAATCCCTATTAGAGAATCATTTTAAATTGAATTACTCATGTAGTCTATTCTAAATGGATAAAGATGAACTATCTCACCAACACTTCTATGTATGGGTTAGGGCAGGGCGGTATACTGGTTTATACCGAATACCGACATCTTTGTGCTGCACCATATGAATTTTAACCCATACCGCAATACCGGTTGGGCCCCTCCCCTCTCGGGAATGAATGAGCCCAACGCTACGCTGTCCCCACATCAGGGAACTAATCACAAGTCACCCGCGAGCGCTGTTCTGCCCCCAATTAATTGTCAGCCCAGCGCTGTCCCCATTGGGGTAAATACGGATATGTCACCCGCATGCGCTGCCCTCCTCATCCTCATGTTTGTTGCGGCCACCGGCGCTGACACTCTACACCAGTGGTCTTCAACCTGCCGACCTCCAGATGTTGCAAAACTACAACTCTCACCATGCCCGAACAGCCATTGGCTGTCCGGGCATGCTG
The DNA here is from genome assembly GCF_029499605.1 of Hyla sarda. Classification (NCBI taxonomy): domain Eukaryota; kingdom Metazoa; phylum Chordata; class Amphibia; order Anura; family Hylidae; genus Hyla; species Hyla sarda. The sequence goes on from NC_079191.1 coordinate 388,124,853, forward strand.
GGAGTTGTAGTTTTGCAACATCTGGAGGTCCGCAGGTTGAAGACCACTGCTCTATACTGTGCAGTATCCCGCTGCCCGGGCTGCATAAAATAAACATAATAAACTTTAACTCACCTCCCGTTGGTCCGGTACCGGCCTCATCTGCTTCTTGGGGACGGGAACGTCGGACAGCCGTCAGCCTATCACCGGCCGCAGTGATGTTCCGCCTCGGCCGCTGATAGGCTGAGCCCACTGTCATGTAAGGAGCCGCCCAGAGCTCCTTACATGACAGCGGGCTCAGCCTCTCGCCGTCCGAGGCGGAACATTACTGCTGCCGGTGATAGGCTGACGGCTGTCCGACGTTCCCGTCCCCAGTGTAAGGCCGACGTCGGAACATGCGTGAGTTCATTTTGTTTACCTTGTGTCTGCGCCGGCGGCGGCAACAAATAGCGTGAGGAGGGCAGCGGGTGACATGTGAGTAGTTACCCCGATGGGGGCAGCACTAGGCTGATAATTAATTTTTGTTGTTGGGGGGGGGGTGCAGAATAGCGCAGCGCTGGGCTGATAATTAATTTGGTGGGGGGAGGAAATACCGTTATATACCGTGGAACCGAAAGTTACAAAAATACCGTGATACGCAGATTTGGTCATACCGCTCAGCCCTAGTATGGTTCTTATCCTCTGGTTTGCTAAGGGAAAAGTTGGTGGGAGTACAGTAAGGTTTGGTCCTCAAAGGATATTAAAGGAGTAGTCCAGTGGTGAACAACTTATCCCCTATCCTAAGGATAGGGGATAAGTTTGAGATTGCGCGGTGTCCGACCGCTGTGGCCCCCTGCGATCTCCTGTACGGTGCCCCCTGTTCAGCAATCTCCGGCTCTGCCATAGAGATGTATTGAGGGGGCGTGTTGGCCACCTCTTCGTGCGGAGGTCGACACCCGCTATCTGGCCGGAGAGCCTGGCCCCGTACAGAGAGATCGCAGGGGGCCCCAGCGGTCAGACCCCCCGCGATCTCAAACTTATCTCCTATGCTTAGGATAGGGGATAAGTTTTTCACCACTGGACTACCCCTTTAAGGATATTGCAGAACCTGTATAAATTCACACATTGCAAACCTGCTCCGGATTTTACTTTGAGATTTGGCAGTGGATGGGGGCAGTGGTCTTCAACCTGTGGACCTCCAGATGTTGCAAAACTACAACTCCCAGCATGCCCGGACAGCCAACGCTGGGAATTGTAGTTTTGCAACATCTGGAGGTCCGCAGGTTGAAGACCACTGCTGTAGACTTTGCTGCATCGATATCCGCACCTAATTTCCACCACGTGTGGACCCATCTTTTCCGTTAGTTTTATCTATGTTGTGGCGCCCTTATTCCTCGCCATAGACTTTGAAGCATTGCTTCCTATAATGAAGCGGCAGCCCTGTAGGATGAAGCCTTCCTGACATTTCATTTCTAACCCACCCAAAATGATAAAAATAAGCTTCCAGCTCTTCCTGTTTTTAGAACTTGCCTATTTCCTCCACATTACGTATTTTTGTCAGTATTGCAGCTTTTCATAGACAATAAGGACATGAGAAATGTTTCCGGCCAATGTTGTTCTTTAAATATATCTCCACTTGAACCTGCGGCTGAAACTTTCCAGGGTCCTATGCCGTCCAGATAACGCCGCACATCTGAGAACTGCTCGGAATATTACGGCGGTCAGTGACAGCATTGTGTTCTGGTAAACACGTTTGTCGCCCGGATATGCACCGAAGCTGTCAACCTCTTCACCGGAGAAAATCCTCTGCCAATATGTGATGGTAATTTTGATATTTTTGTTGAATAATTTTTTCCCCCAAAATTGCTGATAGTTGGACCTACAGCGATAATTTTATTTGGCCTAACAAAAGATGCGATTAGACAACAAACAAGTTTTTGCTCGCTCCTCAGCTAATCGCTGACCTATATACACGTTTTTGGAAACATTCCTGTGCTCAATAATCAACCTCTGTAAAATAGCCATAACGTGAACAAGGCCTAAAATTATTGGAGGAAGCGGCATACAAATATTGCTGGGCTTTATGGGAATAAAGGTGTATTTACACGTACAGGATCCTGCGTATTTGATGCTGCAGATTAGATGCTGTGTTCAGTCATTTAATTTTCATTAAACTCTGAAACATAAAATCTGCAGCTTCAAATATGCAAAGAATACTGTACATGTGAATAGACCTTTTAAGGGTACGTTCACACGAGCGGATTTATAGTTTGTTTTGCGCTGCGGATCCGCTGGTGAAGGCCCGCTCTATGCTGTCTTTACATGTGCTATTGCCGCGACGAGCAGACACTGCAGCGATGTGCACGGCGTACTTGCACATTGCGGCCACTCTCTCTGCTCTGAGCTAGGCAGAGAGCTCCTGTGATGTGCGAGTATATTGCGACTCGCACATCACAGTGTGTCTGCTCGTAGCCGCTACAGGCAGGCACGTGTTAAGACAGCATAGAGCGGGCCTTCACCAGCGAATCCGCAGCTAAATACGCTGCGAAAATCAGCTTGTGTGAACGTACCTTTAACCCCTTAAGGACAATGGACGTACTCCTACGCCCCCGTTTCCGAGTCTTTAAGGACAGAGGACGTAGGAGTATGTCCTGTCCATTCCCGCCCCCCCGCAGCCAGCTGGAGCGGAGCCGGTGCCCGATGCCTGCTGATATCGATCAGCACCCATCGCGGCATATCGCCCAGGGGGGTCATGATGACCCCCCATGTCGGCGATGGCCGCAGATCGCTGAACAATTCAGCCCAGCGATCTGCGGTGGATTCCGGGTCAATCGGGTCTCCAGTGACCCGGAATTACTGGCTGATCGGGGCCGTCTCTGCAGGGAAGAGGTGGCACTGATGCCACCTCACGATCGCCCTGTTTCGTCGGCTGGTTTACCGGCCGACCAATCAGGGCACCTGCTGCTGGTGTCACTCCCGCAACCCCCTCCGCCCCTCTTCCGAAGGACTTGATAGGGTGCGGGAAGAGGACCCTGGCAGCTGGGGCCCCGATCCCCGGCGACCCTGTTGGGATCGGGGCCCCAGGAGCTGCGGCGAGGGACTGACATGCAGCGTGGATCAGCAGTTGGACATGAGTGACTGCCTCCTGCTGTTGCTTAGCAACAGCTCCCAGCATGCAAAAAGGGCATGCTGGGAGCTGTAGTTATGCAACAGCAGGAGGCAGACCACCACAACTTCCAGCATTCCCTTATGGGCATGCTGGAACTTATAGTTTTGCAACAGCTGGAGGCACATTTTTTCTATGGAAAAGTGTACCTTCAGCTGTTGTATAACTACAACTCCCAGCTTGCACAATCAGCTAAAGTGCATGCTGGGAGTTGTAGTGGTGCATCTGGTGGTTGCATAACTACTAGGGATCGACCGATATGTTTTTTTTTTTTTAGGGCCGATACCGATAATCGGTGGAGGTTAGGGCCGATAGCCAATAACTTATACCGATATTCTGGTATAAGTTATTGGCTATTTATCCCCCCTCGACACCGCTGCAGATAATTGATTTAAAGCGGGCGCTTTAAATCAATACACTGCAGTGGCTTTTGCGGTGCCAGAGACCGCCGCCGCCACCCGCTTCTCTCCCCCTACCTGTCAGGGTGGTCCGGGCCATCTATCCTTCCTTCCTGTAGTGTCCGGCGGCATTCCGGGTGGAGGGTGAACCGATCCGGGCTGTCCTTCTTCTCCGGGGGTCATCTTCTCCACTCCGGGCAGGCTCCGGCCTAGTACGCTGCATAGACGCCCGTGCGCAGCGACGCCCGTGCGCAGCGACGCACCTGACGTCGCGGCGTAGCGGCGTCTATGCAGCGCACTAGGCCGGAGCCTGCCCGGAGTGGAGAAGATGACCCCCGGAGAAGGACAGCCCGGACCGGTTCACCCTCCACCCGGAATGCCGCCGGACACTACAGGAAGGAAGGATGGATGGCCCGGACCACCCCCATTACGGGTAAGTTTAATTTTTTTTATTGACTCGGAGGGTGGGGGAGGGGCCCGATCGGTATACCGCCCAGCACTACGGTGGGGGGGTGCGACGCGGTGCGGTGGGTCGGGGGGGGGGGGGGGCGGACGTGGTGCGGCGGGTCGGGGGGGTATGGGTGCGGTGGGGGGGGGGGAGTGCATTATCGGCTTATCGGCAAGGTAATTGCCGATACCGATAATGCCCAAAATCGTGCTTATCGGCCGATAATATCGGCCATACCGATAATCGGTCGATCCCTAATAACTACAACTCCCAGCATGCCCGTTGGCTGTCGGTGACTGCTGAGAGTTGTAGTTTTGCAACAGCTGAAGGCACACTGGTTGTGAAACACTGAGTTAAGTAGCAAACCAGTGTGTCTCCAGCTGTTGCATAACTACAAGTCCCAGCATGCCCTTCCACTGTCTGTACATGCTGGGGGGTTGTAGCTTTTGCAACAGCTGAAGGCACACTGGTTTGCTACTTAACTCAGTGTTTCACAACCAGTGTGCCTCCAGCTGTTGCAAAACTATAACTCCCAGCATGCACTGATAGACTGTACATGCTGGGAGTTGTAGTTTTGCAACAGCTGGATGTTTCTCCCCCCCCCCCCCCCCCCAATGTGAATGTACAGGGTACACTCACATGGGCGGAGGTTTACAGGAAGTATCCGGCTGCAAGTTTGAGCTGCGGAAAATTTTCTGCCGCTGCTCAAACTGCCAGCGAGAAACTACTGTGAACCCCCCGCCCGTGCGACTGTACCCAAACACAGCACTACACTACCACAAAATAAAAAGTAAAAAACACTAATATACACACACCCCTACACAGCCCCCTCCCCTCCCCAATAAAAATTAACAACGTCTGGTACGCCACCATTTCCAAAACGGAGCCTCCAGCTGTTGCAAAACAACTACTCCCAGTATTGCCAGACGGCCACTGACTGTCTAGGCATGCTGGGAGTTTTACAACAGCTGGAGGCACCCTGTTTGGGAATCACTGGCGTAGAATACCCCTATGTCCACCCCTATGCAAGTCCCTAATTTAGGCCTCAAATGCGCATGGCGCTCTCACTTTGGAGCCCTGTCGTATTTCAAGGCAACAGTTTAGGGTCACATATGGGGTATCGCCGTACTCAGGAGAAATTGTGTTACAAATTTTGGGGGGTATTTTCTGCTATTAACCTTTTTAAAAATGTAACATTTTTGTGAAACCAAGCATTTTAGGTAAAAAAAAAATTTTTTTTTCTATATGCAAAAGTCGTGAAACACCTGTGGGGTATAAATGTTCACATTACCCCTTGTTACATTCCCCAAGGGGCCTAATTTCCAAAATAGTATGCCATGTGTTTTTCTTTTTTTTTTTTTTTGCTGTTCTGGCACCATAGGGGCTTCCTAAATGCGGCATGCCCCCAGAGCAAAATTTGCTTTCAAAAAGCCAAATGTGACTCCTTCTCTTCTGAGACCTGTAGTGCGCCAGCAGAGCACTTTTCACCCCCATATGGGATGTTTTCTGAATCGGGAGAAATTGGGCTTCAAATTTTGGGTGGTATTTTCTGCTATTACCCTTTTTAAAAATGTAAAATTGTGAGGAAACCAAGCATTTTAGGTAAAATTTTTTATTTTTTTATTTTTTACATATGCAAAAGTCGTGAATCACCTGTGGGGTATTAAGGTTCACTTTACCCCTTGTTACGTTCCCCGAGGGGTCTAGTTTCCAAAATGGTATGCCATGTGTTTTTTTTTTGGCTGTCCTGGCACCATAGGGGCTTCCTAAAGGTGACATGCCCCCCAAAAACCATTTGTCGCTCCTTCCCTTCTGAGCCCTCTACTGCGCCCGCCAAACACTTTACATAGACATATGAGGTATGTGCTTACTCGAGAGAAATTGGGTTTCAAATACAAGTAAAAATTTTCTCCTTTTTACCCCTTCAAAAATTGGGTCTACAAGAACATGCGAGTGTAAAAAATGAAGATTTTGAATTTTCTTCTTCACTTTGCTGCTATTCCTGTGAAACACCTAAAGGGTTAAAACACTTACTGAATGTCATTTTGAATACTTTGGGGGGTGCAGTTTTTATAATGGGGTCATTTGTTGGGTATTTCTAATATGAAGACCCTTCAAATCCACTTCAAACCTGAACTGGTCCCTGAAAAAATTAAAAAATTGCTACTGAACTTTGAAGCCCTCTGGTGTCTTCCAAAAATAAAAACTCATAAATTTTATGATGCAAACATAAAGTAGACATATTGTATATGTGAACCAAAAAAAATGTATTTTGAATATCCATTTTCCTTAGAAGCAGAGAGCTTCAAAGTTAGAAAAATGCAAAATTTTCATTTTTTACATCAACTTTGGGGATTTTTCACCAAGAAAGGATGCAAGGTACCACACAAATTTACCACTATGTTAAAGTAGAATATGTCATGAAAAAACAATCTCAGAATCAGAATAAGTAAAAGCATCCCAGAGTTATTAATGTTTAAAGTGACAGTGGTCAGAATTGCAAAAAATGCTCTGGTCCTTAAGGGGTTAAGGACAAATACCAGTTGTGAACTGCAACTTACGTTTTAGAACTTATCCCCCATCCTGGAGATAGGGAATCAGTTTTTATGCATATCTCCTTTAATTTAAAATGGTGACAGATGCCTAGATTTCAGTTTAAAAAAACAAAAAAAAACAACCTTGGAGATATGAGCCGCGCTACAGTGGGGATCAAAAGTTTGGGCACCCCAGGTAAAAATTTTTATTAATGTGCATAAAGAAGCCAAGGAAAGATGGAAAAAATCTCCAAAAAGCATCAAATTACAGATTAGACATTCTTATAATATGTCAACAAAAGTTAGATTTTATTTCCATCATTTACTCTTTCAAAATAACAGAAAACAAAAAAATGGCATCTGAAAAAGTTTGGGCACCCTGCAGAGTTAATATCTTGTACTGCCCCCTTTGGCAAGTATCACAACTTGTAAACGCTTTTTGTAGCCAGCCAAGAGTCTTTCAATTCTTGTTTGAGGTATCTTTGCCCATTTTTCCTTACAAAAGTCTTCCAGTTCTTTGAGATTTCTGGGCTGTCTGTCACGCACTGCTCTTTTAAGGTCTATCCATAGATTTTCAATTATGTTGAGGTCAGGAGATTGTGAAGGCCGTGGCTAAACCTTCAGTTTACGCTTCTTGATGTAATCCCCTGTGGATTTTGAGGTGTGTTATGGATCATTATCCATTTGTAGAAGCCATCCTCTCTTTAACTTCAGCTTTTTCACAGATGGCATCAAGTTACCATCCAAAATTTGCTGAAATTTTATTGAATCCATTTTTCCTTCTACTCGTGAGATGTTCCCTGTGCCACTGACTGCAATACAACCCCAAAGCATGATTGATCCACCCCCATGCTTAACATTTGGACAGAGGTTCTTTTCATTAAATTTTGTTCCCCTTCTTTTCCAAACGTACCTTTGCTCATTCCGGCCAAAAAGTAAAATTTTAACATCATCGGTCCACAGATCTGGTTTCCAAAATGCATCAGGCTTTTCTATATGTTCATTTGAATTTTCAAAGTTCAAACGCTGATTTTTGTGGTGAGGACGTAGAAGAGGTTTTCTTCTGATGACTCTTCCATGAAGACCATATTTGTACATACTCTTTATAGTGGAATAGTGGACCACAACTCCAGTGTCTGACCGATCTTTCTGGAGGGATTGTGCAGTCAAACGTTGGTTTTGAATTTTTTTGTCACAATCCTGCGAGCTGTTCTGTCTATTTTTCTTGGTCTTCCAGATCTTGCTTTAACTTCCACTCTTCCTGATGACTGCCATTTCTTAATTACATTCTGAACAGAGGATATTGATATCTCAAAACATTTTGCTATCTTCTTATAGCCTTCCCCAGCTTTGTGAGCGTCAACTATTTTTACTTTCAGATTTCTAGACAACTGCTTAGAAGAACCCATGGTGCTGATTGTTGGGGCAAGGTCAGAGGAGTCTGGGCATTTAAAACCTTTGAGAATTACATCACTTGGTCTTCCCAGATGATGATTGAGAACAATCCATGATACTGGCAGGTCTCAGCTTTGCAAAGGGGGCAATGAATGCTATAAATTCTGCAGGGTGCCCAAACTTTTGCAGACGCCATTTTTTTGTTTTCTGTTATTTTCAAAGTGTAAATGATGGAAATAACTTTTGTTGACATATTAAATGTCTAATCTGTAATTTGATGCCTTTTGGAGATTTTTCCATCTTTCCTTGGCTACTTTATGCACATTAATAAAATGTTTTACCTGGGTGCCCAAACTTTTGATCCCCACTGTATATGGGGTTTGTTTGGAGCATGTAACATAGGTCAGTAAAATCAGAAAGATCACTCCTAAGGAAATACTTTTCATTATAGGTAATGTTTTCACAATTCTTTAATACTTTATTGTATAAGGATGTTTTTTTGTTCTTTTGTATCCTTTGTGGTCACAAGGTGACAATGTGTATCTTTCTAAATGGCATCTAAATGAATTGCAGAAGGAGTTCTATGATCCAGGCTGGTTATGAATCATCTGCATGGCACTCTTTGTTGCTTGAGGATGTTGAATTGCACTGAGGAAGGAAGCTATAGTCTCAAAGACATGCTTTATGATGGTTGTTACAATGCTGCCGAAGCCTTGTTCTCGTCTCCTCCTGTGAAATCCAGGATAATGGCACTACTACTACTACATCTACTACTGCTACATTGATTACTTCCACTGCTACAGCCGCCACTGCTACATCTACTTCTACTAAGGCTGCATGCACACCACAATTTTTGCAATACAGTTCCCGTATCAGGTTTTTGATGAAAAACGGATTCCTCAAAACCTGACTAAACTGTATCAAAACGTGTGTAGAAATTAACGTGATACGGTTTGAAAAATTATGTCCGGTTGCATCAGTTTTTAAAGAAAAAAATGTATACTTTTTAAACTTTTCACTCCATTATAAATAAAGTTTCACTTGTTTGATTGAAATTTCAAGAAAAAAAAAACTGTGCAAAGTCAAAAACCATATGGAACCATACGCACATACGATTCTGTACAGTTCCCATTGACTCCTATGTTAAAATAAAATGTATACGGTTTAATACGATTTTATATCCGGACAAAAAAACGTGGTAGGCTACGGTTTTTGGTACGGGAACAAAAACGGGCAAAACCTTACAAGACACAAAACGGATGCACCTGGATGCATCATTTGGCATATGGTTTTCAATGGTGATTCAATGCATACGGTTTTCAATACATTTCCCTACGGTTTTCACATTGAAAACATATACGGAACTGTATTGCAAAATCGTGGTGTGAATGCACCCAAGACTACATTTTCTCCTACTACATCCACTACTACTCCTACATCTACTGGTACGGTTACCTTCACTACTGGTACGGTTACCTTCACTACTGGTACGGTTACCTTCTCTACTGGTACGGTTACCTTCTCTACTGGTACGGTTACCTTCTCTACTGGTACGGTTACCTTCACTACTGGTACGGTTACCTTCACTACTGGTACGGTTACCTTCACTACTGGTACGGTTACCTTCACTACTGGTACGGTTACCTTCACTACTGGTACGGTTACCTTCACTACTGGTACGGTTACCTTCACTACTGGTACGGTTACCTTCACTACTGGTACGGTTACCTTCACTACTGGTACGGTTACCTTCACTACTGGTACGGTTACCTTCACTACTGGTACGGTTACCTTCACTACTGGTACGGTTACCTTCACTACTGGTACGGTTACCTTCACTACTGGTACGGTTACCTTCACTACTGGTACGGTTACCTTCACTACTGGTACGGTTACCTTCACTACTGGTACGGTTACCTTCACTACTGGTACGGTTACCTTCACTACTGGTACGGTTACCTTTACTACTGGTACGGTTACCTTCTCTACTGGTACGGTTACCTTCTCTACTGGTACTGCTTGAGTTCTCCCTGCAAATGACTGTGTGTGTCTCTATAGCTAATTGTTTACCAACCAGGATGCCTCCAGCTGTTGCAAAACTACAACTCCCAGCATATTGTAGTTTTGCAACAGCTGGAGGCACCCTGGTTTGGAAACGCCTGCTATATATAGTAATAGTTGCTCCAGCCAATACTGTTGGTTTCTGGAATGTTATGTATATCCTAAACCCCTCCCCTACCATGTTTTTTTTTTTTTTTTTTTTTTTTTTTTTTTTTTATGGCTTTTGGGCCTTTTGTATTCACTTTTCAAAACACCATTATCTTCCTAATCCTTTTAATCCTCTGGATTTATTGCTATATGTCTATAGAAAGCTATTCCGTGCAGCCTGACATGCAAGAACCTGAATACTGTGCAAAGCCATCAGACAACATTTGCAGGTTTATGCTTCCATACATTTTCTTACTCTGTTGTGTTTTACTTTAGCATTGGAATTTTCATTGTCCCCCCTCTAAAGGAAATCTCAACAGCGATGTATAGATATCCTTAGTCGAACACGGCATCATGGGAGTTGTGGTTTTGGAACAGCTGGACAGCTACAGGTTGGGAAATACTAGACAGAAGGGACGAATAAGTGCCAAACTTCATGCATATCTATTGAATACATTTAAATGGGCACTGTCATCAACTTTTTTGTTATGTTGTGGTACATATGTACTACAACATATCTCTAACATATTTTCATAATTTTTTTAAATATTTTTAATATATGTTGTAATTTACGTTTGTAAACCGGCCACTAGGGGTCTCCCTCCTAGTGGCCGGTTGCAGGCTGGCGTCCCGCCTGAATTCGGACCAATGCCGGCCGGGCAATCGTTCCGAATTCATTCAGTCTGCGCTCGCTCCCTACCTGTCAGACAGGCAGGAGCGAGCGCTGAGAGCGCATTGGCTCCCTGGCCTCACACGCCGGCCCTGCCTCCCGGCCTTTACATGCCGCTTCTGCTTCCTCGGGACTCTGCAGGACTCTAGGGTATGTCTGGGGGAGAGCGGGGTTCGGGGTTTTTAACACGGGGGTTGGGGGAGAGCGGGGTTTTCAACAGGGGGGGGGTAGCCCCTAACTTATTGTTTTCAACACAGGGTGCCTCCAGCTGTTTCACCACTACAACTCTCAGCATGCCCTGACAGCCAATAGATGGTGAACTAAGGGCGGAAGTGTCGGCCCCAGCAGGCATCAGTGACGTTGTGCCTGCTGGGGAAGTCTGCCTGGTAGTGAGCACACTACCAGGCAGACAAAAAAGCATTTTTAATATAGTAAAAAAAAAATTATAGGCTAGGAGGGGGTTAGGTATTGATGGGCAATAGGCAGGGACAGAAAAAAAAAAAGATTAAGATATGTGTGTGTGTGTGTGTGTATATATAAAATAAATATATATATATATATATATATATATATATATATATATATATATATATATATATAAATATTTTAGTAAAAAAGATTTTATGTATTTAATGAATATGAATGCAGTTTTGGCCCACCAGGGAGTTTTTAAAGGGGTAGTCCAGTGGTGAAAAACTTATCCCCTATCCTAAGGATAGGGGATAAGTTTGAGATCGCGGGGGGTCCGACCGCTGGGGCCTCCTGCGATCTCTCTATACGGGGCCCCGGCTCTCCGCCCAGATAGCGGGTGTCAACCCCCGCACGAAGCGGTGGCCGACACGCCCCCTCAATACATCTCTATGGCAGAGCCGGAGATTGCCGAAGGCAGTGCTTCGGTTCTGCCATAGAGTTGTATTGAGGGGGGCGTGTCAGCCGCCGCCTCGTGCGGAGGTCGACACGCCCCCTTCCCGCGGGCTGTCGGGGCTCCATACAGGAGATCACAGGGGGCCCAAGCGGTCGGACCCCCCGCGATCTGCAACTTATCCCCTATCCTTAGGATAGGGGATAAGTTGCTCACCACTGAACTACTCCTTTTAAAGCACCCTTTAAAGGTGATCTAAAGGGTTAATAGCAGCCCGCGGCGATCGCCACATGTCGGCTATTAGCTGCGGACCCCTGTTACAAAAATCAGCAGGGGGCCATCGGGTATGGCGCGGGCTCCTGACTTGAGCCCGCGCCATACACTGTGGCAACCAGTTACATGACGGACGTCGGAGCAATCTCCGATGTCAGTCGTTACAGGCAGATGTAAGGGGCGAAATTTTGGTGCATCCCTAGTTAAGACTCTTAAATCTCATCCACTTTGCTGGTACGGTCATTTACCATATTCCGTAGACTGGGTCAGATCGCATGCACAGTGCAGATATTTTCTGCGCAGAAGATGTATTGCTGACTTTGCATATTGTTCCACGCAAAATCTGTGAAAAAATATTGGGCAGATTTCGGTTGACCTTTCTACAGCTTTACTACTGCCCCGTGTGCCAATGAATCCTCCCCGGTGCTCCATTGAACCCCTCACTTCATGACCTTTTCTTTCCCAGCTGTAAACATTGCTCTTATAGATCTTTATCATTCTGATGTCTAAACCTGTCCATCCTTTCAGCTCTGACATGTAGTTTTTTTATGTGGCTAATCCTTCTAGACGGGTTATTTTAACCCTTGCTCTGCTGGATGACTTTCTATAGGTCTAGTGTGTTCTGCTTTACTTGTTTAAAGGGGTACTCTACTGCCTCAGCGTTCGGAAAATTTTGTTCCAAACGATGAGTGCGGGCACCGGGGCTCATGGCCACACCCCATCATGTCACGCCCCCTCAATGCAAGTCTATGGGAGGGGGCGTGACGCCCCCTCCCATAGACTTGCATTGAGGGCGCGTGGCGTAACGTCACGAGCCCCGATCCCCGATCCCTGAACTCGGCATTTGGAACAAAATGTTCAGAACGCTAAGGCAATGGAGTACCCCTTTAACATAGAAACTTTGTGGGTGTCAAATGTGAAGCAACTCGACAAATGAAACCACTTTGTGCACGAAATTACAGTTCCTGTATCCTGTTTATTTTCCTTATCGATTAGCACCTACCTATTCAGTAGCGCTGTACAGAGATAATCATCGCTCATGTCTGTCCTCATGGCCCATGTGGGTTCGCAATCTAAATTCCCAATGTCTACGGTGGTTTTCATTCATGACCACAAAAGCGACACATTGTGCTCGGGTTAAAGGGGGTATTCCAGGAAAATACTTTTTTTTTTTTTTTTTTTTTTTTTTTTTATATCAACTGGCTCCAGAAAGTTAAACAGATTTGTAAATTATTTCTATAAAAAAAATCTTAATCCTTTCAATAATTATCAGCTGCTGAAGTTTAGTTGTTTTCTGTTTGGCAACAGTGCTCTTTGCTGACATCTCTGCTTGTCTCGGGAACTGCACAAAGTAGAAGAGGTTTGCTATGGGGATTTGCTTCTAAACTGGGCGGTTCCCGAGACAGGTGTCATCAGAGAGGATTTAGACAGAAAAGAACAACTCAACTTCAGCAACTCATAAGTACTGAAAGGATTAAGTTTTTTAATAGAAGTAATTTATTTAATCTGTTTAACTTTCTGGAGCCAGTTGATATATAAAAAAAAAATAAAAAAAGTTTTTTCCTGGATAACCCCTTTAAGTGCAGTATTACAGCTAAACATCTTTCATTTGAATGGGGCTCCTCTGCAGTTTTATTTTGTACAGTTTGTTGCATCTCATTCATAGGCTATAGTAATGGACTAGGAGGATAGTTCACACTGCTGAAATTTGCCTGCATTTTGAAGGGAATCTGTCTCCTGTAAGGCCCTGTTCACATGGGAATCTGCTGCGCTGTGCACACTACGATGTTTCTGGCATGGAAATTCCGTTTTCCATGTCCACAGAAAGAGTGAATGCGTTCATTCTTTCTGTGGACTCCGAACAGAATGCATAGCAGTCTATAAGACAGCCCATGCGGTCTTGGCACCGGCATGTCATGCCAGCGCCCGCAGTCTCCGGAATTGTGAACATCGCCGTTAGAAAAATGAGACACATGGTACCTTTCATATTGCTATCTGTGCTTCCAAAACTGTTAATTCTCCAGTGCCGAGTGTCAAAAGGGTGTTCCTAGGACCCTGAAGTGCTGAGGGCTGGAAGATCTTCTCTCTCCCTGTCCCATCCCTATCCTCACAGCCAGAAGCCAAATCTTGTTCCTGCACTGTGCATACAAATTGTACGCAGGTGCAACATTTTAGAAACCGTATTCTGCTTCCAGCTCACTGTAGTATCGGTGAGGAAATGTTCCAGCCCTCAGCACTTCAGGGTCTTAGGAACGCCTCTTTGACTCTTGGCACCAGAGAATAAAAGCATTTTTCTATGTTATGGAAGCACAGACCGATATATGAAAGGTGCTGAGTACCTCCTTGCCCTAACACTATGTTTCCCAACCAGCTGTTGCAAAACTTTAACTACTAGCATGCATACATTTCCAGGAGGAATAACAGAGGACCAAATTTTCAGTTTACAGCAGCTTTTTAAAGGGGTACTCCGGTGGAAAACATTTTTTATAAATCAATTGGTGCCAAAAAGTTAAACAGATTTGTAAATGACTTCTATTAAAAAAAATCTTAATCCTTCCAATACTTATTAGCTGCTGAATACTACAGAGGGAAAAAAAAATTATTTTTGGATTTCTTTTCTGTCTGTCCACAGTGCTCTCTGCTGACACCTCTGTCCATGTCAGGAACTGTCCAGAGCAGCGTATGTTTGCTATGGGGGTTTTCTCCTGCTCTGAACAGTTCCTGATATGGACAGAGGTGTCAGCAGAGAGCACTGTTGTCAGACAGACAAGAAATCCAAAAAGAAAATGATTTCCTCGGTAGGGCCTCTCTGTCAGTACGATTTAGCATAATATATGTATTGGTTCTAAGTAGTCGGATTACCCCCTCAATGGGTAGGGCCAACGCAGTTTTTATGCAAAGTTGTAAATCTAACCGGGCTTTACTCCCCCATTATGTGGAGGGAAAGAAGAATCCCAAAGATATATAGTAGTCTGCAGATATAGCTGCATCCTGGGCAGCGGTGGTTTCTAGGTCAGGCTGGGTTTGCACTATTGAATAGGGGACAATGCGCGCTCCTTTTTGTATTTGTTTACAGCATGTAGAAGAGAGCAGCCTATTGAAGCGTGAGCTACCGGAGCGTTTTGTATGCTTGTTTTAGTGGTGTGCGGAGCCCTGAATGAGCCGGTACCCCCCCATCATGATCTGCGGCGCTCCCATTCGCCCTCATTGTGCAGTCTGTATGTTCCTCGCAGCTCTCCACCGCTCTCAGGCAGGGTGACATTTCTGAGCACGCCTTCGGCGATGTTGTCGAGCAGCTGCTTTTACAAAACACTTTTGGTTTCTCTAATCCTTAATTTCCTGCCGTTCTCAATGGGGGAGCGTCCCTGTTGTGTACAAAGAAGAAGAAAAAAAAAATCTCAATTTGTATGTGGCGGGGACTGAAATATGGTGGCAAACACTGGCCCATAATAGTATTCGGCTTTGTTGACTAGACGTACTGTGTCAGGCTCTTTATTCAGGTCATGATGATATCCATGTCTTAGAGCGGGGTCCCCAAACTGTCGACCTCCAGCTGTTTCAAAACTACAACTCCCAGCATGCTGGGAGTTTTAGTACTACAGTGGTCCCTCAGGTTACAATATTAATTGGTTCTGGGACGACCATTGTATGTTGAAACCAGAACGCTATGGAAACCTGGTAATTTGTTCTAAAGCCTCAAAATGTCATCCAAAAATAGGAAAAAGGGAGAATTAAAGAAAAATTAAGTAGATAATTAATATAGATAAAGTAAATTCTTACATATAAAATTAAGAAAGCTCTGCTTGGAGCTGTAAATCACTATTTCAGTGTTTTCCAAGCAGGGAGCCTCCAGCTGTTGCAAAACTACAACTCCCAGCATGCCCGGACAGCCTTCGGCTGTCCGGGCATGCTGGGAGTTGTAGTTTTGCAACAGCTGGAGGCACCCTGCTTGGGATACACTGGTCTATGTAGAGGACAGGAGCTTCTTCAGGGTCCTGTACAGTACACAATGTCCTACAAAAGTAACATGGGGTCGCCCTCACCTGGTGTCCAAAGGAGCAGCTAACCCTGGTACAGGTAAATAGTACAGAACATGTAATACCACCCTGTACTGTAGGGGGCACTACCAGACATCACTCAGTGCATACGCTTCAGTAATACAGGAGTTTTACCAGTGAATGCCCATTCTGATTGGTCAGTTCTTCCGGCCATTGACACGTTTCACAGATCGGGACTGTCTGTAGCATTGTATGTTGAGTCTGGTTTCAACTTACAATGGTCTTTCCTGGACCATTGTATGTTGAAACTATTGTATGTTGAGGCCATTGTAAGTTGAGGGATCACTGTATTTGGATTTGGAGACCACTGTCTTAGCGCATTTTCACCATGCGTACCTTTTTCTTTTAGAGTCCTGGATTGTGAGGGTATATTCAGACACTGCTGTTAAAGTATGTTACTTGGCATTCTCTACAATCCTCCAGATGTCTTAAAGAAAGCTTATACTCTTGGATACAGTCTTTGTTGGTAATAAAAAAATATAGGTGTAGCAGCGACATCAAAACTGCACTGTTTGGGGCCAACTTGACTTCAGTAGGTTGCAAAATCTGCTTCAGAAAATATGTAGCAAAATGCGCACGTGTGAATGTAGCCTAATGTTTTTTTTCTGGAGACTTTGATATTGATAGCCCACTCTTGTCCTAAGTCATCAATGTTTGATGGGTAGGGGTCCAACACTGGGCACCCCCACTGATCAGCTGACTACGGGGAGTGGCGCTCCAACAAACGCTGCATCTCCTTTATTGCTAACCGTACATTTTGGTAGCAGTTGTGCACACGATGGAAGCTCAGTCCCATTCTGTCCCATTCATAAAACTGCGGTACCAGGCACAGCCAGGTCAGACCCCTACCGATAGCCTTTCTTTAGCATAAACCAGTTGCCCCCAACCCATGCCTCTTGGCCCACCAACATTCCAAGGTTTTTTCCAGTCACTCCATTATAAGGCTAGGTTCAGACTACGGAATCTCCGGGCAGAAAATTTCCGCCCGGAGATTCCGAGTGCGGCGAGCGCCGGCTGAATCAGTCAACGCTAGGACCGTGCGTACACTGCAGTGTCCAATAGACTGCAATGTGTTCCGTGCGGATTTCCGCCTGAAGAAAGAGCAACTCCATTCTTCATGCGGAAATTTCCAAGCGGATTTTCCGTTCGGAATTTGTGAAGCGGAATTTGTGAAGTGTGAATTTGTGAACGGAAACCCATTCACTACAGTATACATTTTAGAAAGAAGAATTGCAGGCAGAAATTCCATAGTCTGAACCTAGCCTAATAGAACAGGGCAAGGTTCTAATCCTGGGTGGTTAATGGGCCTGAAGGACTGGGTTGGGGACCCCTGGCATAAGCCATAAACGGGTGATCAGTATCGAAAGTACCCAGAAAAGCCTTTTTAAAGTGGTTATCCCAAGATCAAAAGTTACCCCCTCTCTACAGGATAGGGGGGATAACTAGCTGGGGGGGGGGTTCTGACTGCTGGGACCCCCACCTGTAATGAAAACAGAGGTCAAATGTCCCCAGAGTGAGTGGAGTGAACATAGCCAAGTTCAGCACTCGGCAAAGTTTGGGCTATAGAGAGTGAATGGAGTGGTGGCTGAGCAGGCTGCTCCTCTGTTCTTACAATCAGTGGGGGTCCCAATGGTCAGACCCCTCACCAATCAGCTGGTTATTCCCTATTCTGTGGATAGGGGACAGCTTTTAATATTAGGATTACCCATTTGACAAGGCAAAGTGTCTGTTCCTGGTTGTAAGAATCCTTAGTTTTGGCCCATGGGACAGACACCATTAAAGTTGGCCATAGGTTTAGCAGTTCTTGAATTTTTTTACTAGATGAAATGCGTTCATGTAAGCAAGATAAAGAGCATTGTCATGGCAGGGAGTCATAGCTTATAACTAGGCTTTACCATCATTTTTTGAAGTTGTGTGACTGCACCCACCTCCTTTATTGGGGGGCATTCTGAGTTAAAGGGGTACTCCAGTGGAAAACTTTTATTTTTTTTTTTTAAATGAATTGGTACCAGAAAGTTAAACAGATTTGTAAATTAGAAAGAAAGGATTTCCAGTGCGGGATAAATGCCACAGGTTCTTTATTACGGATCACATGGAATGCACAGGTAACACCAACGCGTTTCGGGTCAAGCTGGACCCTTAGTCTTGCCATGACTAAGGGTCCAGCTTGACCCGAAACGCGTTGGTGTTACCTGTGCATTCCATGTGATCCGTAATAAAGAACCTGTGGCATTTATCCCGCGCTGGAAATCCTTTCTTTCTGCGTTGCTTGAACCGGGAACACTGCCGGCTAATCCAGGCGCAGGTGTCAGCATTCGGCTGAGGAGAGCCGTCATTTTGCTTTGCTTCAGATTTGTAAATTACTCCTTTCAGTACTTTTTAGCAGCTTTTTGCTACAGAGGAAAATCTTTATTTTTTAAATTTCTTTTTTTTGTCTTGTCCACAGTGCTCTCTGCCGACACCTGGTGCCCGTATCAGGAACTGTCCAGAGTAGGAGAAAATCCCCATAGCAAACCTATGCTGCTCTGGACAGTTCCTGACACGGACAGAGGGGGTCAACACAAAAAAAGAAATTAAAAAGTAAAGAATTTCCTCTGCAGCATACAGCTGCTAAAAAGTACCAAAAGGACTAAGATTTTTTAATAGAAGTCATTTACAAATCTGTTTAACTTTCTGGCACCTGTTCATTTAAGAAAAAAAATAAAATGTTTTCCACCGAAGTACCCCTTTAATATTGAGTGGTCTAAAATGCGGACGTGTTAATAGAGAGCAGCAACGTAGAGCGGCCCTGACTTTGGAAAACCCGGTATAGGGTCTGCATTACATTTGAATTCTTTTAATGGCCGCCATATCTAGAGGGGGTTCCCTGCCAATGACAGCTAGTACACGTGATACCCTACAGTGTGGGCCCCAACTTCTCACTCTCCAGCTGTTGAGAAACTACAACTCCCAGCATGCCTTGACAGCCTTCGGCTGTCAAGGCATGCTGGGAATTGTAGTTTCTGAACAGCTGGGTAGCCACAGGTTGGAGGTCAATGCCCTTTATCCTTGTAGTAGTATAGAAACAAAGAAATGTCAGTGACTGTTCTTATCATTTACACTTGTGATAAGGCTATGGTATTTTTGCAGATGAAAATTAGGCTGTAAATAAAATGTGGTCGTGTTTTTACGCAGTGTGAACATGGCCTAAACCATCCTATGTATAGAGACTGCTGAAGACTGGTCTGTGCTCCTTTATTAAAGGGATACTCTGGTGAAAAACTTTATTTATTTTATTTTTTTATTTTTTTAAATCAACTGGTGCCAGAAAGTTAAACAGATTTGTAAATTACATCTATTAAAAAATCTTAATCCTTCCTGTACTTATTAGCTGCTGAATACTACAGTGGAAATTATTTTCCGTTTGAAACACAGCGCTGTCTATTGACATCACGAGCACAGTGCTCTCTGCTGACATCTCTGTCCATTTTAGGAACTGTCCAGACTAAAAGGAAATCCCCATAGCAAACATATGCTGTTCTGGACAGTTTCTAAAATGGACAGAGATGTCGGCAGAGAGCACTGTGCTCGTGATGTCAGCAGAGAGCTCTGTGCTTCAAACGGAAAAGAATTTCCACTGTAGTATTCAGCAGCTAATAAGTACAGGGAGGATTAAGATTTTTTAATAGAAGTCATTTACAAATCTGTTTAACTTTCTGGCACCAGTTGATTTAAAAAAAAAAAAAGTTTTTCACCGGAGTACCCCTTTTAAAGGGGAAATCTGGTGCCAAACATCTTATCTCCTAGGCACAAGATAGGGGATAAATGTCTCATTGCAGGGGGGTCCGACCACCGGGACCCTGCATGATCTCCTTCCTGGCATTCTCCCATAGACATACATGGAGGGTTATGTCGGCCACCATTTTGTACCGTGATGGACAGTAATCCGTGCATGTAGTGGCGGTTGCTACGTGCATGAGAGCCTTGGGTGCTGGGCAGGAGATTGCTGGGGTCCCAGTGGTCGGACCCCCGTGATCAGACACGTGTCTCTTATCCACAGGATAGGGGATAAGATTTTCGTCACTGGAGTACCCCTATAATGTTGGTTTTGATCATCCAGCAGGGTTATGTAATGTGTAGCTGCGAAGATGCATTGTGTATGGAGTTGGCAGCCATATATATGGTTGTGCTGTTTACACGTGCCACCTTTCAGTTTATAGTAAAATGAACCACTGGAAATATAGTATACGTCTGTACAGTAATCCCTCAACTTACAATGGCCTCAATTTACAATAGTTTCAACATACAACGGTCTTTTCTGGACCATTGTAACTTGAAACCAGACTCAACATACAATGCTATGGAATCTGCGAAACGTGTCAATGGCTGGAAGAACCGACCAATCAGAATGGGCATTCACTGGTAAAACCTGTGTATTCCTAAAGTGCATGCACTGACTGGTGTCTGGTAGCGGCCCCTACAGTACAGGGAGGTATTACATGTTCTGTACTCTTTACCTGTGCCACATTTAGCTGCTCCTTTGGGCATCAGGTGAGGGCGACTCCATTTTACTTTTTTTTTTAGGACATTGCGTGTACTGTACAGAAGAAACTTCTGTCCTCTACATAGACCAGTGTTTCCCAAAGAGGTTGCTTCCAGCTGTTGCAAAACTACAACTCCCAGCATGCCCGGACAGCCGAAGGCTGTCCGGGCATGTTGGGAGTTGTAGTTTTGCAACAGCTGGAGGCACCCTGGTTGGGAAACACTGACATAGACAGTGATTTACAGCTCCCAGCAGATCTTTCTTACTTTTATATGTAAGGATTTGCTTTATCTATATTAGTTATCTATTTATTTATCTTTAATCCTCACTTTTTCCTATTTTTGGATGACATTTTGGTGGCTTCAGAACCAATTACCAGGTTTCCATAGAGTTATGGTCTCAACATACAATGGTTTCAACATACAATGGTCGTCCTGGAACCAATTAATATTGTAACTTGAGGGAGCACTGTACAGCCATACATACATAAACCATACAGTATATACTTTTCTTATCCGTATGTTTGTATCTGCCGTGAATCATCTCTTTAATTTATTTTAAATGTTTTTTTGTTTTTTTTCCTCGAACAGTGACAACTACATAGTGCGTGTGAAGGCTGTGGTTATGAGCAGAGATGACTCCAGCGGGGGTTGGTTACCACATGAAGGCGGCGGAATCAGTCGGGTTGGAGTCTCAAAAGTATACCCAGAGGGCACCGGAAGAAGTGACTTTCTTATTCATGGAGAACGAATAAAAGATAAATTGGTAATGATTTTATTATATATATTTTTTAAATAATTTAGTTTATTTATTTATTTATTTATTTTTTATTCTGCCTTGTTGTCCTATTTACATGTTGTGTTTTTATTTTATTTTTTTGTTTTTTTTCTAACTAGGACTATTGCTTTCACCAAATACTGTGGTTTTTATTTTTTTTATTTTTTTATTTTTTATTTTTTTATGTTTTTGTTCCTCCTTCCTTAGTTTCCTTCTGTGTCCAACTCAAACAAAGTTATACATTTTTGGCACAAAGCTGCTCCCTGGCTACAGTCGTATCCTGTTCAGGGAGCGTAGCAGAGCTGTTTCATAACCTTCTATTGTACATGATAATAGAAATGTACAGCGAAAAGGCGCTGGAGGTAAAACGCTGTATTAAGTAAAAGATCCAGGAGGACATAAACCATTTGAGTACAGCGTTCTGTTTTTTAAGCGAAGGCTCCGAGATTAATTCGGGGGCCAGTTTTCTCCTTCTTCTTCTCGGACTTGGGCAGAAGCTGGATTTCCTGTATAGCAAGTTGTAAACCTAGTGCCACATAATAGACCTTTGGATCGCTGATAAGAAGGAACGTTCTAATAAAGGGGTACTCTTGCAGATAAGGGGTTTCTGATTGCAAGGTGTTCGACCTATACGACAATTCCCTGGAACGCCACCCTAGGCCCAATTTCACCCTGTGCATGAAGCGGCATATCAGCCCACACTTAATGCATTCTCTGGTATTTCGGCACTCTTCTAGACAAAGCATGGAGCGCGTGCTGATTTTCCGATCCGTGTACAGGGAGAGACTAGGCCCAGTGGCCAGACCCCTTGCGATCAGAAATGTATCCCCTGTCCTACAGTACTGTAGTACAGCTTTATATACTAATGGAAAAACCCTATACTTACCTACCTTCGGCCCCCTCCTCCACAGCTGCTTGTGGTCCCTCAATCTTTTTTCTTCCTAATTTTAAAGGGGTACTAGACATCTTATCCCCTATCCAAAGGATAGGGGGTTAAGATGCCTGATCGCGGGGGTCCCGCCGCTGGGGACCCCCGGGATCTTGCACGCGGCACCCCGTTTGTAATCAGTCCCCGGAGCGTGTTCGCTCCGGGTCTGATTACAGACGACCACAGTGCCGGCGGCGCGTGACGTCACGCCTCCGCCCCCATGTGACGTCACGCTCCGCCCCTCAATGCAAGCCTACGGCCCAAGACTTGACACTGGCCCAAGACTTGACTCTCTGGCCAATGGGTGAGCAGGTCCTGCACCAAGCGATCATCTTGGAATCCAGAAGAAGACAGGAGATCAGGGGACCAGGGGTAGGTAAATGAACATATATAAAAATTTCTATACAGCCCCAGCAATATTTCACATTTAGTATTTTATTTTTATTTATTTATTTTTTGCTTCTTTGGCAACAAATAACCCTTACAAATACTAGGTCTGCTGAATAAGAGCAGGTTTTTTCACTCTCTCTAAAATATGAATGCACAAAATAGTTTTGCGTCAGAGTTCTTGTCATTTCTAGGTTTGTACAAAGAAAAATCACCCTGCATTAGGGATTGGCGGTATACCCCGTGAGTAGTACACCTCGGCCGGACAGCCATCAGCCTATCACCGGCCGGAGCGATGCCCCACCCTGGCCAGTGATAGGCTGAGCCCACTGTCATGTAAGAAGCCGGCTTCTTACATGACAATGGGCTCAGCCTATCACCGGCCGGGGCGGGACATCGCTGCGACCGGTGATAGGCTGACTGCTGTCCGGCGTTCCCGTCCCCAGCGCGCGGCCGAGGTAGGTGAGTTAAAGTTTATTTTCTGTATCTTTTGCAGCCCGGGCATAGGTATACAGCGTACAGCAGTGGTCTCAAACCTGCGGACCTCCAGCTGTTGCAAAACTACAACTCCCAGCATGCCCGGACATGCTGGGAGTTGTAATTTTGCAACAACTGGAGATCCGCAGGTTGGAGACCACTGGCGTACAGTGAGTTCCATCGCCAGCGGCCCCCAACAAAGAGGAGGAGGGCAGTGCTTGACATATGTGAGTAGTACCCCGCTGGGCTGATCGTTAATTGGGGGGAGCAGAACAGTGCTGGCGGGTCACATGATTTGGGGGGGGGGGGCGAACACTGTGCGCGGGTCACATGATTGGGGGGGAGGGGGACGGACAGAACAGCGATGGTGGGTCACATGATTTGGGGGGGGGGGTGAAAATACCGTTATATACCGTGGAACCGCCGTAAGTTAAAAAAATACTGTGATACACATATTTGGTCATACCGCCCAGCCCTACCCTGCATATATTGTTCATTGAGTCGGGCCCATTCATACTTTCTCAGCTCCACAATCCCATTGTCTTCGTCCTCCTGGCAGTCACAGAATGGGATAATCCTCTAATAATAAAGTAACTATAGGCCAATGACATCATGCTCGTACATAAAGGAGTATTGAGGTACTGGTACTATTTTCTGCTTTCTCACTACGCCACTAGCATGTTTGAGGTGTCAAAACTTTTACAGTAGAAATGACTTCACTTTAGAATGGTTACATGTTCTAGAAGGACTTTCCCTAAATGTCCTGTTTCTCAGCTTGGGATTCTGTTGACTTTCCCATTGACTCATACGGGGTGGAGATAATTCGATAACTCCCTTCTTGTCGCATTAGTGGGACTGCTGCACTTGGAGGTTTTTTGTTTTCCTGGTCACCATTGTAAAAAGATAAGTGTCTGAGGGGGGTTCTGCCGGAGCATTTTGTCTTGTTAGGCACAAGGTCGCCAATTCAGGAAGGGGAAAGACCAAATAAGTTTCCTGTGGGAAATACTTAAAGCAGGAAAACAGGCACATGACTAGATCTGGCTTCTCATAAGGATTCTGGGCTTACCTTTTTTTTATCTCTATAGTCCCTCCTAGTGCTGAGGTAAGTCCAGTCCATGTAAACTTATTTGCCACCTACATATTCACTTGTACTTTCCTACCCTATTTGACAGCCACTAGGTAAGTAGGACATAAGCTGTACTTACCTTGGCTCTTGCCATGCTGGGGACCACCCTCTGGGCTCTTAAAGGGGTTATCCAGTTTCTAAAAGCTTCTCCCCTATCCGCTGTTTTGGGGATAAGTGTCAGATTACTGGGGGGTCCGACCACTGGGACCCCTTGCAATTTCCAGCTCAGTGCCCCAGCTCTTTGCATGAATGCAGTGTATATCAACGCTTGGGCCGACTTCCCCCCCTCAATGCATCTTTATGGCAATATCGGAGATACCTAAACTCTGTACCTTCGGCTCTTCCATAGATATACTGTACGTGAAGGGGGCATGTCGGCCACTGCTTCATGCATAGAGCTGGGCCCCGTACGGGAGATGGCGGAGGTCCCCCCCGCAATCTGACACCGATCCTCTATCCTGTGCATAGGGGAGACTTTTTTGATATTGGATAACCTCTTTACTTGCATATTACCAAAAAGGCCTTTATCTTTGTACTAGAAAGGACCAGAGAGATGGGCTTATTTACACCCTGTTTTGTTGTGCACGTGCCTGACATACTCTATGTATAGAATAGTATGGCATACCCTTCAACCATAGACCACCATTGTATTTAAAAAAAAAATAAATAAAAAAAAGTTTACGATGCATAATTTTATTTGTTCTATAAGGTTTTTTTTACTGTAGTGGAAAGCACAATAGTCTCCACTTCCCTATAGAGCTGAAAAGAAAGGTTTACCAATATAGATCAGCCCACCCGGTACCCTGGATACACCTGGTGTGTACGCACAATTGCAAACTCAACACAGTGTGAACATGGCTCTCCAAGGCTATCACTATTATATGGCCCTTCTCATGCTCAGTGGGGGTCATGTAAAGTAAAGCTGCAAACAATGGGCAGCAGCGGATAATGAAAAAAATGTCGTAACACTAGTAATGGGTTATAGTAAGAAGAAGATTGTCCAGCGCAGCAAAAGCTCAAATGCAGGTTATCTTTATTCTGACACCACGGCAGTACAGGTAAAATGAACAGCAGTGACGCGTTTCGACCGCCTAGGCGGTCGAAACGCGTCACTGCTGTTCATTTTACCTGTACTGCCGTGGTGTCAGAATAAAGATAACCTGCATTTGAGCTTTTGCTGCGCTGGACAATCTTCTTCTTACTGTATGCTTACAGCCTAGTCCGGGCTGGGTCCGCAGCGCGTGAGTGGCAACTTACTAGGGGTGAGCTGAATATACCTTTGGACAGTAATAGGTTATGGAACAGTTTGCAAAACTATCAATAATTGGTCTCTCTTTTTTTTTTTTTTTTTTTGCACATTTATCTTGTATGTACATTTTTTGTGTGTGTTTTGCAGAATAATAGAAAATGAATTCCACTAAGGAGTGAAGTGTAGTTCTGTCAGCAGGATTATGCATGTGTCTGAACGTAATCAGAATATTATACACACCCTAGGTGTGGGCTGCTGCTGAGCCCTAAGGGCGAGTGAATTTGGCTTGACACACCCCACCTATAATATCCCTTATTTAGTAACCTAACCTATAGCTTAAGCAAGTTTTTTTTTTTTTTTTCTTGCCTATAGCCATTCCTTGCTGTTGTAGGTGTCGTGTACTGTATGATTTACTATGCCATGCTGCAGTACCCAATCACTGCAGCAATTCCGACGTAGTTTTCCAGCTGCCTGGTTGCATCAGATCAAGAAATGGTGACAATTTTTGACAAGTCCAGCACGGTCTCCCATTCATCCTGTGGGGTCTCCTCCTCTCAGCTATGAGTGACAACTTTAGCGTCCTTTTGGGGGCTGCCTTTTGGGCACGTCCTATTTATTTCTGCCATACACCTTCAATGTTGTCCCCCTCCCAGGTCCATGTGTTTCCAATATATTGACAATGGAGAGAAAGTTGCATCCAGACTACTCTGGCAATAGCTTATCTCTAAGGTCTCGTTCAAACTGGGTGAATTCCACTTGCAGCAGACTCCCATTGATCTCAATAGGATTCTGCTGGGACGTTAGAAGAACTCTTGATGTGGAATTGGATTCCCCTGGAAGGTTAAACCTGTTCAGTTTTCTGGCATAATCTGCAAGAGAAGTCCCAACCAATGAACGGCTAAGGAAGCTAAAAATAGAACAGTCCTTCAATAGAATGTCTGGGACAAGTGGTATTTGGGTGATAGCATAGTGGTTGGGTACTCTATACTCCCAGTGTCTCCATTCACTGCAGGTCTGATAGAACGTTGCCCTTGAAACATTGCAGATGTTCTATCAGACCTGCAGTGAATGGAGACGGCTGGAAATGAAAGTTTTTGTGCAGGAGCACATGGATACTTAAGAAGCTCTTAAAGGGGTACACCGCCCCTAGACATCTTATCCCCTATCCAAAGAATAGGGGATAAGATGTCAGATCAACGGGGTCCCCGCTGCGGCACCCCTCTATCATTACTGCACAGAGCAAGTTCGCTCTGCACGTAATAACGGGCAATACAGGGGCCGGAGCATCGTCTCGTCACGCCCCCTGCCATAGACTTAAATTAAGGGGCGGGCCGTGATGTCACGAGAGGCGGAGCCATGACATCACGCTGCTCCGTCCCCTGTATCGCCCGTCATTACGCACAGAGCGAACTCGCTCTGTGCAGTAATGATGGCGCGGTGCTGCAGCAGCGATCCCCGGGGTCCCCAGCAGCGGGACCCCGGCGATCTGACATCTTATCCCCTTATCCTTTGGATAGGGGATAAGATGTCTAGGGGCGGAGTACCCCTTTATTGTCTCCCTGCGGACTGTTTGACTCACTTGGGTGATTATAATATGTTCGATTCTTGTACTGTGATGAATCTTATATAAAGAATGAAGACATTTTGTGCATCCAAAATAGCGTATATGTATATTTCTTAAGGAAGCTGCCCGTCATCACTATGAGATTCCAATTTCCCACTGCCCCATTAGAGCATGTGATCTCCTCAGGATGTAGATTCTGGAAGATCATTAAGAGGAAATTCTGTGCAGAAATTTGGTATTGGGAACAAGGCCTTAAAGGGGTACTCTGCTGCTTAGCGTTCGGAACAAACTGTTCCGAACGCTGGAGCCGGCGCCGGGAGCACTTGATGTCATAGCCCTGCCCCCTCAATGCAAGTCTATGGGAGGGGGCGTGGCGACAGTCACGCCCCCTCCCATAGACTTGCATTGAGGGGGCGGGAGGTGATGTCATGGTGGGCGGGTCTATGAGGTCACGAGCTCCCAGCGCCGGCTCCAGCGTTCGGAACAGTTTTTTCCAAACGCTGAGCAGCGGAGTACCCCTTTAAGAAAAGGAACAAGGTTCAAAATTCAGCCTGCTTGTGATTATCTGAAGGTGGCGATAATCAAAAGGCCCCAATATACATTAGGTTTAACGAAGACCAGTTCCAAAGATCTTCTCTTGCACCGGAGGACCTATCCTGCATTTTTTGGGCAGGACATGGATTTTAATGGGCACGGTGTAATGCCTTATATCCCCTGTAGTGATGCTGCAGGGAAATGGAACCCTTTCTACCAGGTTTACCATAGATTACCAATTTATGATCTGCTTATTGTCTAGCAAGGACGCCTTTTAACATAGCAGTTATGCAGACGATGATATTCTTTAGTTTCTGTTGAGTTAAGCGCCTTCATTTTTGATCAGATGTGCTTTTCTTTTTAATATTCTGCTAGGTGTTGCTGGAATGCTACTTAAAGAAGGACTTAGTGTATCAAAAGGCAACTCCAACTTTCCACCACTGGTCTGTTGACGACAGGAGGTTTGGTCTCACCTTTCAGAGTCCCGCTGATGCACGAGCCTTTGACAGAGGAGTACGCAAGGCAATCGAAGACCTCACAGAAGGTAATGTAACTTAAGACCTGCATTCCTCCTATTCTTTGCCTTGGGGTGTGGAGCTTGCACGATCCGTCACATTCCACAGTTCCTTTTTCATGCTGGTGATACGAGAAAAATCCTGAAGCTAGGTGAACATTGGCAAAGAAAGGATTACTAATTGTGTCCCAGTTTGTTTATGTGTGTATATGATGAAAGGATACAACACAAATCCCTTAAAGGGGTGCTCCGCCCCTAGACCTCTTATCCCCCTATCCAAAGTATAGGGGAGAAGATGTCTGATCGCAGGGGTCCCACCTTCCTGCTGCACCTGGCGTTCGCTCAAAGTGTCTGGTGCAGCGCCAGAGGCTCGTGACGTCACGGTCACGGCCCTCTCGTGATGTCACGGCCACGCCCCCTCAATTCAAGTCTATGGGAGGGGGCGTGACTGACATCACACCCCCTCCCATAAACTTGCATTGAGGGGGCATGGCCATGATGTCACGAGTGGGGTGGGACTCTGACGTCAGGAGCCCCACATCTCCAGTCATCTGGCACGGAGCAAATTTCCCTCTGTGCACCAGATAGGGTGCCACAGCCAAGATCGCATGGGGCCCACTGCTGGGGACGTGGCCGTGACATCACGAGTGGGGGGTGACCGCGACATCACGAGCCTCTGGCGCTGCACCAGACATCTTATCTCCTTTCCTTCGGAAAGGGGATAAGATGTCTATGGGCGGAGTACCCCTTTACGGATGGGGACGAGCAGTTCATTTCATTGCCAAATCTCTTCCGTTTCCAGGCTGTTTTTGGAAGTATACCTTCGCTATGGACGTACGCTAGCTCTTCTAGTATTCGCTTGCATACATTCTCTTATTCACAAGGAAGCATTATCTACAGCTAGAGAAGGAAGGCTTCAGGGCATATCAACCACTATCTATTTGGAACAAGGCATGCGCACCATTGGTCAGTTTTCATACTGTTGAGTATAACCACCTGGTTTAAGGATATTTATAATCTA
Organism: Hyla sarda; assembly: GCF_029499605.1. Taxonomy (NCBI): domain Eukaryota; kingdom Metazoa; phylum Chordata; class Amphibia; order Anura; family Hylidae; genus Hyla; species Hyla sarda. The sequence continues at coordinate 388,153,922 of NC_079191.1, forward strand.
GCGCACTACAACCATAGATAGGTGTGTTAAAGGCAATGGCAACTTTGCACTGTTTTTTAAAAATATTTTTTATATTTTTAATTGTCCATGTAAATTTCAAAAGGGAGCAACTTTCTAAATAGTGTAGGGTTTTTCACCTCCTAGGTTCATTCAAGAGGCTGTGCCGCAGTTTTGATGAAAAACGCTGAAAAAAGGACCGCGCTATTTTGTCTGGTAAAAATACCAGACTCAATGACTGCAACTCAAAGGATCTCATTAAAAGCCAATTGCCCATTTGACGCAATAGGCTTTCATACAATAGGCCCAGCAGCACCATGTTTTAGTTGTTCTGCACCTGTCAGAGTGCAGAACATTAGAAATAACGATCGCAAATGTGAACAGAGTCATGATCTCCTTCCGCAGGATATGTTTAAGCTCACGTGCAATGTTTTAAGCTGAAACTTGCGCCAAGACTGACTCAGAGGGAACTTTGCATGGAAACTTTTGTATGTAAAAGGCCTCCATAGTATTTAACCTGTTGGGGACGGAGGGCGTACAGGCCCCCCTCCCTTGGGGTCCCGGTACTTAAGGACGGAGGGCGTACCTGTACGCCTTCCGCATTTCCGATCACAGCCGCTCGCCGGGCGGTGATCGAAACTGGATGCCTGCTGAAATCATTCCGCAGAGCAGAAGAAATGGGGTTACACACTTTTGGGTCTTTTTCTCCTATTACCCCTTGTGAAAGTGAAAAATTTGGGGTAACACCAGCATTTTATTGAAAAAAAAAATCTAAAAATCAAATTTTTAATCTTCACGTCCCACTTTAACAAAAGTTCTTGAATCACCTGTTGGGTATTAAGCCTCACTTTACCCCTTGTTACCTTCCTTGAGGGGTGTAGTTTCCAAAATAGTATGCCGTGTTTTTTTTTTTTTTTTTTGCTGTTCCGGCACCATGGGGCTTCCTAAATGCGACATGCCCCCCAAAAGACATAACAGCAAAATTCACTCTCCAAAATCCCATTGTCGCTCCTTCCCTTCTGAGTCCTGTAGTGCGCTCGCACAGCATTTAACATCCACATATGAGGTGTTTTCTTACTCGAGAGAAATTGAATTACAAATTTTGGGGGGCTTTTTCACCTTTTACCCCTTGTAAAAATGAAAAAAAAATAAATGGGACTACAATAACATGTTAGTGTAAAAAAAATTGAGATTTAGAATTTTCTCCCTCACTTTAATGCTATTCCTGTCAAACACCTAAAGGGTTAACAAACTTTCTGAATGTCATTTTGAATACATTGAAGGGTGCAGTTTTCATAATGCGTCCATTGTAGGGAATTTCTAACCTAAAGCCCTTCAAATTCACTTCAAAACTGAACTGGTCCCTGAAAAATTTAGATTTTGAAAATTTTGTGACAAATTGGAAAATTGCTGCTGAACTTTAAAAGTAAAAAAAAATCAACTTTACGGCGTCAACATAAAGTAGACATATTGTATATGTGAGTCCATATATAATTTAATTGGTATGTTCATTCTTCTTACAAGCAGAGAGCTTCAAAGTTAGAAAAATGCTAAATTTTAAAATTTTTCACCAATAAATTTAAAAGTATTGACAAAAATGTACCACTAACATAAAGTAGAACATGTGACAAAAAAAATATCTCGGAATCAAATTTATATGTACAGTGACCCCCCCCGACCTACGATGGCCCCGACATACGATCATTTCAACATACGATGGTCTCTGAGGCCATCGCATGTTGAAGGCAGCATCAACATACGATGCTTTTGTATGTCGGCGCCATCGCATAAACTGCTATCCGGCAGCGCTGACTGCTTCAGCTACCCCCGGTTAGCCATTTATGGTGCCCCGTGTGGTCCGCTGACGATCACTTACCTGTTCTCGGGGCTCTGGCGCATCCTCTTCAGGATTCCCTGCATCGTCGGCGCTCTCCATCGTCGTCATCATGTCGCAGCGCACGCCGTCCCGTCATCCAATAGGAGCGGTGTGCGTAGCGACGTGATGACTGCGACGGAGAGCGAGGATACCGGGGAAGCAGAGGCCTTACCGGAGCGTCGGGGACACCTCGGGAACGCGGCGACAGCGATGGAAGGCGACATCCAGGGCAGCGGTGACGGTCCGGAGCTGCGGGGACAGGTGAGTATAACCTCCAATACCAGTAGTCTTCAACCTGCGGACGTCCAGAAGCTGCAAAACTACAACTCCCAGCATGCCGTTGGCTGTCCGGGCATGCTGGGAGTTGTAGTTTTGCAACATCTGGAGGTCTGCAGGTTGTAGATCACCGTCCTATACTTTTACATTGCACGGATCCCTCAACATACGATGGTTTCAACAAACGATGGTCCATTTGGAACGGATTACCATCATATGTTGAGGGACCACTGTAAAAGCATCCCAGAGTTATTAATGCATTAAATGACAGTGGTCGGATTTGCAAAAAAATTCTCCAGTCCTTAGGGTCAAAATGGGCTCTGTCCCCAAGGGGTTAAAGGGAACCAATCATCAGATTTTACCCTATATAATGCTTGGCAAAGCGTTATATAGGGTAAAATTGTTGTCCTCACCATCCCCGGGTGACGCTCCTGCCCCCATGGATGGGAAGATATGAAGTTATAAACTAGTCACCGCCGCCGCCGTAAGTAGTCACCTGGGCGGGGAGCTCTTCTCATCTACTCCCGTTCTTAGGCCGGGAGTGACGCCCCCTCCGCTTGATTGATGGGCCGTGTCATTGTTCCGCTCACTGAACAGACGGAGCAGAGTGATGACGCTGCCCATCAATCAAGCGGAGGGGGCGTCGCTGCCGGCAGAAGAACGGGAGTAGGTGAGAAGAGCTCCCCGCCCAGGTGACTACTTACGGCGGTGGCGGTGACTAGTTTATAACTTCATATCTTCACCATCCCTGGGGGCAGGAGCGTCCCCCGGGGATGGTGAAAATAAAGATTTTACCCTATATAACGCTTTGCCAAGAATTCTATAGGGTAGAATCTGATGATTGGTTCCCTTTAAGGCTGAATGTATATTAGTTTAGCTGCATTGGTTTAGATACTGTGATATAGATGTATATACACATCACCTAGAAATCCCTTTGGTTTTTTCCCTACCCCTGTTTACATCAATATTGGTTGTTCTTGCTATAGCAACGTCTCTTTCCCATGATGAAGTGTTTGCATGCTAATGGTTACAAAGAGGCTGTTGTAGTAAATGTCTAAATACTGTAACCAACTCCAATTTATATTTTTTGGTAGCATTGTGGTTTTTTACTGTTTAGAGATAAGCTCAAGGACTTGTGCACAGGAATGCATTTCTTTCCTATTAACAATCCTGGACCTCTAACCTAGTGTCACTTCAAAGCTGGACTTTTGGTCCTGTTTTTCCATTGCATCAAGTTTCTGTTTTGATCGGGCAGTCTACAATGTATTATTAATGGCGCACAATGGTGCTCGTGCCTTTTAGACCAATCTGTTTAGGGGGGTGGTTTATGTTAGACAATACTTTTGTCATTTTGAAAAGTGAATGTCCAGCTGAAGATATCGTGCAGTAAAATCTTCAAGTCCATGGTCATAGGTAGACACAGGAACGGACAGACAGAAGTGACGCGTTTCAGCCGCCAGAGGCCTTACTTGTACTAATGTTACACAACAAATAAGCCCCTTATGTAGGGAGGAGACAACCTGACGTCAGGTAGAGCACACCATAACAGCCAAGTAATCAATCCACCCCATATCCATTGCGAGCAACCAATGGTAACGGAAAAATGGTTGCTCCCAATGGATGTCGGGTGGATTGATTACTTGGCTGTTCGTGATGTCACTCCACGCCCCTCCATTCATGTCTATGGAAGGGGGCGTGACGGATGGTACATAGCCATCATGCCTCTTCTATAGAAGTGAATGGAGGGGGCATGGCGGACCGCAACACCAGTCATCGGGCACGCAGTGGAGTTCGATCTGTGCACTGAATGACGGGGTGCCACGCCGGAGTTGGCGGGGGGTCCCTAGCAGCAGGACCCCCACGATCTAACATCTTATCCCCTATTCTTTGGATAGGGGATAAGATGTTTCCAGTGGAGTACCCCTTTAAGGACACAGGATGTACATCCTGCACCTGCAGTCTGAAGCGTGCTCAGGAGCTGAGTGCACTTTATATCAAGTGGTCGCACGCCCCCCACGATCTATAACTTATCCCCTATTCTTTGGATAGGGGATACGTTATCTTTCATTACAGTTCTCCTTTAAGAATAGTATTGCTCTATGAGACCAGACAGCACATATAACATTGCGCCATTTAGCTAATAGTAACTATCAAAAAATATAGTGGACTATAGGAGCTACTCTGGAAAGCAGACCTGCCCCTTTTACATGTCATTAAAGTGTTCATCGGGGGAGTTTCGTGTGGAAACCCCCACCAATAGCTGAAACAATGTCTTTCCAGGTGGATATTCTGTAGTGTGCATGAGCCAGCAAACCTTAATCTAATGCATCAGCCATCAATTCATTTAGTCATTCCCCTTTTGAAGTGTTCGGATTCCCAATTTAAATCTGCCCCAGAGACTGTCTCATTCCAGACCTCTTCTTCTGGGAAGCAGAACCACTCTTACAAGACTAAATGAACGTATGGTCGATTGGTTACATTCAGGTTTAGTGAATCTTACTACAGATCAGTCATTTCCAACCAGTGTGCCTCCAGCTGTTGCAAAACTACAACTCAAAGGCTGTCCGGGCATGCTGGGAGTTGTAGCTTTGCAACAGCTGGAGGCACACTCGTTGGGAAAGACTGCTATATATTCACTTAAAGGGGTACTCTGGAGGGGAACAAAATGTTCAAATTGAATGGAGCTAAAAAGTTATACAGTTTTGTAAATGATTTCTGTTTAAAAAAATCTTAATCCTTTCAGTGCTTAGCTGCTGTATGCTCTAGAGCCGTGGTCTTCAACCTGTGGACCTCCCAGATGTTGCAAAACTACAACTCCCAGCATGCCCGGACAGCCGTTGGCTGTCCGGGCATGCTGGGAGTTGTAGTTTTGCAACATCTGGAGGTCCGCAGGTTGAAGACCACTGCTCTAGAGGAAGTTGTGTAGTTCTTTTCTGTCTGACCACAGTGCTCTCTGCTGACACCTCTGTCCGTGTTAGGGTATGTTCAGACTGAGGAATTGGAGAGGAATTTCCACGAGTAATTCTGCTCGCTTTTTCCTCTCCAATTCATTCAGCAGTGAAAATCCCCATAGAGCTGTGCAGAATTTCTGCCCCTCAGGTCACATTGAGGGATTTCGTCAAGCATAATTCTGACGAGGAAGTCTGTTCCGCTTAAAGAAAGAACATGTTCTTTCTTTCAGGCGGAATCAGCGTCTTACTCCCATAGAGATCAATGTTAATTATTTTTGTTCAGTCAGAATAATTTCCACATGGAATTCGTACAGAATTTCCACATGAAAAAAAGAGGATAATAAATATATATATATATATATATATATATATATATATATATATATAATATATACTCTTCTCCTCCTCGGCTTGAAATTTTAATTTCCGTGTGTGGAATTCCGCTCCAATTCCGCGTGAAATCTCTGTGAGTTCTTGTGGAAAAAGTAACAATATTTTGAGGCAGAAAATTTCTGCTTGATTTCCGCCCCAATTCCTCAGTGTGAACATACCCTTAGGAACTGTCCAGAACAGGCGCAAATGCCCATAGCAAACCTATCCTGCTCTAGACAGTCCCTGAGACACACACACACAGAGGTGCCAGCAGAGAGCACTGTGGTCAGACTGGAAAAAACTACACAACTTCCTCTGTAGTATACAGCAGCTGATAAGTACTGGAAGGCTAAATATTTTTAAACAGAAGTAATTTACCAATCTATATAACTTTCTGGCACCATTTGATTTGAAAACGTTTTTGTTTTTTTTGATCTGGAGTACCCCTTTAACTCTTCTTTTGATATGTCACTATGACGTGTTAGAAATTTGTAAATGATCATTTTAGTTCCTACTGAGAATTAGGTTTTTAGAACACGCCTGCAACTTTAAATAGATAAGATTAAATAAAATAAAAAAGCTAGTTTCTTCCAAAAACAGCACTGCATCTGAGGACACCTCAGGTTGTGTGTGGTATTACATCCTGCCGCTATTCACATCAGGGGAACTGAGCTGCAATACCACACACAGTCTGAGGACAGTAGTGTTTTTTTTTTTTTTTGTTTTTTTTTGGGGGGGGGGGCGAAAGAAATCGGCTCTGTATTTCTGATCCTGGTGAACTCCTTTAACAAGTGAAGCGATGACTGTAGGAGCAATGGGGCTTGTACTGATTTTCTGCAGTAACCGTGAGCTTGAGTTGTAAGGTGGGGCAAAAAGTGACTTTTCTTGTGGTGTTTTGTTCATGTTCATGCAGTTTCCTTTTATGTATCTTGGGTTAGTTATGTATACTAGGCAATATGCCATTGCTTGCCCTGCAGGTATCTAATTGCTAAAAAACACTGTTCGTAGCTGTTCGTAGATATATAGCGACAGCGATTGCCACCCCCCCGGTTTATTAAGGAAAAGGCTTATTTCTTGAGTCATTTTGCATATTAAATTATTATAAGGTGTGAAGAGAATACTGTGGGGAGTGTTACGGATCCTGTTTTTTTTGTGTGGTCCCCCCCCCAGATAGAACATTTAACATTTAATTTTTTTTGTTTTTTTAGGATCCACCACCTCATCTTCTACAATACATAATGAGGCTGAACTTGGAGACGATGACGTTTTTGCAGTGAGTACTTGGTTTTGTCCGTGTTTTGAAAATGTTTTTACTATACTTTTCTTTTTCTTACACTAAACCTAAAGTACTAAGATTATAAAGTAGCAGTGTATATGTGTGTGTCTACACACACACATATATATATATATATATATATATATATTAATATATAAATTATATATATTTATATAATATATATATTTCTTTATTTTCTGGAGGTGTTCAGAACTGGAGAGGTCACACACAGCGTATCTGAATCGGATTTGACGCTGCAGATGCGCTGCCGGCAGTCACAGAGCAACTGAATGACTGCAGAGCGACTTCCCTGCTGCGGCCGGGTATCTTTGTGTGTCAGCTCGTGACTGTCAGCGGGAAATCCACCAATATGAGTGGGCACACAGAGCTACAAAGAGCTCGCTCTGCGACTGACTGCCGGCAGCGCATCAGCAGCGTTAAATACACTCAAGGTTCGGTGTTTTTTTAAATTAACAAAGACTAAACTCTTGACACAGCTTCATTTTATGTAATGAATTTTATACTATCATGTATATGTATATATTGTATTACACCTTAAACATTAAAGTATTTGGTATTTTTGTACAGTCATCCCTCAAATTGCAATATTCATTAATACCAGGACAACCATTGTATGCTGAGACCATAACTCTATGGAAACCTGGTAATTGGTTCTAAAGCCCCAAAATGTCTTCCAAAAATAGGAGAAAGTGAGGATTAAAGAAAAATAAGTAGATAACGAATACCAATGAAGCAAATCCTTACATATAAAAGTAATAAAGATCTGCTGGGAGCTGTAAATCACTGTCTATGTAGAGGACAGGAGCTTCTTCAGGGTCCTGTACAGTACACACAGTGTGCTAAAAAAGTAAAATGGAGTCACCCTTACCTGGAGCAGCTAACCCTGGTACAAGTACAGAGTAGCACAGAACATGTAATACCTCCCTGTACTGTAAGGGGCGCTACCAGGCAGCCAGTCAGTGCATGTACTTCAGTAAAACAGATCTTCCAGCCATTGACACATTTTGCAGATCTGGACTGTCCGTAGCATTGTATGTTGAGTCTGGTTTCAAGTTATAATGGTCCAGAAAAGGCCATTGTATGTTGAAAAGATAGTATGTTGAGGCCATTATACCACTGTATTTACACAACTTTGGTACCAGCTTGGGTATGTCAGTCATGGCACTAGAGTCTGCCACATAACGGTCCTGCAGTAGTCTAGGTACTAGCTGAGGTCAGGACTGGCAGCATTCGTTTGTAGAGAATCGCTGGGGAAACCAGTCGGGCAGACAGGGACTGGGTCAAAGAGGCAAGGCAGGGTTGTGTACTGTAACTGTATCACATACCGAGAAACACTTTCACAGGAACACTAGAAATCTTATTGCTCAAGAAGATTGGTATGGGTAGGTTCACATGGACAAATGCGCACGCACACACACAGTGAAGCGCATCACCATGGCTGAGCCACAGGCATCGTGGGGAGTCAGTCCTGAAGCTCCCTTTTTAATAGGCTCTTCAGAGTGTAACTGCGCAGAAAAGAACTGGCATTTCACTTATTTTCCCTGTAGTTCCCGGTCTCCTATTAAAGTCGATGGGAGCTGGGCTTTTAATTGTGTCCCCTGGTGGGTTTTGGTGCAGAAATCAGTGTGTTTTCTGTATCAGAAACCATACAGATTTTGTCTGGGTGAAAATACCCTAACAGTGGCCAGCTCAGTAGAAATCAGAGCAGTACTGCAACCCCTCAATGTAGCAGTACAAAACTATGGAACCTGGATGTACACTACCGGTACACAGGGCAACGACCAGCAGTGGTGCTAGGACGATAACAAACAGCATCCATAAGTAACTATAATAGCAGAGACAAAAAGATATCCTGCACTCACCACAGAAGTATAGGTCAAATGGCTGCTCTTCGGGACCTCCGACAGACGGGCGGACAAGGCTGGCGTGGAGCGCTCAGAGGCGACTGCCGGCTGTTTCGCTCATCGTAGTGTGCTTCTTCAGGCCTCCTAGGTCCAGTTTGGCCTATACAGCTGCGGTGAGTGCAGAATATCTTCTCGTCTCTGCTATATTAGATACCCTTACAGTGGAGCTGCCTGTTATGAGAGAGGATAGCTTTGGTGCATGCATTCCCTTTTAGAGGCGGAGATTAAGCACATGCGCAGCCTACAGGCAGAGGCGGGAACAGCAGTAACGGGTATTGGCATGGACCTTAGCACCTGGGCAAAATGGGAACACTGTGGCTGTGTCTGCCAGGACGAGTGGTATGCCAGACAGAGCAAATCACCAGTGCTACTTATTATGGACAAGTGATTGTTGTTTCATGGTCAGATAGTCGGGATTAGTATTATGTGATCTAACATGTATGTTTACATAAGAATGAATAATCTCTCACCATTCAGAAACCGTGCGTGCTTAGCTGAGCATGCAGGTATATGGCGGTAGGGAGAGATAGCGATCAGGCAAATCAGCCAACAGCTATGAGCAGTATAGCCAACATTACATTAAACTGTGTAAGAAGTCATAGGTAGAAAGCATAAAAAGATATATCGACACTCACCACCGGATTCGGCATAAGACGCTCCTACATGGAGATAGCCACAGGATCAGAACGACAGCATTGCTTTTTATTTTATGTTACCTAATAAACATGGTTCCACTGTGGACCTTAAACTAAGCTTTGGTCCCATTCCATCATTCTGAAGGAGCCGCAGCGCCATCTACTAAGGGTACTTTTTCAAGCTTCTCCACAATCCCCTTGCACAGGCTTAATGAAGCACCTTAACATTTTGGAATGAATACAGTTAAAGGGGTCAACTGGAATTCAAAAATATGTTATATTTCATCAGTTGGTACATCACTTCACAGATCAGACAAAGTAAAGAGTTTGGTTACCGGAAATTTGAGGCCACCCCTGCCTTAGGGGATACTTGTAGAGATGTTAGCAGTGTCTGTACAAAAAGGGCTGATTTAGTAATACCTGCTCTGAAGCACTTGCATGGTGGATGAAGTGGTGAACAATTGTCTGAATTTCCAGCTCTCCTCTGTGGAGAGGGTGCACAGATCAGCACCTGGCCAGGTGTGTGACCGATGCTTGAAAAGAGTATCTGCGATCCAATATTTCAGTAAAATCATTGGTAGATTTTAATTCTTAAAAATAGCAAGAAAAGACACAATAGTGCAATGATCACCATCTGTACACCTTTCAAGCATATTGGTCACAGACCTGTGATGAAGAGTGCGCATGCTCTTGAAATGCGCATAGATTGTGATCATACCACTGTGGTGTGTTGTCCTGTTTTTTCAAAGGAATTAGGGGATACCTTCTTTATAACTAGAATACCCCTTATCTACAGAATAGGGATAAGTGTCTTATCATGGGGTTGTCCGACCACTGGGAACCCCCCTTGACCTCTACAACAGGGCCCATCTCTTACTGCTGAGTGTCCCGGTCCGCAACATGTGAAACAATCTGGTCTTGTCAGTGATGGCCTATTCAGCCAATGACAGGCTGAGGCAGGACACCACTGTGGTCAGTCACTGCTGGGGGCCAGAGCGCTCAGTGGGAAGAGACAAGCCCCATACTGGAGATCGGGAGGGGTCTCAGTGGTCGGACGCTATCCACATGAATAAGCGATAATTCTCCTTAATAAAGGTTTGAGTGAGGTTGAGGTTTTTTTTTTTTTTTTTTTTTTGGTCAACAATGCATTTCTTTCCCATACTAGAAAAGTAGTGAGTTTGCGAGATTTCTTTATTTTTATAATTTTTCTATTTTTTTTGGACTATTTGGTAAACAGGAAATAGTGCTTAACTAAATTCTCAGGAATGGAGCGGCGTGAGGCTTTATAGTCTGAATTCTCCTATTTTTTTTCTCTCTCCACAAAAGATAAAAAATGCTGTAAGGCAGCATCACATTCCACTCCGCTGTAGTAGATGAATCATTGAAAAGCTGAAGTGAACATGATCTTAATGGTCAGATCAACCAAGGTCAAGGCAATACTGGGGAGGAGCGTACGATCTGTATTGTTGAATCAGTGAGTCACCGGCTTCTTCCTCACCCTTTCTTCCTCGGCAGGCGTATCAAGTGCGCGAGTGCAGAGAGACGACTGCATAGTCACCAATAATTCATGAGCCTGCTTATAGGAGCTGTGCATTGCATGGCGGCCGGCCGGCTACTTGGTGTAGCAGTGCTGAGAGGTGTGTGTTAGAGGGTCCTTTCAGGTTTGGAGCCCTCGCTGACCACATTCTTCCAGCAGTTGGCATTCTCTTCCCATCTGTTCTTTTGTCCCAGTTTTAAAAGACAAACAACAGCAGGCTGGGTTAAAAGGTGACTTCCTCTGCTCCAGAGTTAAGCTATCATTAGCAGCTGCTTCCCAGCTACCTGCCAGATTGATTTATGGAACCCTATAGGGGCGGGGAAGGAGCTCCGGCCTTCTATGAACGAAAATGTCTTTACTGTCTGCACACTTCTGGCTTATCTAAATTCTACCACTCCCAGCTCAAAGGCCGGACCTGCAGACCAGCACCTAGCTAGTTGTATCTGGGCCGTTCATACCTGATCATAGTCAGATGGTATACATTTATTTTTAGTCAGGGGTCTGATATTATTTTTTTTTGTTTGTGCTGACACATGAATCGGAAGCTTTGGATATTGATAACGTCATGCTTGTATGAAGGGTCACATGACAATAGGCTGATCAGAGTGTCCTCCGACAGGGCAATGTGGGAGAAAGGGTTTAGTTTCCCTGCAGCACCTCCACAGGGGAAATGAAGTATTGCACAGAACACACAAAGATGCGTATGTAATACAGAACAGGTCCTCCAGAGAAAGAGAGACTCTCTCTGTATCCATTCTGACTAAAAGCGAAGGATCTGAAATCGAGAATCTCCCTCTGTTAAAGCCTTACGGTCAGTTACATAAGCTTTTGACATGTCATCCAGATATCAGAAGTGTAGATCAAAGGGGGTCTCAGTCCTGAGATCTGAAGTTACGAGTTATGACGGAGACCTGGTGCGATCTAAACTTCTGACTTATCTAGATGACATGTCAAGAGTTTAATGACAGTAACTCTTTAAAGGGGTACTCCACTGCCTCAGCCTTTTAGAACACTGACTGCGGGCGCTTGGGGTTGTGACGGCCGCCACACCCCCTCCCATAGATTTGCATTGAAGGTGTGTGGCATGACATCACGAGGGGGTATAGCCATGACAACGCCCGCACTTAGCGTTCGGAACCAAATGTTCCGAACGCTGAAACAGTGGAGTACCCCTTTAAATGTCCCCCTCTCTAGCTCAGTGTGGGAGATTTATCTAAACCTGTGCAAAGGAAAACCAATCAGATCACTTCTTTCATTTTGCAGAGGCCTTGTTAAAATGAAAGAAGTTATCTGTTTGGTTGCTATGGGCAACTGGGCAAATTTTCCTCTGCACCAGTTTTTATAAATCTCTCCCAGTGTTTCCCATGCGCAGTCCTAAAGTACATCCAACAGGTCTTGTTTTCAGCATTTTCTTAGGCTGCGTTCACACGGCCATATAGACCCGTTCCGTTCTTCTCCCATCAAAATTAAAAACTGACAATAACGGATGCAAACGGATCCGTTTTTGTTCAGTTAATAAACAAAAAAAGTTTTTTTTTTTTTGTTCTGAGCATGCTCAAAAGTAAAAACGGATCAAAAAATTGATTTAAAAAACGGATGACATTAAAGGCTCATCTGTTTTCCCTAGACTTCAATGTTACATTTACTGTATCCATTTTTTCTTCCGTTTTTTGGACAGAAGAAAAAATACTGCATCTGCCGTAAAAAAAAAAAAAAAAACGGAAATGAGTGCAGACAGGTGCAAACGGATTGTAAAAATAAATAAATAAAATAAAAAAATTCCATTGACATGAATGGGATTTTTTTTTTTAAACCGTTTTGAAACCGTTTATAACCTGCAAAAAAGCAAACAAAATGGGGACAGACGGCCGTGTGAACGCACCCTTAGTCTTTGACAAGTGATATAATTGTGGTCAGTGAATCGGCACAATTATATCACCTGTGAAAGACTAAGGAAATCCAGAAAACATGACCTGTTGGGGGTGCTTTAGGAATGCTCTTAGGAAACAGTGCTCTAGAGTTTATGGTGGTCTCCTGGTTCTTCCCTGACAGATGATGTCAGTGGAGAGAAGGGTCGGACATGTTGGATTTTAACTGCTTAACCCTATTTCAGAGAGTTAAGTTGATGCCAGAGAGATTTGGTGACAGCTTACCTCTCCTCTCTTCATAGGCAACACATGAAGGGTCGGCCATGCCTAAAGTTCAGGTGTGTGGGCAGGTTAGGAGAAGTAGTGTGTGGCCACGGTTAAATCCTATTCACATTACCGTTATATCAGTGCTCTGCCAGATCCTTTATATGACAGATACTGCTGGAGCCTGACAGACTTCATTGACTTATAATGGGAAAAGTTCCTATGTTGTTTCTTTCATTTTAAAGGGAACAAGGCACAAACACTGCTGACAAAAGGTCCAATCTGATATTCTGATGTGATGAGTGATGTGAACAGAGCCTAAGCCAGATTTCTAGAGTCAGATGGACAATATCCTTGGTAATATTACTTGCACTGCCTAAATCACCACTATTTAATGGAGTACTGTGGTGCTGAAAGAGTACCTGTCACTAAAAAAAAGTGTAATTAGCGGACACTTTTGTGTAATTAGCGGACACCATTTACAAGTACTTGCCTTTAAAATTATCAACATAAATATTTTTAAAATTTAATATAAAAAACAGCCACTAGGTGACGCTGTTCTGTTTCCTGCCACAATTAATACAGTGAGTTTGGTCTCCTCCCGACCTGGCAGGAGTCCAAACTCAGGAAGTGCTTCTTCACTGAGCTTGATAGTCAGCTGCACAGAAAGTGAAAGCTCCACAGATTCTCCCAGAAAGCTGCACAGACTGAAAGCTGCAGGAGAGCCTCACTGATGGCAACACAGACTGAAACCTGCACAGAGCCTGAGGTCTTCTATTCATCACAGCACTGCAACCATGTGAGGGCAGAAGTGGTCCCCAGCAGGCTTCAGTTATGTCATGCCTGCTGGGAAAAGCCCAATTTCTCCTGCTGGGAGAAAGAATAAAGGTATGATACAGAGCTTTTTTAAAGCTCTGAAACTTTTTTTTTTTAAGGGCTGAACGGGTGTTAGGAGTAGTTAGGGAACATAGCCTGAGTTAGTTTAGAACAGTCTATTTGGTGACAGGTACTTTTTAACAATTTAAGTGTCTGATCGCGGGGGGGTCCGAACACTGAAACCCCCCTCCAATCTCCTGCCCGGCGCCCTGCTCTCCTTCTGCACAGAACAATTTCCGCTCAGTGCAAGGAGACTGTTGACATCCGCATAAACCGGTGGTCAACCTGTCCTCTCCATGTTTGGCCATCTATAAGTAAATACATCGGCCCCTGCAAAACAACCCCTTCTATCATATAATGTTTTTTGTTTGTTTTTTCCACCTGGTATCAGGTGGGCTCACGTGGTAATCCCTTCCTGTTGTGGAGATGTGCTAGTGTGACTCCATGTGTCAGCCGGACCTGTTAGCTGGGGAAAGCAATGCCAAGTTTATCCATGGCCTATCATGCGGATTTGCAGGTTTTCAATCTTCCTTTTTTTTGTACGTTAAAGGATGTATGTGTGTGTGTGTGTTTATGTGTGTATATATATATATACACACACACACACACACATATAATTTATTTATTTATTTATTGCTGGTAGTAGTTGTTCTTCACTCCTCATTGCATTGAGCAGTTGTGAAGATTCCACCTCCTGAGTCCTGTACATCTTAAGCCTTTACTCCTGGATTTGTGAAATTTCAGCCCTATTGTCTTCCTTTCCCAAAGCCGATAAAGCGACTCACTGTTCTGTGTCTCTGGAGTCTTTGAAGCACAAGGCTGGATGAATAGGGCAGTGTTCCCTTATGCAAACAGTATAAAAAGTAAACTTGCAGTGGGGCAGAGCTGGCCTTTTTGTGTGTAAGTGTATGTGTCAGGATTTTGTTCAAGTCACGCACAAGGTCTTAAATGAAGTGTCCCCTTAAAATGCTATGTAATATGTATGCATTTACTAAGTATACAGTGCTATGCAGGAGGTTCGGCCTGCAGAAGATATGTGCCTCCAGCTGTTGCAAAACAACTCCCAGCATGCCTGGACAACCTTCGGCTGACACACTGCAGTAGTGAGGATCTACTGTTGCACCGTGACTGAGCTGTCAAGGCATACTAGGAGTTGTAGTTTTGCAACCATGGGTTTAAGATCACCAATGATATGCACTTAAAGAGGTACTCTGCTGGAAAACATAATTTTATTTTTATTTTTAATCAACTGGCGCCAGAAAGTTAAACAGATTTGTTAATTACTTCTATATAAAAATCTTAATCCTTCCTGTACTTATCAGCTGCTATATGCTCCACAAGAAGTTATTTACTTTTTTTGAATTTCTTTTCAGTCTGACCACAGTGCTCTCTGCTGACACCTCTATCCTTGTCAGGAACTGTCCAGAGCAGGATAGGTTTGCTATGGGGATTTGCTCCAACTCTGGACAGTTCCTAAAATGGACAGAGAGCACTGTGGTTAGACTGAAAAGAAATTCAAAAAGTAAAGTACTTCTTGTGGAGCAAAGAGCAGCTGATAAGTAAATAGAAGTAATTTACAAATCTATTTAACTTTCTGGCAGCAGTTGATTAAAAAAAAAAAAGAAAACGTTTTCCAGCGGAGTACCCCTTTAAAGGTTATCCAGAGCTGATTTATTTAAAAAAAAAAAAAAAAAAAAAACAGTGCCACATTCATCTGCAGGTTGTGTGTGGTATTGCAGCTCAGTCTCATTGAAGTGAATGGTGCCAAGCTGTAATACCAAATGTAATCTGCAGACAGGTGTGGTGCTGTTTTTGGAAAAAAAAAATCATCTCTGTTTTCCTACTGCTGAATAACCACTTCAGAAAAAGATCCAGTTAAGTTACTTGTTTAGTAAGGCGCCATCCGGTGTTAAGTGTATAGTAATGTGCATGTCCACTTAATGACAAGGGTGCGGAAGGCCACTCATGCCCAGTCAACCTAGCTGTATTTTCAGCTGCCAGAGGGGGAAGTAGAGGGATTCTATGAGAAAAAAAAATTGTGCTATAAACACTGTAATTTACCTGGCTTCTTGATCCGCCATATGTCCGTTAACATGGGAGAAAACAGAACATGCCTGCTTTTCCTATGACATACACCACACCGTCTAGTATACGTGAATAATAATCCAACTCTAAACACAGGTTATTTGTGTACAAGGATTTCCTGAAGGTGCAGGAAATTATACAGGATCAACAGTCATGCGAAGCAGGAAAGGGTGTCATCCAGTCCTATTTTGCAGCAAGAGCCGGTTAGGTTGGTGGATTCCGGAAAGAGACAATGCAATCTGCTGTCAGGATTATGTTTTCCATAAGACTTATTTTATTTACTCAGTGCTAACTGCACACGGCTCTTTATGGAGCTAAAATAAAAGTGTAATCTAATACAGCAAAGAAAACACAGGTGGGACCGTACAGCCAGGGCATAATAAAGAGCTACTTGTATCCGCTCCTAAAATGCAACTTCACACCTGTCCATGAGGATGCAGCGCTTCTAGATATCTGTTAGTAGAAAGTGGATTATTCTCCATAGTGTAGGATATACAGTACAGACCAAAAGCTTGAACACACCTTCTCATTCAAAGAGTTTTCTTTATTTTCATGACCATGAAGGAACACATGTGGAATTATAGACATAACAAAAAATTGTGAAACAACTTAAAATATGTCATATTCTAGGTAATTCAAAGTAGCCACCTTTTGCTTTGATTACAGCTTTTCACACTCTTGGCATTCTCTTGATGAGCTTCGAGAGGTAGTCACCTGAAATGGTCTTCCAACAGTCTTGAAGGAGTTCCCAGAGATGCTTAGCACTTGTTGGCCCTTTTGCCTTCATTGGGTTCAGGTCTGGTAACTATGGGGGCCAGGTCATCTGGCGCAGCACCCCATTACTCTCCTTCTTGGTTAAATAGCCCTTACACAGCCTTGAGGTGTGTTTGGGGTCATTGTCCTGTTGAAAAATAAATGATGGTCCAACTAAACGCAAATCGGATGGAATAGCATGCCACTGCAAGATGCTGTGGTAGCCATGCTGATTCAGTATGCCTTCAATTTTGAATAAATCCCCAACAGTGTCACCAGCAAATCACCCCCACACCATCACACCTCCTCCTCCATGCTTCACGGTGGGAACCAGGCATGTAGAGTCCATCCGTTCACCTTTTCTGCGTCGCACAAAGACACGGTGGTTGGAACCAAAGATCTCAAATTTGGACTCATCAGACCAAAGCA
The DNA here is from genome assembly GCF_029499605.1 of Hyla sarda. NCBI lineage: Eukaryota > Metazoa > Chordata > Amphibia > Anura > Hylidae > Hyla > Hyla sarda. Next base: position 388,171,042 of record NC_079191.1, read on the forward strand.
CAGATTTCCACTGGTCTAATGTCCATTCCTTGTGTTCTTTAGCCCAAACAAGTCTCTTCTGCTTGTTGCCTGTCCTTAGCAGTGGTTTCCTAGCAGATATTCTACCATGAAGGCCTGATTCACACAGTCTCCTCTTAACAGTTGTTCTAGAGATGTGTCTGCTGCTAGAACTCTGTGCGGCATTGACCTGGTCTCTAATCTGAGCTGCTGTTAACCTGCGATTTCTGAGGCTGGTGACTCGGATGAACTTATCCTCCGCAGCAGAGGTAACTCTTCCTTTCCTGGGGCGGTCCACATGTGAGCCAGGTTCTTTGTAGCTCTTAATTGTTTTTGTGACTGCACTTGGGGACACTTTCCACCTAGAATATGACATTTTCAGTTGTTTCACACTTTTTTGTTATGTATATAATTCCACATGTGTTAATTCATAGTTTTGATGCCTTCAGTTATGAAAATAAAGAAAACTCTTTGAATGAGAAGGTGTGTCCAAACCTTTGGTCTGTACTGTATGTGGTTAGGCTATTTGTGCTCAGAGGACTAAAAGATTAAAGGAGATGTCTCATACTTAAAATTACTGAAAAACTTATCACCAATTCGCAGGCTAGGGGATAAGTTTCACATTGCGGTGGGGTTGACCGCTGAGGCCCCCCAATTTCCTGAACAGAACCCAGTCTCTCCAGGAGCGGCACGTTACAACCTCCGCCCAAAGCTGGGGCCGCCACGCCCCGTCCATATATCTTTGGGAGAGCTGCTTGGCTATCTTTGGGCTCTCCCATAGAGATATATGGAGGAGGCGTGGTGGTGGCACCCACTTCAGGCAGGGGGTGTGACACGCGCTCCCGGGAGAGCCGGTGCTCTGTACAGGAGATCGCGGGGGGCCCCAGTGGTCGGACCCCCGCAATCTAAAACTTATTCCCTATCCTTCGGATAGGGGATAAGTTTTCCAGTCCCTTCCAGTACTTTTTAGGGTCTGTATACTAAAGAGAAATTCAAAAAAGAAATGCATTTCCTCTGATGTCAGGACCACAGTGCTCTCTGCTGACCTCTGCTGTCCATTTTAGGAACTAAAATGGACAGCAGAGGTCAGCAGAGAGCACTGTGGTCAGGACATCAGAGGAAATGCATTTCTTTTTTGGATTTCTCTTTAGTATACAGCCCCTAAAAAGTACTGGAAGGATTAAGATTTTTTTAATAGAAGTGATTTAAAAATCTGTTTAACTTTCTGGCACCAGTTGATTTAAAAAAAAAAAAAAAAAAGGTTTCCACGGGAGTACCCCTTTAACCCCTTAAGGACATAGGGCGTATCCATACGCCCCCGTTTCCGAGTCCTTAAGGACCGAGGGCGTATGGATACGCCCTGAGCATTTCCGGCCCCCACCGCTAGCCGGAGGGGAGCCGGATGCCTGCTGAAATCGTTCAGCAGGCATCCCGGCATATCGCCCAGGGGGGTCATTATGTCCCCCCATGTCGGCGATTGCCGCAGATCGCTGGACAATTCAGTCCAGCGATCTGCGGCAGATTCCGGGTCAATCGGGTCTCCAGTGACCCGATGACCCGGAATTACTGGCTGATCGGGGCCGTCAGAGACGGCCCCGAACAGCCAGAGGCAGCAGGGGTGAGGTGGCACTGGTGCCACCTCACGATCGCCCTGATTCGTCGGCCGGATTACCGGCCGACGAATCAGGGCGCCTGCTGCGGGTGTCACTCCCGCAACCCGCTCCGCCCCTCTTCCGGAGGACGTGAGCGGGTGCGGGAAGACGACCCCCGGTGCTGGGGACCCCGATCCCCGGCGCCCCTGTTGGGATCGGGGCCCCAGGAGCAGCGGCGGCGGCGGAGACGACGAGGGACTGACCTGTGCTGCTGGATCGTTGGAGGTGAGTGACAGCCTCCTGCTGTTGCTTAGCAACAGCTCCCAGCATGCAACAAGGGCATGCTGGGAGCTGTAGTTATGCATCAGCAGGAGGCAGACCACCACAACTCCCAGCATGCCCTTATGGGCATGCTGGGACTTGTAGTTTTGCAACAGCTGAAGGCACATTCTTTCTATGAAAAAGTGTACCTTCAGCTGTTGTGTAACTACAACTCCCAGCTTGCACAATCAGCTAAAGTGCATGCTGGGAGTTGTAGTGGTGCATCTGGTGGTTGCATAACTACAACTCCCAGCATGCCCGTTGGCTGTCGGTGACTGCTGAGAGTTGTAGTTTTGCAACTGCTGAAGGCACACTGAGTTAAGTAGTAAACCAGTGTGTCTCCAGCTGTTGCATAACTACAATCCCCAGCATCCCCAGCCAATGTAGTATGCCTCCGGCTGTTGCATAACTACAAGACCCAGCATGCCCTTCCGCTGTCCGTACATGCTGGGGGTTGTAGCTTTTGCAACAGCTGAAGGCACACTGGTTGCAAAACACTGAGTTTGTTACCAAACTCGGTGTTTCACAACCTGTGTGTCTCCAGCTGTTGCAAAACTACAACTCCCAGCATGCACTGATAGACCGTACATGCTGGGAGTTGTAGTTTTGCAACAGCTGGATGTTCCCCCCCCCAATGTGAATGTACAGGGTACACTCACATGGGCGGAGGATTACAGTAAGTATCCGGCTGCAAGTTTGAGCTGCGGCAAATTTTCTGTCGCAGCTCAAACTGCCAGCGAGAAACTACTGTGAACCCCCGCCCGTGTGACTGTACCCTAAAAACACTACACTACACTAACACAAAATAAAGTAAAAAACACTACATATACACATACCCCTACACAGCCCCCCTCCCCAATAAAAATGAAAAACGTCTGGTACGTCACTGTTTCCAAAACGGAGCCTCCAGCGGTTGCAAAACTACAACTCCCAGCATGCACTGATAGACCGTCCATGCTGGGAGTTGTAGTTTTGCAACAGCTGGATGTTTCTCCCCCCCCCCCCCCCCCCCCCAATGTGAACGTACAGGGTACACTCACATGGGCGGAGGATTACAGTAAGTATCCGGCTGCAAGTTTGAGCTGCGTCAAATTTTCTGCCGCAGCTCAAACTGCCAGCGAGAAACTACTGTGAACCCCCGCCCGTGTGACTGTACCCTAAAAACACTACACTACACTACCACAAAATAAAATAAAAAGTAAAAAACACTACATATACACATACCCCTACACAGCCCCCCTCCCCTCCCCAATAAAAAGGAAAAACGTCTGGTACGCCACTGTTTCCAGAACGGAGCCTCCAGCTGTTGCAAAACAACTACTCCCAGTATTGCCAGATAGCCACTGACTGTCCAGGCATGCTGGGAGTTTTACAACAGCTGGAGGCCCCCTGTTTGGGAATCACTGGCGTAGAATACCCCTATGTCCACCCCTATGCAATCCCTAATTTAGGCCTCAAATGCGCATGGCACTCTCACTTTGGAGCCCTGTCGTATTTCAAGGCAACAGTTTAGGGCCACATATGGGGTATCGCCGTACTCGGGAGAAATTGGGCTTCAAATTTTGTGGGGTATTTTTTGCTATTACCCTTTTTAAAAATGTAAAATTTTTGGGAAAACAAGCATTTTAGGTAAAAAAAAAAATTTTTTTTTTACATATACAAAAGTCATAAAACACCTGTGGGGTATAAAGGTTCACTTAACCCCTTGTTATGTTCCCCGAGGGGTCTAGTTTCCAAAATGGTATGCCATGTGGGTTTTTTTTGCTGTCCTGGCACCATAGGGGCTTCCTAAATGCGGCATGCCCCCAGAGCAAAATTTGCTTTCAAAAAGCCAAACGTGACTCCTTCTCTTCTGAGACCTGTAGTGCTCCAGCAGAGCACTTTTCACCCCCATATGGGGTGTTTTCTGAATCGGGAGAAATTGGGCTTCAAATTTTGGGGGGTGTTTTCTGCTATTACCCTTTTTAAAAATGTAAAAATTTTGGGAAACCAAGCATTTTAGGTAAAAAAAAATAAAAAATGTTCACATATGCAAAAGTCGTGAAACACCTGTAGGGTATTAAGGTTCACATTACCCCTTGTTACGTTCCCCAAGGGGTCTAGTTTCCAAAATGGTATGCCATGTGTTTTTTTTTTTGCTGTTCTGGTACCATAGGGGCTTTCTAAATGCGACATGCCCCCAGAGCAAAATTTGCTTTCAAAAAGCCAAATGTGACTCCTTCTCTTCTGAGACCTGTAGTGCGCCAGCAGAGCAATTTTCACCCCCATATGGGGTGTTTTCTGAATCGGGAGAAATTGGGTTTCAAATTTTGGGGGGTATTTTCTGCTATTACACTTTTTAAAAATGTAAAATTTTTGGGAAACCAAGCATTTTAGGTAAAAAAAATATATATTTTTTTTACATATGCTAAAGTCGTGAAACACCTGTGGGGTATTAAGGTTCACTTTACCCCTTGTTACGTTCCCTGAGGAGTCTAGTTTCCAAAATGGTATGCCATGTGTGTTTTTTTGCTGTTCTGGCACCATAGGGGCTTCCTAAAGGTGACATGCCCCCCAAAAACCATTTGACGCTCCTTCCCTTCTGAGCCCTCTACTGCGCCCGCTGAACAATTAACATAGACATATGAGGTATGTGCTTACTCGAGAGAAATTGGGTTTCAAATACAAGTAAAAATTTTCTCCTTTTTACCCCTTTCAAAAATTCAAAAATTGGGTCTACAAGAAAATGCGAGTGTAAAAAATGAAGATTTTGAATTTTCTCCTTCACTTTGCTGCTATTCCTGTGAAACACCTAAAGGGTTAATACACTTACTGAATGTCATTTTGAATACTTTGGGGGGTGTAGTTTTTATAATGGGGTCTTTTATGGGGCATTTCTAATATGAAGGCCCTTCAAATCCACTTCAAACGTGAACTGGTCCATGAAAAATAGCGAGTTTGAAAATTTTGTGAAAAATGTCAAAATTGCTGCTGAACTTTGAAGCCCTCTGGTGTCTTCCAAAAGTAAAAACTCATAAATTTTATGATGCAAACATAAAGTAGACATATTGTATATGTGAACCCAAAAAAAAAATATTTTGAATATCCATTTTCCTTACAAGCAGAGAGCTTCAAAGTTAGAAAAATGCTAAATTTTCATTTTTTTCATCAAATTTGGTGATTTTTCACCAAGAAAGGATGCAAGTTACCATAAAATTTTACCACTAAGTTAAAGTAGAATATGTCACGAAAAAACAATCTCGGAATCAGAATGATAACTAAAAGCATTCCAGAGTTATTAATGTTTAAAGTGACAGTGGTCAGAATTGCAAAAAACACTCCGGTCCTTAAGGTGAAAAAGGGCTCGGTCCTTAAGGGGTTAACAATATTTGTTTGTGATGTAAAACGCAGTTCAGTGGTTCTCTGTACATTAGGTTTTGTTGAGTTTATTGCAGGGGCTCCTATCTTTCCATTTGAGGGCCTTAAGTTTATTTTTAGTGTAAAACTCTCTGACCATTAGGACTCCCAATAGAAGCCAACATCTGAGACTGCCTATAAAGTTCCCCTAAAAAGTATTGTCTGAATTTTCCAGATAACTATTGAAAGACGGTGACATGAATGGTGATCAGGGATCGCTATATTTCAAGGTATCAATCATCTACCAGATTACAGGAAACACATATATCATTCAGGGATGATATTTCTAGTAGCCCTTAGCTGCTGAGGATTTTTATGGAATGAATGGCAGGTTGGTAGCGGGGCCTTTCATTACCTTTCTGGCCAGTCAAAGTTCTCATTGTGGCCAAAATCAGCACAGGTGCTGAAGATGGTTATGATTGGGTTTAACTCTGTCTACAAGCAGAGGCTGTGAAAAACATGTACCTCTGATGGGAGTTGGAGTCCTGGGGTTTGCAGCCTCAAAAAGGGACATTTTTGACTTGTGTAACGCAGATAACTATTTTGTCTTGTAGTAAACCACCTGTATAGATAGGGAAGATTTATTGTATTTTCAGCTTTTTATTTATTTAGTATTTTGTGCCCGAGGGTGTAGGCTGTATCTTTGTTTGCTGAAAAATAAAAACATTATTATCTCTGTCTCCAATTTGCCGCTGTAAGGCTGGGTCCACACTACGTTTTGTCCCATACGGGAGCGCATACGGCAGGAGGGAGCTAAAACCTCGCGCTCCCGTATGTGACCATATGCGCTCCCGTATGCCATTCATTTCAGTGAGCCGACCGGAGTGAAACGTTCGGTCCGGTCGGCTCATTTTTGCGCCGTATGCGCTTTTACAACCGGACCTAAAACCGTGGTTGACCACAGTTTTAGGTCCGGTTGTAAAAGCGCATACGGCGCAAAAATGAGCCGACCGGACCGAACGTTTCACTCCAGTCGGCTCATTGAAGTGAATGGCATACGGGAGCGCATACGGTTACATACGGGAGCGCGAGCTTTTAGCTCCCCCCTGCCGTATGCGCTCCCGTATGGGACAAAACGTAATGTGGACCCAGCCTTAGCCTGGTTCTCTCCCAATTTAAGTAATAAGGCACCACATACTTGACATAATCGCAAAGATCAAATAGTCAAAACTATAAGAATTATTACAAGTCAGAATAATAATAATAATACATAAAAAATGAACCTTTAAACTGTCAGAAAGAAATGCTTCCAACACTGCCGTAATGAAATGTGTTACTGGGAGGATTTTACATTCCCATTCCCTGACAATGCAAATTGGCGAAACATTTCTCTGTATACATCCAGGTTGACAGCTGACTAAACCAACCTACAGAGTATTCAGGCCTTGTTTATGACCCCGCACCTCCCCTCCAGAGACTTCAGATGGAATCCACATCACCCGCTCCAGCAGGCGACACTTATGTTACTTGTCTTTGTTTCTATTAACTTATTAACTCTCTTACCAAACATCCTGTTTTCTTCAAGCTTTTTTTTTTATGAATTCAGCTCATTCTGTTTTGGCTTTAGCATCTGCAGTTTTTTTTTTCGGAAAGTGACCAAAGTCTTGCGTCCAGGAGAATTGCAGAAAAAAAAACGCTCTGGGTTTATGTATTCTTGAAAGTGACACGACTATATGCCCATTAACCCCTTAAAGGGGTACTCTGTCCCAGGATACCTTATCCAAAGGATAGGGGATAAGATGTCAGATCGCTGGGGTCCTGCCGCTGGGGACCCCCGGGATCTCTGCTGCTGCACCCGGCTGTCATTACTGCACAGAGCAAACTCTGGGAGGGGGCGTGGCGGCCTTCACCCCACCTCCCATAGACTTGTATTGAGGGGGGAGGGCCGTGACGTGATGAGGGGCGGAGCCAGGAAGTCACGATGCTCCGGCCCCTGTATCACCCGTCATTACGCACATTACGTCATTGCTCTGTGCAGTAATGACAGCGGGGTGCTGCAGCCGAGATCCCGGGGGTCCCTCCGCAATCTGATATCTTATCCCCTATCCTTCAAATAGGGGATAAGATGTCCTGGGGCGGAGTACCCCTTTAAGGACCAAGCCCATTTTGGCCTTAAAGGGGTACTCCGGTGCTTAGACATCTTATCCCCTATCCAAAGGATAGGGGATAAGATGCCTGAACGCGGGAGTCCTGCCGCTGGGGACCCCCGGGATCTTGCACGCGGCACCCCATTTGTAATCAGTCCCCGGAGCATGTTCGCTCCGGGTCTGATTGCCGGCAACCACACGGCCGCCCCTCAATGCAAGCCTACGAGCAGCTATCACGCCCCCTCCCGTAGGCTTGCATTGAGGGGCGGAGCGTGACCTCACACGGGGGCGGAGGCGTGACGAACATGCTCTGGGGACTGATTACAAACGAGGTGCCGCGTGCAAGATCCTCCTTTGGATAGGGGATAAAATGTCTAAGCACCGGAGTACCCCTTTAAGGACCAGGCCAATTTTATTTTTGCATTTTCTTTTTTTCCTCCTGGTCTTCTAAAATCGTCACTCTTCTATATTTTCACCCACAGACTAGTATGAGGGCTTGTTTTTTGCGCAACTCATTTTACCATAAAATGTATGGCGCAACCAAAAAAATATCATTTTTGTGGGGAAATTTAAAACAAAACTGCAAATTTGGAAATTTTGGAAGGTTTTGTTTTCACGCCGTACAATTTACGGTAGAAATGACATGTGTTCTTTTCTATTCTGTGGGTGAATATGATTAAAATGATACCCATGATTACATACTTTTCTATTATTGTTGCACTTTAAAAAAAATCGCAAACTTTTTAACCTAATTAGTACTTTTAAAATCCCCCTATTTTGACGACCTATAACTCTTTCATTTTTCCATATAAGCGGCAGTATGAGAGCCCATTTTGTTTGCGTCCCGATCTGTATTTTTTATTGATACCACATTTGTGTATATGAAACTTATTAATTTTTATTTTTTTTAAATGTGACAAAAAAGCAGCAATTTTGTAGTTGGGAGTTGTAGTTTTGCAACATCTGGAGGCACCCCTGGTTGGGAAAGATTGATTTATACAGACTTGTCTGAGTTCAGCGAAGATCCCGGATTTGCAGCGGTAAGGTCACAGTTGCTTTCTTTTTCTTTTGCGCGTACAGAGATTTGATGCTGCAATGGTGAAGACGACACCCCGCACAACCTATGCATACAATTACCCTGGAACAGTGGATGCTGGCCCGGTGACAACAGGATGATTGACAACTTCCTGTTAGTAGATTAGTGCCGCTTTTCAGTGCGCAGAGCAGTGGCGACCAGAGAGGGAGTAGAAGAGCTATAAGAATTCTGGAATCTTTTCTTCTATACATATTGCATCATTGTTTCGAGCAGCAGTATTCACTTTAGCCCACAAAACTAAACTGCACTCCCCATTTGTGCGGAAGGATTCTCAGACATCTGGACCTTGCAAAACAGACTTCAGAGTAGAACTCTCCCCCAAGACTGAGCATGAACATTGCTGTGTTAAATGTCATTTCCAGCTTGAAAAGCAAAAATGTTGGTGGCGTTGCAACCAGGTTAGAAAAAACAATGGATCTTTCTTTAATCTATAGAAAATTGTGACACATACATAAGATTTAAAATCAATTTAAAGGTTCTAACTGAACCACCTCTACAACAGGGGGGGGGGGGGGGGGTTCGGGCGCCTGGAGACCACGCAAGATACCTGTCCTGGTGGTGTGCAATACAGTGACCCTCCGACCTACGATGGCCCCGACATAATTTCAACATGCGATGGTCTCTCAGAGGCCATCGCATGTTGAAGGCAGCATCAACATACGATGCTTTTGTATGTCGGGGCCATCGCATAAGCGGCTATCCGGCAGCGCTGACTGCTTCAGCTGCCGCCGGATAGCAGTTTACGGTGCCCCGTGTGGTCCGCTGACGATCACTTACCTGTCCTCGGGGCTCCGGCGCGTCCTCTTTCAGATCCCCTGCATAGTTGGCGCTCTCCATCGTCGTCATCACATCGCTGCGCACGCCGTCCAGTCATCCAATGCGTGGCGGCGATCGAGAGCGCGGAGCAGAGGCCTTGCCAGAGCGTCGGGGATGCGGCGACAGCGATGGAGGGCGACATCCCGGGCAGCGGTGACGGTCCGGAGCGGCGGGGACAGGTGAATACAACTTCCTCTAACAGTGGTCTACAACCTTCGGACCTCCAGATGTTGCAAAACTACAACACCCAGCATGCTCGGACAGCCAACGGCTGTCCGGGCATGCTGGGTGTTGTAGTTTTGCAACATCTGGAGGTCCACAGGTTGTAGACCACTGTCCTATACTTTTACATTACACGGATCCCTCAACATGCGATGGTTTCAACAAACGATGGTCCGTTTGGAACAGATTACCATCGTATGTTGAGGGACCACTGTATTGTCCTGGCCCCCAGATCTGTACAGTAACACTTATCTAATGTGGGTAAAAGGAAACCTGTAATTAATAAATAATACAATATCGCAAAAATAGCAACATATATTCTTAGGAGATACTCCTATGCAGCATATATCGTCACAGGAGATACTCCTATTAAGCATACAGTGGGGCAAAAAAGTATTTAGTCAGCCACCAATTGTGTAAATTCTCCCACTTAAAAAGATGAGAGGCCTGTAATTTTCATCATAGGTATACCTCAACTATGAGAGACATAATGAGAAAAAAAAATCCATAAAATCATTGTCTGATTTTTTTTTAAAGAATTTTTTTGCAAATTATGGTGGAAAATAAGTATTTGGTCAATAACAAAAGTTCATCTCAATACTTTGTTATATACTCTTTGTTGGCAAAGACAGAGGTCAAACATTTTCTGTAAGTCTTTACAAGGTTTTCACACACTGTTACTGGTATTTTGGTACCATTCCTCCATGCAGATCTCCTCTAGAGCAGTGATGTTATGGAGCTGTTGCTAGGCAACACGGACTTTAAACTCCCTCTAAAACTTTTCTATGGGGTTTAGATCTGGAGACTGGCTAGGCCACTCCAGGACCTAGAAATGCTTCTTACGAAGCCACTCCTTTTGTTTACCGGGTGGTGTGTTTGGGATCATTGTCATGCTGAAAAACCCAGCCACATTTCATCTTCAATGCCCTTGCTGATAGAAGGAGGTTTTCACTCAAAATTTCACGATACAGGGCGCCATTCATCCTTTCCTTTACACGGATCAGTTGTCCTGGTCCCTTGGTAGAAAAACAGCCCCAAAGCATGATGTTTCCACCCCCATGCTTCACAGTAGGTATGATGTTCTTTGGATGCAACTCAGCATTCTTTCTCCTCCAAACACGACAAGTTGAGTTTTACCAAAAAGTTTTAATGAGGTTTCATCTGACCATATGACATTCTCCCAGTCCTCTTCTGGATCATCCAAATGCTCTCTAGCAAATTTCTGACTGGCCTGGACATGTACTGGCTTAAAGGACAACTGCAGCGCAATATACACTTATCCCCTATCTACAGGATAGGGGATAAGTGTTTGATCGCGGGGGGTCCGACCGCTGGCACCCCCCTCGATCTTCCTAACGGTGCGCCGCCATTAGCGCTCATGTTGAGGTAGACTAGGTAGACTAGAGGTCGACTGTGATGCCCCGTCTCCTCCCCGTCCCCATACAGTTCTATGGGGGAGACGGGGAGGCACGAACGCTGCCTCCCTGCCTCTCCAATAGAGATGTATGGAGGAGGCGTGCCGGCTGCAACATCATGCTGCAGCTGGCACGCCCCCTGCACGGGACAGCCGCGGCCCCGTACAGGAGATCACAGGGGGTCCCAGCGGTCAGACCCCCCGCGATCAAACACTTATCCCTTATCCTGTGGATAGGAGATAAGTGTTAATCACGCTGCAGATGTCCTTTAAGCAGGGGGACATGTCTGGCACTGTATGATTTGAGTCACTGGCAGTGTAGTGTGTTACTGATTGTAGCCTTTGTTACTTTGGTCCCAGCTCTCTGCAGGTCATTCACTAGGTCCCCCCGTGTGGTTCTGGGATTTTTGCTCACTGTTCTTGTGATCATTTTGATACCATGGGGTGAGATCTTGCATGGAGCCCCAGATCGAGGGAGATTTAGATGTCTTGTATGTCTTCCATTTTCTAATAATTGCTCCCATAGTTGATTTCTTCACACCAAGCTGCTTGCCTATTGCAGTTTCAGTTGTCCCAGCCTGGTACAGGTCTACAATTTTGTTTCTGGTGTCCTTCAACAGCTCTCTGGTTTTGGCCATAGTGGAGTTTGAAGTGTGACTGTTTGAGGTTGTGGACAGGTGTCTTTTATACTGATAACAAGTTCAAACAGGAGCCATTAATACAGGTAACGAGTGGAGGACAGAGGAGACTCTTGAAGAAGTTACAGGTCTGTGAGAGACAGAAATCTTGCTTGTTTGTAGGTGACCAAATATTTATTTTACCGAGGAATTTACCAATTCATTAGAAATCCTACAATGTGATTTCCTGTATTCTCCCCCCCCCCCCCCCCCCCCCCAATTCTGTTTCTCATAGTTGAGGTATACCAATGATGAAAATTACTGGCCTCTCACCTTTTAAAGTGGGAGAACTTGCACAATTGGTGGCTGACTAAATACTTTTTTTGTCCCACTGTATATTACCAGGAGTTACTACTATGGAGAATATGTTCTCAGGAGATAATCCTATTAAGCATATATTACCATGAGTTACTACTATACAGCATATATTCCCAGGAGATACTCCAATTCTATATATGTTCCCATGAGATTCTCCTATGCTACATACCGTATATTTCAAGGAGATATTTCTATGCGGCATATATTCCCAGGAGATCCTCCTATACAGAATATATTCCCAGGAGATCCTCCTATACAGAATATATTCCCAGGAGATCCTCCTATACAGAATATATTCCCAGGAGATCCTCCTATACAGAATATATTCCCAGGAGATCCTCCTATACAGAATATATTCCCAGGAGATCCTCCTATACAGAATATATTCCCAGGAGATCCTCCTATACAGAATATATTCCCAGGAGATCCTCCTATACAGAATTTATTCCCAGGAGATACTCCTATACAGAATATATTCCCAGGAGATCCTCCTATACAGAATATATTCCCAGGAGATCCTCCTATACAGAATATATTCCCAGGATATCCTCCTATACAGAATTTATTCCCAGGAGATACTCCTATACAGAATATATTCCCAGGAGATCCTCCTATACAGAATATATTCCCAGGAGATCCTCCTATACAGAATATATTCCCAGGAGATCCTCCTATACAGAATATATTCCCAGGAGATACTCCTATACACAATATATTCCCAGGAGATCCTCCTATACACAATATATTCCCAGGAGATCCTCCTATACAGAATATATTCCCAGGAGATACTCCTTTACAGAATATATTCCCAGAAGATACTCCTATACAGAATATATTCCCAGGAGATCCTCCTATACAGAATATATTCCCAGGAGATCCTCCTATACAGAATATATTCCCAGGAGATCCTCCTATACAGAATATATTCCAAGGAGATCCTCCTATACAGAATATATTCCCAGGAGATCCTCCTATACAGAATATATTCCCAGGAGATCCTCCTATACAGAATATATTCCCAGGAGATCCTCCTATACAGAATTTATTCCCAGGAGATACTCCTATACAGAATATATTCCCAGGAGATCCTCCTATACAGAATATATTCCCAGGAGATCCTCCTATACAGAATATATTCCCAGGAGATCCTCCTATACAGAATATATTCCCAGGATATCCTCCTATACAGAATTTATTCCCAGGAGATACTCCTATACAGAATATATTCCCAGGAGATCCTCCTATACAGAATATATTCCCAGGAGATCCTCCTATACAGAATATATTCCCAGGAGATCCTCCTATACAGAATATATTCCCAGGAGATACTCCTATACACAATATATTCCCAGGAGATCCTCCTATACAGAATATATTCCCAGGAGATCCTCCTATACAGAATATATTCCCAGGAGATACTCCTTTACAGAATATATTCCCAGAAGATACTCCTATACAGAATATATTCCCAGGAGATACTCCTATACACAATATATTCCCAGGAGATCCTCCTATACAGAATCTATTCCCAGGAGATCCTCCTATACAGAATCTATTCCCAGGAGATACTCCTATACGGAATATATTCCCAGGAGATCCTCCTATACAGAATATATTCCCAGGAGATCCTCCTATACAGAATATATTCCCAGGAGATCCTCCTATACAGAATCTATTCCCAGGAGATCCTCCTATACAGAATATATTCCCAGGAGATCCTCCTATGCGACATATATTCCCAGGAGATCCTGCTTTGCAGGATTGTAATTTATAGTAGGTGCAGAGGTTGCCGTTAAGCTCGGTCACTAAAGCTGGACGCCCTTAACAGATTTCACACTGGGGCCCGACCGCTTCAGGTTACACCTTCTGCCTCTCTGTTTAGACAACTGTTTTGAGTTTTCGGAATGAAGAATGATAAATAGAGCAATATGGGAATGAGTTTGGCTCCGTTTCAGAGTTTGCTGTAGTTTTTCCAATACATTGTACTAATAATGGCGGATCTTTGAGAATCCTTTAGCAAAATGCTGGTTGTCATTAAATAGCCTGCCTTCTACAGGGGGATATGCCATAAGTGTCACCCCCAACAATCTCTTTGGTCTGCAGGTTATTATTAGGTCCTGTGATGGTTTCAGTGAACAAGTTCTTATATCATAGTCTTGTAGAGCCTTTTTGTTCTTCCATGGTACTTTCCTTGTGTCCTTTTGATAGTTTGTCTGTTTTATTTGTGGCGGAGAGTGTGCACCATATGTATAAATCACATGTGACATTTCTTTATGGTGGTTCAGGTGACTTCCCCAAAATATTTATCGCACCCTTGGTTCCAGAGCACTGTACGTATGTTAAGGGTTACAATACATAACACAAACACGAGTCCAATAAGTGTGAAACTGTAATTGACAGGGGAGAGGGACCTGCCCATGAGGATCTATAGGGGAGGGGAAAGGGAAGGGCAGCTAGTCATCTGTGAACAGGTCGGAATGCAGACATTCATAGGGCAACAAAGTGACAGCAGAGTTATTGTAGGTTGTTGGCTGCTCTGAAGAGATAAGTAGCCACAAGATATCCTGTGCTACAGATCCAGGGTGTAAACTGGCTCTCTTCTTATGAACCTGATAATGGTAATTTTAGATTTGAGATCACGTGGTCAGCATTGTTACATTCATCTGCTTTGGTATCACAGTCTGTGTGAATTTGTACTTCGTGAGCAATGTTCTTATTCTGGTAGGGTCAGGAAGCCTTTTTATTGGAACAGGCAGCCTGCTATTTTGGTTGATTCTTCTCCCTTTTAGGGTCTGTTCACACGTACAGTATCCTGCACAGATTTGATGCGCAGGATTTCAAGATGTGTTTAGTCAATCGGTTTACATTGAAATCTGCAGCTGAAAATACTGCGCATCAAACCTGCACAGAATACTGTACGTGTGAATAGACCCTTACAGGGATTATCACAAGAATAGACCCTTACAGGGATTATCACAAGATTAAGTTATTCCTTATACACAGTATAAAAGATAACTAGCTGATCAATGGAGGTCTAACTGCTGGGACCACCAATCATAAGAACCAGGACCCTTGTCCTCCAAGGGGATAGGACTGCAGCATGCATACTCGATCGATGCCATGTTCACCTGCTCAGCACTCAGCAGTATTGAGAAGGTCTATAGAAAATGAATGAATTAGCAGTTGAGCGTATGCAGTGCCACTTCATTTTATCAGAAGGGCAATTGATCATCATTCTTGTGATTAGTGTGGGGGTCCCAGTTATCGGACCACCACTAATCAGCTAGTTACATCTTGGGATAACTCCTTTAATGATGGGTTGAAAAGAGGGACCTGGGCAGGTTCTTACCAAACATGACGTGGGGGAGAAGATGCCCACCTGAGCCGCATCTCAACAAACCTTTTAAAGAGTTGTACTGGTGATAGTTTTCTATATTTTTCTTGGGGTGCTTTAAATAAGAGCAACCATACTCACCTGCCTTAATCCCCATGCCACAGCAGTTCTGACTACTCCCATTCCCAGCTGCTCTTTTCGCCTTCCTGCTTCCTCTGACGTGTCATCTCTGCAGGAGCTGCCCACTCAGCCAATCACTGACTTAGTGGGGGGGGGGGGGGGGGGGGTTAAGGTCATTACTTCATTCACTGGTTGGTTCCGGGGGCAGTTACTGCAGGGACAACATGCTGCTCTAAAAACACCTTGACGGTGGGATTGGGGCAGGTGAGTAGGGTTGCTTTTTTATTTTTAAAGCACCCAAAGTCAAATATAAAAAATAAAAAAAATTAATTGTTTTAATAACCTGTAAGCTTGACTGTAAACCTTAGGGTAGGACTACTTTGGTTCTGTGACATCCATCTTTAACCCTTTAAGGACACAGTCAATTTTATTTTTGCAATTTAGTTTTTTCCTCCTCGACTGTTAAAAATCATAACTTCATCCACAGACCCATATGAGGGCTTGTTTTTTTGCACAGCCAGTTGTCCTTTGTAATGACATCACTCATTTTACCATAAAAATGTATGGCGCAACCCAAAAAATATTATTTGTGTGGGGAAATTAAACAAAACAAAGCACAATTTAGCAAATTTTGGAAGGTTTCCTTTTCACGCTGTACACTTTACGGTTTACGGTAAAAAATGACATACGATTAAAAGGATACCCATGACTACATACTTTTCTATTACTGTACCATTTAAAAAAACTCAAACCTTTCAACCAAATTAGTTTAAAACCCCTCTAATTTCACGACCTATGACTTTCTCATTTTTCCGTATATGCGGCTGTCTAAGGGCTAATTTTTTGCGCCGTGATCTGTACTTTTTATTGATACCACATTTGCGTATATGAAACTTTAAATCATTTTTTATAGAAAATGTTGGGGGGGGAGGGGGGAATGTGACAAAAAAGCAGCAATTTTGGAATTTTTTCTTTTTACATTTATGCCGTTTAACGTTCGGGATCGTTAACATTATATTTTGATAGTTCGGACATTTACGCACGCAGTGATACCAAATTTTTTTTTTTTTTTTTTTTGCTTTTTGGGGGGAAAACGGGGGGAAAAAGGGAAAATTTCTATTTTAATTAGGGGAGGGGATTTTTTTACATTTTTTTTTATACACTTTTTATGTCCCCATAGGGGACTATTTATAGCAATCATTTGATTGCTAATACTGTTCAGTGATATGCATAGGACATAGCACTGATCAGTGTTATAGTTCATCTTCTGTTTTGGTCTGCTCAATCTCAGACCCAGAGCAGAAGACCCCAGGAGACTGACGGAGGCAGTTGAGGGGACCTCCGACTGCCATTTTAGATGATTGGATTCCCGCGGCATGCCATGATCTGTATTGATCACGGCATCTGAGGGGTTAATGGCGGGCATCAGCGTGATTGCTGATGTCCACCATTAATCCCTCACGCTGATGTCAGCGGGTCTCTGCCATTCCAGTGCTCGCGTCATGTATAGGACGTAAATGTACGTCCTGGTGCGTTAAGGGGTTCATTGATTTTTGGTTGCAACTCACATGACTTTGCCACCATTGGCCACAGTACACGTGGTGTAGGACTGCAACCTGCTTTTGACTTCTTATTTATTTATTTTTATTTATTTTTAATTGCCAAATTAAACTGTAATAAGGTCACATGACAGCAAGTTGCACAAATTGTTTCGGTTACGGGACTTGGATTAGATTTTCATGTAGCCATGTGGCCCTGGCTTTATTTTATAGATCTGTTGGCCAAAAGCGCGTTCAGCCGACAGTTCTTCTTCCTGACTCTCTTGTACACATGCACGCTCTGCTCGGCCGAGCGTTCTTGCGTTTTAAGGTGGGCTGATCTCCTACGGGAACAAATGATCTAGCGTGTTTAAAATTCAACATGCACAATTGTTTTGTCCCCTGACATTATGCCAATTGAGGGATTGTCCGCACAATCAGTGTTTTGCAAACAGTGTGTCTCCAGCTGTTGCAAAACTACAACTCCCAGCATGCCCGGACAGCCAAAGGCTGTCCGGGCATGCTGGGGGTTGTAGTCATGCAACAGCTGGAGACGCACTATTTGCAAAACACAGTCATACATATTCGTTACGGGCTTCCACCGACCATCTTATAGCTTCTTATTAGAGATGAGCGAACTTACAGTAAATTCGATTCATCACAAACTTCTCGGCTCGGTAGTTGATGACTTTTCCTTCGTAAATTAGTTCAGCCTTCAAGTGCTCCGGTGGGGTGGAAAAGGTGGATACATTCCTAGGAAAGAGTCTCCTAGGACTGTATACACCTTTTCCAGCCTACGGGAGCACCTGAAAGCTGAACTAATTTATGCAGGAAAAGTCATCAACTGCCGAGCAGAGAAGTTTGTGACGATTCGAATTTACTGGCTGGTTTGGCTGTACGGATAGAGAATCCCAGTAGGAAATAATATCAGTAAGGGCTATTCTCTTCCAGTAGGAGACACTTTGCTGGTGAGTAATGGAATTCCCATTGGGCCTGTGAGCTGGCAGTCTGGTTCACAGCACCGTGAATATTAAAATATCTTGTGTTCTACTTGGCATTGTTCAGTAAAACTATTTCCTCTGGTTTAAAATCCTAGTACAAGTATATTTTAAGCTTTTCGGGTTGCATCAGCTGTTGCGTTCTATTTTAAGGTCGGCCTCAAGTTGAAAATACAGGGTAGCGATCTCAACCCTCTAGAAGTGACCACTGGCAGACCTTAAAATACCACCTCTGCTTGCAGTGTGGGAAATGCCTGTGTCGACAAGCTTTTAGAAGTCGCCACAGATTTTGTTTTTCCATCATTCTGAAGGACATTCAGACCTTTTAGTTGTGTGACGCGACTGGAAAGCAGTCATTTGCAGTTTCTTTTTGGACTCTTTAAAGGGGTACTCAGGTGGAAAACTTTATTTTATTTTATTTTATTTTTTTTTTTAATCATCTGGTGCCAGAAAGTTAAACAGATTTGTAAATTACTTCTATTAAGAAAGAAAGAATAAAGAAAAAAAAAGAAAAAATGTACTTCTATTCAAAAAAATCTAAATCATTCCAGTACTTATTAGCTGCTTTTTTGGAACACAGAGCTTTTTTGGAACACAGAGCTCTCTGCTGACATCATGACCACAGTGCTCTCTGCTGACATCTCTGTCCATTTTAAGAACTGTCCAGAGGAGAAAATCCTCGTAGAAAACATACGCTGCTCTGGACAGTTCCTAAAATGGACAGAGATGTCAGCAGAGAGCACTGTGGTCATGTCAGCAGAGAGCACTGTGTTCCAAAAAGAAAAGAATTTCCTCTGTAGTATTCAGCAGATAATAAGTACTGGAAGGATTAAGAATTTTTAATAGAAGTAATTTACAAATCTGTTTAACTTTCTGGTACCATTTTATTTACCCTTCTAGCGTTATTAAAGGGTGTAAAAAAATAAATAAAAAAAATATATATATATTGTGTGTGTATGTATGTGTGTGTGTGTGTGTATATATATATATATATATATATATATATATATATATATATATATATATATATATATATATATATATATATATATATATATATATAATATATATATAAAATAAGGTTTTCCACCAGAGAACCCCTTTAAAGCAATCCCTTTTATGTTTTTTTTTTTTACACCCTTTAATAACACTAGAAGGGCAAATAAAATGTATTTAAAGGGGTTATCCACCATAAAGTAATTTTAGTAAGTTCTTGCCGGACAGTAATAGACATGCTTATGAAGGGTCCATGCTTGTCTTGAGGTTAGTTAGCTTCTGTTGTGAGTCTACAATAACATTGTGGCTCTCTTTTTGGGACCCAGCTATTTGCTGTTGGAGTTTGTTCTCTCAAACTACAAATCCCATGGTTCCTTTTTTGTAAATGTGAGGTCATTTTTCTTCCTCTCTCACATTAGCTACCGACCCATTGAAACACACCTGTGTTCAATGCAATAGTGTTTTCTGACCAGGGTGCCTCCAGCTGTTGCACATTCTTGCAAAATAACCTCCCACCCAGCACTCACTCCACCCATTGAAGCAAAGACAGACTCCCTCTGAACACCTGACTAGTGATGTAATGTCTCGAGCCTCACTGCAACCTGGGAAAACCTGAGACCTGAGTAATTTTGTGTGCTGTTAATGTAAATAATGTTGGGGCAAAAATCACAGGAGAATGGCGAGACCATCATGAAACACAGGTACAGACACTATTTTAAGAGCTACACTTACTATTCAGCCCCTGTAGCATATTCAAATAAAAAAGATTGCGGAATACCCCTTAATCCTATACTATAGTAAAAAAAAAAAAAAAATCTACTCTATATAGTAGTTAGCTTTGTTGCTTTTAGTGCTGGAGTCCTGGACTTAACCCCTTAAGGACGCAGCCCATTTGGACCTTAAGGACTAAGACAATTTTATTTTTACGTTTACATTTTTTCTTCCTCCCCTTCAAAAAATCATAACTCTTTTATATTTTCATCCACAGACTAGTATGAGGGCTTGTTTTTTGCGCGACCAGTTGTCCGTTGTAATGCCGTCACTCACTTTACCATAAAATGTATGGCGCAACCAAAAAAATACTATTTGTGTGGGGAAATTAAAAAGAAAACCGCAATTTAGCAAATTTTGGAAGGTTTTGTTTTCACGCCGTACAATTTACGGTAAAAATGACATGTGTTCTTTATTCTCTGGGTCAATACGATTAAAATGATACCCGTGATTATATACTTTTCTATTACTGTTGCACTTAAAAAAAAATCGCAAACTTTTTAACCAAATTAGTACGTTTAAAATCCCCCTATTTTGAAGACCTATAACTTTTTCATTTTTCCGTATAAGCGGTGGTATGAGGGCTCATACAGTAATCTGTACTTTTTATTAAAGGGGTAGTCCAGTGGTGAACAACTTATCCCCTATCCTAAGGATAGGGGATAAGTTTGAGATTGCGGGGGGTCCGACCGCTGGGGCCCCCTGCGATCTCCTGTACGGAGCCCCGACAGCCCGCGGGAAGGGGGCGTGTCGACCTCCGCATGAAGCGGCGGCCAACACGCCCCCTCAATACAACTCTATGGCAGAGCCGAAGTGCTGCCTTCCGCAATCTCCGGCTCTGACATAGAGATGTATTGAGCGGGCGACACCCGCTATCTGGCCGGAGAGCCGGGGCCCCGTACAGAGATATCCTTAGGATAGGGGATAAGTTTTTCACCTCTGGACTACCCCTTTAATACCTTATTTGCTTATACAAAACTTTTATTACATTTTTTATTTATTTTTTTTGGAATAAAATGTTATAAAAAAAAACAGCTATTTTGGAATTTTTTTTTTTTTTTACGTTCACGCCGTTCACCGTACGGGATCATTTACATTTTATTTTAATAGTTCGGATATTTACGCACACTGCGATACCAAATATGTATATAAAATTATTTTTTTACACTTTTTGGGGGTAAAATAGGGAAAATGGGACAATTTACGTTTTTATTGGGGGAGGGGGTTTTTCAATTTTTTTTTTACTTTTACTTTTACACTCTTATAGTCCCCATAGGGGACTATTTATAGCAACCATTCGATTGCTAATCCTGTTCAGTGCTATGTATAGGACATAGCACTGATCAGGGTTATCGGTCATCTTCTGCTCTGGTCTGCGGGAAGGCAGATCAGAGCAGAAGACTCCCGGAAGGCAGCGGAGCCAGGTGAGGGGACCTCCATCTGCCGTGCAGGATGATCGGATCGCCGCGGCAGAGCTGCGGGCGATCCGATCATCCTGTTAAGTGACCGCGATGCTGCAGATGCCGTGATCTGTATTGATCACAGCATCTGAGGGGTTAACGGCGGACATCCGCGGGATCACGGGTGTCCGCCATTACCGGCGGTCCCTGGCAGCGATCCACAGCCGGGACCTGCCGCGCAAGATGCCGGCATCGCTCCAATGCCTGCGGTTATGCTCAGGACGTAAATGTACGTCCTGGTGCGTTAAGTACCACATCACCAGGACGTACATTTACATCCTGCGTTGTTAAGGGGTTAAAGGGGTATTCCTGTGTGGGTTGTTTTTTTTTTTTTCTTTTATGTGCACTTTGTGCTACAGGGGCTGTAAACTTAGTGTAGTTCATAATATAGTGTCTGCGTTTTATGGATGGTCTTGCAATTCTTATGTGATCTTTGCCCCGATGTTCATGTTTAACAGCATACAAAATTTATGTTGTCTCAGATTTTCCCACTTTGCAGTTCTGCGACATTACATCACTAGTCAAGTGTGGAGAGACTGCTGGGTGGGGGTGGGGGATTGGTGTGGAGGAGAGTGCGGGAACTCCCCCCAAGATTTCTACTCAAGGGCTGGTCCTGCTTGACACCAGCTAATGGGAATAGTGTTCCTGCTGTGGAAAAAAGTGCAGGAACTCCGTTCCCATTCATTCCAGCGGGAGTTGATCCCTGTATAGACCTCCTGTAAGGTTTGGTTCATTTAGACTGTTGTTGTGATGGTTTACAGTAGAATAAGTTCACAGCTTGCAAAAAAGGGTCTACCTGTGTCGAAGCCAAACATTTGTTTGCAGATAACAAAATGTAGAGAAGGAGCATTCTGCATTACAAAGGAATGTGGAAAAGTGAGCAGGTTTGCAAGGTATTAATAAGAGTATTTATTTTTACATTAATGGTGTATTCACACATACAGTATCCTGTGCATATTTGATGCGGAGGATTTTAAGCTGTGCTCAGTCATTTAGTTTACATTGAGATCTGCAGCAGAAAGTCCTGTGCATCAAATATGCGCAGAATACTGTACGTGGGAATAAATAGCACCTGTGGCCGATTTTAATCCTAAAAAATTAAGCTGTTACTGTCATTAAATAGCTTATGGTGCCCTGATCAAACACATTATTTTACAGGTTGTTGATACACCCATTCACTCTCCCTGGCTGTATAACCCCACCCATCACCTGATAGTCACTCCCATTTTTAAAATACAGTACACGCCCATCTGACGGATTCCCTTAATTGTTAGAAAACTTTAAACTCAGGAATGGAAGAAATTGTAAAAAAGTGTGAGATCAGGGGACGCTAAGCTATTGAATGGCCGTAAAATCTCACTTTTGGGGTGTCTGATAGGTATTCTTTAAGAAGAATATTTTCCGGTTAATCAGAAATGGAAAATACTTGTCATGGTGCCAAAAAAAAGTGATATGTTACTCAGTACCTAATCCTGATCATCTTTTACATATAATGTTTGTGTCTAGGACCTATATATCCCTAACAAATAGCATTTATACGTTGCTCACTTGCTTTTTCTTCTTGCCTTATGGAGGGGGAGTGTCCATCTCTCTCCCTCACTGTGAGGATTCATCTGCTCTGAGTCTGGAAGTAGCCTGGCAGTCTGCAAATCACTGCACAGCAGTTTGTATGCATACATTTTGCGCCTATCTGTTCCGAGTAAAGCTGGATACTAGTCAACATAACTCTCACTATGTGTGTCAGTCAGCTTTCACAGACTCCTGCATGTCTGATCAGCTTCTTTGTAATTCAGGACTCAGAGTAAGATTTGGGTGTACACACATCCTTTGTCTGTAGTTTTGCAAGAGGCACACAGCTGGAGAATACACAGCTCTAAAACAGAGTTTTACAAAGATTGCACCCCCAGCTGTTGCAAAACTACAACTCAAATCATGGACGTTGTACTTTAGGAACATCTGAAGGCTGTAGTGGATACCAACACACTTTATGGCCAGTATTCAGTATGCTGCAAAATACAGAGTAGTCTGTCTGCAAAAAGATAGATAGCGCCTAGTGGTGGCTATTTTCATTTTATAAATTTTTTTGTAAAATTGAATTTTTTTAAAATAAAGGTATATTGAAAAAAGTCATCTTATCAGTAGTACTACAAATTATTAAAAACATTTTTTTATAATGATAGTGCCTCTTTAAGTCAAATTGGGACATATAAGCCCACATCCACTTTAGGTAGGGTATTCCTAAACTTCCACCTATTGTGGTTAGGTTGGCTCCATTGGGACTGTCCCACCAAAATCGGGACTGTTGGCAAATATGATATACAATAACTAATAATAATTTATACTTGGCTCTGTTAACATAACAAAAGATGAACTAACACACCATTTAATCCCTACTTGAAGGATATTTTAAGCCCTGCTTCTATTCTGCCCAGAATTACCCAACAAGTTGTCCAGAGGCAGCGGCAAAACCACAACAGAAATGGCTTTTAGGATAACGCAAAACAAATTGCACGTAGGATTACATGGAAGTTTCCCTGAGTTGTACTGTTTCTATGTTATTGTCCTGTTCCAGCCTAGGAAGTTATCCAGTGAAAACGACATGTTGGCTCCTTCAGGTTATTTTAGTTAATCCCATTCCTTGTTTACTGGGACCACAGCTATCATTACGGGAGGGGGTGGATGCTTCCTGTCTCTGCTGGTGGCCCAGGCCTCAGATGTTCTTTATAAATGATAGCGCTTCTGGAAGTACAGGCTGTGATTCATAGTTTGCAAGCTGCAAATGTCTCCCCAACTTCTGTTCTCCTCACTCTTTGATAAATCCTGGAATGTGACTGCGTTCTCAATGACTATCTGGAAACTCATTATCGCTCATTTTAGAATTACAGAAATGCCTGTCTGCTTAAAATGAGGGTCAAGTATGTGGGGAATTGCTGTTCTTGAAGGGCCATTTTGCTGTTTAGAACTAGTCCTTAGTCTTTGAGTTAAATGACCCTTAATGATAACTTCAAAGGGTTTGGTGATCTACAGAAGATGGCCTACCCCCTTTGTCTATCCATCAGATACATTCAAGCCATCTCTTTACATTGACAGATTATACCTTTTCCAGAAATATATTCTTCCAATGCTTCACTTTCCCGTTATTTTGTTAAAAAGCCTGATTACCAGAAATGTAAGCCATACAATACATGAATAAGGTAGACTTTTGGGAATTCTTTTCTAAAAAAAAACAAAAAAAAAAAACTTCCTTTTCTTTACCCTAAAAGTCATACTCTAGTATTTCTTTCATTATCCCCTGCTACATCCAGCCGACCTTAGCTCATCTAATACAAATAATGCTAAATGGGTTTATCCATAGGCTCCTCCATTGGGCGCATGGCCTGGTGGCATAACAATGCCCAATAGGACCATGAGTGCCCTTAGAGGACAACCTCACTAGGCTAACCTACTTAGTTTTGTTGAGAATGGTAATCTGAGACATATTCTACATGTCCTTTTTTGTAGTGTTTTCTGGTTGACATGATGCTGATTTGCCCTGTTGTGTGGACATATCCAAAGTCACTGCAAAATCTGCAGAATACAAAAGCAAATTTTATGGATTTTTCCATCTGTACATGCACCTAAGAATCATTAAACCAGCCGAGCCCAATGTATCCAAATCTTAACACTATTGATGCAAAAAGGAGATCCTGGCTTCACAAAAATGGCGGAGGACCTGTTTGACTGCATCACTTGACTACAATATTGTACTATGTGGTTAATACTGTTTTCAAATCCCCCTCCTAGTTTTTGGTGCTCTGTGTAAAATGTTTCCAGCTGAAGAATTGGCACCTTTTTTTTTAAATTTTGTTGCTTCTCTTCTACTTGCAGACTGGCACAGATAGCTCCTCGAACTCGTCACAGAAGAGAGAGGCACCAGTGAGGACCATCTCATCTCCTTTGACGGGCGGAAGTTGTCGATACAGCACCTTGAGTCCCATTGACTTTTACAGCTCGGAACACTATCCTCCAGAACAAGTATGTATTCTCCTAATGGAATTCTTTTTTTTCTTTTTTTTCTTTTATCCTTTTAGTGCATTTAAGATGGGAAAAACAAAGACACTTTGCTAAATGTATTAAAGTGTCATTGTCACCGATCAGGAGAATGAGCCAGGAGAAGTGACTGGCACTGCTGTTCATTTATAAGCCTATGGAGCAGCAAGACAAAGGATTGCTGGGAGCCAGAGAGTGAACAGAAATGCAACGCACTTTTTCTGGTTCCTTCTCCTGATCAGTATGATTTTCAACACTGAGAACCAGACTGATCAAAACTATTGACTTGTCCCTGTGACAGAGCCCATTAAACAATCCTTTATGCCTACAGTTCCTATGCAGACCTAAGTGTCACCATGGTAACAGACTACAAATAAACCCTGTCTAGTCCTTCTTAGTTTTTGCTACATTGCATATGGTAGACAAGCAAAAAGTAATGGACAGATGGACTGCAATATAACTGCAAGGTCAGACAATAAAGAATTGATAGTCTAATGTCATGGAGACAAAGGTCTGCATTGGAGCTGTAGAAACAAAACACTTCTTTTTTATTTCTATAATTACAAGGCATTGACAGACAGGATTATGTTAATATTGAGCTGTACCACAATGATATCTGATCAGGTTTGTGCTGTACCATCATCACTTGCGTATGATTTTATACTTGAAATGTCACACCTATAGATTCCTGACCACGGTCTACCTCTTTTAGTCATTACCTAGGCCACCTCGACATGTCAGCTTTCCAGATGATGACGATGAGATTGTCCGCATCAACCCAAGGGAAAGAAGCTGGCTCACAGGTTATGAGGATTACCGCCAGGCACCAGTCCAACGCAAATACTTGGAGACCGAGAACGCGGACTCATACGTTCGGTTTGCCAAAAACGAATCCTCAAAACATGACTACAACTATCCTTACGTAGACCACACAGACTTTGGCACGTGCAAGGACCTTAAGGGCCCCGTTATAAATACACAGCCCAGCCGATGTAAGTCTAGGAGAAAAGATGGCGAAAGGTCCAGATGTGTATATTGCAGAGACATGTTTAACCATGATGAGAATGGCCGGGGCAAATGTCAGGATGCTCCAGACTCAGTCCGAAACTGCATCCGCCGGGTCAGCTGCATGGGATTCGCAGACTGTGTCCTTTACCACTGCATGTCTGACTCGGAAGGAGACTACACGGATGCTTGTTCATGTGATACCAGTGATGAAAAGTTTTGCCTCCGGTGGATGCTGCTCGTCCCTTTGTCAATCATTGCTCCTGGCATGTGCTGTTACCTCCCACTACGAGCTTGCTATACCTGTGGTGTCATGTGTGGGTGCTGTGGTGGCAAACACAAAGCAGTGGGGTGACCGTGCGCGAGGCCAGGACATTCTACCATGTGTTTCTGTTAACTGTTTGCTAGGAAGCGCTTTGGCACGAAACACTCCCAACAATTTGGGTGCCAGGGGCCCAAGCTTTAAAGCCAGCTGCACCGAGCCACAAGAATTTTAGAGGAGGTTCCTAGCGAACTCGCTTTCAGCTTGGAAAGCCGTATTAATAAACACGTAATAAGGCATTTAAACAGAGTTAAGCTGTGTGAATGGAATGTGGACATGTTGAGTCTGTCAGGACATCTTGGCAGCGTAATGTCACCTGTAAATAGTCTTGGCACTTCCAGAGATGTGCTATGCAAGCGCCATAATAGAGAGGTGAGGGTTTTAGAGCCCTGGAAGGAAAATGGTTAATGTTAAACTAATAAGTATTTTAATCTGCACCCAGGTATTCTGTGCTTATAACTTAGGATAACAAGAATACCACAATGCAGTATTGTTGTTTCACTTTTATGCCAAAACCATTTTATTTATGCATATGTAGTATTGGATGTCCATTACCATTTCCTTTATTTTTCACCTTTCATTTTTATTCTAGGTATCCCAGATTTTTCTTAATTTATTTGGGATGCATTGGAAAAACCCAAACACTCCCAATTTGCACATAACCCTTGAATAGGGATTTTGTTCCTGTCATTCTACATAGAATATGGCACTCATTCCCTATTACTATTGCAGTAAAGATATACAGTACACCCTTCATATTGTCGCCTTATAATGACGGCGACTACATAGAGGGTGCAAGAAAACACCTGCTATGTAGTTGCCAAAAAAAATTGGTGTTTTTTTTTTTTGTTTTTTTTTTTCTCTTTTGGAAAGGGAATGGAATATCTTAATATTTTTCTAAAACAAGTTATTCGTTTTTCTTAAAAATGTGTATATATATTTTTTTTATTTTATTTTTTTTCCCATTTGTTTCCTGTTTTGTATATGTGTTTCTATGGGTGTATGTGCTTTTGTTTTTTGTTTTTCCTTACCAAACACTACAAGTTTAGTACAGTAGTATAAGTTATGTTGCAGAAAGTTAAAATGGCAGCTGCATTTACAAAAAGAAAAAGCTATTGTAGATAAAACATGTATTCTGTTTGTATAATAGACTTTTCTCTGACCTTTCCTGAAGACTAGTGAGGCTGACCAAAATTAAAGGGGTTATCTGGCAGGAGAGGGAAGGGGGGGGGGGGGGTAAAACTATGGCCATTGTGTGGTATTTAAAAAGAAAAAAAAAAAAAGAAACCTGTACTCCAGCACTCCCACGGTGCCTCTGGTGTCCAGCTCCTGGACACCGGAGGCACCGCGGGAGAGCTGGAGGGAAGTAAAGTATATGTATGTATATATATATAATATATGTATATATATAATATATGTATATATATATATATATATATATATATATATATATATATATATATATATATATATCTCTAACACAATGGCCATTGCCAGATAACCCCCATTTAAGGAATAACTTGTGCTGGTGTAGCCAAATTACCTGTTCTTATATTAAGAGAATGTGTTACTGTTCACAGTTCTATATGTAAAAAAAAAAAAAATTACTTATATCGACAACCTGTAAGACATTTCTTTCCGCTTTTCTATCATACTGTTTCCTGTTGGGAAATTTTCATCCAAAACAATTTCAATGCCTTTACACTATAGGGGAAGATTTACAAAATGGCGCAAAGAGGGCCTGAAGTGTAACAGCCAATCAAGTGGCAGCTTTTATTCAGTTTACCTTGGATAAATGAACGCCCATTGGTTGCTTTAACCTTTGCGCCATTTTTAGGCATCCCCATCTTCTTTCACAACAACGCTCTTCTTTTTTACTATATAATAATGCACCACAAAGAGATGTGGACGGCACATGGTGCCTTTTTTGTAATCCCCTGTCTATTTTTGTGGATTGTTCCACTCTTTTAGGTCCCACTTTCTATTCTAGACAAGCTTATTGTAGTTTAAGACACTAACTTGTATATAATTGCCTTACGATAATGGTCCAGCATATAATGATACAGCGGGTTTGCTTTGCACTGCTCCTGGGTCTTTGCTGCAAGATTTTATATAACGTTTTTCCTGGCTTTTCAGGGTTCCCGATGGCCCTTCGCCAGCGAATTATAGCGAAGTATAGCACTTTTATAATCTGCCTTGGGTTGCATGGCAGCCAGAACCCTGACACAGGCTTAGTAGGGAAACGGTATGGGGTGGGTGTACGGAGCGGTCTGCTGTATCGCCATAATGTCTTTTCCTTAAATACTCTAGATAATGAAGAGTGCTCAGTTAAAGGCAAAAGACTTTAGGTGTCCTCTATTCTCACCAAAGTGGACAGGACTTTAAGTCTACAATAATATTAAGTGCTAGGGTAATGTAAAGTTTACCTAAATTTTTAATCTTCACATATGATGGTTAGGACCGCGCCAGTCTCCAATATGACTAAAATGGCGGTACTGCTATCGGCTTAGATCCGAGATATGGAAATCTCTGACCTATGAATCAAGTAGAAGCACCACAGGCTCCTTCTGTCCAATGATAGGGGGTTCCTGTTCAAGGATCCCAAACTATACCACCTTAATCTGCCTTAAAGGGGTACTCCACTGGCCAGCGTTCAAAACTAAATGTTCCAAACGCTATTTTTGTGCTGTGGGAGTCGGCCTCGCCCCCCCCTTGTGATGTCATGGCCACGCCCCCTCAATGCAAGTCAAAGGGGAGGGGGCGTGACTGCCGTCACGCCCCCTCCCATTGACTTGCATTGAGGGGACGTGGCCATGACATCACAAGGGGGCGAGGCCGACTCCCGCAGCGCAAAAACCAGCGTTCGGAACATTTAGTTTCGAACGCTGGCCAGTGGAGTGCCCCTTTAATGTTTACTGAAGTGAAGGTACACTTTAAGGGAAAACACCAGAATGGAGACTTATTTAATTTAAATTTTTTTTTACTGCTGAATTTGATTTAGTTTAGTAGCCCTCACCTTCATGCAAAGAGATCAGGGCCCGATAAAGCCTTGCATTAACCCATTATTGACAGCACTAAATTGAAAAATAAACGTTTGTTTATTTTTTTTTTCTGACCTTGTTCTTCTTGTGGATTAGTTTTAACTAGAAGTCCCTTCTAGTCAAAATTACATTTTGGATACAGGCTCAATTCCTTCTTAACTATAACAGTAAATTATGTATATAGCCATCATGCAAGACTAAAGTCTCTTCAGTTCCGTAAGCTAAGTGCCTGACATGGATTGGCACATTTTGCTCTAAAATATAAAGTTGCCCTGCTGCCTACAGATCAGTTGAGGTCACAGTACTTGGGCTAGCATTATGCTTAATTTGGCCACTATGATCAAATCTGCAGCCGGTTCGATGGCACATTGACCATTTCCCTTGCGGAAATTGGAAGGTTGGCGCTAACCTTGCATATTTGGCCTGCAAAAATGTAGAAACCATCTGTAACCAACCTCCTCTTATGAAGCAGGATGGTGTCAGAACCCTATACAGATGCCAATGCATCCCTCCTCCTATTAATATTTTGATCCCATCTACACAATGCCAAAGCTAAATCTCTGGCATGAATGTTGGAGGCTGCCAATACAAGCTGGTCATTGCCAGTGTGCAGGAAATGCCATGAGACACACAATGTGGCCCAAACCAACACCAAATAGAGACTCTTAGAAAGCATTATAGGGGCTGCATGAGATAAGATTTTTTCCCCCCCTGTAGACAACACTACTTTTCCCCATAGGTCATGTCTGGTATTGCAGCTTAGGCTAAATCCAATTATCCAAGAGTATAGGCTGATTTACACTGAAGATTCTGCGGGCAGAAAATTTCCAGCCGGAGATTCTGAGTGGGGCCAGTGCCAACTGAATCAGTCGGCGCTAGGACCGCACGGACATTGTCGTCCCGATGGCCGGAAATGTCATAGGCGCGGATTCTACCAGAACATTAATCAGGTTCAACGTTCTGGCGGAATTATTTGATCGGAAATTCTGCCCAGAAAATGTCGCTGTGTTAATGGGTTTACGGAAAACCAATTCACCTGCATTATACCCTTAGGCAGCGGAATTGCCGACCGAAATTCAGCAGCGGTATTTCGGTTGTAAATTCCGTAGTGTGAACCCGGCCTATGGGTTGCAGTTGCAATACCATGCACAGCCCATAGACATGAGCAGTGCTGTTTCAGGAACTCAAAAAAGCCCATTCCCCGCGCAAACATGACCTCCTTGGAGAACATTAGTGCGAGAGCTTGAATGCCCAAATTTTTCATGAATTAAATGCATGAGAATGGATACAAAAATTGGAGAATAGCTAGCTTGGACTACACGGTGTGAATGTGGGATTAATGGGGTACTCCAGGGAAAAACTTTTTTTTTTTAATCAACTGGCTCCAGAAAGTTAAAGAGATTTGTAAATTACTTCTTTAAAAAAAAAAAAAAAAAAAAATCTTAATACCTTCCAGTACTTATCTGCTACTGAAGTTGAGTTGTTCTTTTCTGTCTGACCATAGTGCCCTCTGCTGACACCTCTGTCTTTCTCAGGAACTGTCCGGAGCAGGATACATTTGCTTCTGCTCTGTACAGTTCCTGAGACAGACAGAGATGTCAGCAGAGAGCACTGTTGTGTTGTCAGACAGGAAAAAGAAAAACTCCACTTCAGCAGCTGATAAGTACTGGAAGGATTAAAAAAAAATAATTTAATAGAGGTAATTTACAAATCTGTTTAACTTTCTGGAGTCAGTTGATATGAAAAATAAATTGTTTTTCACTGGAATACCCCTTTAAATTTGAGAACAGTTTCAAACACTAACTTTGTTTCGGCCAGCAGGCCATGACCATTCTGCAGAGTTTTGGGTGTACCTCCCATGTTGTTGGAGTTCTCTGGAGTTTTGCAGGAACACCAGCAATATTAAAGGTTCCCTCTAAAAACCTTCTCACATTTAAAGGGACACTAAACCTGTTCTTCTATTGTTCATTTTAATACAGGCTATGAATACGGTAGGGGGAATGCTCTCTGTAGTGTCCTTTAATAAGATTAGTGACATGAAGTCTCCAGTAACATTCACTTTACATCAATGTTTTCCAAACAGTGTGTCTCCAGCTGTTGCAAAACTACAACTCCCAGCATGCCCGGACAGCCAGCGGCTGTCCGGGCATGCTGGGAGTTGTAGTTTTGCAACAGCTGGAGACACACTGTTTGGCAAACCCTGACTTACATGATGCACTTTTTTAATCTGACAATTTAAAGGGGTTATCCAGGAAAAAACTTTATATATATATATATATATATATGCATGCACTGGCTCCAGAAAGTTCAACAGATTTGTAAATTACTTCTATTAAAAAATCTTATTCCTTTCAGTACTTATGAGCTTCTGAAGTGGAGTTGTTCTTTTCTGTCTAAGTCTTCTCTGACGACACGTGTCTCGGTAACCGCCCAGTTTAGATGCAAATCCCCATAGCAAACCTCTTCTAAACTGGGCGGTTCTCGAGACACGTGTCATCAGAGCGCACTTAGACAGAAAAGAACAACTCAACTTCAGAAGCTCATAAGTACTGAAAGGATTAAGATTTTTTTTAATAGAAGTCATTTACAAATCTGTTTAACTTTCTGGAGCCAGTTTATATAAAAAAAAGTTTTTTCCTGGATAACCCCTTTAAGGCCTACTATTCCTTTAAATGTTGCCCAAGACCTCCTTGTTGCAACCATCTACAAAATGATCGAGGAACTACAGATACCAGCAGGCCCTGCCAGGCTGCTGATAGCCAGCTGTGTTTTAATGGATCCGCAAGTACTACTGTCCACCGAGGGGCTTCACTTTTAGGATGAAAACAAAGTCACCCATAGCCGCGGCACATATAGACTAATGTTACCGTACGGCTTTAATACGCGGCTGTCCGTTTGCTTTGAGGCCTGTATATAATGGAGACAGGGAAAGAAAAGGAAAAGTAACTTTTTTTTTTTTTTTTTTTTTTTAATCAAACAAAATTATATTGCAAGATTAGCCAAATAATTTTTGTATCTTTAAAAAATATAAATATTACCTATAAATTTATATATATATATCTCTATATAAATATATATCGAGCTCTAGCTTACTTAGCATAGTACAATCTGAATATTACGAGGCAGCTGGGGATTGGCTTCCTAAAGTTGGCATTTCTGTTCCTGCCATAAACTTCTCTTTGCAGTAAATTGCCAGCGGGTGCATGCCTTTCCCCGTCCTCCGATTGCACATTGACATAAGTCTTTACAGAGATTTTTTTTTTTTTTTTTAATATATATATATATATTTTTTTTTTTAAATGTCAAGTAGATTTTGATTTTGGATTATGATTTCCCATTAGAAAGATCCGTGGAAGAGGTCCATTTAACCCATTCATCCCCCGTCTGCAGTTGCTAGCTCTGTTTTCCTTTGTTCATTGCAGGGCCCTTCAGTAGGAAAGGTATCTATATGTTTTTTTTTTGTTTTTGTGTTTTTTTTTGTTAAATGTAGAATAGGATTGGTATATGAACATTTAGGGGGTGTATTCACACCTACTGTATCCTGCGCATATTTGAGCCGCAGGATTTGAAGCTGCAGATTTGAAGCGGTCTTCGATCAATTAGTTCACATTGGAATCTGCAGCTTCAAATCCTGCTCATCAAATAGGCGCAGGATGCTTTTGGTGTCAATAGACGCTTAATTGGAATTCGGGTAACGTGCAACTTCAGCTGTTGAACCCTCATTACCCAACGTGACTTACATGTGGCCGGCTTGAAGGGGTTTTCCTATGAACAACATTTATCACCTGCTGGGACCCCCAAAGATCACAATAACTTGAATGAATTGATGAAATGGTGGTCGGACGTGCATTCTGCGGCTCTATTCAACTTTATGGGCCTGACCAAGATAGCCACATACAAGGCTCAGGTATTTCCTACAGGCCTGTAGAGTTGAATGGAACAGCAGCATTTGATTTAATCTGGGGGGGGGGGGGGGACAAGAGACCACCATTTGTTATGATCATTGGGGGGGTCCCAGCAGTCTGATCCCCACCAATCCTGCGTTGTTCATAGAAAACCCCTTTAAAATACGCCTGTCAGCACTCCTGACTTTTCTGTTTTTGTAAATACTTGCATTCCCTGTGAAATAATTATTCTGGAGTTGTTCCTCTCTTATTCTTCCTGGAAAATAAATTGACAACTGGCAACTTCCGGTTCTCCTAGTCTCTGCACAGCCTGCCACTGTTAGCATTGATTTGACTTTGTCAAAGGGACAAGTCCTTCAAGAACAGTGTTTCCCCAACCAGGGTGCCTCCAGCTGTTGCAAAACTACAACTTCCAGCATGCCCGGACAGCCAACGGCTGTCCGGGCATGCTGGGAGTTGTAGTTTTGCAACAGCTGGAGACACCCTGGTTGGGGAAACACTGTTCTATACAAAGGGAAGTGATATTGCCCAGTTGTTAATTGCCACATTCAAGGCCATGTTCACACGGCAGTAAAACACCGGTGGACATTCCGCGCATTTGAAAGTTCCGGCGGGCGCTTGGACCGCTTGGAAATGTGCCATCTCATAACATTATTGAGGAATTTATTCTTAATTTTGCTTGCACTAAATTAATCAGTAAGTTTCCAAGTGTGGTTCAGTGATGAAGCAAAAAAAATAAATAAACACGTCAGAGGCGCCGGCCGTTCTTCTTCAACACTTTTTCTGCACAATGATCAGTTTTGCAACATCATCTTGAGATGCAAGCGTCCTTCTTGCCTTTTCGGCGAGTTTTTGTGTTTTTTAATGCATGTAGGACAGTCCCTGCTGATGGTTGGAAATGTGTCTTCTTGCTTAAAGGGGTACTCCGTCGCTAGACCTTTTATCCCCTAGCCAAAGGATAAGGGGATAAGATGTCTAGCAACTGAGTACCCCTTTAATGGATTACCTGAGCATCAAATACACTATATGGATGAGAAGTTGGGGAACTAAGAAAATGTGAATTCAAATAGAGGAAACAGACATGGTCGCACATCCACAACATGCACAATAATCTAAGGCTTCTCGGCAACATTCATTAAACGAACAGGTCGTTGGTGTACTTTATGATCATGAAGTGCAAGCCCGCTAGCCACGTCATGGTCACCTGTAAGTAGCGGGTCCCTAACATAAAATGGCGTAGCACTGAGCGGCAATCACCACCGCCGCAACACCAGTGTCCACAGGGGGAATGCCCCAATGCCACTCAAACCAGTCCCAGGGCTGCGCCTCCCCACAGACACGGCACCATGGCAGCAATGGACACCACACCAGTGTGAACAGGTGTAAAAGCTCACTTACCATGTGCTCCCAGTCAGAGACTGGGAGGCTGCCAGGAAGGATGGGGCCCTATGCAGCTTCCTGCTAATTTACATAGTCCTGGGCTGAGGAGGAGGAGGAGGAGTAGAGTGCTGACCAAGTAAAAACAAAAAAAAAGAGGGGGATAGAAAACAATGTGAATTCAAATAGAGAAAACAGACATGGTCGCACATCTACAACATGCACAGGTCGTTAGTTTACTTTATGATCATGAAGTGCAAGCCCGCTAGCCACATCACGGCCTAAGAAAATGGTTTCCAAACTACCCAGTGGAACTGGGGTTATATGAGATAAGACTAAAAGTTCCCATTCTTTTCCCAGGCACAGCAGCTTCTCTCATACAACCCCCTTTAATTTATGGCGGGGCAACACTAAGCAGGTTGTGTTTGTGTATACACGTTCCTCATATTTCATTATAGTTGACAATACTCGGTATGCCTGGTGGTAGGTCATCTTCTATGTACAGTATAAGGGAAGTCGTGTTGATCATAGGCAGTGATGGTTTCCCGAGGTCTACCAGACGGGGAGGCCACTTTTTGCACTACAGTTATTGTCATATTACGGTCTACTGTAAGGCTCAACCAGTCACTGGTTGCCTATCCTTGGCTTAACTTAAAAATTCCACTCAAAGTAATACTTTAATAGTAATTTCTATCCTTCCTTGTGAAAAATTAAGGAGTAGTGACTGTGCTCCTCCTGAAAAGACTGCAGTGCCTCAAAAGTGCTCTTGTAGTGCTCCTTTCTGGCAATAGCAGCCTTTTGGCCAGTTGCTATGGCAGTCCAAGCAAATACAATCAGCAAACTGTATTATTGGACATTAATCGGTTGTTTTTTTTTTGCCTGGGCTGCCTGCTAAAAAAAAAGAACTGTACTTACCTCCCTGAAACACCTCTCCCGACCACACCACTCTTCCTTCCACCACCCTCAGCTTGTACTTAACCTCCCTTGCTCCCCTTTTAGCCTATACTTACCTCCTTTTCATTCCCCCTCTGCCCATACTTACCTCCCTTGCTCCCCTTTGAGTCTGTACTGACCTCTTTTGCTCCCTTTGTTATCATAGTTCCCGGTCTTCATTTCTGCTGCTGAAGTCGGCATGAGACCTTGCCGCTCGGCCGATAACTGGCTGAGGCAGGACAGTGCTGAGACTAGTGATTGGCTGAGCAACTCTGAGGGGGGGAGGGGGGGGGTCAAGGGAGGTAAGTACAGACTTGTTTTCTTTTTAGCAGGCAGGTAATGCACATCTATATATAAATAAAAAAAAGAGTTTGCCAGGCACCATTTGTAAGTATGTGTAATATCCTAAACTGATCATGAGTTACACCCTCTGGCTGTCTGGGCATGCTGAGAGTTATAGTTTTTCAACAGCTTTAGGCGGCCCCCTCCCCCCCTGCCCGGTGCTCTAATGGAGGATGGAAGGCTGTTATTACTATATTACGAGTGGTGTTCTACAACATTAATGTGGGATTTCATTTGTCATTCGCGATTATTTTTTTTGTTCCGCAGAAAGAACAGTGATTCATAATATCCTCTAATACATTTCATCTGCTCTCCCACTCTGTTCAGAACCATTTCATTTCTATTTTATCTGTGGTAAGGGATTAACCAGTTGTGTTCGCAGTTAGTGTCTTGAACATACATCATTTTTTTATTTATTTTTTTTATTTTTATTTTTTGGGGGGTGGGGGGCTGTTTTTTTGTTTTGTTCTTTCTCCTCCAGCTATTGCTTACATTAACAAATGAAAGTGCCTAAAGTATATTCACTATGTATCTGTATACTAAAGAAAAAAAAGAAAAAAATAAGTAAAACCTGTTGTAGTAATTTTTATATGCCTTTTTACCTCTGTGTACAAAAAATAAAAAAAAGCAAACAAAAACCTATACATACAAGTGTAATGATGTACATTTTTAGTTAACTTTTTTAATTGTTTCTAATATGGATGATCAATATAGTTACTGCTTTACCATGTAAATATAAATACATAATATGAAAACAAATGTTTGTCTTAAGTTACTTTTTAATGACAAATCTCAAAGTTTGGTGAACAATAAGTTTATGTACAAATGTATAGTAATTTTAGGTGCCTCTTCTATTGGCAACATGTATTGAAGTTGCAATAAAGTGTAAGCACTCCCAACTGAAATGATGTCTTTGTCATTTACAATACATTCACTTCCGTTAGTAGGTTTGGTAGGTGGACAAGAGAATTACAGGGTAACATTTTTAGGGGCCAGACAATGCAGTTTTCTGAAAAATCACAGTGAAATGGCCGCAACAGCGCAACTTGTGAACCCTCAGGACTGGTTCTCACAGCCAAAAAATTTGCAGAAAGTCCGCCCACACATTTGAATGTTCTGGCGAGCACTAGGACCACTCGGAAATGTGTTGTCTTATAGATGGCAATGCATTTTCAAGAGAATCCACAGAAATGTCTATTCTTTCTGTGGATGCCGGAATCTGGATTTTCACAGCAAAAACGTGTTGTGTGTACAATGCAGCAGAATCCCATTGGATGAGTCCCTATTGAGTTGATCCAGAGAAAGGCAAAAAACCCTCATACTAGAGGTAAAAATTCCTTTCCGACTCCAAATATGGCATCAGAATAAATTCCTGGATCAACGTTCTGTCCCTATAGATCTAGAATCCACCATGACCACTTCCTCATGCAGAGAGTTCCATAGTCTTACTGCTCTTACAGTAAAGAACCTCCGTCTGTGGTGGTGTAGAAACCTTCTTTCCTCTAGATGTAGAGGATGCCCCCTTGTTATAGATACAGTCCTGGGTATAAATAGATCATGGGAGAGATCTCTGTACAATCCCCTGATATATTTATACATAGTTATTAGGTCGCCCCTAACCCTTCTTTTTTCTAAACTAAATAACCCTAATTCTGATAATCTTTCTGGGTACTGTAGTCCTCCCATTCCCTGTATTAGGCTGCATTCACATCTCATTTTTGCAATACGGTTCCCATATCCGGTTTCAGTGAAAAACTGTATGGAACTGTATTGCTAACCGTATGTATAGACATTTCATAGAAAACCTTATGCCATCCGTAGCATCCAGTTACGGTTTTATCCGTTTTTTTTCCCCTGTACACGAAACCATAGTCTACGACTGTTTTATGTCCAGGTGAAAAACCAGATACAACCCGTATACTTTTTTTTGTAAATGGTGGTCTATGGGAACCGTACTGAACCTATGTATGTACGGTTCTATCCGGTTTGCACAATACGGTTTTGCAGTTCGCACACATGCGCAGTGCACGCCAAAAGTTCTTCCCACAAAGAGAACAAGAACGTTATTTAATTTAGCACAAAAAAAGCCGTATCTGTTTTTTTTTTCTTTCAAAAAACGTATTAAACCGTATGCAACCGGACATCCGTTGACGTTAGTGCCAGTTAGCACCTAATTAGCATATACCGAAAATAGCAGATTACGGCGGGACGGATCCGGGTACGGTAAGCATCAAACTGATCAGCATCCCCCGCACTACCAGCCAGTACTGCTCGTTAGTGCAGAGGGCGCAAGCTGACAGTTTTCCCTTTAAGCTCAGAAAACAGTCTAGTTGGAAACAAGACTATGCATAGTCTGTACTTAGCTTTGTGTATCAAAATGTCCATTTCTTCCAGAAACTGCACCATCCCTTGTATTTGGCATTGCAGTTAAAGGAATAGTCCACTTCATAAAAACTTATCCCCCTATCCAAAGACTCCGTCTCCCACCTTCTGAGAAGCACTTTTGCTGAGCCAATCACCAGCTGAGACTGGGTCCTGTCTTGGCCGGCGATTGGCTTAGCGGGTTGTCACTTCTGTTTAGCATCAGTGTGCCAGGCCTCATTAAGGAGATCGCAGAAGCTGGACACTTACCCCCTATCCTTTGGATAAGATTTTATTAATTGGAACGCCCTTTTGAGCTTCAATGAAAGGAATGGAGCTGAGCGGCAATACAGCACACAACCTGCGGATAGGTGAGGCACTGTTTTTGAAATAAAGCCGCCTTGCTTTCCTTATTGTATAAAACCCTTTTTAAGTTCTGTACTGTACTCCTAGCTTCCCATCGATATAACGTGAGCCTATTTGTCTTACTATAAGCCTCCCACATAAAATGTATATCCACATCACTTCAAGCAAGTTGTTTACATGGCAGTAAACACAATTGGAGGCATTTATCAGTGTGTTTCGAGCGTTTTTTTACCGTTGATTTGTCACTATTTAGGCGCAGCACTGCGCCTCAGGCTATTTTTTTGCACTTTTCGATTTACACCTTTTTTTTTTAAAGCGCGTACAGGCCAGATGTTAAGGGTTAGTCTTGTGCAGTGGTAATGAATTTATCAACTGCGACTGTTGCAAAAAAGTGTCTAAACCCACCATTAAGGCGCAATTCTACACCAGCCCAGACCTAGCGTAGTTTTTAGGTGTATGTGAAGAGTGAAATTTCAGAAAATGCATATCTTCCATAAAATGTATCGTAAATGCCCCCCTATATTCCTGCTGATGTCTTGTACTTGCTTAATCCTATAACCATCATGCTGATCCAAAGTTATCTGGCAGCGGCTCGCCTTGACTGCTTACATAATTAGGCTTTCTATTTCCTTTCGGATGGTCAAGTGTAAGGGCCAGCTGTCTGAACAATCACTTATCTTGTCCTTATATAGACTGGGGCTGGTACAGGGTTTCGTTCTACATACAACTTAATTTGTATCAAGTGGAGTCTTTAAGACCCCTCTAAAATTAAGAAGACTTGCTGAATTTAGATTGGAAAAGCAAACATCAACCTAGAAAACTGGTCTTACTGCTTAAAGTAATAGGAAAGGACAAAAGAGTTAAATTGTTTCCCAAATTCATATGACTCAATACATGGTGACGCTACTCTGTATTTGGTGGATCTACAGTCTCAATTCATAGGTGACATTTTTGATATAGAGTCAACAAAGAGTTGTATGCAACTGCAACTCATTTTTAAAATATCAGGTCTAGTAGTCAAAATGGATTAGTCCCATTGTCTGTATAACATGGCCAATCTACAGCATGCAAATGGAATTCTGCTCAGAAATCTGAGGGTATGCCCTTGTGCAACTTGATGATGCACAGACAAAGTAGCCTACAATTTGTAACCACAGTCACAATGTTAAATTTAGTGGTTTGTAAAATTTTCAGTCAGGGACAAAGCTCGGATACATTTGGAAAATGATCTGAATGTAGTCACTAAGTGACTAACCCCAAGCCATTACCTGTCTGAGCCATTACCATAACCTGGCAAGTCATTCTGACAGTTTTTGGACGTATACATACCTAGGAAATACAAATCCTAATGTGAACCCTACCTAATACTGTGTCCTACCATGTGTTAAAGAGTGCAGCTCAATGACGATATATAAAAAATAATAATTACTTCAGTGGAAAACAATTGTTTTAAAATCAACTGGTGCCAGAAAGTTAAACAGATTTGTAAATTACTTCTGTTTAAAAATCTTAATCATTCCAGTACTTGTCAACTGTTGTATACTTCAGAGAAAGTTCTTTTCTTTTTTTTATTTCTTTTCTGTCTGACCACAGTGCTCTCTGCTGACACCTCTGTCCATGTCAGGAACTGTCCAGAGCAGGAGCAAATCCCCACAGCAAATCTATCCTGCTCTGGACAGTTCCTGACATGGACAGAGGTGTCAGCAAAGAGCACTGTGGTCAGACAGAAAAGAAATTCAAAAAGAAAAAAAAACTTACTCTGGAGCATACAGCAGCTGATACGTACTGGAAGGATTAAGATTTTTATATAGAAGTAATTTACAAATTTGTATAACTTTCTGGCACCAGTTGATTTAAAAAAATGTTTTATCAAATCATAGCTCATCTCACACTGAACTGCTCTGGGCTGTGTGTAGCTGAGTGAGGAAGTTCTCCCCTGTATGGCTACAGATGATGTCACGTCTGCTGGGGAACGCCCCTTCCCAGTCTGTGAATCTGACTGAGCAGAAAATACGGAGCAATGTCAAGGTAGAAAACTAAAAAAATTATAAAAGTAAAGGCAGGGGGGTGGTTTATCATGAGGAGGGCAGTGAACTGGGGATTATAAAATTTAACAAGATCATGACAGGTACACTTTAAAGATTCATTCTATATCAACAATGGCTGAGCAGATACTCTAGGAATAATCTGAGAAATAGAGAAATGTGTATTGTGATGGATTTGCTATTTTTTTTTCACCAAACACTAAATGGATAATTCCACCAATCCTATAGAATTCCCTCCCTACCTTGTTTTTTTATTCCTGGATTTCCTGTGCAGCTGTGTTATATATCGTCTGGGTGTTGATGAGATTTACACACCTTATATTACTGTATATCTGTTCCGAAGTTAAATGTGTCAACCAGGCTTTTTGGCATCCAACTTAAGGTTAGAACAAGCCAGCCAATTCGGAGCCGTGCCGTACCGTACCCAGAGAAGAGAAAATGGATCCATCAGAACAAGATACGGATCAGTCAGGTCAACTCAGCATATATTGTACTTTTCTACATTTCCTTCTCCTTTCAGCTTTTACTACCTCCTCAACACAACTGCTCAGGAATACTATATATATATATGACCCTAGTTGTATTATTCATACTCTGCAGTCATATTGCATTTTTTAGCACGATTTTCCAATTTAAAAAAAGGTTTGCAACAAATTTGTGATTTTTTCACCAACCACATTTTGAAAGTGAAGAAAATAATGGTTTGAGTCTTCAAGACACATCATTTTGGTCACATTTATTACGAAAAAATGTCTAAGTAGTGCAAATCTTGACCCAAATCTTTGCCTGGTAGAATTTTATTCTCTAACAGCTGGGCGGTTCAATATGTGCCAAATTTAGGAGGCCTGCATCTTCTAGAACATTCCATCACTGCAATAGGATCCTTGGGTCTGATGATGAGATCAGGACAATCTCGACAGGCGTTATCCTTTACAACAATAAGGAAGAACTTCAAATTGGGGGAGATTTAGCAAAACCTGTGTAGAGGAAAAGTTGACCAGCTGCCCATACCAACCAATCAGATCCCTTTCATTTTTGAAAAGGCCTTTGAAAAATGAATATATACACAGAGAGACACAAAGCGCCCCTAGTGAAGTATGTCAAGCACAGGTGTGCTATTAAAGGGTACAAACACTCACCCTGTGATGTTGCGCTAAGAGCACAACACCTACAAGCGTATGTAGGTCCTGCCGCTCAGTTCCCTCCGATCGCAGTGGTATCCTGGTCCGCTAGTGAATAAGCAAAAAAGGAGAAAGGGAAAAACTGGAACTTTTTAAAAAGCGCCGGACCCTGTCCAGGAGTAAGTCAGACCAAGTGGATTAAAATAACGTATTTATTCAAGGCACACCTCTACGCGTTTCTGGCCCGGAATCTGATTGGTTGCGATGGACAACTGGTCAACTTTTCCTCTACACAGGTTTTGACAAATCTCACCCTTTATGCTTTAGCCCAGATTGTGCAGCGCTTCTGTATGCAGTATTTTCTGCTATCTGTGCATTCATCTTGTGGCCCACACTAGTATTGTGCCTAGTCAGCACATCACAATCCGGTGAGAGCAGAAATGTAACTATAGGGGTGCAGAGGTAGCAGTCGCACCAGGGCACTGGTGCCTAAGGGGGCCCCAAAGTACATCTGTCCCATAAGAGACCAGTATTATAATTGGCACATGGGGCCCTGTTGCATATTTTGCCTCGGGGCCTAGAAGCTACGCCTCTTGGTGAGCAGCTTATGTTTTGCCACCCCCTAATGATCTGGTGAGGCCATATGGTGCACTCTTTGACAACCATTGGCTGTCCTGGCATGCTGAGAGTTGTAGTTTTGCAACAGCTGAAGGGACACTGTTTGGAAGACACTCATTTCAAGTGAGTTTAAAGAACTAAGTAGCTACAGGTACAGCTATAGAAACATATAGGAAAGAAATAGTTTTGTGATATAGAGAGGTTTTTGTGTATCTTATTTTAGTGGTTGTGTCTCATTCATGGTTTGTTTAGTCAATGAAAAAAGAGACCACTGTGGTGACCATGGGGTGTTGCAGTGTAGGTAGCGGGCTCTGATGGAATTAACCCTGGGAGCTTGTTAACCCCTAGTGTTCGTGACGCCAGGATGTGGTTGTTTTGGTATAGGGCACCGTCGACAACCAGCCCAAAAACGGCATGCAATGAATGAAGGTCCACAGCAAGGATTTGAAGCAACTTGAACTTTTACTTAGAATTAGTGGATAAGGCTACGATTCCACTTGGGTTTTTTTCTGGCAGTTTTTGGAATACTGCCACTGCAGTTTTTGAGCCAAAGTCAGAAGTGGATCCATAAGGGAGGAGAAGTATAAGTCCTTCCTTTATATGTCCTATTCCTTTTGAATACACTTCTGGCTTTGGCTCAAAAACTGCAGTGGCAGTTTTCCAAAAACTGCCGGAAAAAAAAACAAGTGGAAGCTTAGCCTAACAGTCTTTACAATTAGGCAGTTTCCACAGAGGTAACCGGGACACAGGGAACCTCTCAGGCTTGCTTGGACTTGTAGTTATTGTGATAATGCAGCAGGCCACTGTGCTACTAGTATTACTTTAGCTGAGTAGTAGTCACTTGATTTGTAGAAGTAGTTTTGACTTACAGTTCAGAAGTGGCTGCTGGTCTTTAGGATTTGGCCTAGCTGAGATGAACTTGGATAGTACAGGACTTTGTGTTTTCTTCAATGCCAGGAACTAAGAGAGTGAATATACAGACTACAGCCCCTTATATACTAGGGGGCTGGACTAAAGCCCATTGGTAGCTGGTTGCCTGGGGTACCTGTGCCCTTGGAACTCTAGGTATATCATGTGACTGCAGGTCACATGACCAAGGAAGGTCCTATACATTTTATACAATCTGTACAACTTTATACATAATGACATTCTCAGTAGAACACATACAACAAATGTACATAGTGAATATATAATGCATTAAACACCATATAGCCTAGAGATAACCCTGCAGGAGAGCCCTGTGGACCTTAGAGACTCTTCCTGAGGGGACTTAAGGACTGTACAGAACTATGTTCTGTATGGGGACACCACAAACCCCCTTACTTAATGAAAGTCGCCCTTGACTTCTGTCCCCTTAGAGAGAGGAGCAAAATGGACACTGGGCCGTATGCAGTCCTGAAGCATTACGCAACGTCCAATTTCAGGTTGATGAACAGGAAAATAATGAAGTAATGATGATAGTCTCTGTACACTTTAAAATGTCCATACATGCTCTGTAACTTTACCGAACAGGATGACATTGGATAACTGTAGGACTTGCTTAAGAGAAGGATTCATTTAAAGTTAGGATAAGGCATCCTTAAGAATACAACCATGACTATGGTAACATTACTTTATTTTTTACAACAATGCCCCTTTTTTTTTCCTCTTTTAGTGGGTATACCTTATATTATGCACCTCTAATGACTATGCATGTATCAGACTATACATCTTTAACTGACTGGAACATTTTGTTATGTCTAAGGCGTCACATTTTACGAGTACTATGACATATCTGACTACGACTGACATTTTGACTGACTATCAGAATTTTACTGACATTTAGAATATTGGACTGTTACATTTAGTATGTATGGTGACGGCAATGCTTATACATACACCTGACATTATATCACTGTTTACTTTTGTTGTTAGATATATTATACCACTGTTTATTCTTGCTGTTAGACACTGGTTGCGGATTGGGTTGCCTGAGTCTTTCTGCCCAATGCCTTGGCTACTAGAGTCTATCGGTACTACACACTTACCCCTAGAACACTTTATTCTGGATAACATTTAACATTCTTTTACCTTACTTTGTGTACGTGCACGTGCATTTGGTTAGCTACAGGAATACCTTCTGGCCAGTAAAGTACCCTGGACACGCAAAGACAAGAAGAAATTACATTAGTTACATGACATTTTAGTGACTAACAGTGGTGTGGACTGATATAGGAAGGTTACAGTCCTTAAAGGAGTACTCTAGTGCAGAGTATTCCTGCTCCGTCCTTCCCGGGCTGCAAAATAAATGAAAATAAACCATC
This sequence comes from Hyla sarda, assembly GCF_029499605.1. Taxonomy (NCBI): domain Eukaryota; kingdom Metazoa; phylum Chordata; class Amphibia; order Anura; family Hylidae; genus Hyla; species Hyla sarda. The sequence goes on from NC_079191.1 coordinate 388,215,963, forward strand.
ACTCACCTTCCTGGGTTCCCGCGGAGCGTCACTACAGCTGATCGGTCCTCCGGTCCATCTCCTTCATACTTCCGCGTGAACGAAGCGTCACATAGCGCTCAGCCTATTATGGGCCGGCGCAGAAGATCGCGGCCGGCAATAGGCTGAGCGCCATGTGACGCTTCGTTACACCCAGAAGTATGAAGGAGATGGACCGGAGGACCGATCAGCTGTAGTGGCGCTCCGCGGGAACCCAGGAAGGTGAGAGATGGTTTAATTTCATTTATTTTGCAGCCCGGGCAGGACGGAGCAGGAATAATCTGCACTAGAGTACTCCTTTAATGTACATTTGACTGAAGATTTGCGATGGATGTACATGACTTTTGTACTTGATGTGTACTGTATTTATGTGTGTACACTATCGAAGTCAGTCTTGATATCTGTTGTGTTAGGCGTTAGTGTGAAGGTGGTTTTCTCGTCTCTCCCAGAGGAGCTGGGACAACACCTATGTGGCATCACTAGAGCACCTTTATACAATTCTGTACTTGTGTACAGCAAACCATTTACACTTTATTACATTCTATTATATATAACCTTGATTACTTAGAGACACAAGGGTTAAGTACTACTTGCAAGATAACTGAGATGATCAGATCAGGTTCCCCTGATATTCTGAGTGCAAAATGGTGCACAAAATATATTACTTTTACCACACATACAATAAAGTTCATGTATGGCTCAGTGGTCCCAATACATTATGGAGTCTCTGGTTAGGATTACAGCCATAGCCGGCACAAGACTTAATATAATCTCCTCAGGCAAGGAGTCTCTCAGCCAAAGCCGGGTGCAAAACTTACGAAATGGGTTGCTTTACAAACGGTAGAACTTCTTGACAAAGTCTTGTCAGGCACTTGACTTGAACGTTGCATTATGAAAATAAACCTGAAACAATAGAAAAGTACTTGTGTACAAAACAGTTAGTTACATATCAGGCACAGTCATTGTACACAATTTACATATGGACTCTTCTTCCGTCCCAGCCTCACCTGTCGGTGTGCTTCCTGCTTAGTGACATGAATCTGGGAGCACGAGGCTGGGTTCCCTCCAGGGGATGAACATGGATGTTCCAGGCTGCATTTGTCAGCCGAGACTGTGCAATGGTCGGGCTAACAGTGACCACCACACTTACTTCTGCGGCTGATGCCACTGGAACAACTATAGGTGCTGGTTGATTCGGCCAAACCTCCTTAGGTGGAGTAGGCTGTGGCACATCCTTCAGTGCCTGATGATTAGGCCACACCTCCGGGACTGGAGTAGGCCTAGGCACATTAGTTGGTGCCCGGTGATTAGGCCACACCTCCTCAGGAGGAGTGGGCCTGGGTACATTCTCTGTAAGAGAAGATGTAGAGCTGGACCTCTTAAGAAATCTGGGACCCATGATGAGTGCCTCAGACAAATTGATGTCTTTCTTATGTGCGGTATCTGGAAACCTCTTTGGCCTAATTCCATGGGGATCTGCGTCCCAGTCGTCCGATGAGAAATACGTGGAGGGCAGTTGAGTAGGGTTCTTGGGCCTGGTAATGGCTGCTGCCCATTCTCCACGCAGACTCCTCCCCGGGGTATATTCCACTATTTCACCCTTCTCCAGAGAGTGGACTGCTGGAGGAAGATAGTCCCTTTGAACTGCTTTTCTGTTTACAAGTATAGTACCTCCATGCCGCCAGTCCTGGAGGGTGCAAAGCCCCGTACACGATCAAACTTGATGACAGTGGCATGTCGGCCTCCAAGGGTGGCTCACCCTCCTGTTGGTAGTCCAACTTACAAATATAGAGGGCCTCCAGCCTTTTTGTATCCTGCTGTTGCTCTATCTGCACTTCATAGGGCAACTGCTTGGGCCGATACTTTTTTCTATGTTGGGCTTTCAGCTTCTCTATAATGGCGATTATTTCGGCTTCTCTGCGGGCACTTTCGGCCTGTGCTGTGGGGACTGGTGGATGGGACTTCCCTAGCAGGGGAAGAACATGATCCCACATGAACTGAATGAGCGCAGGCTCATCTCCGAACACCCATCTAGGATGAGGGGGTGACTGCAGGCGTGCGCTGTCTGGAGCAGGCTTCGGTGCTGGGGGCTCCCTATCTGGGCTAGAGGAGTAGGAAGGCGTGGAAAATGCAGCCTCGGCCAGCGTACTCACATCTGACTCCTCGGTTGCGATCTCAGCCCAGGATCCCCAGGATCTATGGTGAGGAGACAGTCTCACCGGCGATGCTGCTGAAGACTGCAGTGATTCCCCTTTTGGGGTAGCTGGCCATTCATCGTCCTCTGGAAGTGGGGGCAGTTTGCAGGCCTCCTTGGCCCCAAGGGACAATCGCTGCAAACAGTCAGCTAGGTTGTGGAATAGATGCGCAGCAGCCGCGGCAACTTTCCGCTGCTCTGGTGCCATCTTGCTGCTCTCTCCATGTGCTCCGGTGGGCTCCACCATGACTGTACACCTCTCTGCCATCTCCGGACTGAAGAGCACTGGCCGCATGGTCTCTTTTATAAGAGGCTTCGACAAAATGGTGGCCGGCAGGAAGGACGTCATCGGTGCAGCGCTGACTTCCTGTCCCCTGGCAACAACAAGCCAATCACAATAGTTCCACTTTGGCATAGAGACAGATACATGATGTCCACGCCCAGGGGCGGGGCGCAGACCAGCGCGGATCATTTTGGCACGCTTCTCGGGTTCTTCCTTAACCCTTGCAGGTACAATCTGTAATGGAGCACGTAGCATGGCTTTGGACCAAATTTTACACATGACAACAATACAGTATTCTTCACCTCCCCCCTTACTTTTTCCAGCGCCCCGGCAAAGCAATGTCCTGTACACTTTGGGCGCAATTTCGGTCACAGCTTGCGACAGCTTCGGATAATTTTACAATCAAAGTTCTGAATAGGGGGAGGACTAGTGGCTCTTGCAATAATGGTATACACCCATTTTCTTGTTGCGGGTGGCCTGGTGGTTGAATAGTTAAAGGCACACACCCGGCCTAAATCTGAAGGCTTACCAAAGTGGACCAGAAGCAAGAGACATATGTTTTGGGCAGTAGACAGTTAGGCAGTCTGTCTGGACATGCTGGGAGTTGTGGTTTTGCAACAGCTGGAGGCACCTATGTTGGCAACCACTGGTACTGACCACGGCATTTATTGGGTTAAAGGGAATCTGACAGCTTGTTCACCCGCATTATACCCCATACATAGGGTTATAGTGCTAGTGAACATGAGTAAAACAATATTTTACTCACCCTGATAGGTGGTTCTGTTAGTGAGATAGAGCTCCCTGTGCTAACATGCAAATTAGATCTTTCGTCTAATGGAGACGGGAGCCAGCAGGAAGATGGGAAAAGAGTGGTGGGGATGCTCGCAATGCCAGCTCCCACCTCCATTGCACAAAAGAGCTAATTTGCATATTAGCAACAGGGGCTCTATCTCACTAACAGGACCACCGATTGGGGTGAGTAAAATATGGTTTTACTCATGTTCACCATGTGTATAGGGTTTTGTGTGGGTGCGCAAGCTGTCACATTCCCTTTAAAGCTGCCAGTCACGGCACCTACCGTAGACCCCGGGATCCTGTGATTGATAGCTGGCTCCCACCAATCTCCTGATGTGCAATCTCCTGATGTGCATCCTGCAGAACCTAAGATAGGCAGGATGTATGGGTATGTCCTGTTGCGGGAGCATACCCACTGGAAGGATGTACCCATACATCCCAGGGAGGGAAGAAAACAGTAGATCACAGAACCTGTTTGTCTCTGCTGCAATGTTTGATCAGAATTGCTCACTTCAATTTAAATTCCAGTTTCCAAGAAATTGCAGAATAATAAATACATTTCCCTTGTGGAGCCTTTTTTTCTTTAAAGCTTCGCGGTTTGTGCTGTAGACTTCTCCCTCATTCTAATTCACTAACAGGAAGTTCTCTTTATTGTAAGCCATGTTGTAGATACAGTGGAGCTGCAGGTCATCACAGCCACTATTTCTACAATCATTGCATTCCTTCTCTCTACCCTGACAGTACTATGCAACTTCTGAATCTATGCCAAGGCGACTCTAATTATAGGAAATTATTAACCAGCATGTTCCCTCTATAGACATAAAGACCGCTTGTAATTCCATTTGAGTATCTATCTAAATATCTATCTCATGGAAAAGATCGCAACACACGTAAAATTCCATAAAGTGCAGTGTTTATTGTGTCCTCACAACATAAAGTGCGACGTTTCTGAGGCCTCTCGCCTCCTTTCTCAAGCATAGTGGACGACGGCTCTGTGTGTGGAGCGGTCGCCCGATTTGGACTTTTCAGGCCCAAGGCCTGATTATTAAAATCCTATATGTGTATTATAATTGTAACTGTGTAATGTCTTATCCAAGACATGAGTGAGAGGTCATTCAGACTGTGTTTTGTGTATTGCATTTTATTGGGGGGTCTGGCTGTTTGTTTACATCTCCTTTGAAGTCAAAGGCTTTTTTGAAGTCATGCACTCTGGTCCCATCATATAATCAAACAGATAAGGGGCCAGGAAGAGAGAAGACCCCCTGGTGGGGATCAGAGGGGAGGGGGGAATGGAGTCTCCCTCCCAAGAAAGCAGATATGATATTTAAAAATGCTAGACTCAGGGTTGTTGAAGGCTGTGCAACAAGCTGACAAGAGCATCCTAAGAACAAATGGAACTCTCATGGACTGATACCATCATGCTGTAAGAACTTCATCTTTTGTTTTCTGAACTTGTCTTGCAAAACTCTTTTATATATTGTTATACCTGTATGTCATTTGTTCCTGTATTTTTATATATATATAGCACTGTGATACCTTTTATAAGATTAAATGTTAATCAGCTCTGGTCTTTGATCTCTAAATATATGAGCTCACCTTTCTGAAGGTAGCTCTGGTGGAAACACGTTTATCTAAGGGTTAATTTGGTGACTTGCTGGGACTTGTAGTGGATACCCAGAGGTCTGGCGGCTTTAACCCTTGCACCATCACACTCTCTCTAGTGTCTTGGCTGGACCGATAGGGTGTGATCGTGACAGGACTAAAGTCGGCATGCCGGTGACCCGTCCGGGCATCTAAGTATGCTACAATATGGACACCTACCTGCCTCTGGATAATAGGAGGTGCTGCTAATATGAAATAACCCTGGTTCTATGAAAATTACCCCGTAATGAAGCTGATGCCCGACAGCAAGATGGCAGATACGAGCACAGATGGCCTGGACGAAGCACAAACGAATGAGCTACACAACCGCAATGTTGTATTCCTATTGGCTGTGGTGATCCGGCCTCCTCCTGACGCTGGCACGGGTCTTTTACCCGACACCTGCGCAGTGTCTTTTAACCACGCTAACGTGGCTACATATATATTATACTACAGGTACAGTGGTGAGTGTCCACCCCCGGCAATAAATATTGTTTTTAATTTTACACTATGCACTGGCACTTTTATGGAGTAATGCTCCTCTTAAATTGGCACTTTTTAAATACTTTTGCACAATTGATGTTTGGATGTATAATTTATATATCTTGATGTGTTTATATTGTAATATTTGTACTTGATGGATTTATTGATTGTATACTGTTTAGGGGCTATTTAAACACCCCCACTTCATTCACTCACTATGCTTGAGAAAGGAGGTGAGAGGCCTCAGAAACATCACACTTTATGTTGTAAGGACACAATAAGCACTGCACTTTATGGAATTGCTGCAATCTTTTCCATTGGATTTAAAGTTTGATTCCCTGACCAGGAACCCGATGATGGCAGGCACCTTATACGTTGGTCTTTTGGGCGGATGTGCTGCTTATTAGGATTTCTAAATATCTCATATACAGTACAGACCAAAAGTTTGGACACACCTTCTCATTCAGAGTTTTCTTTATTTTCATGACTATGAAAATTGTATATTCACATTGAAGGCATCAAAACTATGAAGTAACACATGTGGAATTATATACATAACAAAAAAGTGTGAAACAACTGAAAATATGTCATAGTCTAGGTTCTTCAAAGTAGAGCCACCTTTTGCTTTCATTACTGCTTTGCACACTCTTGGCATTCTCTTGTTGAGCTTCAAGAGGTAGTCACCTGAAATGGTTTTCACTTCACAGGTGTGCTGGTGTGGAGGAGGAGGTGTGATGGTGTGGGGGTGCTTTGCTGGTGACACTGTTGTGGATTTATTCAAAATTGAAGACATACTGAACCAGCATGGCTACCACAGCACACACACACCAAAAATTATAGATGTGAGGGTGCAGGCTGCTTATGGACCCCGAATCCTGGTCCAAGCAATACACAAACGAATAGGCAGCAGCATTCCAGTCTTGTGAAAACATGGTGGTCTTTATTCAGGCATAAACGTGTGCAACGTTTCGGTTTGCTCACCAAGCCATTATCAAGCATCATCAAGCATCAATGCCAGCCATATTTTGGGTCAAACTGGTGGTGACCTCTCCTTTTTACACGTTCCATCTACAAATGATCTACAGAGAAGGTATGAGGCCGAATCAAAAAAGCTACTATCATTGGAGCTTCATTTAACTACACTGCGTGAATATCATAGATGCCAGTGTATACCACGTGGTATGAGATCCCAACCACATGACAACTCCTTTTCTCATGATATGAACTTCAGAGCCAAGTAGGAGAAAATCTCAAATAAATATTCCTTGGATTTAATCCTGCTACCGTTGGAATTGATACAAAAGGACATTGAAGTTATTACTCACAAGGTCAAAAATCTGGGAGAACAAGAAAAAGACTATCTACCTGAAGGGGACTTTGACAAATTCATGGGAAAACAAAATGTTTTTTTAATAAAAATTCAGACAAGAGCAAGAAGATACTATGGGGCAAAGATGGGCAAGAGATGCCAATGATTACTCTAGTGGTAAAATATACCAATGGGGAGCTCAATTTTCTGGCTCCAAGAGAACTTTTAAAAATATGCTAAAGCTGGTGCAAATCGTACTAATTCTGATAACAGTGACTCTAATGTGTCTACCACTAATCATGCTTTTTTAGGAACACAAGACTTTGCCACAGGAAACCAACTCAACAAGGAGGTCACAGACACAAGTGGTCCTGTCTGGACCTGAGGCCAGCGACAGAACAACTAGACCAGTCAACCAAAGATCAACTTCAAGAAACGATAGAAAAGACACATCTCGTGGTAAATATCTCGTCAATTTCTTTATGTATTGCTCAAGTGGATTTGTTGCAATTTATAAAAGGACTTAAGCTCAAACTTTGGATCTCTGGTAGAGTCAAGATCAATATGCCAGACGCTAATGCTATGTTCGAAGGTTTTTTGCTATCTGACACAGACATTAGAGTTATGAGTGATTTTTCTCCTAATGTTGCTTCACCATTCATTGATACTTACTAATTGTTACGCTATGCGCTTCGGCCTCACACGCTGGCCGTGAGCGTATGGTCCCCTTACCTTCTGCTGCCGACAGGGCTGGGAATCGCACTGCGGGACGCACCCGCATGCGAGCCCCAGTCCGTCACTCTCTGGGTGTTTCCCCTGCCTCTGCTTCCACCTTTCTGCTCCGGCGCATGTGTCCCCGTCCCTTAGGGCGCGCGCGTGCCGGAGCTTTAAGATTTAAAGGGCCAGTACGCTCATTAGTGTAACCACCTGTGTCTTGTTGATAAATTCCTCCACCCTCCTCAGTTCTTTGCCAGATCTTTGTTGCCTTGTACCCTAGAGAAAGTGTTCCATTGTATTGCCTTGCCGTGTACCAGATCTCCTGCTCTTGTGACCTTGACCTTGCTTCTCTGCCGCCTGCCTACTGAACTTCTGCTACGTCCCGACTATGCTACTGTGCTGCCTGCCCGGACCTTCAGCTATCCTGACTATGAGTTGTCTCATCCCTTCTGTGCTTCGCATCTCCTCAGCCGCCTGTGTGGTCGAGCTGTTGCCGGGGGTTACGACCTGGGTGTCGCCTGCAGCAGCAAGCCCATCCTGCTTTGCGGCGGGCTCTGGTGAAGACCAGCGGCACCTTAGACTCCATTCCCTGGCACGGTCCGAGTCATCTGCCACACAGGTCCAGCGGATCCACATACACCGGAGTTCCTGTCTTCAGAAACGTGAGTGTTACACTAATTATTGTTAAAAAAGACATAGCTAAACTAAAAAACTCTGTTACCAGGTTTGCTCATCCCAACATGACACATGACCAGCTTATTGCATTAACCGGACTTGCATTAAAACTTAGTGATGTATCCACTTTGTAAGAAGCTGTCAACTGATCCAAAATGGAACATTAGTCGTCATATAGAAGGGGTGTTGCAGCGTGCATTGGACTCAGGTATTATAGATCAGAAACTATATGATTACTTGTTTGTCAAATATCCCTTAACACCTTTACTGTACTTGCTGCCTAAAATCCATTACATTAAAGGATCTGCCCGGTTGACCGATTGTCTCCGGGCGTGAGTCACTCACCAGCCACATCTCAATCTTTCTTGACAAAATCCTGAGACCCTACGCGTATAATGCAAGATCCTATATTAGAGACACGGGGGATTTTTAAAACAAAATTGCCAATCTCAGAGTTCCACACAATGCCATTCTTGCATCATTGGATGTGGTCAGCCTGTACACCTCCATCCCACATGATGGGGGGTTGTACAGGCTATCAGATCCATGATAACACCTGATTTTACAGCTGAAAAATCATCTTTCATCATTGAACTATTGAAGCTGGTCTTAACCCACAATTATTTCTCATTTAACGATACCTACTATGTCCAATTTGTGGGTACAGGTATGCGCACAAATGTGGCACCCACGTACGCCAACATGTTTGTTGCCCATGTGGAAGAAAGGTGCATCTATGTGTCTCCCCACTTTGGCCATGTGCTAAAGTGGTGGAGATACATTGATGATATCTTCCTAGTGTGGACAGGGACCGAACAACAGCTACATGAGTTCCATCAGTCCTTGGAACCCATGGTCGACGGGATACAGTTCACACATGCACATTCATACAGTGAGGTTCAATTTTTGGACACAAAAGTATCGATATTGGATTAACATTTAGCAACTGACATCTTAACTAAACCCACGGATGTGAATTCCATACTAAGATATGACAGCCACCATCCACAAAGTATGATACGGTCACTTCCGATCAGTCAAATGATAAGGGAGAAAGGTATCATCAGTAGGGATGATAACATTGACCAGGCCCTTGATAAGATTGTTCTCACTAAGATGGTATCCACAACAACTACTTATCGAGCAGTAAAAACAAAATTAAATCAATGGATAGAATGCGATTTTTACAGTCTAAGCCCAAGAAAAAAGTCTCTAATATACTGAGAAAGCATTGGCATATCCTTTAGAATGGACATGATCATGTCCCTGAATTTAATAATGTTCCATTAATGTCATTTAGACGGTCCACTAATCTTAGGACCCTTCCCTTGCCGCGAGTGCGTAAATTGTGCGCATATGCAAAAAGGGAATTCATTTGTTCATCCTACCACTGAAAAAAAGTACCCTTTGAAATTTTATTTAACGTGAAATAGTGATTACATTGTGTATGTCTTGCAATGTCCCTGTAAGCTTCTTTATGTGGGAGAGACCACTTGGGATGCAAAAACCATTCTCAATCAGCATAGGTATACTATTCGCAAAAAACACACTGACCTGCCGCTCCCTAAACACTATATGGAGTGGGGTCATAGTAAAAAAGATCTACAGTTTATGTTGATTGATCATGTACCAATACCAAAATGCGGCAGGAATCGCACTGCTATGCTAAAGAAACGCGAATTATGGTGAATTTACCATCTTAACACTTTAAAACCACATGGCCTCAATGTAGACTTTATAATATCACATGACATTTGTAATGCTTGAACTTATATTTATGAGCGTAAGACATACCTTGTCTTTGTAAGATGTTACTAGTAACTGTATTTTAACTTTTATCTTTTTATCTTTCTCACAGAGATGGGCTCGGAAAGAGGACATATCACTCACTAAAAAACATTGCCATTAGAAAATTCTTCAGTGCCAAGCATTGTCCCATAATAATAATATTTATGTTTTATAATACACTAATTGATGTTGATGCCATTATACGGGGATATCATTGTGCAATTATACTGTGTGCCCACTTCTCCATTAGGTACTGTGTGCACCCCTGTCCCACTGACCTATTATGAAGATGGGGGGCGGGTAAAAATGGGGTATATGTCTATGAATTTGTGACGGTTTTCCACTGCACTCCATATACGTCTGTGCTAGATCAATGTCAGGAGAGAGCTGTGGGACAGTTTAACCTAAGATCCCCTAGTTAATATGGTGTCCATGAAACTGTGACTATGAGTGAATATGCGCGCACCACTAGCGACCTGCTCCCTAGCAACATGCCACATAATGCATCACATGATGTATCACATGTCACTGCTAGACATAATGTCACATCTGGTTTTGCTGCCCGCAACCCGGAAGAGACAGTGTGATGGCGTTCTCATGTATCCACACGATTATGTTACCGGCATGGTGAGTGATCATGTTCTGCTCATCTCATTATTCCTTGAGTATATGCACATGAGCACTTTTTGAAATTTTTATAAGTATGTTTATGTATTAATTATATATGCATTGAAATGTAAGATATGATGCTAGATGGCCGTTTTTTGATATGCATCTCTTAATTACACTTTATGTATATACGATCATGTTTTTTCACAATATTTATGCACTGATTGTTTTATTAATTGATGGGTCCTGCATGACCATAAATATCCACTGTTTTCTCTATTTGATGCTTGATAATGGCTTGGTGAACAAGCCAAAACGTCGCACACATTTATGCCTGAATAAAGACCACCATTTTTTTCACAAGACTGGAGTGCTGCTGCCTATTCACAAGACTGGAGTGCTGCTGCCTATTCATTTGTATCCATCTATCTTTCTATCTATCTCATATCTAACTATCTATACAAGCAAAATAATTACAGTAGCACACTGCTAGCACAAAGCTATATTTGAAATATAACATGTTTAACTTAGCAATACTGCTATATTGAAAACTAGAGGTTCTTAGCTTACCATTTGGCCAAATAGTGTGTACCATTCCACCATGATAAGGTGACCTCTTTGGGACAGACCCTACACTATGAATATGTCTCTCACAGGCTAGCAATGAGCCTCAATTTCTGGGCATGTAAGGTCTGGCACATCCCTCACCTAATGAAATGGGTGGGGTGCACGTTTTGATAAATGTGTATGAAATAGGTAAACAGGTGAACGTTGCTGTAGCTGAACTACAAAATACAAGCAAAAGAATTACAGAAGCACACTGCTAGCACAAAGCTATATATGAAATATGGCATGTTTAACTTAGCAATACTGCTATTTTGACAAATAGAGGTTCTTAGCTTACCATTTAGCCAAGTAGTATTTACCATCCCGCCACGATAAGATGTTGAGTTGTGCACCCCACCCATTTCATTAGGTGAGGGATGTGCCAGACCATACATGCCCAGAAATTGAGGCTCAGTGCTAGCTTGGGAGAGGCATATTCATAGTGTAGGGTCCGTCCCAAAGAGGTGACCTTATCGTTGTGGGATGGTACACACTATTTGGCCAAATGGTAAACTAAGAACCTCTATTTTTCAATATAGTAGTATTGCAAAGTTAAACATGTCATATTTCATATATAGCTTTGTGCTAGCTGTGTGCTGCTGTAATTCTTTTGCTTGTATTTGTAGTTCAGCCGCAGCTGCGTGCACCTGTATACATATTTCATACAATAGTTGTGTATCAAATGTGCTGACCAACTTCTAACTATCTATCTAAATATCAATCAATCTCTCATATCTAACTCTATCTTATCTATCTCATATTTATAACTATCTATCTAATCTATCTCATATCTATCTATCTCATATCTATCTATCTCATATCTATCTAAATATCTATCAATCAATCTCTCATATCTAACTCTATCTTATCTTCTATCTCATATTTATAACTATCTATCTATCTCATATCTATCTATCTATCTCATACTGTATCTATCTATCTATCTCATATATATCTAAATATCTAGAAAGTTCATAAAAAGCAGCACATCCAGAATAGTGGAATGGGTGCAAGCCTATTGAACCTCGGTGCTCCGGTTCTTACTAAATATGCAATGGATAAAGGCAGCACACCACGATGATATAATCCAAAACTGTGAATTTATTCCATGATGTAGAAAACAACGTTTCGGCGATCTCTCACCGCCATTTTCAAGACTTGAAAATGGCGGTGAGAGATCGCCGAAACGTTGTTTTCTACATCATGGAATAAATTCAAAGTTTTGGATTATATCATCGTGGTGTGCTGCCTTTATCCATTGCATATCTAAATATCTATCAATCAATTTCTCATATCTAACTCTATCTTATCTATCTCATATCTATAACTATCTATTTATCTAATCTATCTAATCTATCTCATATCTATCTCATAACTATTTATCTATCTATCTCATATCTATCTATCTATCTATCTCATATCTATCTATCTATCTATCTATCTATCTCATATCTATCTATCTCACATATCTATCTATCTCATATCTATCTATCTCATATCTATCTATCTCATATCTATCTATCCCATATCTATCTATCTCATATCTATCTATCTCTTATTTATCTATCTATCTATCTATCTATCTCATATTTATCTATCTATCTCATATTTATCTATCTATCTCATATCTATATATCTATCCAGCTGACATCACCAGGGAGGATGTAAAGGGTTGCAGAGGTCAAATCTTTTCCTACATATTTCCCACATATTGATATGAATAATGTGTGTAACCTGCTAATAAATAAAGCTGCCATACAGTATAGCACATTCATTATCAGTTCTAGTTTAAACATGTTTTACTTTAATTTTACATTATTTTCCAAAACAATATATAAAATATATTTTTAATTAATATGAAATAATAAATATAAAATCATATATAAATTATCTTTTTAATTAATATAAACCTGGAAAAATAATTTGGCGACTGATTCTGATTTAGAGAAGTTATATAGGTTCATCTTGTCAATACCAAGAAAACATGGAAGTTTGAGGGAAAGATTCCGGAGGACAAATCCTAAATACCTGTGCACTGCTGGCAGCGGTGATATAGCAGGCTCCCTTTTTGTCTTGCTGCAGCTTTACTACATTTTACAAGCAGCTGACAGTCCTAACTCTGTTTTTGGCACCATGTAAGATATAGAAGGTCAGTGATGTGATGATAATTCCAGAGTCAGGGAGTTTCCAGCAGGTTGCATTATATATAAGACCTCTCAGACATAGAAGTGAAGAGCACATGTCTATGTTAACTTCTGATTGTCTGGACTAGTCACATCAAGTTTCCATATATCCTCCTCTCATGTGTGCATGTTGTTTCTTTCCTGGCTGCAGGGTTCCTCTGCATCCTTCCTGCCCGTGTCATCCACGTCCTGTCTCCTGCACCTGTCACGTCCTGTCTCCTGCACCTGTCACGTCCTGTCCGCGGGGTTTGTTGTCTTCTTTTGGACATTATGTTTTTGCATAGATACATTTTTTTTATATTTTCCACTAAGTTGTTTTCAATACCTTTCATCCTCTATTTCCTTCTTCTTTCATTAGGCCATATGCCCCTACTACTCACTCTTGCATGCTTTTATCTCACTGAAAGGGCCTAGCAGCTGTCTCTCGTAGGTGTTTTTGGCTGAAGTTACCTCTGTCTGTAGGATCTCTGTGGGTTGACTGTGTTTCATGCGAACATGTTTTCCATGAAATGCAGAGGTGGAGTGTCATATGCTTTAATTGGTGTCCTTAACTCCTTGTGCTCCATCTAATGCACTGCCATAAATGTCAAGAACGTAAGTAATATTGAATTTAAGCAACTATATCGTATTTATGGTAAAAGTGGTTTATAGCGGTGATCTATAATAATGGTACAAATAATTTATGCTGCTTATTGGTGTAGCTTAGGTTGGTTCTGCGGTCGGGAGCCAAAGCTCATCAGTCAAAAAGCTCACCCAATATTACCGCCTCATCATCGCTCACTTGTCTACAATTAATCATCCCATAGGACACGCTTAATAACCCTATTATTGATTAACAAAAATAAAGCCTATTCACTTCATGTACATAAGCCCAATATAGTCTGTTTCCAATTCTACTGGAATCCAAGAAAAAACATGGTCGAGTTCACCAGTTCTATAGGACATTATGCTTAAAAATGATTTACCCATTAAAAGTCAACAATAGGAATCAACATGGAGGGAAAGAGCCCAAGGAACTCTACCAGTTTGCTGTACAGGACCCAAATATTATTAATGGCAGGATACCCATTGCTCAATGTGGCTAATGAAGTTTGTGATGTAATATTTCTACATTAAACAGAATCACACACTAAGATGTAAAATATGTTACATTTGTTAAAGTAGCCCTAAGAACTTAACCAAAGCTCTTTCCCCAACAAGACAGTTTTGCCAACCTTGGTATCATCCTATATTTTTAATTTTCACTTGTGAAGTATCTCTTATAGAGCCTGTCCGATGATGAAAACTAGGGATGTCCCAATATCATTTTTTTTTAATACTGAGTATGAGTACCGGTACTTTTATTCTAGTACTCGTCGAAACCAATTACAAATACTTTTATTATAAAGGGAATATGACACCCGGGGGACCCGGTTTCTGGCGCTGCTTACTGTGCTGGAGTTATAGTCAAGAAAGTTATATTCAAGAAGGTGTTGTGTAAGGTAGATAGAGTTGGCTGAATTCCCAGCTAGAGTGTACACAGGAACAGGCAGTCCTTTACTGAATGTACACCAGGCAGGAAGTTGGGCTACTGAAGACAACAGAGCAGCCCGTTTACATCAAAAGCAGAAGGAAAGCATGAAAGGCCACAGAAAGGTAATAAAATACATTAATTTGCCAATAAATGTTAATTGGACTGTTGAAAATAGGTTTCATCATCAGGCAGCAACAAGAAAGCAAAAGAAAATGACCTACTGTTCAAATCAAGTTTTTTTGCTAATTTATTTTAAAGCACTATTCAAGTCTTCTATTATTTGTTAGGGTGCAGTAAAAATAAGTGATACTCCACTACACCCTGCTCCTCTTTCAACTTTTACAACTCAGTTCTAGCGCCATACTGTCCCCCACTCATCCCTGCTCGTTTCTACTTCCAAAATGAGTTGCCAAAAATGTGTTTTAGAAGTAGAAACAAGTAAAGACAGGATGGAGTAAAGGACCAGCAGTACAGAAGCTTCTGGGAGGTTTTCAAATGGCTTGCACACCAAGTTACTTTAGATGCTAATAGTTGTAAAAATTTCCATTGTGAGGCTGAGAAAGGCCTCCCCAAATTATTTTCCCAATGTGCTTGAAAATTAAAATCAGTAGTAAATCTGAGTTAAAGGGGTACTCCGCCCCTGGCATCTTATCCCCTATCCAAAGGATAGAGGATAAGATGTTAGATCGCCGCTGTCCCACTGCTGGGGACCCCGGGGATCCCCGCTGCGGCACCCCGCCATCATTACTGCGCAGAGCGAGTTTGCTCTGTTCGTAATGACGGGCGATACAGGGGCCGGAGCAGCGTGACGTCATGGCTCCGCCCCTCATGTCATCACGGCCCGTCCCCTTAATGCAAGTCAATGGCAGGGGGCGTGACGACCGCCACGCCCCCTCCTATAGACTTGTATTGACGGGGGCGGGCCGTGACGTCACAAGGGGCGGAGCCTTGACGTAACCATGCTCCGGCCCCTGTATTGCCCGTCATTACGTGCAGAGTGATCTCGCTCTGCGCAGTAATGATAGCGGGGTGCTGCAGCGGCGATCCCTGGGGTCCCCAGCAGCGGGACCCCGGCGATCTGACATCTTATCCCCTATCCTTTGGATAGGGGATAAGATGTCTAGGGGCGGAGTACCCCTTTAAGTATAAGCAGCTGAGATACCCCTTTCATCATACTAGTGTGCAAAAAAAAGATATCATAAGCAATAGTTCGAGATGTGGTACCCCATTTGATATAGGAAAGAAGGTGGCATATTTGAAGATATAAAAAAAATTATTTAGATGAAATCGCATACTTTGAACTAATATTGCTAAAGGGGAGCAGTCAGGGGTGTACCTAGAGCATTTGGCACCCGGGGCAGACCCTTTGTTTGGCACCCCCCCCCCCCCCGCCCACCACACACACGCACCCCCCTTAATTACACCCCCTCCCTCCCCCCAGGGGCGGACTGACAACACTCGGGGCCCCCGGACCAAAAAAAAAAGGCATGGGCCCCTGCTAGGCTCTGCAGCTCGTCAATCTTCTGCCACACTCCTATTCCACCCAAATCCCACACACAATAAATAAAAATTTATATATGTAAGAAATACTTTAACGTAGGTAAATTTCCATGACCAATAATACCAGTATACAAGGAGTATATATATACCACCACACAATAACTGGATAATACCGCCATACTGTACTGAATAAAACCACTATATACAGACCAGTATACTATAAGGAATCTGTATACAATATAAGTGATTATATACAGGACCATATGGCGGTAGATATCAGCTGTACACAGGATGTGTTCACCATAGAAGTGATTACAGTTACATTTTGGGACTCACAATTACGTCTTTTCTGATCAGCGGCGTCCTCTTTCCTTTTCTTCTCTGTCCGGATAAGACCGCGATGTGGATCTCTAAACATCTGTAGGAAAAACATGTCAGTCTCTGCATATATTCAGTGCCCTCCTCTACAATCTTCCCATCTATAGCCCCACAAACTGTAATAATGCCCTCCTTGGTGTCCTGCACAGTAGAAGGGCAGGTAGGTAGCCAGGAAACCCCCTCTTTCCCATAGGTATATGCAGAGTTACACTCCCCCCCCCTCTTTCCCATAGGTATATGCAGAGCTACCCCCCCTCTTTCCCATAGGTATATGCAGAGCTACCCCCCCTCTTTCCCATAGGTATATGCAGAGCTACCCCCCCCCCTCTTTCCCATAGGTATATGCAGAGTTACACTATATACCTATGGGGAAGGGGGGGTGTAGCTCTGCATATACATATGGGAAAGAGGGGGGGTGTAGCTCTGCATATACTTATGGGAAAGAGGGAGGGTAGCTCTGCATATACCTATGGGGAAGAGGGGGGGTGTAGCTCTGCATATACCTATACAGAGCTACACCCCACCCTCTATACATCTATATAATAATAAAATAATAAATCTAAAAAAAGTGGTTCTGTTTCACAGTGATCTCACCAGCAGAATAGTGAGTACAGCTCTGGAGTATAATACAATACTCTGGGTCCTAAGGCATTGTTTGCCAACCCAGGCGCCTCCAGCTATTGCAAAACTACAACTCCCAGCATGCCAAGACAGCCAAAGGCTGTCCAGACATGCTGGCAGTTGTAGTGTTGCAACAGCTGGAGGCTCCCTGGTTGGGAAACCCTGGGTTAGGCCTTAAAGGGGTAGTCCAGTGGTGAAAAACTTATCCCCTATCCTAAGGATAGGGGGTAAGTTTGAGATCGCGGGGGGTCCGACCGCTGGGGCCCCCTGCGATCTCTCTGTACGGGGGCCAGGCTCTGCGGCCAGATAGCGGGTGTCGACCTCCGCACGAAGCGGCGGCCGACACGCCCCCTCAATACATCTCTATGGCAGAGCCGGAGATTGCCAAAGGCAGCGCTTCGGCTCTGCCATAGAGTTGTATTGAGGGAGCGTGTCGGCCGACGCTTTGTGCGGAGGTCGACACACCCCCTTCCCGCGGGCTGTCGGGGCTCCGTTCAGGAGATCGCAGGGGGCCCCAGCTGTCGGACCCCCCGCGATCTCAAACTTATCCTCTATCCTTAGGATAGGGGATAAGTTGTTCACCACTGGGTCACCACTGGACTACTACTTTAAGGCAGTGTTTGCCAACCCGGGCACCTCCAGCTGTTGCAAAACTACAACTCCCAGCATGCCTAGACAGCCAAAGGCTCTCCGAGCATGCTGGCAGTTGTACTTTTGCAACAGCTGGAGGCTCCCTGGTTGGTAAACACTGGGTTAGGCCTTAAGGCAGTGTTTGCCAACCCAGGCGCCTCCAGCTATTGCAAAACTACAATTCCCAGCATGCCTAGACAGCCAAAGGCTCTCCGGGCATGCTGGCAGTTGTAGTGTTGCAACAGCTGGAGGCTCCCTGGTTGGGAAACACTGGGTTAGGCCTTAAGGCAGTGTTTGCCAACCCAGGCGCCTCCAGCTATTGCAAAACTACAACTCCCAGCAAGCCTAGACAGCCAAAGGCTCTCCGGGCATGCTGGCAGTTGTAGTGTTGTAACAGCTGGAGGTACCCTGGTTGGGAAACACTGGCTTAGGCCCTAAGGCAGTGTTTGCCAATCTGGGTGCCTCCAGCTGTTGCAAAACTACAACTCACAGCATGCCCGGACAGCCAAAGGGGTTGAAGGGGAGGTAGAAGGGGGGCAGGCAGGTGGGGGGGTTACCTATATGGTGGTGGGTGATGGGAGGGAAGCCATGCAGGTGGGGAGCTGGTTACCGCTACGGCCACAGTAGCGGGAGGCTTGGCGCTGCAACATTCTGCTGGAGGGCGCATGCTCATCTCCAGCGCGCTCCTCTCTGCCGGCACCACGTCTCATGCGTCATCACTAACGTGATGACGCTTCTCCTAGGCAGCCACAGCGGTTCTGTAGGGCCGCAGGCTGCCTGGGAGGTAAGGAAAGGGGGGGGGGGCATGGGGGTTGGGGGCACGGCTCTGGGGGGGGGTTTGCGGGCGGACACAGAGCGCGAGCGGCGGCAAACAGCGCGGGCGGCGGCAGAGTGTTAAAAAAAAAAATTAAATTTTGCGGCGGCGGGTCAGTCCCCTGGCACCCCCCTTGAGAGTGGCACCCGGGGCGGGCCGCCCCCCCCTAGGTACGCCACTGGGAGCAGTAAATAACTATCAGATATATCCCCCAAGAAGACAATCCCCTTGGCTACCCATAAAGTAAAATCAGAATGTGGAAGGAGATATTGAAAAACTGAAAATGGGGGTACTACTTAATCTAATCGGGGTAAGAAGTTGTATAGACAAGGCATATAACCATACTTGTGAACTAACTGCAAGGAAGAAGGAATCTTACATAAAAGGGCCACTTTCCATACCTAACACAGCTTGTAGACTTGAAGCCTCTTAGAGACAGGGCCAGCGTTGGGGGGGGGGGGACAACCTGGGCAACCTGGCCCCCATGTCCAAAAGAGCCCCCTGAACACATATATAATCAGAGGCACATTACTACATTTTGCCACGATTTGCGAAAATTGTGGCTAAAACGCCACGATTTTGTGCAAATTGCAGCAGACTACAGTAATGTGAGAGCCTAGGCTTCAGAGAGCCCACAGAGCAGCATAGATACTCACACTGTATGGTAAAGGACCTTCATCATACAATGTACAAAGAGGAGGAAGAGGTAATAGGGAAAAGGATGGGGGGAGGGGGCAGTACATGTGATGAGGAGCATATTAACTGTATATAAGGGGTAAAGTTAGCAATATATGGGGGTATAGCAGTGTGTAATGTGAGATAGAGAAAAGCATATGTGGTTGCCCAGTACGGGAGGTGTTACCCCGTGATCCTGCTGTCCTGTCAGGCAGCCTCCATCAGTGTCCCCAAGGCCCCCTGCACTTGTTTCCCCATCGTAAATATGTTTTACTATGTAAAGTGTTATAAAATGTAATGTTGCTTTAAGAGTTACATCATGTGATATGTCATGTGATTGTTACCCAGGTGGTACCAGTGACCAGGTGATCCCAAGAGTGACCTATGGGCTCCCTGCTAGTCTCCCCCATATATGCCCTGGGTGGAGCTAGCATCTCACTCTTTGAGCTCTGCTCATTTGCTAAGCTGAGATCCAGTGCAGTCGTGCCTAGTGTGTGTGTCCAGAGTGTTGGAGACCTCAAAGTCAAGTCCTGCAGCCATCATCAATTCAAGTAAGCTAAAGTCACAGCTTTATGAGTCAAGTCAAGTCAGTCCCTGTCATCTGTCAAGTCAGCGTGCTCTGCATTCAATTGCCCTTAAGGCCTCTGTGTCACTGGTCCTTGGGCCCTGGCTAAACTGTATAGACTTTGCCAAATGTCTACCCTCAGTAAAGATACCATTGTCTGTAACTTGGCGTCAGAGTCTTTATTGCCCCCGTGCCTAGCCCATGATCCAGCGGTATACCTTCGGGTAGTTATAAGCTAAACCACGCCCTGGCATCACGAATAAAAGGAGTTAATGCCATCTGCCCCTAGGATAACAACATCTGCCCTGCACCACACTCCCTGCTATACCACACATATGTGTAGAAGGGGGTCATAGGAAGCAGTATACAGTCATGGCCGTAAATGTTGGCTGAAAATTTTCTAGAAAATGAAGTATTTCTCACAGAAAAGGATTGCAGTAACACATGTTTTGCTATATACATGTTTATTCCCTTTGTGTGTATTGGAACTAAACCAAAAAAAAGGGAGGAAAAAAGCAAATTGGATATAATGTCACCCCAAACTCCAAAAATGGGCTGGACAAAATTATTGGCACTCTTTCAAAATTGGAAAAATAAGATTGTTTCAAGCGCGTGATGCTCCTTTAAACTCACCTGGGGCAAGTAACAGGTGTGGGCAATATAAAAATCCCACCTGAAAGCAAATAAAAAGGAGAGAAGTTAACTTAGTCTTTGCATTGTGTGTCTGTGTGTGCCACACTAAGCATGGACAACAGAAAGAGGAGAGGAGAACTGTCTGAGGACTTGAGAACAAAATTGTGGAAAAATATCAACAATCTCAAGGTTACAAGTCCATCTCCAAAGATCTAGATTTGCCTTTGTCCACAGTGCGCAACATTATCAAGAAGTTTGCAACCCATGGCACTGTAGCTAATCTCCCTGGGCATAGACGTAAGAGAAAAATTGATGAAAGGTGTCAATGCAGGATAGTCCGGATGGTGGATAAGCAGCCCCAAACAAGTTCCAAAGATTCAAGCTGTCCTGCAGGCTTAGGGAGCATCAGTGTCAGCGCAAACTATCTGTCGACATTTAAATTAAATGAAACGCTATGGAAGGAGACCCAGGAGGACCCCACTGCTGACACAGAAACATAAAAATCCAAGACTACATTTTGCCAAAATGATCTTGAGTAAGCCAAAATCCTTCTGAGAGAACGTCTTGTGGACAGATGAGACCAAGATTGAGCTTTTTGGTAAAGCACATCATTCTACTGTTTACCGAAAATGAGACCTACAAAGAAAAGAGCACAGTACCTACAGTAAAATATGGTGGAGGCTCAATGAAATTTTGGGGTTGTTTTGCTGCCTCTGGCACTGGGTGCCTTGAATGTTTGCAAGGCATCATGAAATCTGAGGATTACTAACGTATTTTGGGTTGCACTGTACAGCCCAATGTCAGAAAACTGGGTTTGTGTCTGAGATCTTGGGTCTTCCAGCAGGACAATGACCCCAAACATACGTAAAAAAGCCCCCAGGGGCAACAAAGCGCTGAAGTGGCCAGCAATGAGTCCAGATCTAAATCCCATTGAACACCTGTGGAGAGATCTTAAAATTGCTGTTGGGAAAAGGCGCCTTCCAATAAGAGAGACCTGGAGAAGTTTGCACAGGAAGAGTGGTCCAACATTCCGGCTGAGAGGTGTAAGAAGCTTATTGATTGTTATAGGAAACGACTGATTTCAATTATTTTTTCCAAAGGGTGTGCAACCAAATATTAAGTTAAGGGTACCAATAATTTTGTCCAGCCCATTTTTGGAGTTTGGTGTAACATTATGTCCAATTTGTTTTCTTTTCCTCCCATTTTTGGTTTAGTTCCAATACACACACAGGGAGTAAACAGGTGTATAGCTAAACATGTGTTACTGCAATACATTTGTGGTGTCCCGGTACCGTATTGTATACGTTACCTTTGTGGAGGTCCCCATAGTCAGAGTCCCTAGGACGTCGGGGTCCCTCTTCTGTAGTTTTCCCCTTGTCACCCCTCAGTTAGTAAATGACTATATGGAAGTTCTTATCAATATAAGTATAAGTATATAAATATGTATATATTTAGTTGTCTACCTGTTCAAGCGTAGCAGGACCTGCGGGTCATGTGATGAAGTTGGAACTCTATGGTTTTGCTACAGGACCTTTTGGAGGTTCCCGTGACGTGTTCACCCACAATGCACTGTAGCGGTGAGTGACAGTTGTTACTGACCAATCCAAAACGGCCAGCCCCTGCCCATATAAGGGACCTGCGCCATCTTGATCGCTCTCTTGGGTTGCTGACTCTGGAAGAGGTAGGACCTCCGCAGCTTACAAGACGATTTACTAGGCCAAAGCCTTGTGGCCTAGGCCTCTAACATAGCAGATAGACTAAGCAATTCCCCGCTACTCATCGCAAGATCACTGGACCTAAACGCACCCCTAAATCCAGCGGATCTCTGCTATACAATCCCTAAAAAGCTAAAATGAGCTCATTTGATCCCAATCAACTGTCAATCGCTGCTCAGCTATATGCATAGAGACTCTGTTATCTGGACTGTTACTATTGCTGCATGTACCGAAATTCCTCAGTAAAAGTTCCTGCAAGTTTCAGTTAACAGTGGTTGTGGACAATCCTTTATTTCTGCATCACCTATTGCTCTTGGGAAGGGTGGCAATAGGCCTATCAAGAATACAGCATTTAACCCTCACCCTGGTGTCACGAGTGACAAGGGTTAACACCGCCCTTAACTATCCTGAACAGCAACACCCTAACTACCCTACACCCCCACAAGGCTTTATCCCAATTCCGCCACCACACTTTTCTGTGAGAAATATTTCATTTTCTAGAAAAATTTCAGACTGTATGTGAGATAGGGGGATCATAGGGAGCAGTATATATGTGATAGGGGGTCATACGGATCAGTATATGTGAGATAAGGGGTCATAGGGAGCAGTATATATGTGAGATAGGGGGGTCATACTGAACAGTATACAGTGTATGTGAGATAGGGGTTCATATGGAGCAGTATATATCAGATAGGGGGGGTCATACGAAGCAGTATATGTGAGATAGGGGGTCATACAGAGCAGTATATGTGAGATAGGGGTCATACGGAGCAGTATATGTGAGATAGGGATCATACGGAGCAGTATATGTGAGTTAGGGGGGTCATACAGAGCAGTATATGTGAGAAAGGGGGTCATACGTGTTACGCCGAGCGCTCCGGGTCCCTGCTCCTCCCTGGAGCGCTTGCGGTGTTCCTCTCTCTGCAGCGCCCCGGGCAGACCCGCTGACCGGGAGCGCTGCACTGACATTGCCGGCGGGGATGCGATTCGCATAGCGGGACGCGCCCGCTCGCGAATCGCATCCCAAGTCACTTACCTGTCCCGGCCCCCGGCTGTCATGTTCTGGCACGCGCGGCTCCGCTCCTTAGGGCGCGCGCGCCAGCTCTCTAAGATTTAAAGGGCCAGTGCACCAATGATTGGTGCCTGGCTCAATTAGCCTAATTAGCTTCCACCTGCTCCCTGGCTATATTACCTCACTTCCCCTGCACTTCCTTGCTGGATCTTGTTGCCTTGTGCCAGTGAAAGCGTTTAGTGTTGTCCAAAGCCTGTGTTTCCAGATCTTCCGCTATCCATATTGACTACGAACCTTGCCGCCTGCCCCGACCTTCTGCTACGTCTGACCTTGCCTCTGCCTAGTCCTTCTGTCCCACGCCTTCTCAGCAGTCAGCGAGGTTGAGCCGTTGCTGGTGGATACGACCTGGTTGCTACCGCCGCAGCAAGACCATCCCGCTTTGCGGCGGGCTCTGGTGAATACCAGTAGCATCTTAGAACCGGTCCACCGACACAGTCCACGCCAATCCCTCGCTGACACAGAGGATCCACATCCAGCTAGCCGAATCGTGACAATACGGAACAGTATATGTGAGATAGGGGGTCATACAGAGCAGCATATGTGTGATAGGGGTCATACAGAGCAGTATATGTGAGATAGGGGTCATACAGGGCAGTATATGTGAGCTAGGGGGTCATATAGAGCAGTATATGTGAGATATGGTGTCATACAGGGCAGTATATGACACAGAGGATCCACATCCAGCTAGCCGAATCGTGACAGTAGATCCGGCCATGGATCCCGCTGAGGTGCCGCTGCCGAGTCTCGCTGACTTCACCACGGTGGTCGCTCAGCAATCGCAGCAAATTGCCCAACAAGGACAGCAGCTGTCGCAGTTGACCGCCACGTTACAGCAACTTCTGCCACTGCTACAGCAGCAACCATCTCCTCCGCAGCGAGTGGCCGCTCCTAGCCTCCGCTTGTCCCTGCCGGACAAATTTGATGGGGACTCTAGACTCTGCCGTGGATTCTTATCTCAATGTTCCCTACATATGGAGATGTTGTCGGACCAATTTCCTACAGAACGGTCTAAGGTAGTGAGCCTTCTTTCTGGAAAGGCCTTGTCTTGGGCGACACCGCTCTGGGACCGCAATGATCCTGCCACAGCCACAGTCCAGTCCTTCTTCGCTGAAGTCCATAGTGTCTTCGAGGAACCAGCCCGAGCTTCTTCTGCCGAGACTGCCCTGCTGAACCTGGTCCAGGGTAATTCTTCAGTAGGCGAGTACGCCATCCGATTTCGTACTCTCGCTTCCGAATTATCTTGGAATAACGAGGCTCTCTGCGCGACCTTTAAAAAAGGCCTATCCAGTAACATCAAGGATGTGCTGGCCGCACGAGAGATTCCTGCCAACCTGCAAGAACTTATCCATTTGGCCACTCGCATTGACATGCGTTTTTCTGAGAGACACCAGGAGCTCCGCCAGGAAAAAGACCTTGATCTCTGGGCACCTCTCTCACAGTATCCTCTGCAATCTACCCCTGTGCCTCCCGTTGAGGAGGCTATGCAAGTGGATCGGTCTCGCCTGACCCACGAAGAGAGGACTCGCCGTAGGGATAACAATTTATGTCTGTACTGCACCAGTACCGAACACTTCTTGGTGGATTGCCCTATTCGCCCTCCACGTCTGGGAAACGCACGCTCGCACCCAGCTCACGTGGGTGTGGCGTCTCTTGGTACGAAATCTGCTTCTCCACGTCTCACTGTGCCCGTGCGGATTTCTCCTTCTGCCAACTCCTCCCTCTCAGCCGTGGCCTGCTTGGACTCTGGTGCTTCTGGAAATTTTATTCTGGACTCTTTGGTGAATAAGTTCTGCATCCCGGTGACCCGTCTCGTCAAGCCGCTCTACATTTCTTTCGTCAACGGAGTGAAGTTGGACTGTACTGTGCGTTACCACACAGAACCTCTCTTAATGTGCATTGGACCCCATCACGAAAAGATCGAATTGTTCGTCCTTCCCAACTGTACCTCTGAAGTCCTCCTCGGTCTGCCATGGCTCCAGCATCATTCTCCCACCCTTGACTGGACCACCTAGGGGGAAAAGGAATTGGGGCCCTGCTTGCCGTAAGAGATGCCTCACCTCTGCTCCCAGTCCCGTCTGTCGGGCCTCAGTGTCTCCTCCTGTGCCTAGTCTCCCCAAGGTCTATCAGGACGGTGCCGTGCCTCCTCATAGCCCCCGTCCTGGTGACACCCTGCCCCGTGCCAAGCTTCACCCTCTGCCCTCCCTCCCCATTCCCACTCCTGCTGAACTGCCTGCCTTTGAGGAAACCATACAATCGCTCCCAGTGTCCTCGTCCCATGTGAAGCAATTGCCGGACAAAAAAAGGGGGAGACCTAAGGGGGGGGGGGTGCTGTTACGCCGAGTGCTACGGGTCCCTGCTCCTGCCCGGAGCGCTCGCGGCGTTCCTCTCTCTGCAGCGCCCCGGTCAGACCCGCTGACCGGGAGCGCTGCACTGACATTGCCGGCGGGGATGCGATTCGCATAGCGGGACGCGCCCGCTCGCGAATCGCATCCCAAGTCACTTACCTGTCCCGGCCCCCGGCTGTCATGTCCTGGCGCGCGCGGCTCCGCTCCTTAGGGCGCGCGCGCCAGCTCTCTAAGATTTAAAGGGCCAGTGCACCAATGATTGGTGCCTGGCCCAATTAGCCTAATTAGCTTCCACCTGCTCCCTGGCTATATTACCTCACTTCCCCTGCACTTCCTTGCCGGATCTTGTTGCCTTGTGCCAGTGAAAGCGTTTAGTGTTGTCCAAAGCCTGTGTTTCCAGATCTTCCGCTATCCATATTGACTACGAACCTTGCCGCCTGCCCCGACCTTCTGCTACGTCTGACCTTGCCTCTGCCTAGTCCTTCTGTCCCACGCCTTCTCAGCAGTCAGCGAGGTTGAGCCGTTGCCGGTGGATACGACCTGGTTGCTACCGCCGCAGCAAGACCATCCCGCTTTGCGGCAGGCTTTGGTGAATACCAGTAGCATCTTAGAACCGGTCCACCGACACGGTCCACGCCAATCCCTCGCTGACACAGAGAATCCACATCCAGCTAGCCGAATCGTGACAATACGGAACAGTATATGTGATATAGGGGGTCATACAGAGCAGCATATGTGAGATAGGGGTCATACAGAGCAGTATATGTGAGATAGGGGTCATACAGGGCAGTATATGTGAGCTAGGGGGTCATGCAGAGCAGTATATGTGAGATATGGTGTCATACAGGGCAGTATATGTGAGATAGGGGGTCATAGGGAGCAGTATATGTGGGACAAGGGATCATACAGAGCAGTATATGTGAGATAGGGGGTCATACAGAACAGTATATATGAGATAGGGGGTCATACAGAACAGTATATGTGGGATAGGGGGTCATACAGAGCAGTATATGTGAGATAGGGGGTCATACAGAGCAGTATATGTGGGATAGGGGGTCATACAGAACAGTATATGTGAGATAGGGGGTCATACAGAACAGTATATGTGAGATAGGGGGTCATACAGAACAGTATATGTGGGATAGGGGGTCATACAGAACAGTATATGTGAGATAGGGGGTCATACAGAGCAGTATATGTGAGATAGGGGGTCATACAGGGCAGTATATGTGGGATAGGGGGGTCATAAAGGGCACTATATGTGAGATAGGGGGTCATACAGGGCAGTATATGTGGGATAGGGGGTTCATACAGAACAGTATATGTGAGATAGGGGGTCATACAGAGCAGTATATGTGAGATAGGGGGTCATACAGAACAGTATATGTGGGATAGGGGGGTCATACAGAACAGTATATGTGAGATAGGGGGTCATACAGAGCAGTATATGTGGGATAGGGTGTCATAAGGAGCAGTATATGTGAGATAGGGGGTCATACAGGGCAGTATATGTGGGATAGGGTGTCATAGGGAACAGTATATGTGAGATAGGGGGTCATACAGGGCAGTATATGTGAGATAGGGGGTCATACGGAGCAGTATATGTGGGATAGGGGGTCATACAGGGCAGTATATGTGAGATAGGGGGTCATAGGGAGCAGTATATGTGGGACAGGGGATCATACAGAGCAGTATATGTGAGATAGGGGGGTCATACAGAACAGTATATGTGAGATAGGGGGTCATACAGAACAGTATATGTGGGATAGGGGGTCATACAGAGCAGTATATGTGGGATAGGGGGTCATACAGAACAGTATATGTGAGTAGTGTTGAGCGGCATAGGCCATATTCGAATTCGCGAATATTCGCGAATATATGGACGAATATTCGCCATATTCGCGAATATTCACATATTCGCAATATTCTCGTTTTATTTTCGCACATGCGAATTTTCGCGTGTGCGAAAATTATCATATGCGAAAATTTACATATACAAAATCAACATACGCGAATATTCGCATATGCGAAAACTAGCATATGCAAATTTTCGTATATGCGAAAGTTCGCACAACGGTCTCATACAGTAGTATTAGAGCCTTCTTTATACCACACACGCTGGAAGCAGAGAGGGATGATCACTGTGATGTGTACTGTGAAAAAAAAACAAAAAATTTAAAAAAAAAAAACGAATATTCGTAATTACGAATATATAGCTCTATATTCGCGAATATTCGCGAATTCGCGAATATGCGATATTCGCGAATAAAATTCGAATTGCGAATATTCGCGAGCAACACTATATGGGAGATAGGGGGTCATACAGAACAGTATATGTGAGATAGGGGGTCATACAGAACAGTATATGTGGGATAGGGGGTCATACAGAACAGTATATGTGAGATAGGGGGTCATACAGAGCAGTATATGTGAGATAGGGGGTCATACAGAGCAGTATATGTGAGATAGGGGGTCATACAGAACAGTATATGTGGGATAGGGGGGTCATACAGAACAGTATATGTGAGATAGGGTGTCATAGGAAGCAGTATATGTGAGATAGGGGGTCATACAGAGCAGTATATGTGGGATAGGGTGTCATAGGGAACAGTATATGTGAGATAGGGGGTCATACAGGGCAGTATATGTGGGATAGGGTGTCATAGGGAACAGTATATGTGAGATAGGGGGTCATACAGAGCAGTATATGTGAGATAGGGGGGTCATACAGAGCAGTATATGTGAGATAGGGGGTCATACAGGGCAGTATATGTGGGATAGGGGGGTCATACAGGGCAGTATATGTGAGATAGGGGGTCATACAGAACAGTATATGTGAGATAGGGGGTCATGCAGAGCAGTATATGTGAGATAGGGGGTCATACAGGGCAGTATATGTGGGATAGGGGGTCATACGGAGCAGTATATGTGAGATAGGGGGTCATACAGGGCAGTATATGTGAGATAGGGGGTCATACAGAGCAGTATATGTGAGATAGGGGGTCATACAGGGCAGTATATGTGGGATAGGGGGTCATACGGAGCAGTATATGTGAGATAGGAAATTCTTTTCTTTTTGGATTTCTTTTCTGTCACAAACACAGTGCTCTCTGTTGACACCTCTGTCCATTTTAGGGACTGTCCAGAGCAGTATAGGTTTGCTATAGGGATTTTCTCCTGCTCTGGACAGTTCCTGAAATGGACAGAGGTGTCAGCAGAGAGCACTGTGTTTGTGACAGAAAAGAAATCCAAAAAGAAAAGAATTTCCTCTAATAAGTACTGAAAGGATTAAGATTTTTTTTAATAGAAGTAATTTACAAATCTGTTTAATTTTCTGGCATCAGTTGATTTAAAAAAAAAAAAAGTTTTCCACCGGAGTACCCCTTTAACCTCTTAACCCCTTAAGGACTCAGGGTTTTTCCGTTTTTGCACTTTCGTTTTTTCCTCCTTACCTTTTAAAAATCATAACCCTTTCAATTTTCCACCTAAAAATCCATATTATGGCTTATTTTTTGCGTCGCCAATTCTACTTTGCAGTGACATTAGTCATTTTACCCAAAAATGCACGGCGAAACGGGAAAAAAAATCATTGTGCGACAAAATCGAAAAAAAAACGCCATTTTGTAACTTTTGGGGGCTTCCGTTTCTGCGCAGAGCATAATTCGGTAAAAATTACACCTTATCATTATTCTGTAGGTCCATACGGTTAAAATAATACCCTACTTATATAGGTTTGATTTTGTCACAGTTCTGGAAAAAATCATAACTACATGCAGGAAAATGTATACGTTTAAAAATGTCATCTTCTGACCCCTATAACTTTTTTATTTTTCCACTTACGGGGCGGTATGAGGACTCATTTTTTGCGCCGTAATCTGAAGTTTTTATCGGTATGATTTTTGTTTTGATCGGACTTTTTGATCACTTTTTATTCATTTTTTAATGTTGTAAAAAGTTACCAAAATACGCTTTTTTGGACTTTGGAATTTTTTTGCGCGTACGCCATTGACCGTACGGCTTAATTAATGATATATTTTTATAGTTCGGACATTTACGCACGCGGCGATACCACATATGTTTATTTATTTATTTTTTTACACTGTTTTATTTTTTTTATGGGAAAAGGGGGGTGATTCAAACTTTTATTAGGGAAGGGGTTAAATGACCTTTATTAACACTTTTTTTTTACTTTTTTTTTGCAGTATTATAGGTCCCATGGGGACCTATAACACTGCACACACTGATCGCTCATCCTGATCACAGGCGTGTATTAACACGCCTGTGATCAGCATTATCGGCGCTTGACTACTCCTGCCTGGATCTCAGGCACAAAGCAGTCATTCGTCGATCGGACACCGAGGAGGCAAGTAAGAGCCCTCCCGGTGTCCGATCAGCTGTTCGGGACGCCGCGATTTCACCGCGGCGGTCCCGAACAGCCCGACTGAGCAGCCGGGATACTTTCAGTTTCACTTTAGAAGCGGCGGTCAGCTTTGACCGCCGCTTCTAAAGGGTTAATACCGCACATCGCCGCGATCGGCGATGTGTGGTATTAGCCGCGGTTCCCGGCCGTTGATTAGCACCGGGACCGACGCGATATGATGCGGGATCGCGGCGCG
The DNA here is from genome assembly GCF_029499605.1 of Hyla sarda. Classification (NCBI taxonomy): domain Eukaryota; kingdom Metazoa; phylum Chordata; class Amphibia; order Anura; family Hylidae; genus Hyla; species Hyla sarda. The sequence goes on from NC_079191.1 coordinate 388,246,341, forward strand.
ATCCCGCTTCATATCGCGGGAGCCGGCGCAGGACGTAAATATACGTCCTGCGTCGTTAAGGGGTTAAGGACCAAGGACATACCAGTACGTCCTGAGTCCTTTCCCTTTCTATAACGTGGGGCCACGTCATAGCAGGTCGGGCCTGGCCTCTAACAACGGCCGGGACCCGTGGCTAATATCTGGCGGCAATGATCGCGGTGCCGCGCGCTATTAACCCTTTAGACTTTCAACTTTGAACGCCGCGTCTAAAGTGAAAGTAAATCACTGCCGGTTAGCTCAGGGGCTGTTTGGGATGTCCGCGGCAAAATCGCAGCATCCTGAACAGCTCTGGGACACAAGGAGGGTCTCCTACCTTGCCTCCTGTTGTCCGATTGCCGAATGACTGCTCAGTGCCTGAGATCCAGGCATGAGCAGTCAAGCGGCAGAATCATTGATCATTGGTTTCCTATGAGAAAGCATTGATCAATGTAAAAGATCAGTGTGCGCAGTGTTATAGGTCCCTATGGGAGCTATAACACTGCAAAAAAAAGTGAATAAAGATCATTTAACCCCTTCCCTAGTAAAAGTTTGAATCACCCCCTTTTCCCATAAAAAAAAAAACTGTGTAAATAAAAATAAACAAGTGTGGTATCGCCGCGTGCAGAAATGTCCGAATTATAAAAATATATTGTTAATTAAACCGCACGGTCAATGGCGTACGTGCAAAAAAATTCCAAAGTCCAAAATAGTGTATTCTTGGTCACTTTTTACATCATGAAAAAATGAATAAAAAGCGATTAAAAAGTCCGATCAATACAAAAATGGTACCTCTTAAAACTTCAGATCAAAACATGAGCCCTCATACCGCCCCATATGCGGAAAAATAAAAAAGTTATAGGGGTCAGAAGATGACAATTTTAAACGTATACATTTTCCTGCATGTAGTTATGATTTTTTTTCTGAAGTATGACAAAATCAAACCTATATAAGTAGGGTATCATTTTAATCGTATGGACCTACAGAATAATGATAAGGTGTTATTTTTACCGAAAAATGTACTGCATAGAAACGGAAGCCCCCAAAATTTACAAAAGGGCGCTTTTTTTTTTCCAATTTTGTCACACAATGATTTTTTTTTCCGTTTCACCGTAGATTTTGGGGTAAAATGACTAATGTCACTGCAAAGTAGAATTGGTGGCGCAAAAAATAAGCCATCATATGGATTGTTTGGTGCAAAATTGAAAGAGTTATGATTTTTTTAAAGTTAAGGAGGAAAAAATGGAATCGCAAAAACGGAAAAACCCCTGGTCCTTAAGGGGTTAACTCATTGGGGCAAATGTATCTCATTCTTAGACAACGTAAACATAGGACCATATAACACATGTCAAAATTTGGTTTAAACGAGTGGTGAACGTATAAATCGGCCCTTGTTTAGTGAGTCCATTAAAGAGCTTGACCACAAACGATTGATGGATGGTGTTTGCTGCCTATTAGACAGGGAGATGTTATTTGACAGATCAGAACAAAGAGATCAGCCAACATATTGGTTGGCCCTACTGCACAGGGGGATATCAGCCTCTTCAGCCAATTATTGCCCCATGTAGGGTCCTTAGACCAGACAGTCTAAGAATACACCAAATTTATCATAGTGTGTCGGGCTGTTTGATAACTTGGTCGTGTCTAAGTTTACACCATCTATTAGTTGGTTTATGTAGCAACCAGAAAAAAGGGGGGGGGGGAAGCAAAAAGGAATTAGCACTGAATAGGTCACAGTTATAAATGCAACATTGGTAGTATACGGACAATATGTGGAGAGGAAGTATGTCTATCCCAATTCAGATCCCGGGAGGTGCTTCACGAAAACAGACAATATTTTAAGTATGTAGATACCAAAGAATTCGAAAACGGACCACTCTCCCGGTATGTGTCCCTAAGGGTAGGCTGGTCCTCAAATGGGGTATTCAGCAGGGAGGCGGTAGATGGAACGGGGGGAGTTCAGACGCTGGCCACGGTCCGTATGGCGCCAATGGGCGCTTCGTCAGGCCGGGAGGCGGTAGATGGAACGGGGGGAGCTCGGACGCCAGCCACGGTCCGTATCGCGCCAATGGGCGCTTCGTCAGGCCATACGGCCTGACGAAGCACCCATTGGCACGATACGGACTGTGGCCGGCGTCAGAGCTCCCCCCCCCCCCCCCCCCCCCGTTCCATCTACCGCCTCCCTGCCGAAAACCCCGTTTGAGGACCAGCCTACCCTTAGAGACACGTAACGGATGAGTGCTCCGTTTTAGAATTCTTTGGTATCTACATATTAGTTGGTTTAATTTGCACCAGTATTTGGCACAATATTTGTGTAGGGGTAGGGACACAGAGGACATAAGGGGCCTGTTTACAAGAGGAGTTGGAGCCCTTCTCACAAGAGTTCACACTATATGAGCAAATAGAGTGTAACAAGGGGAGTGGGAGTCCTGCTTACTAGAGTTTCCACTGTATGGTAAAATAGGGGGACACAGGAGGGAGGGTACTTACACATTCTATGAGAAAATATGGGACACAAAAGACAAGGAGGGTGCTTGATGTGCATTTTGCCACGTGAGACCAACACACAACTGCAATAACCATCTTCGCAGCTGGTACCCGCCACCTCATCACACAGCACCTGGAATAGCCAGAAGATAAATATCCGTCCCACACCAGGAAGGAAATCTCTTATACTTTGTAGTTACACCTGGCACTATAAATACACATTTTCAGATTATACTATATCTAAAGAGTTTTTTCCATTATATCAAGTTTGGTTTTACTTTTATATTCCCTCTCTGGTTTCTATCTAACGTTTTCCTTTCTTTTTTGGCCTCCCTTGTTTAAAGGAACAGTGCATGCATTTTAGGCAGTCATCGGATCACTATTTGACCAAAATAAATGGACACAAGGGAAGTCTAGTAGCTATTTCCCTTCTATAAGGATTAATGGCAGAATCCGGAGTGATAAGTGCTGGGTCATCCTGAAATTAATTTTATGGGCGGCTGACATTCCAGCCATCTGTCCATAAATCTGTCTATTTCAGACTAAAGCCCATATATTTTTTGGAATAAAAACCTGTATTCGGTCATTGATATTTTGAAGATTTGTATATATCGTAATATTTATCATACATGTAGAATCCTTAATTTGGATTGATATAGAAACATGGAATGTGTCGGCAATGAATGTTTATTTTTGAGTACATTATTTTATTTAACCCCTTAAAGACCCATTTTGGCCTTAAAGGGGTACTCCGGTGAAAACATTTTTTCTTCTAAATCAACTGGTGGCAGAAAGTTAAACATATTTGTAAATTACTTCTATTAAAAAATCTTAATCCTTCCAGTACTTATTAGCTGCTGAATGCTACAGAGGAAATTCCTTTCTTTTTGGAACACTGATGACATCACGAACACAGTGCTCTCTGCTGACATCTCTGTCCATTTTAGCAACCATGCATAGCAGATGTATGCTAAGGGCAGCATGGTGGCTCAGTGGTTAGCACTGCTGCCTTGCAGTGCTGAGGACTTGGGTTCAAATCCCACTAAGGACAACAATAAATAAAGTGTTATTGTTATTATAATAACGTCAGCAGAGAGAACTGTGGTCGTGATGTCATCAGAGAGCATTCCAAAAAGAAAAGAATTTCCTCTGTAGTATTCAGCAGCTAATAACAAAATAAGGATATTTAAAATTGCCCTATTTTGGCCACCTCTAACTCACTAATTTTTCTGTATATGGGGATGTGTGAGGGTTAAGTTTTTGTGCCATGATCTGAAGTTTTTTTTAGTTCCACTTTTAGGTATATGTGACTTTTGGATCACTTTTTATTAATTTGCTTTGCTTTGGACTTTTTTTTTTTTTATACATTTACGCCGTTCACTGTACGATCATTAACATTATATTTTTGTACAACAAATATAGAAAAACACAGCCACACATCTACCATTTGTATTTTGATCTACTTGCTTCTCAGCATAATTTCAAAAACTAACAGGTTGTTAGTATACATTTTGATCTAAAAGTACAAGCCCACTCGCCACATCAAGGCCACCAATTCAGAGCCCACTCGCCATGTCAAACCTAACACTGGCGTATCGCCGGGTGGCAACCACTGCCTCACTAAGCCCTCAGGGGGAATGACCCAGTGGCCAGCCAGCCCCACTGCTGCCCGACCAAGCCCCCTGCTTCAGGCCACTCCACCCCACAGACAAAGCATCACAGTAACAATGGCCGCCACAGAGCACCACACCAGTGTGAACACCTACCATGTGCTCCCTGCCAGAGGGCTGGGAGAATGCTAGGAAGAAACCTATATGCAGTCTCCTGCTAATTAAAAACACCTGGGCCGATTGGGTGGAATTCATTTATACACTTGGCGATACCAAAGATATTTATTATTTATAATTTTTGTTACGCTTTTTTAATTAAAATGGGGAAAAGGGGTGATTAAACCTCTTAAGGACATAGGACGTTCTCTAACGTCCCCACTACCTGGGCTTTAATGCCCAAGGACGTTAGAGAACGTCCTGTTGTATTTCCGGTCCCTGCCGCGCGCCGGGCAGAGATCGGAACTGGATGCCTGCTGAAATCCTTCAGCAGGCATCCAGGGCAAACGCCGAGGGGGGCCATGTAGGCCCCCCATGTCGGCGATCGCCGCAAATCGCAAGGGAAATCGCCCTTGCGATCTGCGGCGATACCGGGCTGATCGGGTCTCTGGGACCCGACCGCCCGGTAATTTCGCATGATCCCGGCTGTCACAGACAGCCAGGACCATGCTGAAGTATCGGAGCGAGGTGGCAAGCCGGCCACCTCCTCCTATACCCTGCTATCCGTCGGTTTACTAACCGACCAATCGCAGGAGGGGGGGGCGGTTACTTCCTCCCGTCCTGCCCGGCCCCTGGAAGTCCGGAGAGGACGGGAGGAAGACCGGAGGACGCGGCGGGGGACGGGGGAGTGCTGGGGACCGGCCCCGGTACTTACCTCGTCCCTGAAGACCCGGATCCCGGCGAGGAAGATGGCGGCGGCGGCGACAGGTGAGTAGATCTTCAGCCGCGGTCGGGCCCTTTACAGCAATGCACGTCGCCGTAAAGCGACATGCATTGCTGTATTGGGACCCTGTAAACTACAACTCCCAGCATGCCCAGACAGCCCTTGGCGTCTGGGCATGCTGGGAGTTGCAGTTTTGCAACATCTGGAGGTCCACAGTTTGGAGACCACTGTGCTCTTCCAGATGTTGCAAAACTACACATCCTCAGCATGCCCTTACTGTCCAGGCATGCTGGGAGTTGTAGTTCTGTAACATCTGGCCCTTCAGATGTTGCAGAACTACAACTCCCAGCATGCCTGGACAGTTTTGGCATACTGGGAGTTCTAGTTTTGCAACATCTGGAAGGGCACAGATTGGGAACCACTGTATTAGTGGTCTGCAAACTGTAGTCCTCCAGATGTTGCAAAACTACAACTCCCAGCATGCTGGGAGTTGTAGTTCGGCAACATCTGGCTCTAAAGATGTTGCCGAACTACTACTCCCAGCATGTCTGTTTCCTAACTCAGTGTTTCCCAACCGTGTGCCTCCAGCTGTTGAAAACTATAACTACCAGCATGCACTGATAAACTGTGCATGCTGGGAGTTGTAGTTTTGTAACAGCTGGAGGTCCCCCCCCCCTGTGAATGTACAGGGTACATTCACATGGGCAGGGGGCTTACAGTGAGTATCAGGCTGCAAGTTTGCGATGCAGCAAATTTTGCGCGGCAGCTCAAACTCGCAGCGGGAACTCGCTGTAATCCCCCGCCCGAAGTGACTGTACCCTAAAAACACTACACTACACTACCACAAAATAAAATAAAAAGTAAAAAACACTACATATACACATACCCCTACACAGCCCCCCTCTCCTCCCAATAAAAATGAAAAACGTCCGGTACGCAACTGTTTCCAAAATGGAGCCTCCAGCTGTTGCAAAACAACAACTCCCAGTATTGCTGGACAGCCGTTGACTGTCCAAGCATGCTGGGAGTTTTGCAACAGCTGGAGGCACCCTGTTTGGGAATCACTGGCGTAGAATACCCCTATGTCCACACCTATGCAAGTCCCTAATTCAGGCCTCAAATGCGAATGGCGCTCTCACTTTGGAGCCCTGTCGTATTTCAAGGCAACAGTTTAGGGCCACATATGGGGTATCGCCGTACTCGGGAGAAATTGTGTTACAAATTTTGGGGGGATTTTTCTCCTTTAACCCCTTATGAAAAGGTGAAGTTGGGGTCTACAACAGCGTGTTAGTGTAAAAAAATAAATTTTTTACACTAACACGCTGGTGTTGCCCTTTACTTTTCATTTTGACAAGAGGTGAAAGGGAAAAAAGCCCCCCAAAATTTGTAATGCAATTTCTCCCGACTACGGAGATACCCCATAAGTGGGCGCAAACTTCTCTGGGGGCGCACAACAAGGCCCAGAAGGGAGAGTGCACCATGTACATTTGAGGTGATTTGCACAGGGGTGACTGATTGTTACAGCGGTTTTGACAAACGCAAAAAAAAAAAAAAAAAAACACATGTGACCCCATTTCGGAAACTACACCCCTCACGGAATATAATGAGGGGTGCAGTGAGAATTTACACCCCACTGGTGTCTGACAGATCTTTGGAACAGTGGGCTGTGCAAATTAAAAATTTTGTACAGCCCACTGTTCCAAAGTTCTGACAGACACCAGTGGGGGGTAAATGCTCACTGTACACCTTGTTACGTTCCTCAAGGGGTCTAGTTTCCAAAATGGTATGCCATGTGGGGGTTATTTTGCTGTCCTGGCACCATAGGGGCTTCCTAAATGCGACATGCCCCCCGAGCAAAATTTGCTCTCCAAAAGCCAAATATGACTCCTTCTCTTCTGAGCATTGTAGTTCGCCCGTAGTGCACTTCAGGTCCACTTATGGGGTACCTTCATACTCAGAAGAGATGGGGTTACAAATTTTGGGGGGTATTTTCTGCTATTAACCCTTGCAAAAATGTGAAATTTGGGGGGAAACACACATTTTAGTGAAAAAAAAAATTTTTTTTTTTACATATGCAAAAGTCGTGAAACCCCTGTAGGGTATTAAGGCTCACTTTATTCCTTGTTACGTTCCTCAAGGGGTCTAGTTTCCAAAATGGTAAGCCATGTGAGGGTTTTTTTGCTGTTGTGGCACCATAGGGGCTTCCTAAATGCGACATGCCCCCCGACCAAAATTTGCTCTCCAAAAGCCAAATATGACTCCTTCTCTTCTGAGCATTGTAGTTCGCCCGTAGTGCACTTCAGGTCCACTTATGGGGTACCTCCATACTCAGAAGAGATGGGGTTACAAATTTTGGGGGGTATTTTCTGCTATTAACCCTTGCAAAAATGTGAAATTTGGGGGGAAACACACATTTTAGTGAACATTTTATATATTTTTTTTACATATGCAAAAGTCGTGAAACACCTGTGGGGTATTAAGGTTCACTTTACCCCTTGTTACGTTTCCCAAGGGGTCTAGTTTCCAAAATGGTATGCCATGTGGGGGTTATTTTGCTGTCCTGGCACCATAGGGGCTTCCTAAATGCGACATGCCCCCCGAGCAAAATTTGCTCTCCAAAAGCCAAATATGACTCCTTCTCTTCTGAGCATTGTAGTTCGCCCGTAGTGCACTTCAGGTCCACTTATGGGGTACCTTCATACTCAGAAGAGATGGGGTTACAAATTTTGGGGGGTATTTTCTGCTATTAACCCTTGCAAAAATGTGAAATTTGGGGGGAAACACACATTTTAGTGAAAAAAAACATTTTTTTTTTTACATATGCAAAAGTCGTGAAACCCCTGTAGGGTATTAAGGCTCACTTTATTCCTTGTTACGTTCCTCAAGGGGTCTAGTTTCCAAAATGGTATGCCATGTGAGGGTTTTTTTGCTGTTGTGGCACCATAGGGGCTTCCTAAATGCGACATGCCCCCCGACCAAAATTTGCTCTCCAAAAGCCAAATATGACTCCTTCTCTTCTGAGCATTGTAGTTCGCCCGTAGTTCACTTCAGGTCCACTTATGGGGTACCTCCATACTCAGAAGAGATGGGGTTACAAATTTTGGGGGGTATTTTCTGCTATTAACCCTTGCAAAAATGTGAAATTTGGGGGGAAACACACATTTTAGTGAACATTTTATATTTTTTTTTTACATATGCAAAAGTCGTGAAACACCTGTGGGGTATTAAGGTTCACTTTACCCCTTGTTACGTTTCCCAAGGGGTCTAGTTTCCAAAATGGTATGCCATGTGGGGATTTTTTGCTGTTCTGGTACCATAGGGGCTTCCTAAATGCAACATGCCCCCCAAAAACCATTTCAGAAAAACGTACTCTTCAAAATTCCCTTGTCGCTCCTTCGCTTCTGAGCCCTCTACTGCGCCCGCCGAACACTTTACATAGACATGTGAGGTATGTGCTTACTCGAGAGAAATTGGGCTACAAATATAAGTATAAATTTTCTCTTTTTACCCCTTGTAAAAATTCAAAAATTGGGTCTACAAGAACATGCGAGTGTAAAAAATGAAGATGGTGAATTTTCTCCTTCACTTTGCTGCTATTCCTGTGAAACACCTTAAGGGTTAAAACGCTAACTGAATGTCATTTTGAATACTTTGGGGGGTGCAGTTTTTATAATGGGGTCATTTGTGGGGTATTTCTAATATGAAGACCCTTCAAATCCACTTCAAACCTGAACTGGTCCCTGAAAAATAGTGAGTTTGAAAATTTTGTGAAAAATTGGAAAATTGCTGCTGAACTTTGAAGCCCTCTGGTGTCTTCCAAAAGTAAAAACTCATTAATTTTATGATGCAAACATAAAGTAGACATATTGTCTTTGTGAATAAATTTTTTTTTTATTTGGAATATCCATTTTCCTTACAAGCAGAGAGCTTCAAAGTTCGAAAAATGCAAAATTTTCAATTTTTTCAGCAAATTTTGAAATTTTTCACTATGATACGATGCAAGTATCGACAAAATTTTACCAATAACATAAAGTAGAATATGTCACGAAAAAACAATCTCGGAATCAGAATGATAGGTAAAAGCATTCCAGAGTTATTAATGTTTAAAGTGACAGTGGTCAGATGTTCAAAAAACGCTCCGGTCCTAAGGTGTAAAATGGCCTGGTCCTTAAGGGGTTAAAGGGGTACTCCGGTGAAAAACTTTTTTTTTTTTTTTTAAATCAACTGGTGCCAGAAAGTTAAACAGATTTGTAAATTATTTCTATAAAAAAAAATCTTAATTCTTCCTGTACCTATTAGCTGCTGAATACTACAGTGGAAATTATTTTCCATATTAAACACAGAGCTGTCTGCTGACATCATGAGCACAGTGCTCTCTGCTGACATCTCTGTCCATTTTAGGAACTGTCCAGAGTAAAAGGAAATCAAATCCCCATAGCAAACATATGCTGCCCTGGACACTTCCTAAAATGGACAGAGATGTCAGCAGAGAGCACTGTGCTCATGATGTCGGCAGACAGCTCTGTGTTTCAAAAAGAAAATAATTTCCGCTGTAGTATTCAGCAGCTAATAAGTACAGGAAGGTGATCTGTATTGATCATGGCATCTGAGGGATTAATGGCGCTAATGAGATCGCTGATGTCCGCCATTACTGGTGGGTACACGGCAGCTCCTGCGCTCGCTTCATAACCATGCCGTAAATGTACAGCGCTGTGCATGGTTACTCGATGTTCTTAAGGGGTTAAAAAATGGAAAGGAGGGGGTGATTCACACTTTTGTTAGGGTAGGGGCTTATTCACATTTATAAATGTGCATACACTGATCAATGTTACTCCATAGAACAGCATTGATCAGTGTTATCAGTGCTCTGCTGCTCCAGCCTGCAGAGCATGGCTGGAGACTTCAGGGCACCGATTGGACGGCAAGGAGGCAGGTAAGAGCCCTCCCGCTGTCCTCTCAGCTGATCGGGACATCACAATTTTTACCGTGATGGCCCTGATCAGCTTTGCTGAGCTGCCGGAATCATTTTTTTACCATTTCAGATGCTGCAATTTACTTTGATCATGGCATCTAAAGGGTTAATGCTGGGCATCAGGTACCCCCTGCGTCCTGAACGGGTTAAACTCCTTCACTGTATTTGCAGCTGCCACTTCAACTGGAAGACTGTTCCATGCATCCACTAAAAAAAATACTTCCTCTTACTACTTTTAAACCTTTGCTCCTCTAATTTAAATCTATGTCCTCTTGTGGTAGTTTTTCTTCTTTTAACCTGTTAAAGGGGTTGTGCGCTGCCCTGCAGTTTGGAGCTCCGCTCACAGCGTCCGGAAGTTCATTACTCCGAACGCTGTGTGCGGGCCTCCGTGTTCGCAGCCGCCGAGCGTGATGTCACGCCCGGCCCCTTCGTGACATCCCGCTGTCACTCCCCCTTCCCATAGACTTTGGTAGAGGGGGCGGGCGTGAAGTCACGAGGGGGCGGGCAAGACGTCACGAAGGGGCCGGGCGTGACGTCACACCCGACGGCCGCGAACACGGAAGCCGGCACACAGCGTTCGGAGTAATGAACTTCCGGATGCTGTGAGCGGAGCTCCGAACTGCAGGGCAGCGCACAACCCCTTTAAGGACCCAGGGCGTACCTGTACGCCCTGAGTTCTCTCCCGATCTATAACGCGGGGCCACGGCGTGGCCCCGCGTTATAGCGGGTCGGACCCGGCCGGGACCCGTGGCTAATAGCGCGCGGCATTGATCGCGCTGCCACGCGCTATTAACCCTTTGGACGCGGCGTTCATAGTTGAACGCCGCGTCTAAAATTAAAGTGAAACCATGCCGGTTAGCTCAGGGAGCTGTTCGGGATAGCCGCGGTGAAATTGCGGCATCCCCAACAGCTTACAGGACATCTGGAGGGTCCCTACCTGCCTCCTCGCTGTCCGATCGCCGAATGACTGCTCAGTGCTTGAGATCCAGGCATGAGCAGTCAAGCGGCAGAATCATCGATCACTGGTTTATTATGAGAAACCACTGATCAATGTAAAGGATCAGTGTGTGCAGTGTTATAGGTCCCTATGGGAGCTATAACACTGCAAAAAAAAAGTGAAAAAAAAAGTGAATAAAGATCATTTAACCTCTCCCCTATTAAAAGTTTGAATCACCCCGCTTTTCCCATAAAAAAAAACAAAAAACAGTGTAAATAAAAATAAACATATGTGGTATCGTCGCGTGCGGAAATGTCCGAATTATAAAAATATTTCATTAATTAAACCCGCACGGTCAATGGCGTACGCGCAAAAAAATTCCAAAGTATATCATGAAAAAATGAATAAAAATCAATAAGTCCTATCAATGCAAATGGTACCGCTAAAAACTTCAGATCACGGCACAAAAAATGAGCCCTCATACCGCCCCATACGCGGAAAAATAAAAAAGTTATAGGGGTCAGAAGATGACAACTTTAAATGTATACATTTTTCTGCATGGAGTTTAGATTTTTTCCAGAAGTACGACAAAATCAAACCTACATAAGTAGGGTATCATTTTAACCGTATGGACCTACAGAATAAAAAAAAGGTGTAATTTTTACCGAAAAAATGTACTGTGCTGAAACGGAAGCCCCCAAAAGTTACAAAATGGTGTTTTTTTTTTTCAATTTTGTTGCACATTGATTTTTTTTCCATTTCGCCGTAGATTTTGGGGTAAAATGACTGACGTCATTACAAAGTAGAATTGGTGGTGCAAAAAATAAGCCATCATATGGATTTTTAGGTGAAAGATTGAGTTATGATTTTTTAAAGGTAAGGAGGAAAAAACGAAAATGCAAAAACGGAAAAACCCCTGGTCCTTAAGGGGTTAAATATGCTCCTCTCCCTTACCATATTGATTTTCTTTATGTATTAAAAGCTTTAGGAAAAGTCCTAGTCATTCCAAACTTCTATTCAGAAACTATTGAGGCTACTGCGCTATTGGGAAATTTCAGTGTAGCAGATCTGTGCCGTTATACAGTCCTGTCTCTGAGCTCTACAGGCAGTTTTTCTACCTCATGGCCTGGTTTTTGCTCTAAACTCCATTGGCAGATGTGAGGCCTTATATAGTAGGGGTTCTAATCTGGTGGTACGCGTACCCCTAGAGGTACACCACGGGTTGTGCGGGGGTACGCCAATGCGCTGACAAATACCAGTATTTGTCAGTGCATAGGAGACAATGGCCACAGCAGCTCTCTGTATAGTAACATGGCCGGAGCTGCGGCCGCGGCTACTGTACGGTAGCTGCGTGGTTGCTGAGGAGACGTGTGACCTTACCTGACATTGGCGTGGAGGTGCCACACGGCGCAGGAGGACGTCACACGTCAGGGTGGCCTCAACGAATGGGACTCTGGGACGCGCTGTATACCCGGGCAAACCACACGGGATGCGCTGTATACCCGTACAGGCCGGGTAATGTTAAAAAAAAAAAAGTAAAAGATAAGTGTATGCACAAGGACATGAAGAGGGGGAGGGATAATGAAAAAAGTGGATCAGAGAGAGGGGGGAATAATGGCACAAGGGGATTAATAAGGGGGTGGGTGATGATTATCCCCCCCCCCATCTTAATCACCTTGTGCCATTATTCCTGCCCCCCTCCCTCTGATCCCTTGTGTCATTATTCTAACCCCCCCCCCTCTGATCCCATTTGCCATATCGGATACAAGGGGATTAATATGGAGGGGGGGGGGGGGGGTGAGTAATGATTATCCCCCCCCCCCCCTCCATCTTAATCTCTTGTGCCATTATTTCCCCCTGCCTCTGATCCCCCTTTGCCATATCGGATAACAATGACACAAGGGGATTAAGATGGAGGGTGGGTAATTATACCCCTCTATCCTAATCCCATTCTGTTTTCACTCTGTTGTCATTATGTGGTATTGACTGCAGTATGGTAGGGGAAAACTTTTTATTTTTTATTTTAGCACAATTCTGCAACAAAAAATGTGGAAGGGTCTGCAAACTTACTATTTCCCCCATTTTGATAGTTTACTACAATTTATCAATCTAGTTGAAGCATATCTCCCTGGTTTCCAGGCCTGTTCTTACAAACGGTTGTCTGGACTGAATATAATAGGTGTGTCATAAGGATCTACTTTTATCTCCATGGTTTTGTGGTTCCTGACAAAAAGAAATTCTAAAAAATACAACAAAAGGTATCCTAGAATTGTTCAGAGCTTACATACAAGGGGGAATCTGTCAGCTCCAAATCACCAAACAAGTTGCAGACACGTTTGTATGGATGAAGGGAAACAAATCCAACTATCTCAGTGTTTTAAAGGAGTTATCCACCATAAGGTGATTTTAGTACTTATCTGCCAGACAGTAATTGACATGCCTCAGAAGACAGTAATTGCCAGACAGTAATTGACATGCTTCATGCTTGTTTTGGGGCTAAATGGCTATGATTACCATAACGCTGTGTCTATCCTTTTGTGAACTGGCTATTTCCTGTTGGTTTTTCCTTCTTCGACTACAAGTCCCATAATTCCTTGTTTGTAAGTGTGAGGTCACTTTCCTCCCTCCCACACATCAGCCACCCCACCCATTGACACACAAATGAGCTGCATTCCATTCAAAAGACCAGTGTTTTCTAACCAGGGTGCCTCCAGCTGTTGCAAAAATACAATTAATTGGAGAATGATCTAGCCCCCACACACACACTCCGCCCAGCGGACGCTCCGCCCATTGAAGCAGACAGGCTCCCTCTGATCACCTGACTAGTGATGTCATGTCTCGGCCGCACTGCAACCTAGGAAAACCTGAGACGACAGTCATTTTGTATGCTATTAAAGATATACTTTGAGGCAAAAATCTCAGAAGAATTGCAAGACCACCATCACACACATGTACAGACACTATATTATAAACGACACTAAATTTATAACCCTTGTAGCATAGTCAAATAAAAATAATTCCTGAAATACCCCTTAATCTTTTGATATTTCATTATTTTATCAATTTGATAGCCTTTTTTGGGCTACAGCTAAAGCTATAACAAAAAATGGGTTTTTAAGTTCGGGATATATTTTGAGCTGTTTATGGCCCAAAATACATGCCAAATTATGTGCAAAAATATGCCATATATTGGTATGCAAATGGGGGGGGGGGGGGAAGGGGCGACTACCTAAACATGCTGTAACTACAATCCCAGCCATAAAATTAATATACATGTGCTCAAAAATCCATTTTACTTTTGAGTTCAACAGAATTTAGTAGTGATAAATATGAGCCAAAATACTTTTTGTGCACATAGCCTTAATCTGAAACACTGCAGCATTTCAGAGGAATCATAAAACCAACTAGGGGCAAAGATTCATTGGGGCAGTCTTGGGTGACTTCTCCCCACCCACCACGTTGGCTCTGATTGATCTATTTATAGTCAGACAGGGAGAGATGCATCAATTAAGGGCTGAAGGGGTGGATAGAAACCCTTGGAAACCAATCTGATGACTTGGAGCCCCGTTCCTGGGAGCCTGTTAGCGTTTCATGCTATATGGTTCGTGCAGCATGAAACTGGTGACAGGTTCCCTCTAAAAGTAATTAAAAGGGCCTACAAAAAGAGGAGTGTCTAATTGCTTAAAAAAGGGTAAGATTTATTGTCCATAGGTAGTCTGGCATGCACCATTTTTTTATGCATTCCCTTGATCAATAATATGTCAGCCAAGAGGTACCATAAGAAAAAGTATCTAACATGTCTAACATAAATTGCACCACATTAAAGACAATCTAACAGCTAGTTCACTTGCACTAAACCCAGTATACTGGGTTATAGTGTTAGTGAACGGGAGTAAAATAAGGGGTTACTCACTGAAATCAGTTCCTTAGTTGCAGCGTTATGCTTGTAAATATTTTTATTCCTAATGCATTGGAGGTGGGGAGATGGCTGGCCAAGCTCGACTGCCTAATTATTAAAATTCTTCACCCTCATGCAAGGCTCGAGTCTTGCAGGAATGCTTGGGAGCGGAGTTTCTGCACTTTTTCCACAGCAGGAATGTTCCCATTAGCAGGAGTCCTGCAGGACCAGTTTTTGAGTGGAAATCTTGGGTGAGTTCCCGCAACTTTTCCCAAGGACATCACTAGGACGTCAGAGCCAGCGGCAGGAGTTAAGCACGTCTCTGAGCGCCACTGAAGCCTCGCTACACCGACTTCCGGGTGTAGGGAGCCAGTGGTGCCTGTGCTCTGTTCAGAGAGCAGAGTGCTCACCACCCCCTGCCGACTCTCAAGTCCTAGTAACGAGCCGGGGAGTGAATATAGATAAGTGAGGCGAGCTCGGGCAGCCGGCTCCCTGCCTTCAATGCATGATGAGGCGCATTAGGAATAAAACTATTTACAAGCATAAATCTGCAAGGAATAGATTTTAGTGAGTAACCCTTTATTTTATAGCTGTTCACCCGCACTTGTATACTGGTTTAGTGCAGGTGAACTAGCTGTCATATTCTTTTTAACCATACAGTGTACACAACTGTGATAACATTTAATGCACTTTCTGCCTGTCTAGTATAGTTTTCTCCTAACTTAAAACATTATTACTAAAACAACCTTAAAATGTTGAGTGCAGCCCGGATATTTCCACAGTCCAGAATAATGCTGATGGTGTAGCCTACAAATTGTAAGACATGACAGTCCACCCACCCTACAATTCCACTAATAATAGTGATTGTATGGCAGGTGAAAGGAATGAAAAGAAGAATTAACCTCTCAGGTGACACAGCCCTCATCTTGTTGGCCTCTCCAGAAGACTAGGGAGTAGTGATGGAATTCCAGCCCTCTCACATAATGACATCTGCATCTCTTGGATAAGAGAGAAGCATCTGGCTCTGTCGTGTGCAGTATCTTTTTTTTTAAGACGAAACAATCATTTCAATGTGTTTTGCCAGACGTGTCAGGACAGCACAATGAAACAGCTTGGGGAGTTCTTACTCCCTTTTCAGATGTTTGCAGGAACATGCATAGAGAACACCCTCCAGACTAAACTTTCTTACTTTGCTACATCTTTAATTGTTTTATCAGATGGATTGCAGCGAGGGGCCAAGCGTTAGACAATTGGGGGCTGAAACACAACTTCCTGAAACTGAAAAATGTAAATGTTGCTATTCTTTGTGTCCCATGTATTTCTCTTTATAACATCTGCTTTCCAAAAAGCCTTAACACTTTCCCTAACCTGTCTGCTTCAGTAAATACTTGTATTCCCTATGAAATAAGAATTCTGGAACACCTTTTCTTAGAACTCTGCACTAAGCCATTCCCCGTTTGTATTTCTCCTGGAAATGTATGACTAAGTTGACAACTTGGTATAAAGTTGTCAAGAAGGCGCTAAATGGATAGTGCCACAGTATATCTCCTTAAAGGGGTACTCCGCCCCTAGACATCTTATCCTCTATCCAAGGATAGGGGATAAGATGTCTGATCATGGGGTCCCGCTGCTGGGGACCCCCACGATCTCTCCGGCAGCCCCAACGAATCATCAGCTGTATGGAGCAAATGTAACGAACCACCCGCCCCTGTATCGTGAGTCATCACCCACGGAGTAAACTTAGCTCCGTGCAGCTGATGACTCGGGGGGCTGCAGGAGAGATCACGGGGGCTCCCTAGCAGTGGGCCCCCTGCAATCAGACATCTTATCCCCTATCCTTGGATAGGGGATAAGATGTCTAGGGGCGGAGTACCCCTTTAACCCTTTCAGGACTCAGGGTTTTTGCACTTTCTTTTTTTCCTCCTCACCTTCTACAAAATCATAACACTTTCAGTTTTCCACCTACAGACCTATATGAGGGCTTGTTTTATGCGCTAACAATTTTACTTTGTAATTACATTGGTCCTACCTCATTTATATATGTTTTATTTTATTATGCTACTTTAAAAAAATTATAACTACATGCACCAAAATTAGTAGGTTTAAAATTGTCCTCTCTGACCCCTATAACTTTTATTTTTATGCATACAGGGCTTTATTTTCTGCGCCGTGATCTGAAGTTTTTATCGGTACAATTTTTGTTTTGATGGGACTTTTTGATCGCTTTTTATACATTTTTTAGTGTGTAAAAAATGACCAAAAATATGCAATTTTGGACTTTGGAATTTTTTTTACCTATACGCCATTGACCGTGTGGTTTACTTAACATTATATTTTTATAGTTCAGACATTTATGCACATGGCGATACCACATATGTTTATGTTTATTTATGTATTTTTTTTTTACTATTCTTACACCACTTTTTAGTCCCCATAGGGGACTATACCATGCAAAACTTCTGATTGAAAATACTGATCAATGCTATACCATAGTATAGCATTGATCAGTGTTATCGGCGCTCTGCTGCTCCAGCCTGATGAGCAGGCATGGAGCAGCAGATCGCCGATCGGATGGAGGCAACTTTGATCGCCATGTCTAAAGGGTTAATGCCAGGTATCACTGCGATTGGTCATGTACGGCATTAGACATGGGTCCTGGCGGCTGATAGCCGCCGGGACCACCCAGCTATGACGTGGGGTCAGCCTGTGAGCCCGCGTTATAGCAGGGGAGCAGGTGCAGGGTGTACATGTGCGCCCAGCATCCTTAAGAGGTTTAGGATTTAGGAGAGTGTCATAAAGATGTTTGGAGACATACAGGCCATTCATGCTTCCCTGGGAACTCTGGAAAGAAAGGATATACAGAGTACCTCTCACACCACTTTTTCAAATTGGCTTTTCCCTTAGGGTCAGTGTTTTTTTTCCAGAATTCCCAATGGAGGGTGAATGGCCTATAAGTCTCCACACATGTTTATTAAGCTCTCCTCAAGAAGAAACATTACCACTTTTGTCCCACCACACAGGCCTCTAACTAGCCAGCTAGCACCTGCTCTGTACTGACTAGGGACAACCCCTGATAAAACTGCAGATTGGTAGGCTGTCCTTCTGAAGAGATCTCTGGCTTGGCATACATTCCCAGTCAGTTTCCAAAACTCCTAGTTGAAGTGAAACACCAACATTGAAGAAAAGCCAATTGGTAAAAAGTGGTGCTTTGCATATCCTTTCTTTACAGTGTATAGGGGCACACTCCAATTGGCAATTTATTTATACATTTCCAGAAGGAATAACAAAGGAATGGCATAATGCAGCCTTCTGGATTTTTATTCTACAAAAAATGCAAAGATTTGCTTTAACAGGGTCACCAGAAGAGCTTGTAGCTTATTTATTACTACTTTCTGCAGAAAAATGTATTTGCACATTAAGTTTTAAAGTGCCAACCCACAAACTTGTAGTTTGTACGGCATGGGCACAGTTTTTGAGCCAGCTTTACCCAAACCTACATGCAACCAGGCTCCCGTTGCAACAGTTTAATAATCTGCTGCTGCAACCTTCTTTTTTGTATACTCTGTATTTGCCACAGCAGCGTGCACCCGTGTATTAGGTCGTTGTGCTGGCTATTTTTCTTTTTTGTTTTTGCTGTGCAATTTAGGGGGAGTGGCACCCTCTGTAGCCGTGCACCCAGGGCTCAAGTCCTGCAGGAATCGGTGGGAACTGAGTTCCTGCACTTTTTCCACAACAGGAAAACTGTTTCCATTAGCAGGACCAGCCCCTAATTGGAAATCTTGGGTGACTTGGGTGACTTTAAATTGATAGTGGATCCAGCATGTCACCCAGTCAGAGGCTATATGCCCAGCAGAGGTGAGTGAAATGAGTGTGGATGGTGGAGTGTGGTGGATGAGGGACACGTTTTGATCAAAAAGTCCGCCAAGAGCCTCCATTTTTTTGACCAAGAGTGCTGCTGCAATCTTCTTTTTAGTTTAATAATCTAGATGTTGGTATCAACAGTGAAGAAACCCTATGTCGTCAAAAAGGACAAAATTGGCAGCAGCAGGGGGTTAAAGCATAAAAATAAAAAAGCACAAATAGAAGACGTTCTGGAGGCACTCACCGCAGGTACGGCATAAAACTTTCTTTTTATTTCAAATGGAGACACACATCACAAAGTGCAGGGTAGGACGCCAACAGGCACCCTAGCCTTTTACCATGCACTTTGTAATGTGTGTCTCCGTTTGAAATAAAAGAAAGTTTTATGCCGTACTCGCGGTGAGTGCCTCCAAACTGTCTACTATTTTCCCTTTTTATGAACTATTTGTATGTGGCTTGAGCTCCGGTGAAGCGCAGCAGGAAAACATTTGGTGCCAGTGCCGACTGCTATTTCTTTTTTGCATGCAAAAAAAAAAAAGTTGTTATTTATTTTTGCAGAAACTGCGCCACTCTCATTGGATATTGCAGCTCATCTATCAGTTTACTTGAACGAGGCAGAGCTGCAATACCACAAACTTCCTATAGACAAGAGTGGCGCTGTTTCTTTACAAGAAAAACAAAACAAAAACTTTTTATTTAAGACCACCCCTGTAATGCCAGGTCAATACTCTGCATCTATTTCTATCAGAAAGCTTAAGCAAGGCAGTGTGGGCCAATTTTAAAGTCTTTTAATCCCGTCACAAGAACTTGCAATTTTTAGTATCGAAAAGAGCCCGATTTAACCTTGTAAATAAGTTGCGTTCGGTAACCTCGGATTTCAGAAGCCTTTCCCACAATGCACTTTGTCCTTGACATTGTTGTGTATTCTTAGCCCTGTTTTGCCTTAAAAAGCGACAACTCCAGCGTGACCGCCAAAATAGCTTAGCACCGAATGCCACCAGGAACCAGAGAATGTCTAGCTCTGCTGTCCTAGACATTTTTATATTTGCTACGGCCGCATCCAAGATATAGAAGGTTAAAAAGACGCTACACTGCTGTGCGTTTCATCTGGGAATAGCCGGACATCCAAAATGCTGGAGTGAAATGAATACGCAGCAGCTGCAGCTTACTTAATAAGCAGTTAATGTAGCTAGCAGAATTCGGGGATGTTTCCCAGATTGGCCAAACAATGAGGAGCTCTGTTATTTAACATGACCAGCACTGCTCGCATCTTGGTGAGCATGGAATCAGAGGGAGGAAGCTTTTATCTGTCGCTCTGCTTCAGGCCTATATGATTTGTGGCTAGTGTATCATAAAAAAAATCCCAACCCTCCAGGGAGGAGAGGGGACTGAAGTTAGAGAGAGGAAGGAAATACTTTGGGAAGGATAAACAGAGCCTCAGGAAAGCACTGCAGATGGGCAAGGATCGGTAAATCCAGACTCATGGGACACAAGCTTCCCTGGAATCCCTATAAATAGGACTTTTTGCTAATTGTGGCACCACTTACCAAGCCTTAAAGCGTCATTAGGACAAGGCCCGAATACTGCACCGTACTTAACCTCTAATAACCTGATTGTTGAATAAACACCGGACTGGCGCTATGTCCTGTCTGTACACTGTTTTTCCGCTGTACATGACTGATGTTACCAAACAGCACCAGATGCTACATGTAACCCCAGAAACAAAATGTTTTTTTTTTATTTGCGATCTTATGGAATCTGCATGTGCGGCCTCCATTTTTACGTAGACGTTTTTCAAAAATTTTATTTTCTCCCTTTGTTATTTGTTTGTTTTTTGGATACTGTTATATTTATTGTATGAGAAAACAATAAAAAAAAAAATTAAAGGTGTTGAGAAGATTTATGGCCTACTTTGCCTGGGTTTCGATAAATTTTTTGACATAATTTAAAATGCAAAAAGGAATGGACCTTTTAAAAAATGTAATAAAATACATATATAGATTTATTTATTTGTTTATTTTTTGACCTTTGAATCTGTATATGTATGGGGCGGTATGAGGGCTCATTTTTTGCACCGTGGTCTGTAGTTTTTATCGGTACCATTTTTGTTTTGATAGGACTTTTTGATCACCTTTTTATTAGCTTTTTATGGTATATGAAGTGACCAAAAATGCACAATCTTGGACTTTGGTATTTTTTTACTTGTACGCCATCGACAGTGAGGTTTAACTAAACTTATATTTTAATAGTTTGGACATTTACGCATGCGGCGGTACCACATATGATTATTTTTATTTTTTATTTCATTATAATATTTAAAATAGGGGGGTGATTTAAACTTTTAATAGGGAAGGGGTTAATTTACTTTTATTAACTTTCTTTTCCATTTTTTTTTTTAGCCCCCGTAGGGGGCTATAAACATGCAGTTTTCTGATTGCTTACACTGACATACCATAGCAGTGATCAGTGTTCTCAGCGTTCGGCTGCTCTAGCCTGATCGGATGCCGAGGAGGCAGGTGAGGACTGATCGGGACCCGCGATGTCACCGAGAATGTTCCGATCAGCTCCACTGGGCTAACCGCCACCATTAACCCCGCACTTTAGACGCTGCGATTAACTTTGATCGCCGCATTTAAAGGGTTAATGCCGGGCATCGGCCCGATTGGCGGTACCCGGAATTAGCCATGGGTCCTGGTTGCTCGTAGCAACCAAGACCCACCGGGTTTAACCCGTTCTCCGCTCGTAAGAAAGGTTTAAACCCAGTAAACGGGACTCAGGATGTACAGGTACGCCCTGGGTCCTTAAGTACCAGGACGTCAGGGCGTACCTATATGCCCTGTGTCCTGAAGGGGTTAAGGAGAAACATTTTCTCTTTAGTTTCTTCCATACAAGAAGTTTAGAACTCCTAAAAGTTCAGTCTTGGTTTCATCAGACCAGAGAATCGTGTTTCTCACAGTCTAGGAGTACTTTCAGTGCTTTATTGCAAACTCTAAGGGGCTTTTACTGAGGAGGCCACTCTGCCATAAAGCCCATATTGGTGGAGGCTGCAGTGTTGGTTGACCTTCTAGAAGTTTCTCCCATCTGCACACAGGACATTTGGAGCTCCACTAGAGTGACCATTGGGTTTTTGGTTACCTCTCTTACTGAGGTTCTTCTTTACCAATTACTTAGTTTGGTGGGAGGCCAGCTCTAGAGAAAATCCAGTTTTTTCCTAACTTCTTCGATTTAGGAATTATGAAGGGCACTGTGCTCTTGCTAACTTTCAGTGCAGCAAATCTGTACCTCTGCACAATCCTGTCTCTGAGTTCTACAGGAAGTTCTTCCCTCCTCATGGCTTGGTATTTGCTCTGATATACAGTATCAGCTGTGAGACCTTATATAGACAGGGTTGTGTGTTTACAAATCCTGTCCAATCACCTAAATGTACCACAGGGGAGTCCGATCGAGGTGTGGAAACATCTCAGAGATGATCAGAGAAATGGGAGGGGCCAGATCTGTCATAGCAAAGTGTGTGAATATGTGAAATTTTCCTTTTTTATACATTTTCAAAAATTATAAAAACATTTTTTATTTTTTTTTTTATTTAATATTATCATTATGGGTATTGAGTGTAGGAGGAAAACATGTTTTTTTTTTATTTTAGCACAAGGCTGCAAAACAAAATGTAACAAGAGGCCTGAAGATGTTTTGAATGCATTGTGAATATATATATATATATATATATATATATATATATATATATATAATTTGCACACACACATTTGTGGTTATAAGATGCCATACAGTAAGAGATCATGTGATGATGAATATAGCAATTGTTAACACTTCAAGCAATATTTACGGTATTTCAGAAAGAGCTAAGCAAAAAATAGCTGCCCATCCCTGTCCCATCATTGCGGTTAGCCATTCTTAGACATAGCAATTGCATGACATTGATTTGTTATCATTTAAAATGATGGAATGATATATCCCTACGGTAATGCTTGCCGCAGTGTAAGAATCATCCTTCAAGTATTTCTCTGATGTGAAACCTGTAAAAATATTATACGGATAAAATGACACCACACTGTTTTTGAGACATTTAATAGTTTGGAGTGGCTCCTGTATCAATGATTCTGAATTTATAAAACTCCCAAAAAATTAAGCATAAAAAGTTTAAAACAGTGTTATATAGATGAACAGAAAATTCAGTCCCTAAGCAAAAATTTTGGGGATTTCAACTTCAGACTGTTCATCTATGCATGTGCAGCTATCCAAGGTGAGTGTAATGGCCAACTTTTTCTCTGCGCAGGTTTTGATAAATCTCTCCCCCCCTCCCCCCCAATCGTCCTTCTGTGCAATGAATTTGTAGCAAATCAGATGCCTCCCTAATGTTATTGCATGATGGATAAGTATCTACCTGTACTTCTCAACATTAACCCCTTAAGGACCCAGCCATTTTACACCTTAGGACCCGGCCATTTTTTGCACATCTGACCACTGTCACTTTAAACATTAATAACTCTGGAATGCTTTTAGTTATCATTCTGATTCTGAGATTGTTTTTTCGTGACATATTCTACTTTAACTTAGTGGTAAAATTTTTTGGTAACTTGCATCCTTTCTTGGTGGAAAAATCCCAAAATTTGATGAAAAATTTGAAAATTTTGCATTTTTCTAACTTTGAAGCTCTCTGCTTGTAATGAAAATGGATATTCCAAATATTATTTTATTTTATTCACATATACAATATGTCTACTTTATATTTGCATCATAAAATTGACGAGTTTTTACTTTTGGAAGACATCAGAGGGCTTCAAAGTTCAGCAGCAATTTTCCAATTTTTCACAAAATTTCCAAAATCACAATTTTTCAGGGACCAGTTCAGGTTTGAAGTGGATTTGAAGGGTCTTCATCTTAGAAATACCCCACAAATGACCCCATTATAAAAACTTCACCCCCCAAAATATTCAAAATGACATTCAGACAGCATTTTAACCCTTTAGGTGTTTCACAGGAATAGCAGCAAAGTGAAGGAGAAAATTCACAATTTCCATTTTTTACACTCGCATGTTCTTGTAGACCCAATTTTTGAATTTTTATAAGGGGTAAAAGGAGAAAATGTATACTTCTATTTGTAGCCCAATTTCTCTCGACTAAGCACATACCTCATATGTCTATGTAAAGTGTTCGGCGGGCACAGTAGAGGGCTCAGAAGGGAAGGAGCGACAAGGGGATTTTGGAGCGTACGTTTTTCTGAAATGGTTTTTGGGGGGCATGTTGCATTTAGGAAGCCCCTATGGTGCCAGAAAAGCAAAAAAAAACACATGGCACACCATTTTGGAAACTAGACCCCTTGAGGAACGTAACAAGGAATAAAGTGAGCCTTAATACACCACAAGTGTTTCACGACTTTTGCATATGTAAAAAAATGTTTAAAAAATTTCAATAAAATGTGTGCTTCCCCCCAAATTTCACATTTTTGCAAGGGTTAATAGCAGAAAATAGCCCCCAAAATTTGTAACCCCATCTCTTCTGAGTATGGAGGTACCCCATAAGTTGACATGAAGTGCACTATGGGCGAACTACAATGCTCAGAAGAGAAGGAGTCATATTTGGCTTTTTGAGAGCAAAATTTGCTCGTGGGCATGTCGCATTTAGGAAGCCCCTATGGTGCCAGGACAACAAAAAATACCCACATGCCATACCATTTTGGAAACTAGACCCCTTGAGGAACGTAACAAGGAATAAAGTGAGCCTTAATACCCCACAGGGGTTTCATGACTTTTGCATACGTAAAAAAAAAAAAAAATTTTCACTAAAATGTGTGTTTCCCCCCCAAATTTCACATTTTTGCAAGGGTTAATAGCAGAAAATACTCCCCAAAATTTGTAACCCCATCTCTTCCGAGTATGGAGGTACCCCATAAGTTGACCTGAAGCGCACTACGGGCGAACTACAATGCTCAGAAGAGAAGGAGTCATATTTGGCTTTTTGAGAGCAAATTTTGCTCGGGGGGCATGTCGCATTTAGGAAGCCCCTATGGTGCCAGGACAGCAAAATAACACCCACATGGCATACCATTTTGGAAACTAGACCCCTTGAGGAACGTAACAAGGGGTACAGTGAGCATTTACCCCCCACTGGTGTCTGTCAGATCTTTGGAACAGTGGGCTGTACAAAATTTTTAATTTGCGAAGCCCACTGTTCCAAAGCTCTGTCCGACACCAGTGGGGTGTAAATTCTCACTGCACCCCTCATTACATTCCATGAGGGGTGTAGTTTCCGAAATGGGGTCACATGTGGGTTTTTTTTTTTTTGCGTTTGTCAAAACCGCTGTAACAATCACCCAGCCCTGTGCAAATCACCTCAAATGTACATGGTGCACTCTCCCTTCTGAGCCTTGTTGTGCGCCCCCAGAGCACTTTGCGCCCACATATGGGGTATCTCCATAGTCGGGAGAAGTTGCATTACAAATTTTGGGGGGCTTTTTTCCCTTTTACCTCTTGTCAAAATGAAAAGTATAGGACAACACCAGCATGTTAGTGTAAAAAATTTATTTTTTTACACTAACATGCTGGTGTAGACCACAATTTCACCTTTTCATAAGGGGTGAAAGGAGAAAAAGCCCCCCAAAATTTGTAAGGCAATTTCTTCCGAGTACGGCGATACCCCATATGTGACCCTAAACTGTTGCCTTGAAATACGACAGGGCTCCAAAGTGAGAGCGCCATGCGCATTTGAGGCCTGAATTAGGGATTTGCATAGGGGTGGACATAGGGGTATTCTACGCTAGTGATTCCCAAACAGGGTGCCTCCAGCTGTTGCAAAACTCCCAGCATGCTTGGACAGTCAATGGCTGTCCAACAATACTGGGAGTTGTTGTTTTGCAACAGCTGGAGGCTCCATTTTGAAAACAGTGGCGTACCAGACGTTTTTCATTTTTATTGGGGAGGGGAGGGGGGCTGTGTAGGGGTATATGTACTGTTTTTTACTTTTTATTTTATTTTGTGTTAGTGTAGTGTAGTGTAGTGTGGTGTTTTTCGGGTACAGTCACACGGTCGGGGGGGTTACAGCGATTTTCCCGCTGCGAGTTTGAGCTTCCACGCAAAATTAGTTGCATCGCAAACTGCAGCCTGATACTCACTGTAAGCCCCCTGCCCATGTGAATGTACCCTGTACATTCACAAGGGGGGGACCTCCAGCTGTTGCAAAACTACAACTCCCAGCATGCACAGTCTATCAATGCATGCTGGTAGTTATAGTTTTGCAACAGCTGGAGGCACACGGGTTGGGAAACACTGAGTTAGGAAACAGACAATGTTTCCCAACCAGTGTGCCTCCTGTTGTTGCAAAACCACAACTCCCAAACATTCTCAGGCATGCTGGGAGTAGTAGTTCGGCAACATCTTTAGAGCCAGATGTTGCCGAACTACAACTCCCAGCATGCTTGGAGTTGTAGTTTGCAACATCTGGAGGACTACAGTTTGCAGACCACTAATACAGTGGTTCCCAATCTGTGCCCTTCCAGATGTTGCAAAACTACAACTCCCAGTATGCCAAAACTGTCCAGGCATGCTGGGAGTTGTAGTTCTGCAACATCTGAAGGGCCAGATGTTACAGAACTACAATTCCCAGCATGCCTGGACAGTAAGGGCATGCTGAGGATGTGTAGTTTTGCAACATCTGGAAGGGCACAGTGGTCCAAAAACTGTGGACCTCCAGATGTTGCAAAACTGCAACTCCCAGCATGCCCAGACGCCAAGGGCTGTCTGGGCATGCTGGGAGTTGTAGTATATAGGGTCCCAATACAGCAATGCATGTCGCTTTATGGCGACGTGCATTGCTGTAAAGGGCCCGACCGCGGCTGAAGATCTACTCACCTGTCGCCGCCGCCGCCATCTTCCTCGCCGGGATCCGGTTCTTCAGGGACGAGGTAAGTACCAGGGCCGGTCCCCAGCACTCCCCCGTCCCCCGCCGCGTCCTCCGGTCTTCCTCCCGTCCTCTCCGGACTTTCATGGGCCGGGCAGGACGGGAGGAAGTAACCGCCCCCCCTCCTGCGATTGGTCGGTTAACTAACCGAAGAATCGCAGGGGATCGGAGGAGGTGGCAGGTTTGCCACCTCGCTCCTAGTCTTCAGCATGGTCCTGGCTGTCTGTGACAGCCGGGATCATGCGAAATTACCGGGCGGTCGGGTCCCAGAGACCCGATAAGCTCGGTATCGCCGCAGATCGCAAGGGCGATTTCCCTTGCGATTTGGGCATACATGGCCCCCCTCGGCGTTTGCCCTGGATCCCTGCTGAAGGATTTCCGCAGGGACCCGCTTCCGATCTCCGCCGGGTGAGCGGCGGAGACCAGGAAAAGACATGACGAATGCATACGTCATGGGTCCTTAAGACCCAGGGTGTGAAGACGTATGCATACGTCATGGGTCCTGAAGAGGTTAAAGGAATACTCCTGTGGAAAACTTTTTTTTTTAAATCAACTGGTGCCAGAAAGTTAAACAGATTTGTAAATCACTTCTATAAAAAATTTTTTATCCTTCCAGTACATTTTAGGGGCTGTACACTAAAGAGAAATCCAAAAAAGAAATGCATTTCCTCCGATGTCATGACCACAGTGCTCTCTGCTGATCTCTGCTGTCCATTTTAAGAACTGTCCAGAACAGCATATGTTTGCTATGGAGATTTTCTCCTTCTCTGGACAGTTCCTAAAATGGACAGCAGAGGTCAGCAGAGAGCACTTTGGTCATGACATCATAGGAAATGCATTTCATTTTTGGATTTCTCTTTAGTATACAGCCCCTAAAAAGTACTGGAAGGATTAAGATTTTTTAATAGAAGTGAGTTACAAATCTGTTTAACCCCTCCAAAGGATAGGGGATAAGATGTCAGATCGTCGCGGTCCCGCTGCTGGGGACCCCGGGGATCGCTGCTGAAACACCCCGCTATCATTACTGCGCAGAGCGAGATCGCTCTGCACGTAATGACGGGCAATACAGGGGCCGGAGCATCGTTACGTCACGGCCCGCTCCCGTCAATACAAGTCTATGGGAAGGGGGCGTGGGGCGGTCGTCACGCCCCCTGCCATAGACTGGCATTAAGGGGACGAGCTGTGATGTCATGAGGGGCGGAGCCATGATGTCACGCTGCTCCGGCCCCTGTATCGCCCCCCATTACGCACAGAGCGAACTCGCTCTGTGCAGTAATGATGAAGGGGTGCCGCAGCGGCGATCCCCGGGGTCCCCAGCAGCGAAACCACGGCGATCTAACATCTTATCCCCTATCCTTTGGATAGGGGATAAGATGCCAGGGGCGGAGTACCCCTTTAAGGACCAGGGGTTTTTCCGTTTTTGCACTTTCATTTTTTCCTCCTTACCTTTAAAAAATAATAACTCTTTCAATTTTGCACCTAAAAATCCATATGATCCCTTGTAAATTACCCTTCAGTATAAATATACATAACAGATAGACATAAAAGGTCACAAAATGACTTCCTGTACTCATCAGTTTCACATAGAGTGTCCCTTTAAAGAGTACTTATCATCTTAACAAACTTCTGACCTATCATATTAGTATTATTAGTATTTATTTTTTCAAAGCAACCTAGGTTTTTAGGTCCAGGACACTATTTATATGGGATTAAAATACATATCATACCACAAACACAAGTACAATAAATGTGAAAGAAAGTTAATGACAGACTAATACAGAGGAGGGGAGGGCCCTGCCAGTGAGGGATTACTATCTACAAGGGGAGGGACTTGTCAGAGGTTTTTTTAATTGGGGGTCTGGGTGCTGAGACCACCACGATCATTAAAATGAAGGGGCAAATGAGCTCAGGTAAGCATTATACCACTTCAAACACTCCCTGCCTTGATGTCTTCCTGTCTGACTATACTGTCTGCCTTCTTATTTGGTACTGTGCGTGTATTTATCAGCTGTTGCAGAGACTAGTCTAATGGTAGTAACCTAGGGTCTCCCTGCTTCAAATTCCAGATTGCTGTATAGGGGGTTAGAGTGAACTTGTCAGCAGATTTTGCCTTCTATAACAGATGGCAACACATTGTAAAATAAGCTTTCTCACCATATAGTGATGTCCTCCAGTGTCCTGCTGTTTAAAAGTTTCCTGCACCATAAGATGGAAGTAGTCATGGAGGCAAGCTGAAATCTTGTGCTTGCCCAGAAATCAATTCATGGCATGTGGGCCTGCACGAGATGAGGAAAGGGAGCAGATTGGTGACATCAGCTGTGCCCAGGCTGTCAATCACTCATGTGTAGGTGGAATTACAGCCCAGCACTCCTCCACTACTTCAGGATGTGGCATGCCCTGATGACTACTTGTGCCTTATTAGTATACAATATAGGAAACTTTTAAAACTACTTTTCTTCACTATAGCGAATGCTTAGAATATGACGAGACAGCATATTTTTCCCTATATAACTGCACACAAGAGAAAACTGGTACTGGTACTGCTGAACTTGAATTGGGTGCCACTATCTAGGAATATTAACACAGGGTATATGTAGCACAGTCACTGGTAACTTACAGTGTGAAAGGCCGTGCTCTGCCCATTAATCCAGAAGACATCTCACTTAAGCATCAGTTGTGTAATGTCCATTTATCTGTATTTTGTATTTTCTGCTTTGGGTCCTGTTCAGACATTGTTTATGTCTGAACAGTTTCTGTGTTAATTCTCCCTGGGAAGAGTTAACCTTCTTAACTTCAGCTCTGGGATGATATATAAGACCACTTCGGGTGCTGTTCTGGGCTGGTGATTAGACCTGTATTCTGTCCATGTTGGCTTGATGTTCACTATGTCTGTCTGTGCACATATCCTGAGTTTTAACCATGGTTATATGTGCTTTTTGATATATATATTTTAGCCTGCTTTGTTTTAGTACATTTGTCAGGTTTTAGTATTTTATATGTTTGTTATGCATTTGCTTAGTGTTGCCTTAGTCTGTATTTACTCTCAGTTCCTAAAATGGACAGCAGAGGTCAGCAGAGAGCACTTTGGTCATGACATCATAGGAAATGCATTTCATTTTTGGATTTCTCTTTAGTATACAGCCCCTAAAAAGTACTGGAAGGATTAAGATTTTTTAATAGAAGTGAGTTACAAATCTGTTTAACCCCTCCAAAGGATAGGGGATAAGATGTCAGATCGTCGCGGTCCCGCTGCTGGGGACCCCGGGGATCGCTGCTGAAACACCCCGCTATCATTACTGCGCAGAGCGAGATCGCTCTGCACGTAATGACGGGCAATACAGGGGCCGGAGCATCGTTACGTCACGGCCCGCTCCCGTCAATACAAGTCTATGGGAAGGGGGCGTGGGGCGGTCGTCACGCCCCCTGCCATAGACTGGCATTAAGGGGACGAGCTGTGATGTCATGAGGGGCGGAGCCATGATGTCACGCTGCTCCGGCCCCTGTATCGCCCCCCATTACGCACAGAGCGAACTCGCTCTGTGCAGTAATGATGAAGGGGTGCCGCAGCGGCGATCCCCGGGGTCCCCAGCAGCGAAACCACGGCGATCTAACATCTTATCCCCTATCCTTTGGATAGGGGATAAGATGCCAGGGGCGGAGTACCCCTTTAAGGACCAGGGGTTTTTCCGTTTTTGCACTTTCATTTTTTCCTCCTTACCTTTAAAAAATAATAACTCTTTCAATTTTGCACCTAAAAATCCATATGATGGCTTATTTTTTGTGCCACCAATTCTACTTTGTAATGACATCAGTCATTTTACCCATAAATCTATGGCGAAATGGAAAAAAAATCATTGTGAGACAAAATTGAAAAGCAAACGCCATTTTGGAACTTTGGGGGGCTTCTGTTTCTACGACGTACATTTTGCAGTAAAAATGACACCTTCTCTTTATTCTGTAGGTCCATACGATTAAAATGATACCCTACTTATATAGGTTTGATTTTGTGGTACTTCTGAAAAAATCATAACTACAAGCAGGAAAATGTAAACGTATAAAATTGTCATCTTCTGACCCCTATCACTTTTTTATTTTTCCACGTATGGGGCAATTTTTTAGCGC
Organism: Hyla sarda; assembly: GCF_029499605.1. NCBI lineage: Eukaryota > Metazoa > Chordata > Amphibia > Anura > Hylidae > Hyla > Hyla sarda. Next base: position 388,277,034 of record NC_079191.1, read on the forward strand.
GTACACCATTGACCATGCAGTTTAATTAATGATATATTTTTATAATTCGGACATTTTCGCACGCGGTGATACCACATATTTATTTTCATAGTTTTTTTTTAAATGGGAAAAGAGGGGTGATTCAAACTTTTATTAGGGGAGGGGTTAAATGATCTTTATTCACTTTTTTTAAACTTTTTTTTTGCAATGTTATAGCTCCCATAGGGAGCTATAACACTGCACACACTGATTTTTTTTACATTGATCAATGGTTTCTCATAGGAAACCAGTGATCAATGATTCTGCCTGGATCTCAGGCACTGAGCAGTCATTCGGTGATTGGACAGCATGGAGGCAGGTAGGGACCCTCCGGCTGTCTTGAAAGCTGTTCAGGATGCCACAATTTCGCTGCGGCGATCCCAAACAGCTCCCTGAGCTAACCGGCATTGTTTTACTTTCACTTTCTAAATGATTAATAGCACGCAGCACCACGATCAGTGCTGCGCGCTATTAGCCACGTGTCCCAGCTCCCGTCCTTGGTCCTTAAGAGGTTAACTTAGTTGATTTACAAAAAAAAGTTTTTCACAGGAGTACCCCTTTAAGGACACAATTATTTGCTGCAGCCCCAAACTTACAAGGAGCCTTCACAATTCTTCACTGTTGCCTACAGACACTCTTTCCTGTACAGCCCTCCAGGCCTTTGGCAAATAACAAAACAGTCCAGAGGACCTGCTGCCATTTTTCTTTACCTCAGTTCACATGTTTTTGTGCATAGTTGAGTCACTTGGTCTTGTTTCCACATCAAAGGGGTGTCTTTTTTTAATTTTTTTTACCAAGATCACTAGGAGGCCAACAGTGAATGTGTGCACATGGGTCCCATGGGTTTCCCAAAACAGTTCTGAGCTGATGGACTGCTGGACTTCTTCCAATTCTGTAGGGAAGTCAATATGATGTGTCTTTCTTCTGCTGCATTAGGTTTCTTTGGGTGTCTATGACCATTGGTGTTGCCTGATTGTTTTTGCCTCTTCAAAAGAGCTTGAACCTATCTTGATACACCAGTCTACTTTGTAAACATTGTCTGGGAGAAACCTTGCCAATTCAGAGTAACTACCTTGTATCTTTTTGCTGTGCTCAGTCTTTCCATGGTGTATGACCTGCAGCATGACGCTGTCTTCCACAACCTCAACTTTGTGGCAGAGTTTGGCTGTTCCTCACCCAGTTTAAAGCCCCCTACATAGCTGTTTTTGTTTCAGTTAATGACTGTGTTTCAACCTATATATTTAAAAAATGATCATTATCCCTAGTTTGGTATGGTTAGTTAATCATATACTGGACTACAATCCTACAAGTGTGCAAGTGTACCTAAAAGTACACAAATTATATTGTCTTGAAGGCAAAGGGCAGTTACACCAAATATTAAATTGATTTAGATTTCTCTTCTGTTCAGTGACTTTCCATTTTATTAAGAGATAACAAAAAAAATAAACTATTACCACTTCTGCAAAGTACTATATATTACACTGTATGTGATAGATCTGAATTTGCACGTACTGCCTCTATTCTCTTTACTAAGATAGCAATAGCCATTTATAGTAATTGTTCCTGTTCTGAATGAGACGTGTTTGAGGAAATGAAAAAGAAAAAGCTGCATTCATTTTAGTTGCAGTACCTTCCCTCTTTCTGGCATGTACAGCTCCATTACTTGGCCCACGCTTCTGCAAATAGTCACATACAGCATAAGGAAGAGTTTAAGACTGAGGAAGTATAAGAACACTATGCTATGTGCCCAAAAGAACATTTACATATTTACATGTGGAAGTTGTATAGTAATTGTATAGAAATCATATGTATGAAACTCACAAAATTCTCACCCTACTACTTCCAACCTATTATTCTTATGAAATGAAGAATAATCTGCATTTCTCCTGTAGCAACCGCTGCAAGAAAACCCAGCAATAACATTTTATGTTTGGGGTTCCAGACGCTTGACCTGCTTTACAGGGGTACTCTGGAGCTTAGACATCTTATCCCCTATCCCCATCTTATCCCCGTGTGACGTCACGTTCCATCTGTCACGCCCCCTCTCATAGACTTGCATTGAGGGGCGAGGTGTGATGTCACAAGGGGGCGGAGTTGTGACGTCACGAGCTTCCGTTCCCGTGGTTGGGAGCTAGAACCTCCAGCGCTGCCAGAAGCAGATACAAGTGGGTGCTGCATGCTATATTGCGGCGGATAGGGGATAAGATGTCTAGGGGTGGAGTACCCCTTTAAAAAGACTACTTTAGTCATATATACTGAAAGAGATTAAATGGGGGCTAATAGTTCATAGATGTCCCATTTCAATATGGTATTAAACATGTTTTACTTTATAATTAAAAATACTTTTTTTGATTTTCATATCTGCCCTAGTTTTTTTTTTTTTTTTTTTGCAGTATAGCATGTGCAGTGTTCTTGATGCAACTGTGAACTTAACCTCAAAGAAGTTGTTCAGGGTCTGATTTTTCCCACCACTTCTTTTCATAGGCGATAACTGGAATTGCATGCAGTTTTAGCTCCAAACACTACGGACCACAGCCCAGGTGTGGTGCCACAGGGAGAGTACAGTGGTTTGTAGTAGGGTTCCCTGGTCCCTCCCTCACCAGTGGCTCGAGTGGGTGTTTGTACCCTAAGTGTATAGGTAATATCCCCTGAGGTGTTTCCTGGTGATTATATTCTGGCTGGTGGTATGTGGAAGGCCTGTGGTGGTATGTATACAGTGCAAGCAAAAATACCGGGACTCAACATAATGGGTATTACAGGAAAGTACATTCTACATACAGTATGATGAGATCGGGGACACTGCAAAATGTCAAGAATGGCACTTTTTCTAGAAGCAAAGGTAGGTTCTTTTTTTTTAATCTAATCTTGCATAATACCTTTAATTGTTTGCCTGGGGACAGTCATTTTATTTTATTTTTTAAGATTTTACTGGGGGCATGTTAAATATATAAAAGAAGTGATACTTACCTACCCCGATCCCCCCCGGTTCCTGTTGACATGTCATCTCAGCAGGAACTCCCTGTTCAGCCTATCACTGACTGGCGAGGGACACCAATGTGGCCAGTGATTGGCTGAGGCAGTTCCTGCTGAGGTGATGCATCAACAGGAACCAGGAAGTAGCATTGACAAGATGAGGGAGATGACGGATCAGGGTAGATTTAACTTACCTACCCTAATCCGACATCTCCTAATTCCCACTCGTCACTGTTACTTTCTGATTCCTGTTGACACGTTGTCTTAGCGAGAACTGCCTGCTTAGCCAGTCACTGGCCACAGCAGTGTTCTGCCTTAGTCTGTGATTGGCTGACTGGGCAGTTCCTGCAGAGAGGACGCATCAACTGAAACCAAAACACTGCAAGGAATCAGGGAAGGTGAGTATGACTTTTTTTTTTCCTGTACCCTAGCCACCCTTTAACTGGAGAACAGATTGAAGACACAAGATCCTCACTCTTTACAAAAATAATCTGCCACATTTTCTGGACCGGTGACAATGATACCACCACAGAGGTGGCACTGAATGGTTGTGCATGATTGCTGGGTGTTGCTGACAGACAGTCCTCAAAATGCTGCCCTCATGACTTCTGCCACCTCCAAGCATTGCATCCCCCTCAGCAGTGGTAAACAGCATAGGGCAGCTATATCCAATATTATCTTAAACTATTCCACCCTGAGACTTTCCATCATAAAAGTAGACATTAGAGGAGGCAGTGTACAGCAGGAGCAAGGAGATCATTGTACAAAATACATACATACTGATCCCTTGTAAATTACCCTTCAGTATAAATATACATAACAGATAGACATAAAAGGTCACAAAATGACTTCCTGTACTCATCAGTTTCACATAGAGTGTCCCTTTAAAGAGTACTTATCATCTTAACAAACTTCTGACTTATCATATTAGTATTATTAGTATTTATTTTTTCAAAGCAACCTAGGTTTTTAGGTCCAGGACACTATTTATATGGGATTAAAATACATATCATACCACAAACACAAGTACAATAAATGTGAAACAAAGTCAATGACAGACTAATACAGAGGAGGGGAGGGCCCTGCCAGTGAGGGATTACTATCTACAAGGGGAGGGACTTGTTAGAGGTTTTTCTAATTGGGGGTCTGGGTGCTGAGACCACCACGATCATTAAAATGAAGGGGCAAATGAGCTCAGGTAAGCATTATACCACTTCAAACACTCCCTGCCTTGATGTCTTCCTGTCTGACTATACTGTCTGCCTTCTTATTTGGTACTGTGCGTGTATTTATCAGCTGTTGCAGAGACTAGTCTAATGGTAGTAACCTAGGGTCTCCCTGCTTCAAATTCCAGATTGCTGTATAGGGGGTTAGAGTGAACTTGTTGGCAGATTTTACCTTCTATAACAGATGGCAACACATTGTAAAATAAGCTTTCTCACCATATAGTGATGTCCTCCAGTGTCCTGCTGTTTAAAAGTTTCCTGCACCATAAGATGGAAGTAGTCATGGAGGCAAGCTGAAATCTTGTGCTCGCCCAGAAATCAATTCATGGCATGTGGGCCTGCACGAGATGAGGAAAGGGAGCAGATTGGTGACATCAGCTGTGCCCAGGCTGTCAATCACTCATGTGTAGGTGGAATTACAGCCCAGCACTCCTCCACTACTTCAGGATGTGGCATGCCCTGATGACTACTTGTGCCTTATTAGCATACAATATAGGAAACTTTTAAAACTACTTTTCTTCACTATAGCGAATGCTTAGAATATGACGAGACAGCATATTTTTCCCTATATAACTGCACACAAGAGAAAACTGGTACTGGTACTGCAGAACTTGAATTGGGTGCCACTATCTAGGAATATTAACACAGGGTATATGTAGCACAGTCACTGGTAACTTACAGTGGGAAAGGCCGTGCTCTGCCCATTAATCCAGAAGACATCTCACTTAAGCATCAGTTGTGTAATGTCCATTTATCTGTATTTTGTATTTTCTGCTTTGGGTCCTGTTCAGACATTGTTTATGTCTGAACAGTTTCTGTGTTAATTCTCCCTGGGAAGAGTTAACCTTCTTAACGTCAGCTCTGGGATGATATATAAGACCACTTCGGGTGCTGTTCTGGGCTGGTGATTAGACCTGTATTCTGTCCATGTTGGCTTGATGTTCACTATGTCTGTCTGTGCACATATCCTGAGTTTTAACCATGGTTATATGTGCTTTTTGATATATATATTTTAGCCTGCTTTGTTTTAGTACATTTGTCAGGTTTTAGTATTTTATATGTTTGTTATGCATTTGCTTAGTGTTGCCTTAGTCTGTATTTACTCTCTGCGTCTTTTCAGTCCTGTTTTGACCTTGTTTGATCCTGCAACTCCGAGGATAGAATCCTGTTTTTAGCCTTGGGCTAATCTGTCTATGTAGGAGTGAGTAAGTCTTGTGCCTGTACTTGTGTTTGCTTGTATTTAGGATTTTTGTTTCCTTCTAGGCTAGTATCCTGATCACTTGGTGGAGAGTGCCCACTAGCTAGGAGCCCATTTGGCTTTGGTATTGATGTCCCTCCATGATTGGAGTGGGGTGCCTAATGTGTTCCTAGTTCTGAGTCCAGTGTGAACAGTTGCTGTTGATTTCCTGACCTGTTTAGTGTTCTGACATTCAGTTAACCTGTTCATCCCCTGCATCTCCTGGTTTTGTCTGCTGTAAACTTATCCTTATATCTAGTCTTGTTCACATTATTATATCTGCCATTAATCTTGATTCCGGTTTCTGAACTGTATGTTAGGACACTATATCCTACCTTGTTTGTATTTTTATATCTGTTTGTTGGTTCTGTTATGTTCCAGACTTGTTTCCCGACATGTACAGTTTGTTTGCCTTGTTTGACAAGTATGCCCATGCAATTTAGCGCAGGAAAGGACCAGCTCCAAGTTGTTGATCCGTTGTTTAGGGCGGATGGTAAAGTAGGCAGGGAGAGTGGTTTTTAGGGACAGATTTAGGGCTCACTCCTCCCTGCCCCCCCCCCTTTCATGACAAGTAGAAAAGGCATCACTCACCTGAGTGCCACCTTTTCTGTACCTACTAATGCTCAAATGACCCTATATAACATTAGACCATATATAACATTTCTTTTAGAGGGTGAAAACCAGGGAATGCCATAGACTCTGCTCCTCATTTTATTCCTACATCAGATCTGCTGTCATCTGCTACCCAATGCATGCACATCCTCTGCCAGGTAGGCCTTGTGTCAAAACCAATGTGATTCCAATATCCATTCTGCTATTATGTGGATCAACCATCTGCCCAACCCAACACTGAACACTATGTTACCGAATCATAAATGGACTTCCATAATAGAATATGAGATTATTCTGACATACGATTGGACATTAGGAAAATAGATAAGAAGGAACAGAAGAATCTTAGGAAAATAAACACAAGATTAGATCGTCACAAACCCACATGAGCTGCATGTACTCCAGACAACCTGACCCTACTAAATGAGTGACCCCACTTTATTTATAAAGATGGATATATTTAGCAGTTATCTAGACAGAATAAATTATATTTGCTTCATCCCTTTGCTTTCTTTGATTTTACTCATAGTTTTTTTTTTACCTCGAGTATTTATTTATGCAGGCCGCCCTTCCCAGATCACAATCAGATCAGGCTGCATTTGTTAATGAGCAATTCAGGAAATAGCCATGAAAACAATGAGCAATTGAGGAAATTGCTGGAACAGGCCCAGCAAAAGCTCACACTGAGGGAGAAAGAAAAGGCAAGAGATTACCTACAGAGACCATGGGGGGATTTATCATTGGTTTTACCCTGTTTTTGTGGTAGGGATTTATTGCACGATTTGTCACAGTTGCTGTTTACAGATTTGTAATTGCAACTTTAACTTTTAAAGGTTTTTCAAAAATTGTGTAGCTATGCTACAGTGTGGTTAAAGGGGTTACAGTAGCCGCAAAGTTAATGTAGTCTCGCAATTCTTCTGTAATTTTTGCCCCTACATTTAGTTTTAACAGCATACAAAAAGAGTGTCGTCTCAGGTTTTCCCAGTTTGCAGTGCTGCCCGTGACATTACATTACTAGTCAGGTGTTCAGAGGGAGCCTGTCTTTGCTTCAATGGGTGGAGCGACCGCTGGGCGGGAGATCATTCTGGTCAGAAAACACTGGTCTATTGCATTGAAGGCAGCAAAGGTGTGTTTAAATGGGTGGGGTGGCTGATGTGTGGGGGGAAGAAAAGTGACCTCACACTTACAAACAAGGAACTATAGGATTTGTAGTTTGAGAGAACAAATTCCAACAGGAAATAGCCAGTTCACAAAAAGCTAGCCACAGTGTTATGGTAATCTCACAACACAGCCATTTAGCCCCAAGACAAGCGCAGATCCTTCCTAAGCATGTCCATTACTGTCTGGCAGTTATGTACTAAATCACTCAATAACCCCTTTAACTTTCTCAGTGGTCTTGAATATATATTGTGTAATTTGTCACTCAGTATGTTGCAAATCTACACCATCCCAGACCTGGCTTATTTTGGCGCAACTGGCTAAAAAAATCACAAAAAAAGTCGCAGAGGAGGAACCATACAAAGTGGTGCACTGAAGTGTATTTTTCTTTTTTTAAAGTGATCTAGCTCCATAGTTAACACATGCTATGCAACCTTGGTTAGGGTCACATGGAGCTCATCTTCAGCGTATGTCAAGCTGCAGATATGTGCAAAATAAGCCAGGTCTGGGCTGGTGTAGATTTGCAACATATTGGCGCACATTTATCATTGCAGTGCAAGTGAAGCATTTTTTTACACCTTTTTTTGTGTGCTGGTAATGTGTAGGAGCACCAAATTTATTAAAAGGTAAAAGAGCTTTGATAAATTTTGTGCAGGTCCACATTTTCTAAAATTTCTGTCTACACATACACCAAAAAGCGACACCATGTCTGGGCTGGTGTAGTTTTAGAGACTTTTCAATGGCTTTGCGCCTTTTTTTGCTCCTTTTTACAAAAAGGCGCAATGATAAATCCCTTCTATATCATGTGTGTTGCCGAAATCAGTGGATTGCAACTCAGAATCAGTGGATTGCAACTCAAAATCAGCAGAAATGTGTAAACAAAAAGGGGCAAAAAAAGGCGCGAAAAACCCTGCTTGCGCCTTATTTACGACTTTTTTAGACACAAAAAACAGTCTAAAGACAATGATAAATGTGGGCCATTGGGGGACATTTATCAAGCTCTTTAGACTGGTTTTTCTCTTCTAAATTTGTTGCATGAAAAGTCGCAGTCTATTTTTGTGCGACTTTTCTGCGAGGATTTTTAGTCCATGATGCATGCTTGTCTATTTTAGACAGAAAAACGCATTGGTGCTGAATTTATCAAGTGCGACTTTTGTGCGACAAGTCGCATCTGCCCAAAATACGCTGAAATGTCAGACCATGTTGGAGCAGGTCTAAATACAGTTTAAGCTGTAGACCCTGAAGTCTGAGCACAGAATTTATCAAGGGCTGTGAGACCTTTGATAGATTAGGAGCACAATAGACAGGAGACTACCACATACGCTGGTCTATAAGCATACCCAGAATAGACTAGATTAGGAAATGTCCTCCGTTGAGTGACAAATTACACATTATATATTTATGACCACTGCAGAAAGTTAAAGGGGCTATCCACCATAAAGTGATTTAGTACATAACTGCCAGACAGTAATGGATCGTGAGCTTCCTACAATGGCCTGGTAGCTCAGGGCCAGTTCTGCCTATAGGCAAAATAGGCAGCCTTCTAGAGCGCCCTCTTGATGAGGGCACCGATCTGCCCGCTGCAACAAAAAAATTAGTAGCCATCTAGGATCTGAAGCACCTGCCGCTTATCCGAAGCACCCGTCCAGCAGCACCACCGTCTCTATAATGTATGTTTGTTACAGTGTGTCACCCCAGTAGTAAGGAGATTACATGAGGAGGAGGTTTATTACAGTGTGTCACCCCAGTAGTAAGGAAATTACATGGGGAGGGGGTTTGTTACAGCGTGTCACCCCAGTAGTAAGGAGATCACATGAGGAGGTTTATTACAGTGTGTCACCACAGTAGTAAGAAGATTATACGAGTAGGGGGTTGTTACAGTGTGTCACCCAAGTAATAAGGAGATTACATGAGGAGGAGGTTTGTTGCAATGTGTCACCCCCATAGTATGGAGATTACATGGGGAGGGGGTTTGTTACAGTGTTTATCCCTTAGTAGTAAGGAGATTACATGGGGAGGAACTTTGCTACAGTGTGTCACCCCATTAGTAAGGAGACTACATGGGGAGGGGATTTGTTACAGTGTGTCACCCCAGTAGTAAGGATGTTACATGAGGAGTAGGTTTGTTACAGTGTGTTACCCCAGTAGTAATGATATTACATGAGGAGGGGGGTTGTTACAGTGTGTCACCCCAGTAATAAGGAGATTACATGAGGAGGAGGTTTGTTACAATGTGTCACCCCCATAGTAAGGAGAATACATGGGGAGGGGGTGTGTTACAGTGTGTACCCCCTTGGCAAAATTAGCTTTCGCCAAGGATGGCAAAAAATCTTTGCACCAGCCCTGAGGTAATTCCGCTTGGAGCAGATGAGCAGCAAGAAATCTGCTGCTATGCTATGAGCAGACACACAGAACTCCCAGGCTGCAGCAGGGGGGAGATGTCTGATAGCGGGGGGGGGGGCTTCTGTGTTTGTGACGTCATGCCATGCCCCCTCCATTCATGTCTATGGGAGGGGGTGTGGCGGCTAGTATGTACCCGTTTAAAGCCCAGTTTCTCTCACAAAATTCTCTCAAAAATTCAGTGGTGACTTCAGTTTAATTCAGTAGTCACAGTAGTTTTGGGAGCTGGGATATATGGATTTTTGCAGGATCATTACATTTCAGACCTTGTGATCTTTGGTTCTCCTAGTTTCCAGGCCTTTAATGTTGATAGCTTTAAGATAGGTCATCCATATCAGACTGGTGGGCGTCTGACTCCTGGCACCTTGACTGGGGGCTATGGCACTCCAGTGAGTAATATGCCTCTTTATTGTTTAGATGGGTTCATATTGGCGAATTTCTGAGTGGAGGTCCACTTTTGAATTTTAGTGGCTGAACTTTCCATCACCGAAATTCATCCATTTAAAAAAATGAACTTGTTAAGTCTTTTGGCAGAATACATTGCTGTCAATGGGGACCGACAATGTCAGTGCAGTCCTAGAGCCGACTGAATAAGTCAACAACGGCGGCCCTTGGAATCTCTGCCTGGAACGTGCTATTTGCTTGGAATCCTTCAGAAATTCAAATAATCTTTCGATCAATCCTTTAGGACAGAAACCTTTATATTAGAACATCTTTGAAATACCGTAATAAAATATAAAATATAAGGTGCAGTTGTATCTATTAAACAGTGATCTTAAAGGGGTACTCCGCTGCTGTGCGTTTTGGTGAACAGACCCAGAACAGGTGGGAGCACAACTGACCCCGCTGGGTCCTGGCAAATCTCATTGAATTCAATGGGGTCCATCAGGTATTTTACGGGAGTTGAGTGTGGTGATGAGCAGATCAGTTTCACAATCTGTCCATAATACCTCAACTTTCCGTCCCATAATACAAAACAATGAAACGCACACAATCCATAATATGGTCTGTCACCGGCAGCAGCTTGCTGAGAGTCCCTAAGACTCAACTGAGAAAACAGCAGAATTTCCAGTCCTTTATCCACCCATGTTATGTATTTAGTTAAGCCAAGAAAAATCTATGTCTTCTTAAGAAAAAAGAGAGTCCCTATTACAGACTATTTTAGGGGCAGCCTCATTGTTCCTGTGAATTGCAGCTGATTTTCTGACAGACTCTGAATCAATTTATCATCGTCTTAGATCAGTGCCATAAGATCCGCAAGAAATTTCCATCCACGATTTCCCATGCAGTATTCGAGGGCGTGACGTAAGTTTTCTGCAGGATATATGTCTGACTCAGCTCGTGTGAGGGATTTATAGATGTTGCACAGGAATTCCCTACTATGTCTATCCACATTTCATATGACATTTGGCCGTCATCTGCTTCCCACCAATATCTTGCCAGCAGTTTTCCTTTGTAAACACTTCCCATAAAAAAAAGCCTAATATAAATGCGATATCAAGTCCCTCCTACTCTTCCAGTACGGATCCATTTACTGTAATGGGGAATTTACCTATTGTTGGTCTAAAAGCTTTCTGTAATTCTTAACAGAACAAACTGTATTATATGTACTTGAATTATATGTATTGTATGTACTACTTAAAGTGAACCTGTCATCAGTTTTATGCTGCTCAAACAGCGGGCACCATAAAACAGGTGCAGGCATCGCAATTCCAAGACACTAGCAATTACTCTTATATGTTTAGGCATTTCAGAGTAATCATTGAATAATACCATTAAAAATACCACAGGACCCAGGCATCTAGTCCTTAGGGTGGGTCTGGGTACTGCTACTCACTGTTGAGTGACCCATCTTCTGAACAACTGGGCATGAAGCTGCGGGTTCAGAAGCTGCGGGAAACCAGCATAGGTTAGTATTACTTATTTTTTATTTGTACTGCGCACCCCCCACACAAAATAATATAAAAAAAATTAGGGAACTATCCTTTAGGAAAAAATATTTAAAGGAGAAATTAAACCTAAACCCAAAAATATTAAAGGGGCAAGGAATGGCAGGACAACTAAATTAGTAACCATACTTCCACTTCAGCCCACCTACCATTTAGCCCACCTGCTGTCCCTCCAGGATCTCCGGCCGAAGGGCTGCAGTAATGTCCCTGTACATTGGCCTCTGTTTTCATGTGCAAGTGCCAATGGCCTGACTCCCAGGACACTAACTGATGAGCAAAGTCAATGCAATGCTACAGTGAGAATACTGTTCTCTTCATTGTTTGCCCATGAGTAGCACCATACATACAGTTGTGATTGTGCCCGGTACAGCAGCTCTGTCCTCTTCAACTGAGTGGCCATGGCCTCTTTTTGGAGAGGCCATGATTACTGAAGTCTTGGAAAACCCTCTGAAGTCTATAAAAGGTTTTGTAGGTTCTTGATCTCAGAACTGGAAATGATTGTACCAAATGGCAGGTAAGGGGCAGCAGTCTGGTAGTCTTACCCTGCACTTTTTCCTTCCTGATGTGGAAAGTGGTTGCGTCATTTCACTTCTCTGAAATGCTAGAAAAACTTCTGACTAAAGATATGTGGGATAAAGTAGCAAACATGTGGGCAGACCATCTTTTCTGCACTGGTTCATATTTAATTCAAATCAAATCAAATGACTAGTATTTCTATGAAGAAAACGCAGTGGCCATTGCTTACATGCAACCCGGACCCTCAGTGATAATCAGCATGATAGCAAAGAATTAAAACAGACATGGAGCCCAACCCTAGACCATTAGTCTAACCATATATACCGTATACACATTTAGTTTGTCTTCTTTGTATTTTATAATCCCGTTGTTGGGTCTTAAAGCAGCAGAACACAAGAAAAACATAATACTTGGTATATCACCAGGAACCCTAAACCTGTTTGGATGCACAGCAGTGTAGGCAAGGTTAGGCCTCTACCTCTGTATTCCTTTTTTAGCATCCTAAAAGTCCTTACATTCTTTTTCTTACAGATAATTCTAATTCTTACAGATATTCTAATTCTTACTATATATGTAAGATATAGATGAGCCAACAGTGTGAGTGTTAAATGCAAAAAAAAAAAAAAAAAAAAGAAAAGAAAACGAGAAAAAATTGCACCCAGTCATTTGACTCAGGTGGCGTAATTATCAAATTAGCTGATAATTCTTTCTTTTTGATCCCAGATATCTGGTTAACATTACAGGATAATGAGGTTGGTTAGAAGCAACATGTTGTTCTCCATTGATCTTGGTATTTGAAGATTTAAAGCATCAAACTATTTACAACTAATGGCAAATGTTAGCAGAAGCGATCTCTGCCTGAGGGTAAAGTAACACACTGTACACACAGACAATGTCTCCCGGGATCACAGAATCGGAATCAAAGACTATTAAAAGACCCAAAATATTATTATTGTTTATTTTTTTATCATTCATTCTCAATTGGGAGAAATTTCTATCTTTAAAAGAGCCTAAAAAAAATAGCTCTACTTTTCATTAGTTTTAGTAAATGCCATCAATCATACTAACAATGTTATTCCAATAGAATCTTTAGATCCAGGTTACTGTTAAATATGAGTATGGAAACTTACATTGATGATTTCTACCTTTAGGACAACATATGATGAGTGAAGGAGATGGAAGTGTCTAACACTACAGTTCACCCCATTACTTTAATGGGCTAAGTTGCAGTACCAGACACAACCGTATGGGTAAGGATGTCGCTGTGCACCACTGTCCCATCATTGTTTGATTCTTTTTTATTGTTTTTATTGAACATTTTAAAAAGTTATAAATCACAACACAATGAACAAGAGAGGAAGAACAAATTACAGGCAATACAGAAGATAGGACAAGATAAGATAACAATCTTTAGGAGGCACAGAGTGAAATAAAGCCTTCACAAAATATAGCAATGCTGTGCAATATAAGAAAAAACAACATTTCTGTACATTACCAGGGAATCTATTGATTTTCATAGTCATTATGTAGTGCTTAAAGGGTAGCTCCCACCATCCTTTTTTTTTTTTTTTGCTAGCCCGTTCCCCCCCAACCCCGCTACAGCACTAGCCCGTTCCCTCTCCCCCCCCCCCCCCGCCCCGCCCCGCCCCGCCCGCCCCGCATACCCCCGTTCCATCATTACACTTGCAGTTACTGCAGAGTCCAGCAGCGGGCATGCAGGGACAGCGGCGGCAACGAGGCGGCGATGTGCGGGAGGAGTGGCCTCCCAGCCAGTGGCCGGGGAGACAATGCGCTCGCTCCCGCCTGTCTGATTGACAGGCAGGGAGCGAGTGCAGCTTAACTGAAAAAGGACTGATTGCCACTCCAAAATCAGTCCTTTTTCAGTGGCCGGTTTTTAAATGTAAATTAAACCTTTTTAATGAAAAAAATAATAATAAAAGTATATTAGAGATATGTTGTAGTACATAAGTACTACAACATATCAAAAAATAAAGTTGGTGACAGTGCCCATTTAAAGGGATTGACATTTTTGTAAAATTATATTTTAGTACATGGGTTTCCGACAAATAAGCTTGTTACATGGTGTCCCAATGATCTTCATTTGGGGAGACAAGTTTAAAAAATTTCCTTGTAGTGCCACCGCAGGGGAAATGGAGTATTACATGCTACTTTTTAAATCAATAGATGTGCAGAGTCCTCCAGAGCAAGAAATGCCTTCTAGTCACTCTCTATAAGTGGCCCCAAAGGAGCATGTTCTACCTTATCATAGAATGTCCTAATAGGGTATAAAAAGTGTTTTCTAAACCAGATAATCCCCTGCATTTCTTTAATAGTTCTGCTGCAGTCAAACTAATAAGACATCTAACAGCTCTCCTAATCAGTGGATTTTAAGGGGAACCATCAAAAATAAGTTTCTTGTAAAAGGTCCTGCTTAAAGGAAATCTCTCACCAGTGTCACCTGCACTAACCTGTCGGTACCGACATATAGTGCAGGTGACACTGATGATAACAGTACTCACCTTGTCCCATTCCATGCAGGGGATCTCTGGTAATCTCATCCATTAGCTCCACTGCAGGCACCCGGCTTGGGGCACAGGCAGAGCTTACTGACGTTCTCTTACAGCGGGACCCAGCAGGGAGTAGCAGCGGTGATGTCACTAAGCTCCGCCCATGCCCCAAGCCGGCTGCCAGGACTGGGGCTAACGGAGGAAATTACCGAAGATCCCGGCACGGAACGGGACAAGATGAGTACCGTTGTCATCAGGGTCACCTGCACTCTGTCGGTACCAACAGGTGACACTGGTGACCGATTTCCTTTAAAGAGATATTAACATCTGGAAATTAGGGCTTTGTAGTCCCCCTCTGCTTGTGACCAAAGAAGCGGGGCTGACTGTTTTACAAAAATTGTGTAACTCCCATTGATTTTAAAAGGAGTTACTTGTGCTGAAGCGCTGTTTACACAAATACCAATAGTTACCATTAGTCAATACAGTGGTCCCTCAACATACGATGGTAATTCATTCCAAACGAGCCAACGTTTGTCGAATCCATCGTATGTTGAGGGATTAGTGCAATGTAAAGTATAGGAAGCTGTACTCACCTGTCCCCGGGCCTCCACTGGGCTCTCCGCTGTCTTCTCCGGTCCTCTGCTGTCTTCTCCGGTCCTCTGCTTTCTTCCGCAAGGCCTTACTGGGCCTGCGTAGCGACATCATTACGCCGCTGTGTACGCCATTCCTATTGGATGACGTGCGCAGCAGCGTATTGATGTCATCGGAGAGGGCCGAGAAGACACCGGAAGACCAGCGCTGGACCCGGAGGGCACCCCGGAGTATCGTGGAGGGGTAAGTAATACTTACCGCACCACTCGGGGAACATTAAGCTGCTATCCGGCAGCAGCTTAAGCATTTTGCGCTGTCGGATAGCAGTTAATGCGATGGCCCCGACATAAAAAAGCATCGTATGTCGATGCTGACATCGACATGCGATGGCCTCTGAGAGGCCATCGTATGTCGATTTGATCATATGTCGGGGCCATCGTAGGTCGGGGGGTCACTGTATATGTTTTGTATAAGTGACCCACATCAAAGGGACATATATGGTATGGCATAAAAGTGCCTCTATGCACATCATGGTGCAACCTATAGCCCTTCAAAAAGAACAGAATGTCCAGCGCTGACTCGTGAAAAAGGAACTTCTTTATTATTAAAGCATAATAGTTGCCATGGGAAACAACAAGAATTCAAGTAATGTGACGCGTTTCGGCCTGTAGGGCCTTAGTCATGTCTGGGCGCACAAGCGGGAGTGAGCTGAAATATTTTGCTTTATCTAACCTATAGCCCTATATGGTTCCTGGAAAATACAGTGATGCTTCCAGTACCAAGTCTGAATAGTATCTACAATGTATTAAATTAGGAAGCCTTGGTACAATGGTAGTAAGTACAAACCCCCCAGCAGTATCAGTTCTTTGCGATTTACTACTGCTATGTTGAATATCTCTGATTTAGGACAAGTTCATTGATTCTTGGTTTTCACATAAACCTTTGGGACATGGGAAATGTAACCTTAGTACAGTATGAATAATATCTCGCTTCCTCAGCAACAAGACACTCAGTCCTGTGAAATGCACAATTTGTTTTGCTTGGCTGGACAAATCCTCAAACAGCGACAGGAAGAAGAAGGAAGAACGAGAAGAAAAGAAGTGGATTTACATAAAGATTTTTTTTGCCTCACCATGGAAACCGCTGTTTGAAACGTGCAATCTGACTTGCTGAAAAAAATGTAAACAACTCATTGAGCAGGACCGAAAATGTAGCCACAATGAAAATCCCATCCCAGTCTGTGCGATCATGTATTAGTGTCATCCTTAACTCATAGACTGTCATTTCAGAACTATTACCTCCCAATCGCAGAAGGCAAATTATAGTCAGGTAAGATACCTATATGCTGAATGTGAAAGGTAAAGAACTTGGCTCATTTCTTCTTTATTTCAGCCTGATGCTGCCATGTCTGGGACTCCCTCAGTTTATCTTTATTCACTCAAAATTCTCTACTCCATTGACAGGAAGTCCTGAGTTTCTCAAATACTGAAAAATCTCTTTCTGACAGGCAGTGGCATAGCTATAGAGGGCGCAAAGGTCGCAATCGCGACCGGGACACACAGCCTGGGGGGCCCTGCCACTGCCCTATACTATACTTATATGCTGCAGCGCAGCCCAACATGTCATTGCACTATTCAATACTTATATGCTGCAGCAGTTGGGCCCTGGGCGCAGCCCAACGTGTCATTGCACTATACAATACTTATATGCTGCAGCAGTCGGGCCCTGGGCACAGCCCAACGTGTCATTGCACTATACAATACTTATATGCTGCAGCAGTCGGGCCCTGGGCACAGCCCAACGTGTCATTGCACTATACAATACTTATATGCTGCAGCAGTCGGGCCCTGGGCACAGCCCAACATGTCATTGCACTATACAATACTTATATGCTGCAGCAGTCGGGCCCTGGGCACAGCCCAACGTGTCATTGCACTATACAATACTTATATGCTGCAGCGGTCGGGCCCTGGGCACAGCCCAACGTGTCATTGCACTATACAATACTTATATGCTGCAGCGGTTGGGCCCTGGGCGCAGCCCAACGTGTCATTGCACTATACAATACTTATATGCTGCAGCAGTCGGGCCCTGGGCACAGCCCAACGTGTCATTGCACTATACAATACTTATATGCTGCAGCGGTCGGGCCCTGGGCGCAGCCCAATGTGTCATTGCACTGTACAATACTTATATGCTGCAGTGGTTGGGCCCTGGGTGCAGCCCAACGTGTCATTGCACTATACAATACTTATATGCTGCAGCGGTCGGGCCCTGGGCTCAGCGGCCCGGGCCTGCCGCTGCCAGCCCTATTTTTTATCCACCCCTAAACCAGTAAGCAATGGACGGACAGGCCAGGGGCTGATGGGAGTAGACATGCCCCGCGTAGGCACGCACGTCGCTCCAAGCCCCTGAAGTGTCACTGGCCTCTAACTCTCGCGATAACTATGCCCTGCAGTGGAACAGTATCAGCAGCCTCCCCGGCCTGGATGGAATGGTGTGGAGACCGAGGATGGAGTCCCAGGGGGGGGGGGGGGGGGGGGGAGTAACGGGATAATGAGGAGACTGAGGGTGGGGGGATATGGAGTGCGGGGGCAAGGAGACCAAGGATGGGTGGGGTGGGGGGTGAGGGTATGGCATATATTCAGGGGGTACAGTGGTTGGCGGTATTATATTTATGGGGTGCAGTGTGTGGCAGTATTATATTCAGGCGGTAGTGTGTGAGTCAGTATTATATTCAGGGGGTAGTGTGTGGCAGTATTATATACAAGGGGTACAGTGTGTGGCAGTATTATATTCAGGGGGTAGTGTGTGGCAGTATTATATACAAGGGGTACAGTGTGTGGCAGTATTATATTCAGGGGGTACAGTGTGTGGCAGTATTATATTCAGGGGTACAGTGGTTGGCAGTATTTTATCCAGGGGGTACAGTGTGTGGCAGTATTATATTTAAGGGGTACTGTGTGTGGCAGTATTATATTCAGAGGGCACGGTGTGTGGCAATAATATATTTAGAGGGCACAGTGGTTGGCAGTATTATATCCAGGGGGTGCAGTAGTTGGCAGTATTATATCCAGGGTGTGCAGTGTGTGGCAGTATTATATTCGGGAGTACAGTGTGTGGCAATAATATATTTAGATGGAACAGTGGTTAGCAGTATTACATTCAGGGGGTGCAGTGGTTGGCAGTATTATATTAAGGGGGTACAGTATTTGGCAGAATTATAATGACTATTGTCTTTATACAGAGGATGAGAATCTGCTGACAAATTAAGAAACCAATGATGTTCTGGCATCAGACTCTGCAGAGAAGATGGAGCTGGAAGAAATCCTGGTGTCTGCACCAGATGAAGAAGAAAAGAAAAGACAACAGAGAAGATGTCACTCAGGTCACTGATATCATTGTGTGTTCTGTCTGACCCAATCTGTGGCTCTCCAGCTGTTATAAAACGGCAACTTTCATAATGCCTGAGAGAGCCTCTATACCAAGGTAATTGGTGGGGTCCCATCCGTCGGACCCCCATTATAAAGATTAGCTGCTTATTCTAAAATGTCTGGGTCTATTTTTGGTCCCAGTCCTGCCCTGTCTGTAAGTGAATTATATCACTGTGTATTCTCCTGACTGTGTCCTATCAGTGCTGTAGTCACTGATATCTTTGTGCGGCCGAGTAAGGGGTTGTCAGGGATTAGGGAAGCGGGCCGACAGGGAGTAGTAGGACCCAGGACAATTTTTTGCATCGGGGCCCTGTGGTTTCTAGCTTCTGCTGACAGGTACAGTTTATGGGAAAACCTCATAAAACTTTCTGTATACTGAAAAAAAATAGATGAGGTTTCTATAAAGCTAATATAATATATCAGAACTGCTAAGTAACTTCACAGGATCTGCAGGGATGCAGACTTTTTATTTTCCAGTATCTTCAGTTTGGGGAAGTAAAAGGGTTAATACCTACATCCTTAGTGGGCTACGGTAGCTTAGGGGTCAATGCACAATTCCCTGTTCTTCTAGGGTAGTAAGGGGTTCAAGGGGCTGTCTTAGATAATATTAAAAAAAACTATAGCCTGCTAGGGTTCTAAAATAACAAAATATACTATACTCACATGTCTTGTGCCTGCCGAGTGCAGTGACGCCACTCCAGTCCACCTGGATTATGTGCTCTTCCCACTCTTCTGATGATGTTCCAAACACACTGCAGCCAATCATTGGACTTTGTGGTCTCATGATATCTACCACTGAGGCCAGTGATTGGCCGCAGGTTGGGGCAGAGATGTCAGCCAGAGAGCATATCATCAGGAGAGCAGGGAGAGCACATCATCAGCAGAGCAGGGAGAGCACATAATCAGGAAAGCAGGGAGAGCACATAATCAGGAAAGCAGGGAGAGCACATCCTCAGGAGAGCACAGAGAGAGCACATCATCAGGAAAGCAGGGAGAGCACATCATCAGGAGAGCAAATCAGCAGCAGAGCAGGGAGAGCATATCATCAGGAGAGCAGGGAAAGCATGTCATCAGTAGAGCACATTATGAGGAAAGCAGGGAGAGCACATCATCAGGAAAGCAGGGAGAGCACATCATCAGGAAAGCAGGGAGAGTACATCATCAGGAAAGCAGGGAGAGCACATCATCAGGAGAGCACATTATGAGGAAAGCAGGGAGAGCACATCATCAGGAGAGCAGGAAGAGCATATCATCAGGAAAGCAGGTAGAGCCCATCATCAGGAGAGCAGGGAGAGCACACCATCAGGAGAACACACCATCAGGAGAGCAGGAAGAGCACATCATCAGCAGGACAGGGAGAGCAAATCATCAGGAGAGCAGGGAGAGCACATCATCAGGAGAGCATGGAGAGCACATCATCTAGGGAAGTAAACTGATACATCATCGTTCATTCTGCTGATCTGTATGGGTCTGAGTGACACATTAAACATTTTTATAAGATAGTTCTTATTTAAAGTGACTTAAAGTAACCCCCCCCCCCCACTAAAGTCATCCGTACATAGATTACGCGCTCTCATGCCACCTTTTCCAGGTAGCATTCTCTCAAAGTGTACCTGTCACTTAAAATTTTTTTGACATGTCCTAGCGACATGTCAAAGTTTTAGTCGGCAGGGGTCTGAGTGTTCAGACCTCCCTGATCACGAGAACGAGCCAACCAGCTTCTGTTCTTATATTAATTTATCAACTGCTTTGTGCCAGTTTTTAGCGTAAAGAATGTTGCAAATGGTGCACGCCAATTTTGTGCAAACATTTGCTACTCTTTGTCAACTCTCTTTACAGTTATAGTTAAAGCAGGTAAAGATTTTATTTTCCAATTTTGAAAAGACCATAATGCGCTAAATTTTGTCATGTGCCCTTTAATAAACTTGGCAAAATTTACTTCAAAGAGCCTTTGTTTAAGAGCGAGTATAAAACACCAGCATTCATTTTTGTTTTCAGTATGCACCGACTTTATTGTTGATCATGAGAACAATTTGCAAAGACACATGGCCAGATTCATCCCAAAGACCTCTGTATGTATGTGCCCCAGTGTTTTCTATATGTTATACAGAACTGTTATGTTGTTGTCATTACTCGTGGTGAGGGTGGATCTACTTGCTCCCTTGTGTTAAAGGGGTATTCCAGGAATTATATATATATATATATATATATATATATATATATATATATATATATATATATATCTCAACTGGCTCCAGAAAGTTAAACAGATTTGTAAATTACTTCTATTAAAAAATCTTAATCCTTCCAGTATTTATCAGCTGCTGAAGTTGAGTTGTACTTTTCTTCTGTCTGACAACAGTGCTCTCTGCTGACACCTCGGTCTGTCTCGAGAACTGCACAGAGTAGAAGAGGTTTGCTATGAGGATTTGCTTCTACTCTGGACAGTTCCCGAGACAGGTGTCCTCAGAGAGCACTTAGACAGAAAAGAACAACTCAACTTCAGCAGCTGATAAGTACTGAAAGGATTAGGATTTTTTAATAGAAGTAATTTACAAATCTGTTTAACTTTCTGGAGCAAGTTAACATATAAAAATAAGTTGTTTTTTTCCTGGATAACCCCTTTAAGCCATGATATGTAACTTTTCGCTCTACTTTACATATCGTAATTTTGGTTTTGAAACAAGATTTGTTGTAACTTGATTTTTGTTAATCCTCTGATCTGCCCATTTTTTTTATTTTGCTGGAACATTGTGTTGAAGAGTAAAGCACGATGACATCACTAGACATCTGAAAATGGCAACGATGAGTGAGATTTAGTTTGGTTTTGAAAAAAAAAAAAAAAAAGCATGCAAAATTAACACGGCAAATATGACTCGGTTACATAATGATAATGTTGTATGTATATACCCTTAAAGGGTACCTCTCATCAAATAAACTTTTGATATATTTTAGATTAATGAATGTTGAATAACTTTCCAATAGCATGTTAAAGAAAAATATGCTTCTTTCTATTGTATTTTTCCCGATCAGTCCCGTCAGCAAGCATTTCTGACTCATGCTGGAGTCCTAAACACTCAGAGCTGCCAGCCTGCTTTGTTCACAGCCAACCAGCCTGTGAACAAAGCAGGCTGGCAGCTCTGAGTGTTCTCCTTTGTGAACAAAGCAGACTGGCAGCTCGTAGTGTTTAGGACTCCAGCATGAGTCTGAAATGCTTGCTGCCAGGACTGGTAGGGAGACCCCTAGTGGTCATTTCTTCAAAGTGGAAAATTAAATAGAAAGAAGTATATTTTTTAATAACATGCAATTGGAAAGTTATTCTGCATACATTAATCTATAATATATCAAAAGTTTTTTTGATGAGAGGTACCCTTTAAGCATCAAGCAGGCAATGCAGTGCAGATGGGTAATGCTTAGAGTAGGGGGCAACCTCTGCTGTGAGACCCTCTGAATAAACACACAAGGAAGGTCCCCGGGGGGGTTCGAGGTGAGGCAGCATAACTTTTATGCCACTTTTGTGGTCAAGAAGCTAACTCCCCCACACATCAAGAGAGTGTGAATTGGGATTGAAGAGACAGCTTCCCTCCCTGCATTTGAAGTTCCACCTCCAACCTGTCATGGTGGAAACGTCCAAACATGGGATCCACAATTAAGTCAGATAACCTCCCATAACTGTCCCCATTTTTAGCCCCAATGGGGACAGGGACCAATTTGAGTGTACAGCATTGTGGAATCTGTGTGTGCTATTTAAATAGTTATTATTCAGTGTGACAGCCACAAATGCCATATGCTACAACAGTGGTCTCCAAACTGCGGCCCTCCAGATGTTGCAAAACTACAACTCCCAGCATGCCCGGACAGCCAAAGGCTGTCCGGGCATGCTGGGAATTGTAGTTTTGCAACATCTGGAGGGCCGTAGTTTGGAGACCACTGATCTACAATGACAGCAACTAACCTTTTAGCTTCTTAGATCCTGCGCTCAATTCAATGCATCCTTGGAGAGATATGTGGCCCTCTGCTGGTAGAACTGGGATATTGCACTGACAATTTTAGATTTACTTTAGACAAAAAATAAATAAATAAATAAAACAAAAAACGGAAAAAGAAGAACAAGAGATTTTGGCAAAGTAACTTTTTTATCGCCAGAATCATTTTTAGGGACTGCAACTGTCCATCGACGTACTACTGGATTAAAGCGCGCCTCCTGCCTAAAATAAGAGGAACGTTAAAGAGGTTATTCCATAATCAAACATTATGCCCCTATGCTGTTACTTTAAGCAGTTGGACCCCACACTGAACAGCTGGTTATCCCCAATGCCATAGATTAAGGATCCTTTTTGATTGTGAGATAAAATAATTGTGGGATTTATTTTCTTTAATAAGGAATGCTGCTGTGTCTGGGTGCACCCCCTATTGATTCCCCGCAGATCAGAAATCAGACAATCTATTGAAATCTTAGTTATTACTTCTATTATTTCTTGTTATCAGCTATTTTCAGAGGGGCAGACCAGCTATAGTGCTCTTCTGCTGAACTATTAACGAGAAAAATATGTGTCCGATACATTTACTAACCTACGAATAATTTATATCGGCAGACATCTGATGTACATCCCATTATATAAGCGTTGGACTTTACGTCTGCACCCCCCCCCCCTTATAGATTGTATCACTTCATGTTGTTTGGTTTGAATATTGCTTCCAGAAAATGCGCTATTAAAGGGGTACTCCGGCGAAAACCTTTTTTCTTTTAAATCAACTGGTGGCAGAAAGTTAAACATATTTGTAAATTACTTCTATTAAAAAATCTTAATCCTTCCTGTACTTATTAGCTGCTGAATACTACAGAGGAAATTCTTTTCTTTTTGGAATGCTCTCTGATGACATCACGAGCACAGTTCTCTCTGCTGACATTATTATAATAATAATGCTTTATTTATTGTTGTCCTTAGTGGGATTAGAACCAAAGTCCCCAGCACTGCTAACCACTGAGCCACCATGCTGCCCTTAGCATACATCTGCTATGTATGGTTGCTAAAATGGTCACAGATGTCAGCAGAGAGCACTGTGCTCGTGATGTCATCAGTGTTCCAAAAAGAAAGGAATTTCCTCTGTAGCATTCAGCAGCTAATAAGTACTGGATGGATTAAGATTTTTTAATAGAAGTAATTTACAAATATGTTTAACTTTCTGCCACCAGTTGATTTAAAATAAAAAAGGTTTTCACCGGAGTACCCCTTTAAACTCTCCTTATATCAGGGCCCATCATGGACACATAGTTGAGGAGAACAGGCATAATAGTCTGTGGAAAACATAGCTCCTCTATTCCGACATCAGCGACAGAGGAATGTCATCACAGTGACCGTCTTTGTTTCCTCAGATGACTGGGAACGATGGAGTCTATTCTTTCGAAAAAAGGGTTAAAGATTTCTGCCTAGTCATAGTGAAATGAAGCTTGAGGCCACAAGTTGAGATATTGAGCATGAAAGGTACATCCAGCTCTATACATAGTGTAAACAGAAGGTGGTGAAATTGTTCTCTTACGGTATAGCTGTATTGTTTGACGACGGCTTCCTTAGCTTGGGGTGGAATATACGCTTCTGTGTATGTATAACTTATGTGCGTTAGTTTCACAACGACGGACATTGAAAACCAGACAAAGCCCATGCCTGTTACTACTGCAGGTATTTTATAGAACAAGGTACAAAAACCGCACGCAGGTTTACGCCAAGTTCTATACGTGAGCTTTTTATGAAATGGCAGCGATTTATGGTAAATCTACATGCATTATCGCTGCACAGTTCTTAGCAATGGAGTGAAAACTTCGCCACAAAATCTGATCACCATACTATAAGCAGTAGAGATGAACAAACATTTGAAAAGTCTGATTTGCTGGCCTCGCTGAACTTTCGGAAAATGTTTGGCTCATATCGAATTTCCTGCAAACCAGCAATGAAATAAGCCTCAAAACATCTAAGAGCTCTAAAGTACTATATAACACTGCTAAGAATGTGTTCTGATAGTTTTAAAGTGGTTTTAAGGCTAAGCTATGGCGACATGTGGTAACTCATGGTAACACCTTGTTTAATGTGCGCACAGATTTTTTCTATGCTTATTAACAATAAAAATAAAGCAGCATAAAGTATCCCTGGTTGTTGGTAGATGTCTGGTGGTGTTAAAATGCACACAGAGGTATCGGAAGATGCAGACAGTTTTTCCATACTTTCCAAAAATTATCCCTTTTTGGGAGTAGCAACAGGTTTTGAGTCTGGCAATTGAAAAAGAGAAGATGTAATAGCTTTTTCTTTTTCCAGGCATTCCAAAAACTATCCCTTTTTGGAAGTAGCAACAGGTTTTGAGTCTGGCAAGTGAAGTAGAGAAGATACAATGGCTTTTTCCAGGCATTCCAAAAATGATCCCTTTTTGGGAGTAGCAACAGGATTGAAGTCCCAAAATAGTGAAGAAATAGCTTTTGTATGAAAAGCTTAATCAATTATACCTTTTTTAGGAGATCATGGGTTGTGTATGTGTAGGTCTGGCTGGTAGTAGTGGTAGAAACAAGGGTAGTGGTGGAAGTTGAAGTATCCAACATACAGCAGGAGGTGGCAGACTGATGGGAGTTGTAGTAGCCAGCAGACAGGAGGGGTGGTGGGGGCACTTATCAGTGGCATCTGGCACAGGAGGTTTAAATTCTACACTAATCCATGCCCATTATAACAAAGGATTGTTTCTCCACGGTGCTGGCAAACAATAGTTTTCTTAGGGGTGATGACGACACCTGCTGATGCTACATAGGAGGATGGATAAATTATCCCTAGTTGTTGGCAGATGCCTACTGGTGTTAAAATGCACACAAAGTTATTGGAAAAATTATCCCTTTTTGGGAGTTGCAACAGGATTGGTGATGGTGTCTCAAGAGAGTGAAGCGCCTGATGACAGTAAAAAAAAATAGCTCTTGTAAATTTTGAAGATTTGACAAAAATTATAAAAAATTATCCTTTTGGGAGTTGCAACAGGTTTTGAGTCTGGCAAATGAAGAAGACGTAATGGCTTTTTCCAAGCATTCCAAAAATGATCGCTTTTTTTGGAGTCATGGGTTGTCATGTGTATGTGTAATCCTGGCTGGTAGCAGCAAAAGCAAGGGTGATGGTTGACTGGTAGTAGTTGTAGCAAGCATACAGCAGACAGTGATGGACTGGTGGGGGTTGTAGTAGCCAGCGTACAGGACAACAGGCAGTGGTGGTCTGGTAACAGATGCAGTAGTGTACAGAGTACAGCAGGAGATAGCAGACTGGTAATAATGTTGTATCCAGCGTACAGCAGGAGGTGGCAGACTGGTGGGAGTTTTAGTATCCAGCATACAGCAAGAGATAGCAGACTCGTACGAGTTGTAGTAGCCAGCCTATAGCAGTGGACTGTTGAACATGTAGTAGCCAGTCATTGTATTAGCCAGCGGATAGCAGGAAATGGCAGACTGGTGGTAGTTGTAGTAGGCAGCAGACAAGTAAGGTATGCATCAACTTTGGTGACGATTCATGTCAGTTTGGAATACCGGATGTAAAAACTTTCTTATCATGTACTACAATGTGAACATGCTGCTGCTGTTGGTGCCTCTTGTAGTTATGGCAGAGCCAATAGAGCATTGACTTAACAGGGAGTGGAGAAATCTGCTGCATGCATTTTTTTTTATGTTTTTTGACAACCAATTTTTCAACAAGTTTATGTCAGTTCTGCTCCAGCGGAGGACTTGTTAATCAAGTGGTGTGTCTCTGCTGCAAGCGTGAAAAAATGTTTATTACATTTTTCAACATTCAAGTTTGCAAATTTTTTAAAAAATATTTTTAAGTTTATGTCAGTTGAGTTCTAGCACAATCCAAAGAAAGTCTTATTTATGAAGTGAGGAGGCTGCAAACTTACAAAATTTGAAAACTTTTTTCAAACAATCAATTTTGAGAAAAGTTTTTATTTTTAAGACGTTTGAGTCAGTTAAGATTTGCACAACAGAGAAGGACATGTTCATGATGAAGTATGGACACGTAACCGAAGATGTCGCGTTCACAATGCATTTAATGCTGAAATACTGGTCAGCTCACTGCTTTGCTCAGTTTGCTAGATATTTGTATGTGAGCGTTTTCCTGGCCTGCATCAGTGCGTGCTGGGATTTGTAGTACAACAAAAGACTTCTGCAGTTACTGACAGGAGACCCCTATGTGAGATCAGACCACAGATCAATGCTGGGCACAGTATGCAGTGGGTTTGTATAGATTAGGCTTTCAGTAGTGCTTGCTACCTCTCAGCTCTTTCCAAAATAGTGGCTGTATGCAGCACATGGGGCTTGATCATGCTTACAGATTACTTATCAAGGTGGTAGTGTTGAACATGCACAACTCCTCCCTCCCTTGACTGATTGGTATCCAGAGGTCCATGGGCTGTTTGACGTGTCATCGAATCCTGTCTACGATGAGTTCTTGGAAGGATGTCTGGGGAACCCACGGGAGCTGAAAGACAATCGAGGAGGATCTGCCCGAGTGGTAACTAGTATCTGCACTAACCTTCTTTTTCTTCCCCATGGCTAATTTCAAAATCTTTAGCATTAACGTGAGGAGTATTAGAGATAGGATTATACAGTACATCAGACTGTGCTTACCTTTTTAGATTCCCAGATGTGTGATGTGTTGCAGGAATGTGCTTTGCCCTCTTCTAGGTCCTACAACCATCTGGTCAGGCAGTGGTCCCTCGGCCCCTCCTACTGGTCTGGTGGGGGCGACAGCAGGCCTGCAGGGGTGGCCATCCTGGTTAGAGGAGGTAGTTTTACACTCGACTCGTCCAGGAGCTCTGTAGTATACATCTTGTTGCAGATGGCTCCTGGGCCCATACAGCTCATCAACATGTATGCCTCTCCTGACCAGGGTGCGGGTCTGGAAGTTTTCCATACCCTGCGGACCCAGCTTGCAATCACTAGGGCTGTAGTGTTGGGTGGGGATTTTAACTGCATCATAAAAGTAGACAGGCGCAGTTCTGGCAAATCTGCCAGGCTTGATGCTTCCTCCAAGCTGTTTGGGACAATGTAGCCTCTGCAAGGCTAATCAATAAACACAAGGACTTGTTGTGGATGGCCATTCAGAGGGGACCGTCTCTGAGGTCATTTATGCATGCACGTGGCCTGTGCAAAACCAGGTAATGCCCCAGGTGCCCCTATGTGGAGGAAACATCTATGCACATCTGTATCTATGCCCCTTTGCGCAGGGTGTATTGAACGCTCTGTAACTGGAACTTAGGTTGTTCCTGAGTACCGAGACTCTATCGTACCATTCGGTGCTTTATGGACTATTCCCTGGGGTTAACGCTGCCGAGGCCATCCAGGAATCCTGGCGCCTTATGAACTGTTTTAAGGTGTGCCCACCAGAATCTCTCCCAGAAGGTAAAGTTACCCATCTGTATTGCCGAGGCACGTGCTCTCTATCACCAAGTGCAAGAAAAAGTGCACTTGTGTTACACCAAAAAATGTGCACGAGGATTGCTTGACTGCTAAGACTTCATATGCTGATATGGCTCCTCAAGAAGGCCCTTGTCTATTAACACCCTCCCCCCTCTCCTCCTTGGCCCAAAGTAAGGGTAGGAAGACACCTTTAATTCTAAAGGCAAGGGAAAACCTATTCTCAATTAAAAGTAGGTCCAAGCTTACACCTTATCTACAGCAGTGTTCCCCAACCAGAGTGCCTCCAGGTGTTTCTAAACTACAACTCCCAGAATGCCTGGACAGCAAAAGGCTGCCAAAGACTGTCCAGGCATGCTGGGAGTTGTAGTTTTGTAACATCTGGAGGCACCCTGGTTGGGAAACACTCATCTACAGGCTGGATCCAATCCCATTTTTAGAGGTAAATCTACAGTTTCCACACAAGGCTGTATATAGGCATCCATTATAATATGGGGGAAAAAAAACTACTGTATAAAATGCCAGGATTAAAGGGGTACTCCGCTGCAAACATCTTAACCCCTATCGAAAGGGTAGGAGATAAGATGTCTAATCATTCGGTTCACTCAGCGAACTCAGCTCCGTGCCTGATGACTTGCGGACATGTCATGCCACGCCCCCCCTCCATTCATGTTTATGGGAGAAGGCGTGACAGCTACATACGTAGTGAATGGAGGCGTGGCGTGACGTCACAAACACAGAAGCTCCAAGCTTCCGTGTTCTGGATGCCGCCACTGCCGGCGTGGAGATAGTGGGGGTCCCCAGCGGCGGGACACCTGCGATTAGTCATCTTATCCCCTATATTTAGATAGGGGATAAGATGTTTTCAGTGGAGTACCCCTTTAAGAAGGCGTAACCTGTAGGTTTTCTATGGGGTTATACCCAAATATTAAGGATAAGGATGGATATGACATTCTGCATAGCGAAGTGCTAAATACAATGCCACTATATGACTATTTCTAGGTGATTTTCTTCTAGCACAGGTTCCTTGCTTATCCATGCAGTTAATTCAAGGCACGTGCATTAACTAACTTCTTAGTATTTTACGGAGATATTTTCCCATTAAACTTTCTGATGTTACCTTGGCAACTCAGGAAAGAATCACGTTTAAGGAACAAACATACAAGCACTTGGCTGGAAATCATTTTCTATGCCAGTATTTCCCAACCAGGGCGCCTCCAGCTGTTGCAAAACTACAACTCCCAGCATGCCCGGACAGCCTTTGGCTGTCCGGGCATGCTGGGAGTTGTAGTTTTGCAACAGCTGGAGGCACCCTGGTTGGGAAACACTATTCTATGCATTCTGCTTGTGTGCACTGGGGTATGGGGCATGCTGGTTCATATGGAAATGTAGACTACTGCTCGACTAAGACCCTCAACAGGTGGCAGAGCACCACCAACAGGAAGAGAAGAGGTGACCACAGCTGAGAATGTCACATGGCGGGGATGTGAAAGCATTAAGATAATATTTGTCTACTGTAAGTTCCTCCCCAGGGCCTGAGAGTTTGATTTTATGTTATTGCGAGTTATAAACCTTTTCTTACCTGCCATCCTGGTGACCTGGTACTAACTAGAGATGAGCGAACTTACAGTAAATTCGATTCGTCACGAACTTCTCAGCTCGGCAGTTGATGACTTATCCTGCGTAAATTAGTTCAGCCTTCAGGTGCTCCGGTGGGCTGGAAAAGGTGGATACAGTCCTAGGAGACTCTTTCCTAGGACTGTATCCACCTTTTCCAGCCCACCAGAGCACCTGAAAGCTGAACTAATTTACGCAGGAAAAGTCATCAACTGCCGAGCCGAGAAGTTTGTGACGAATCGAATTTACTGTAAGTTCGCTCATCTCTAGTACTAACTGTACTACAATTCTGCTTACAGTTTACAGTAGTGAATGAACATCTAGTTGAATTCCTGTTGATATAAAACACACCAGAATATGATCACGGGCAGCATGGTGGCTCAGTGGTTAGCACTGTTAACTTGTAGTTTTGCAAATGCTGGAGACACACTGTTTGGAAAACACAGTACAGTGGTCCCTCAACATACGATGGTAATCCGTTTCAAATGAACCATCGTTTGTTGAAACCATCGTATGTTGAGGGATCCGTGCAATGTAAATTATAGGAGGTAATGCTCACGTGTCTCCGCCGCTCCAGACCAGTCACCGCTCATCACCGCTGCCCTGGATGTCGCCCTTCATCAATGTCCCCGGGGTGTCCCCGTCGCTCCGGAACGTCTCTGCTGCCCGGGATCCTCGCTCTCCGTCATCACGTTGCTACGCACACCGCTCCTATTGGATGACTGGATGGCGTGCGCGGCAACGTGATGATGACGAAGAAGAGCGCCGGCCATGAAGGGGATCCCGAAGAGGACGCTCCGGAGCCCTGCGGACATGTAAGTGACCATCACCGAAGCACCGTAAACGGCTATCTGGTGGCAGCTGAAGCAGTCTGCGCTGCCGGATAGCCGTTTATGCGATGGCCCCGACATACAAAAGCATCGTATGTTGATGCTGCCTTCAACATGCGATGGCCTCTGAGAGGCCATCGTATCTTGAAATTATCGTATGTCGGGGCCATCATAGGTCGGGGGGGGGGGGGGTCACTGTACTAGATATTTGAACAGTTGTTAAAACCATGTAACTCATAGTGACCACTAGTTTAAAGCCATATCAGACAGTGTTGTCTCAGGAAGGAACCACTGTCCCACCAGAGTGGAACAGTTGCCCATAGCAACCAATCAGATTGCATCTTACATTTTTTACAGGACTCTTTAAAAATGAAAGAAGCGATCTGATTGGTTGCTATGGGCAACTGCACCACTTTTCCTTTACATAGGCTTTGATAAAACTCCCCCAATATCTGCAACAAGCGTGTATGCTCTCCTCCTGTTTGTATGGGTTTCCTCCAGGTAATCCCATCCCTTCCCCAATATCGCGCCACACCCCTACCCTTTAATTCCCTGGTTGAACTTGATGGACGTATGTCTTTTTTCAACCGTACTAACTATGTATTACGTCACTTCTCCAGTCCCGGTAACCCGGAGGTTTCCAAAACTAGAGACGCAGCCCCACATAGAATGCGGGTGCTGCAGGGAGATCACGGGGGTCCCAGCAGAAAACAAAAAAATGGCTTATAACTTGATGGACGTATGTCTTTTTTCAACCGTACTAACTATGTAACTATGTAATCCGGTTTGCTCCCACACTCCAAAACATACTGTTAAAGCTGTGGAATATGTGTGTGTGCTATATATATAAAGAATTACTATTATGATCATCCCTTCTGAACATTAGGTTTGGTCATTTCAGCTGTCTGTAGATAACAAGTCCAAAAAGAGAAGCATACACGCCCACAGGTCCATTTCATGTTAGAGGTCCGGTCCATTCACTTAAAGGGGGTTTGCCCATGAACAGATGTTATTCCCTGTCAGACCTCACATGGAATACTGTGTACAGTACTGTGTATAGTGGATATAGTGTTCAAAGACGGGCAACCAGAGTAATAAGGGGACTGGGAGGACTACAGTACCCAGAAAAATGATCAGAATTAAAGGGGAACTCCGCCCCTAGACATGTTATCCCCTATCCAAAGGATAGGGGATAAGATGGATAGGGGATAAGGGGATAGGGGATAAGATGTCAGATCGCCGGGTTAACACAATATAGCAAGCAGCACCCACCTGTAATTGCTTCCGGAAGTGCTGGAGGCTCTCAGGCTAATTCCTCCCGACCACGGGGACGGAAGATCGTGATGTCACACCCCGCCCCCTCAATGCAAGTCTATGGGAGGGGGCGTGACGACCCGAACTTCCGTCCCCGAGGTCGGGAGGAATTAGCCTGAGAGCCTTCCAGCGCTTTCCGGAAACAGTTACAGGTGGGTGCTGCTTGCTATATTGCGGGGGTCCCCAGCGGCGGGAACCTGGTGATCTGACATCTTATCCCCTATCCTATGGATAGGGGATAAGATGTCTAGGGGCGGGGTACCCCTTTAAGGTTATTTTGTTTAGAAAAAAAATGGCTTATATATAAATCAGGGGACAGAAAAGAGATCTCTGCCATGACCAGGACTGTATCCATAACAAGGGGGCATCCTCTACGTTTAGAGGAAAGAAGGTTTCTACACCAGCACAGACGGGGGTTCTTTACTGTAAGAGCAGTGAGACTACGGTACACTCTCTGCCAGAGAAAGTGCTCATGGGGAACTCAATAAAAGAGATGAGAAGGGGCCTGTATACATTTCTGGAGAGTAATAACATTACATGATATGGATACAAGATCAATAGGGACAGAGCATTGATCCAGGGATTTATTTTGATGCCATATTAGTTTCGGGAAAGAATTGTCCCCCTGGTGTAGGGCGATTGGTATCAGTCTCCGGATCAACACAGTAGGGACATCATAGGGATATAGGTTGGACATGATGGACTCGGGTCTTCTTTCAACCTTATGAACTACGTAACTATGCTCAGTATAGGGGATAATTATCTGACAACAGGGGGTCTGAGTGCTGGGACCCTCCATGATCTTCAGGACAGGTAGTAGAGTCTGGTATGGCAGATCACTGATTTCTTTGCTGTGCATAAGCTAAAAGACATGTGGGAGATTTATCATAACTTGTGCAAAGGAAAAGGCGACTAGTTGCCCATAGCAACCAATCAGATCACTTCTTTCATTTTTGAAAAGGCCTCTGAAAAAGAAATCTGATTGGTTGCTGTGGGCAACTGGTCACCTTTTCCTTTGCACAAGTTATGATAAATCTCCCCGTGTGTGTCTGGTTGGGCATAGGGGCATTTTTCAACTTAGAATGAAAACCACAAGCCATCAGGGTGGTCCTGGCGGCAGAGTTCCAGGATTCCATCAAAGGTCCCTACAAGTCCCTAAAGCAATGTTTTCAAAACAGTGTGCCTCCAGCAGTTGCAAAACTACAGTTCCCAGCACGCCTGGACAGCCAAAGGCTGTCTGGGCATGCTGAGAGTTCTACTTTTGCAACAGCTGGAGGCACACTGTTTGTAAAACATTGCCCACCACCTGCAATCTATTGCTAAAAAAAAGGACATCATCCCAAAAAGCCAAAGCCTTGCCATAATGTAAAAGGCCACGCTACAGTAAATGGAACCTGTACATACAGGAAGTGAAGGTATGTTTATATAAATTAAAGGGGTTCTCCAATTTCATAAAAGAAATAAAATACTGCCTATAAAATAATAAACAACACTGTACCCAGCTGACCTGCTCCAGCACAAGTCCCTTTATTGACTTCCCCTGTTGATATTCTGAACACACTGCGGCCTGTTATTGGCCTGTTTTACCATTTTGTTATTTAGCCTAAGAAGGAAGTTGTTTTTATTTTGAAATAAATCAGAGAACCCCAGTAATGTTCCTTTACTATTGCCAGATTCAAACTGTTGTGTTACTGGCACCAGGGATGTCATAGTATTACTAGATCTTTGTGCAAGTGTTAAAACCATCTAACTCACAGTGACCACTAAGTTAAAGGAGAACCCCTTTAATAAAAAATAATCCCCTATCCTAAAGATAGGGGATTAGTGTCAGATCGTGGGGGGTCCGACCGCTGGGACCCCTGCGATCTCCCGAATGGCACCCAGATAGAGGATACATTATTTATAAATGGGAGTTCTTCTTTAACACCAGACATATATTTGATGGGGGTTGTCTCTCACTGTCCATATTAGGACAATATATAGAGAGGTTCTTTGCCTGCACCAATTCTGTGAGGTAAAATGCTTCAGGGGTACTACTTCTCACGTGGGAAATCCAACTGTGTATGAGTCTTGCAGGCATTGCTCCATGGGAAAAACGTATGCAAATCACTTTCCTTCAGGAGGACAAAAACTGTCTCTAGCACCACCTAGTGCTAGAATGGAAAGACGACTTGTAAGAGCTTCTCCCCCTTATCTGAAACTGATTCATCTATGGATTATTTTGGCACCCACTTATTTTGAATTGCCAATATGTAATGCTACATTAAAGGAGAAATGCGTCAAAACATTTTTCATTTCCCCTGTGCCCGAGCTTCAAAAACTAAAAACTTTAACTCACCTTACTACGTTCCCCCCGCTGTGCCGATATCGGTGTCCCGGTCCTCCAGTGCTGGTCGTCTTTCTGCTTCTTGGGCTCAAAGACTCAGCGTCCCCCCCGCGTCCGGTCATAGGCTGAGCACACTGTCATGTAAGGAGCCTGGGCCCTGCCTTCTCCCTGCTGCCCGGGCTCCTTACATGACAGTGCGTTCAGCCTATGACCGGACGCGGTTACACTGAGCGCAGTATGAGTCACCGTGGGGGAACGTAGGAAGGAGAGTTAGTGTTTTTTTCTTTTTCTTATTGCAGCCCGGGCACAGGGGAAATGAAAAAATTTGCCGCATTTCTCCTTTAACGAAAGGAACCACGTCAATCAGCTTTCAATTGCTAAAAGTGCTTAGTATGTCTCAACAACAGCTACTGTATTTGAAGGTGGCATGTAACCTATAAAAGGTTGGGGACCTCTCACTATGGCTAAGTTCACACTGCCGTTGTGCTCCGACGCATCCTGGGTCAATTTTTGGGCGTCAAACGGACCTAGAACTGACACCACCGGGTCCGACGGAACCCATTGACTTGAACGGGGTCCATCAGGGATCTGGTATTTTACCGTAATTGAGTGGAGAAAAAAAAAATTATATAACAGGCAGGATTTTTTTCCCGTAAACTCCCGTCCTTTCGACGGGGTGGCCAGCGTAGTTCCATTCACCAGAGCACAACAGCCCTTAGACCAGTCGAGGAACAGACCAGGGCTGACAAGAAGCGCTCTTACATCATGCATAGGAAGCAATGTTATCCAGCTCTTTGTTGCATAACACAGACTCCTGCAATGAGAGGATAGTGCAGCAGAACGGAGTGGGCGTATGGAAGAGATTATGGAAGACGTACAGAAATAAAACTCACGCAATGCCTGATCGAAATAGTCAAGCGTGTCGTACAAAGCCAAAAAACAAACCGAGTAAATCAACACAGAGCACGAAGAACAAACACGCTGTCCCTTTTGAGGAAGTAGCTGGAGTGGGCACCGCGAACGAGACAAGTTGCAGACAGAAGTGTTTAAAATGGAACAATTCCCAGATGACACATAAAAAGGGGAAGGAACAAGGGTTAATAGGTGATGGAACGTTTGCAGGATCCGTGAATGGGACAAGTGAAGGTTACATCCTACAACTGGCAAGGTCCATAGAGCTTCAGGGAAATGATAGAGAGGAAGGTCGGGCCAGTTTACCAGCCATAAAGCAAAGTTTGCTTAACAATAAATTCTTACTTTCAGCGATGGAGTATGCAGCAAATTTTTGGAGCCAGGGAGGATCAGGTCCAAATTGTGACACTGCACTCACTATGTTCTCCTAAGATTCCCATTGAAACCCTTGAGAACATTTACTTCTTTCACACGGCAGTAATCCTGGAAACGAATCAGTCGTGGATAATGATAAATCAGTGTTTTCCAAAGGATGTGTCTCCAGCTGTTACAAAACAATGCTGGGAGTTGTAGTTTTGCAATAGCTGGAAACGCACTGTTTTGAAAACACTGATCAATCATAGAACATTCAGTACCAATGCCACCTGAAAGTATTCTAGAATCATAACGACTAGAGCAGGGGTCCTAAAACTGCGGCCCGCTGAGGACATTTATCCGGCCCGCCGGGTGTTTTTGCCGCTGCTGCCTAAGGACATCCCTTTGTCCCGAAATATGTTTTCGGGACACAGGGATGCCCGTGTTAACTCTCTGCGGCCCAGCGTTTACTTTAAAAACGTAAGGACAGCCGAGAAGTATCGCACGCACGGACGTCACTGACCTCCCGTGCGTGCACCCATAGAAACGGAGCGGGGAGGTGGGGAGCAGCGAGCAGGACGTGCACTGGCTAGCTTGGTAAGTGTCACCTGCGGCATGTCAGCTTCGGCTGACACTGTATGGCTGGAGGCTGTATGGCTGTGGGGGAACATACTGCCAGCCTAATGTGGGGGGAACTACAACCTAATGTGGGGGAACTAAGACCTAATGTGGGGGAACTATACTGCCAACCTAATGTGGGGGAAATATACTGCCAACTAAATGTGGGGGAACTACAACCTAATGTGGGGGGATCTATACTGCCAACCTATTGTGGGAGGAACTATACTGCCAACCTAATGTGGGGGAACTATACTGCCAACCCTAATGTGGGGGAACTGCAACCTAATGTGAGGGATCTATACTGCCAACCTAATGTGGGAGGAACTATGCTGCCTACCTAACATGGGTGGAACTGTGCTGCGTACTTAAAGGGGTAGTCCACTAATAAGATAAGTATGCATAGGCTTTTGTTCATTATTTATTTTATTTTTTTTTTTTAACTATAGTCCAGCCCTCCAACAGTCTGAGGGACAGTGAACTGGCCCCCAGTTTAAAAAGTTTGAGGACCCTTGCCCTAGAGGGTAGTTCTGGTCTATTGGTGATCACTTGGATCTTAAAGAGATACCGTCACTTAAAACATAGACATGTGAAAAGATTTGATTGGGTGGGGTCTTGGTGCTCAGAACCCCACCGATCCCTATCCAGAAGAAGAGAGTGGCTGTGCACTTCACTCACCGCTTGATCCAATTTGTTGTTACAGGAGAAGGGTGCGATTCTGCATTTTTATCCTCTCTTCATCTAACTTGTTGCCAAAGAAGGGTGCGGCTGTGCACTACTCTCCCTGATGGATTCAACTTGTTGCAGAAGAAGGGAGCAACTGTGCACTTGATTCCCCACTTAAAAGGGGTTATCCACCATAAGGTGATTTTAGTACATAACCTGCCAGGCTGTCTGGGGATTTCCTGTTGGAGTTTGGTCTCCTAAACTACATATCCCATAGTTCCATGCTTGTGTGAGTTACATTCCTCCCTCCATCAGCCACCCCACCCACTGCAGGACAAATAAGCTCAAACGATCAGTGTTAGCTAATTAGGGTGCCTACAGCTGTTCCAAAATTATGTCTCTGTTGCTCCACTCATTGAAGCAGGACTGGCTCCCTTTGTACAACAGAAATCCCGAGACATGAGTAATTGCGTATGCTGTTAAAATATTGGGGAAAAAATCACATAAGAATTGTGACACACAGGTACAGATAATAGATTATGAACTACACTACTTCTACAGCCCCTTTAGAATAGCCAAAAATCCTGGAATACCCCTTTAATCCAATTTGTTGCAGGAGAATGGTGCGGCTGTGCACTTCAATCCCCGCTTGATCGAACTTGTTGCGGGACAAGCATGTGGCTGTGCACTTTACTCCACACCTGATCCAACTAGCTGCAGAAGTGTGTGCACTTCAATTCCTGCCTGATGCAACTAGTTGTAGGAGAAGCATGTCTGTGCACTTCGCTCCTTGCGTGATCCAACTTGTTGCAGGAGACAGGCTCCATTATAAGGGTGCGTTCCCACACGGCGTATACGCAGCGCATTTCACGCTGCGCAAAATTTACGGCAGCAGCGGGAAATACGCTGCGTATTCCTTGCTCACTATACACACAGGGCTTTCTGGCGGCAGCCCTATGCGTGTAGTGAGTTTTGGAAGCGGGGCCGTGTGCCGCATTGACTGTGACACGCGGCTCCGCCTCCAAAACTCACTGCTGCCGCCGAAAAGCCCTGTGTGTATAGTGAGCAAGGAATATGCAGCCTATTTTTACAGGAACTCTTTAAGCCGTCCTGGACACAGTGCGTAAGTGGCGTCCTTGGACTTAAGGGTCCAGGGCGTACCTGTACACCCTAGATGTTTCTGTTCACCACCGGTAAACAGGTGGTGAACGGAACGCCTGCTGAAATCGATCAGCAGGCATCCCATGCCAACGCCTGGGGGGGGGGTCCTGAGAAATCTGCAGCAATTCCGGTCATATTGGTCACTGGTGACCCAATCACGGAAGGAGAGGGTGATCGGTGGTGTACTACACACCACCAATCACCCCCTGTTGCTTGGGGGAGGTGGTGATGACGCCACCTCCCCAGGAGAGCTTAATCGTCTGACAAATAGTTGCGGGCAGAGCCAAGGAAAAGAGCCGAGGACCCCACCTCTGATAAGATCTGTGCCCCTCAGGGCAGTGTAAGTGGCCTCCTACCACACTTCGTACAGGGAGAGTTTCAGTGAGGGAAAGGTAGGTGAAGAATTAAAAAAAAAAAAAAAAAAAATAAGGATTTAGATTTTTCAATTGAAGAAATTTACAAATCTGTTTAACTTTCTGGAGCCAGAACCCCTTTAAATGCAAACTTCTAGACTGCAGTCTATAAATCAGTCAGAAGCACTATAAACAATCTCCATGCAGCCCACAAATAAGGATATATTGACAAGTGCCAGATTATTGCTGAAACCTCTGCAACTAAAAACCAGTTTCTATTCCATTCAATTGAATAGGGTTGTTTTGGCGCTAGACACATGGACTTCTGAAAGTGAATTCATAGGATTGGAACAGTTACAGATATTTGTATATAGACTGTTAGGGGGAAATGTGGGTGAGTGGTAAGTACTGTTGCTTTGTTCTTTGTTGTATTTGAACTAGAGATGAGCGAACTTACAGTACATTCAATTCGTCACGAACTTCTCGGCTCGACAGTTGATGCCTTATCCTGCATAAATTAGTTCAGCTTTCCGGTGCTCCGGTGGGCTGGAAAAGGTGGATACAGTCCTAGGAGACTCTTTCCTAGGACTGTATGCACCTTTTCCAGCCCACCGGAGCACCTGAAGGCTGAACTAATTTACGCAGGATAAGTCATCAACTGCCGAGCCGAGAAGTTTGTGACGAATCGAATTTATTGTAAGTTCGCTCATCTCTAATTTGAACCTGCAACATCTGCGCTAACATATTCCCCTCATGTTTCCTCTGTGTAACCTGGTTTACGTTCCCACTCCAAAATACCTAGTCTAGATGATTCAGCATTAAAATAGTTCCCTGTGTATCAGAGATGCTGCGAACCCTACAGTGTACAGGGACTCCTGTTGTCCTAATCTCTATACCAGTGGTCTTCATCCTGCAGACCTCCAGATGTTGCAAAACTACAACTCCCAGCATGCCCGGACAGCCAACGGCTGTCCGGGTATGCTGGGAGTTGTAGTTTTGCAACATCTGGAGGTCCGCAGGTTGGAGACCACTGCTTTATACAATGCAAACAAAAATATGATGGTGCTATTAAAGAAACAGGAAAACAAATTTATAAAATATTTCTAACATTCTAGTGCTGTGAGCAGGTTACAAATAATGGCCATGAAGCATGCAATCGCAAAATGGCAAACATTTCTGCAAACAGCCGACACACAGTAGTCATAAATGTTTCCATTTACTCACAGCAAGCAGAGATCTGAAAAAGTACTCCAGTGGAAAAACAAATTTCTTTTTAATCATCTGGTGCCAGAAAGTGAGACAGATTTGTAAATTACTGTACTAATATTTAAAAATCTTAATCCTTCCAGTACATATCAGCTGGAAGGAAGTTGAGTTGTTCTTTTCGGTCTGACCACAGTGCTCTCTGCTGACACCTCTGTCCATTTCAGGAACTGTCCAGAACAGGAGAAAATCCCCATAGAAAACCTCTCCTGCTCTGGACAGTTCCTAACATGGACAGAGGTGTCAGCAGAGAGCACTGTGGCCAGATAGAAAAGAACTACACAATTTCCTCTGTAGTATACAGCAGCTGATAAGTACTGGAAGGATTTGGATTTTTAAATAGAAGTAATTTACAAATCTATTTAACTTTCTGGCACCAATTGATTTAAAATGAATTATATATATATATATATATATATTGTATTTTTTTTTCCCACTGAAGTAGCCCTTAACCCCTTAAGGACACATGACGTTCTCATACGTCTCCATGTCCGAGTCCTTAAGGACACATGACGTATGAGAACGTCATGTGCTTTGCCGGCCCCCCGCAACCATCTGGAGCGGAGCCGGCGCCCGATGCCTGCTGAAATCGATCAGCAGGCATCGGGGCATATCGCCCAGGGGGGTCATGATGACCCCCCCATGTCGGCGATCGCGGCGCATCGCTCGTCAATTCAGATTTCTATCAGCAGACATCCCGGCAGTGTGCCGGAGGAGGTCCGGAGGACCTCCTATACCGGCAATCGCTGCAGGACGCCGGTAACTACTAACCGGCGTTCTGCAGCGGTTCCAGGTCATCAGGGTCACGTGTGACCCTGTGACCTGGATATAGATGGTGACTGGTGGTGTAGTATACACCACCAATCACCATCCATGCTGTACTGGGAGGGGATCTGGTGGGCTAGGAGCATGTTGCTCCGTTCTGCCCGCCATTTCACAGAGATCTGGTGTGCAGGACGGAGCCCTGCCCACCATCCCCACCGGAGTGCTGCCCACCATCCCCTTAGTTAAAAAAAAGTGCCCCTTGCCCCCTTTCTGTGGCCCCTTGGCACAGAAATCCCAGGGATAGCTTTAGATTAGGTAGGGACAGGTTAGGGTTAAAAAAAAAAAAAAAATAGTTTTTAAATTTTTTTTTCCGGCGTACCTCAGTGGGTGTCCGTGGGTCCGTAGCACCTTTAGCTGCGTGACCCCGGCCCTGCTGGGTCGCTGCGGTCTGCCGCCAGCCTTTTTTTTTTGGCGCAGATCTTTTTTTTTAGTTTTTTCACTAAGCGTGTGTGCGGACCCTCTTAGTCATAAAAGAGCGGTCCGCCACCGTTTGTTAAAGCCCACCCGCCGCTGATCAGTCCCGTAGTACTGATCAGCGTTTTTTTTTTGTGGTGCCGGCGCTTTTTTTTGGGTTTTCTAGCGTGTTTTTGCACCCATAGGCGGTCCGTGCCACCAGTAGCAGGTGTGTGCGGCGTGCCTCACCACTGTCTGTGATTTATCACTGATCAGCTTTTTTTTTGTGGTAAAGGCACCTTTTTCGGTTAACGCAGATTTTTTTTTGCACCCATAGGCGGTCCGTGCCACCAGTAGCAGGCGTGTACTGTGTGGACGGACCGTACCTGTGTGTGCAGCCTGTCCCACCGCTGTCGGTGATTTATCACTGATCAGCGTTTTTTTTTTGGTTCAGGCGGGTGCATTTTTTTCGGGGTAAAGCGTTTTTTAATTTAATTTTTCGGGTTTTTTGTGTGGGGGTCTGTGAACAAGCCACCAGCCACTGTCCTGGGCTGAGTGGCCGGACCCCCCACTGACTTCTGCGCCCCCTGCCGCCACAAGCGCTAATCAGTGCACACACCACTGATTAGATAAACGCTTATTTTTTTGGCGCAGGGTTTTTTTTTGCGCTAGAAGTCCCCCTTTTTTTTTTTAAAAGTCCCCTTTTTATTTTATATTTTTTTCTGTTAGGCGGGTTAGTTTAGTTAGGTTAGGCTAGGGCGGGTTAGGGCGGGTAAGGGAGGTAGTATCGCACCACACCACACGCAGCACACACACCAATAAAGTTTTCCCCCCCACACACACACATACCCGTATCCCCATTAGAGTAGGGAAATGGCCCGCAGAGTGTTTTCGGCGGAGGAGGCATATGACCTAATTGCCTTCGACTCTGAAAGCATCTCAGAGGACGATGAAGACCCCACCTTCCTTATTTCATCGTCCTCCTCATCATCTAGTTCAGATGATGAGCCACCAAGGCGGCGAACTCGCCGCCATGCGGTGCCGCAAACCTCCTCTGTCCTTGAGCCTGTGCCCCATGCTAGTATGAGTCCCCCTGGCGCTCATACTAGTGAAGCCCCCCTGCCAAGGTCACTGGTACCTCATACCGGAGAACTTGACTGGGCTGAGCCAGCGGACCACGAGCCTGTGATTCCTGAGTTTGTTGGCGACTCAGGAATCAAAATTAACATCGCCGGGTTCACTGAAAAGGACTTTTTCGGTCATTTTTTCAGTGACGACTTTGTTAATTTGATGGTTACACAGACGAATCTGTACGCCCAACAGTTCGTCGCCGCTAACCCGGGCTCACTTCTAGCTAGACCCGGCGGCTGGACTCCAGTAGATGCAGCCGAAATGAGGACCTTTTGGGGCCTTGCGCTGCATATGGGTATAGTTAAAAAACCCAGT
Source organism: Hyla sarda (assembly GCF_029499605.1). Classification (NCBI taxonomy): domain Eukaryota; kingdom Metazoa; phylum Chordata; class Amphibia; order Anura; family Hylidae; genus Hyla; species Hyla sarda. Next base: position 388,319,166 of record NC_079191.1, read on the forward strand.
GTCAGGCAATATTGGAGTGGGGACGTCTTTTACCAGACACCCCTCTACAGTATGGCCATGACACGTTCCCGGTTCGAGGCCATTCGGAGATGTTTGCATTATGCTGATAATGCGGCATGTCCCCCCCCCCCCCCCCCCCCCGAACTGATCCCACGTATGACCGCCTGTATAAAATCAGGCCGGTCATCAATCACTTCGGGGCCAGATTTTGGGAGGCCTATGTCCCGGGGCGGGAGGTCTCTATTGATGAGTCGCTCATCAGCTTCAAGGGGAGACTCAGCTTCCGGCAATACATCCCGACCAAGCGAGCGCGGTATGGCGTGAAGATGTATAAACTTTGCGAGAGTACCTCCGGGTACACTTGCAAGTTTATGGTGTATGAGGGACGAGATTCCCGCATTGAACCCCCAGATTGTTCCCCCACTCTGGGTGTTAGCGGGAAAATCGTTTGGGGCCTTTTGCACCCATTGCTAGATGAAGGTTACCACCTTTACGTGTATAACTTTTATACTAGTATCCCTCTCTTTTCATCCCTCGCCGCCAGATCCACGGTCGCTTGTGGGACAGTCCGGAAGAATCAAAGAGGCCTTCCGCCCCATCATTCCCTACATGCTCCTATCCCCCGGGGTGAGTCCCGTGCCTTTTCCCATGAGAACCTGTTGTTGGTCCGGTATAAGGACAAGAGGGATGTCCTTATGCTCACCACAATTCATGGGAATGGCAGCACCCCTGTCCCTGTGCGAGGTACCGCGGGACCGGTCCTCAAGCCCGATTGTATTCTGGACTACAATCGGTATATGGGGGGAGTTGATCTTTCTGATCAAGTCCTCAAGCCATATAATGCCATGCGGAAAACACGCGTATGGTATAAAAAGGTTGCGGTCTACATGGTACAGGTTGCCATGTACAACTCTTTTATACTGTACCAGAACGCTGGCAACACAGGGACATACCTGGAGTTCCAAGAGGTAGTTCTAAAGGCCCTCATCTATGGTGATCGCCAAAGAGCGGGTCAGAGCACCTCTGGAACTTTAGGTCCCCGGATCGTCCCCGGCCAACACTTTCCAGGTGTGATCCCCAACACTGGAAGGTCGGGACGAACCCAGAAAAGATGCAGAGTGTGTCACAGGAAGGGGAGACGGAGGGACACCACCACTCAGTGTGACACTTGCCCCGATCATCCGGGCCTCTGCATAGGCTGCTTCAGGGAGTATCACACTTCCATGGAGTACTAAATTTTCCATCCTTTGCCCTAAATTTCATTCCCCAGAATTCGGCTCCAATGTACCAGTCCAGGGTACATTATCTTCCAAATTTTATACCAAAATACCCTACCCCCAAAAAATCAAACCCAAAACCTCTTTCCCAATGCCCCTCAAAATATCTTTGTCCCCCAAAAATGGGTCATGGGACACAGAGTCAACAGCATTGGAGGTTTGCAGTTTCCTCAAATGCGCAACGCTCTCTCTCTCCACCTGAGCGGGTTGCGCATTTGAGGTAACAGAATAGGGACGGCCCCACACATCCCCTTCCCAGAATGATGATTCAGAGTATAGGGTTTGGGGCGGGCATCATTTTTACTTTTGACTGTACTCTGGGTCATCATTCTGGGAAAATAACTGGCATATCAGTTCTAAAATTGCAATTTTCTTCCCCCCCCATTGTACTCTTCATCCATTCCTGGAAAATAAATGAAGGGAACACCCGTCTGTTCCAAATCTCCACTTCACCCTATACACCTTCCCTAGGGGGTGTAATTTGTAATAGGTTCATATGTGGGTGTTCCTTTCTTGTATTTTCCTCTGAATGTATGTAACGGTTAGGTCCGTAACAAACATCCGCCTCAAATGCGAAGAGTTCTCGCTGAGCTCTGTCGTATTTCCAGGCGACAATTCGGAGTCACATGTTAGTTGTTCCCAGAAAAATGAAGCAGAGTATAGGTTGAAAATTGCAATTTTCAAAAGCTACCCTTCATCCATTCCTGGAAAATAAATTTAGGAAACACCTGTGCATTCAAAATGTCCTCTTTACCCCTATACCCAATCCTCAGGGTGGGTACTTTCTGTAATGGTGCCACATGTGGGTGTTTCATTTTTGTATTTTCCTTGGAATGTATGTAACCGTCAGCTACTGATATGCCATAGGCCACAAATACAAAGCGACCTCTATGACTTCTGAGCCTTGTTGTGCGCCCGTCCAGCACGTTACCCCATATGTGGATGTATTTTTATAGTCAGGGGGAAAAGCCCTCCAAAATGCGTAACCCAATTCCTCATATTACCCCTTGTGAAAATGTTAATAATTGGGTAACCCCAGCATTTTACTGTAAAAAAAATCTAATTTTTCAATTTATGGCCCACTTTTCAAAAAACCTGTGAGGTGTAAGTACTCACTGTAACACTGTTACGTTCCCCAAGGGGTCTAGTTTCCAAAATGTATACCATGTGTTTTTTTTTTTTTTTTACTGTCCTGGCACCATAGGGGCTTCCGAAATGCGGCATGCCCCCAGAGCAAAATTTGTAACTCCTCTTCTGAGACCTGTAGTGCGCCAGCAGAGCACTTTTCACCCCCATATGGGGCGTTTTCTGAATCGGGAGAAATTGGGCTTCAAATTTTGGGGGGTATTTTCTGATTTAACCCTTTGTAAAAATGTAACATTTTTGGGAAACCAAGCATTTTTGGTAAAATGTATATATTTTTTTTTGCATATGCCAAAGTCGTGAAACCCCTGTGGGGTATTAAGGTTCACTTTACCCCTTGTTACGTTCCCCGAGGGGTCTAGTTTCCAAAATGGTATGCCATGTTTTTTTTTTTGCTGTCCTGGCACCATAGGAGCTTCCTAAATGCGGCATGCCCCCAGAGCAAAATTTGCTTCAAAAAAAGCCAAATGTGACTCCTCTTCTGGGACCTGTAGTGCGCCAGCAGAGCACTTTTCACCCCCATATGGGGTGTTTTCTGAATCGGGAGAAATTGGGCTTCAAATTTTGGTGGGTATTTTCTGCTTTAACCCTTTGTAAACATGTAAAATTTTTGGGAAACCAAGCATTTTTGGTAAAATGTATTCTTTTTTTTTTTTGCATATGCCAAAGTCGTGAAACCCCTGTGGCGTATTAAGGTTCACTTTACCCCTTGTTACGTTCCCCAAGGGGTCTAGTTTCCAAAATGGTATGCCATGTGTTTTTTTTTTTGCTGTCCTGGCACCATAGGGGCTTCCTAAATGAGGCATGCCCCCAGAGCAAAATTTGCTTCAAAAAAGCCAAATGTGACTCCTCCTCTTCTGGGACCTGTAATGCACCAGCAGAGCACTTTTCACCCCCATATGGGGTGTTTTCTGAATCGGGAGAAATTGGGCTTTAAATTTTGGGGGGTATTTTCTGATTTAACCCTTTGTAAAAATGTCAAATTTTTGGGAAACCAAGCATTTTAGATTTTTTTTTTTTTTTACATTTGCAAAAGTTGTGAAACCCCTGTGGGGTATTAAGGCTCACTTAATTCCTTGTTACGTTCCTCAAGGGGTCTAGTTTCCAAAATGGTATGGCATGTGGGCGGTTTTAGCTGTTCTGGCACCATAGGGGCTTCGTAAATGCAACATGCCCCCCAAAAACCATTTCAGAAAAACACTCTCCAAAATCCCCTTGTCGCTCCTTCGCTTCTGAGCCCTCTACTGCGCCCGCCGAACAATTAACAGACATATGAGGTATGTGCTTACTCGAGAGAAATTGGGCTACAAACACAAGTAAAAATTTTCTCCTTTTACCCCCTTGCAAACATAAAAAAATTGGGTCTACAAGAACATGCGAGTGTAAAAAATGAAGATTTTGAATTTTCTCCTTCACTTTGCTGCTATTCCTGTGAAACACCTAAAGGGTTAACACACTTACTGAATGTCATTTTGAATACTTTGGGGGGGTGTGGTTTTCAAATCCACTTCAAACCTGAACTGGTCCCTGAAAAATATTGAGTTTGAAAATTTTGTGAAAATTTGGAAAATTGCTGCTGAACTTTGAAGCCCTCTGATGTCTTCCAAAAGTAAAAACTTGTCAATTTTATGATGCAATCATAAAGTAGACATATTGTATATGTGAATAAAAAAAAAATGTATTTTGAATATCCATTTTCCTTACAAGCAGATAGCTTCAAAGTTCGAAAAATGCAAAATTTTAAATTTTTTTGTCAAATTTTGGGATTTTTCACCAAGAAAGGATGCAAGTTACCATAAAATTTTACCACTATGTTAAAGTACAATATGTCACGAAAAAACAATCTCGGAATCAGAATGATCAGTAAAAGCATTCCAGAGTTATTAATGTTTAAAGTGACAGTGGTCAGATTTGCAAAAAACGCTCTGGTCCTTAAGGCCAAAATGGGCTTGGTCCTTAAGGGGTTAAAACTTTTTTTAAAAATCAGGAAGCAGTAATACAAAGTATTAGAAAGTTGCAGAATTGTCCATTTTACATTGGTATCTTACTTGTATAGTATGCTGCTCCTAAAGAGGTCAACTCCCAAATTGTTTTACCAAATGTGAAATTCTGCTATAAACAAATTTAAGATAATTCTCAGTGTTTCTACAGAAACTTCACTTTTTTTTGCTGCGTCTTACTCCCTTTACGCCCAAGTGTATGCTGCAAGGGTGGGCCTTGGACAGAAACTGTCTCTCCTTCTGCCTCTGACAGATGACAAAATAATGTCTTTTCCTTGTCTTCACTTCTATACTGCCACGTACTGCGGTTCTGCTCCTTCTGAAACAAGTAGAAACCTATATCATGTGGCCGCTTTGCAATGAAAGAGTGACTTGACTTTGAGAAGTGTAAGTGAGCATGTTGGGTGGATGTAAAAGCAAGTATATCGCAAACATTGCTTATGTTTTAATATCTATACAACAGAATCTCTCTCTATATATATATCTAAGTGCCTCACTATCTCATAGTTTCACATTTGCATCTATTACACCATAGCTGTATAGCTCTCCATGTTTTATCTGCATGTTCATGTTTCACCTATATCTTTGTGCTGGCAGTGTGCTGCTGCATTCTTCTGTTGCTGTATATTTAGCCTAGTAGCGTGCACCTGTAGGCCAGGTCCATATAATAGTTTGGTATCAACTAAAGTGCTGGCTGACTTATTCTTTGTCTGTATTGCACATACGGGGGAGTGGCTACCTCCATGTTGGCCTTGCACCCCCCCCCACCTCTATCAGGTGTGTATATAAGGTGTCTTGGATGTTCCAGACACTGCCATGCTTTCTGAACTGTTCACACAGAGGCATATTCACAGTGTAGGGTCCGTCCCAATGAGGCCACCTTATCGCGGTGGGACGGTCCAAGCTATTTGACCGCCGGCGGAGACAAATTTGCGAGCTAAGTGCCTCACTATTTCATAGTTTCACATTTGCATCTATTACACCATAGCTGTATAGCTCTCCATGTTTTATCTGCATGTTCATGTTTCATCTATATCCTTGGGCTGGCAGTGTGCTGCTGCATTCTTCTGTTGAGATAGATATATATATAGCGCAATCTCTATATCCAAATGTATCAAGAGCACAAAAATCTTCTCTATGATGCCAGAAGAAGCGCATACGGCGCGAAATTGCCGGTAATCGCCTCACCTCTGAGCGCTATGCACCTGATGCTGCCCGGGTCTGCCGGCATCTCTGAATAGGAGCTTCGAGTCTTCTACAGTGCGGCGAGTGCTGAAAGCTTTTTGTACTCTATTGCTACATTTGGTTACATATGTCTTTTCACTATCCACTTCCAGCACCACCGCTGACTCCATATATATGTGAATCCATTACTGCACCATCCTCCTAAGATTTGATCACTTAACCCGATACTAGCAGTGCCATTCTGCAGCTTTATTCACATTCGTGTGTGTGTGTGTATGAATCTTTCAGCAACAATTCACTGTCTAAAACAGCGGACTTTGTTAGATAACTGTTACGCAAGGACGCACATAACATAGAAATTTTTTTTTTATTCTATGGTTCAGTCAAAGAGGCCTTTTCAAGCCCCAGAAGTGCTGAGTAGAGATGAGCGGACTTACAGTAAATTCGATTCGTCACGAACTTCTTGGCTCAGCAGTTGCTGAATTTAGCTAGCATAAATTAGTTCAGCTTTCAGGTGCTCCGGTGGGCTGGAAAAGGTGGATACAGTCCTAGAAAAGAGTCTCCAGCCACCGGAGCACCTGAAAGCTGAACTAATTTATGCAGGATAAAGTCAGAAACTGCCGAGCCAAGAAGTTCGCTCATCTCTAGTGCTGAGGGCTGAAACATCTCACTCCCTCTACTATTCCTGCTTGATTGACAGTCAGATGAAGCTAGGCCCTGTTTACAAAGTTTAATTTAAATTGTGCACAGGTGTGAGCTTTGTAAACAGGGCTAAGCCTCCAGCTGTCAATAAGGCAGGGAAAGTGATTGAAGGGAGAGTGAGGTGTTTGTGCAGCCCTCAGCACTTCAAGGGCTTGGGACCGTAGAGCAGACAAAACAAGAGAATACTGTTCCAAACAGGAACTGAAGCTGACAAATTCCCTTAAATGGTGGACCAACCACTTCAACTAAATAGGACAGATCCCCTAACACATGCAGCATATCCGTGACTAGATGGAATATAGTGTGGACTTGCACATATAGCGATGATCCTTGCAGGGCTCTGGCCGAGGCTGTCGCACTTACTATTAATCACATACTCCCATGAGTCTCCATGTCACATTTTATTAAAATCCAACAACCTGCCACAAGCAGCTGGAACTCACAAAAACTGACATCACAATTTCTGAATTTCCTCGATTCCGTTTTCCATATGAAAAATAAACAGATGATCACAAGTTGCTCAGAGAGAATGACCAATTTATTCCAAATTACTTTAAAAATTATCTTAATTTTATGACATAGAAATTATTTATTTAAAAAAAAAATATATGAAATAACCTAGAAGCGTATTTAGGCCATATTGTCTAAAAGCTGCAAATTTATAATGCAAATTGTCAAAAAGATTCTTTATTTTCTTATGGTATTTCCCTTCCACTGGTTTATCACAAACAGCGATCCAGGTATCATGGACCCCTGGACTTAAATTGCTGCACAAAACGCCAGAAAAGGATCAGCGCAAAGATTTATAGATCAAAGCAATATAACTGGTGCAGCAGATTACTACTACGCTATAGTCGCATATACTGGTGTGAAACCAGTAAGAACCAGTTTGTTTTTACCATGTTCCTCTGGGCTTCTATGCATATTTAGGTTTAGACATTAAAGAGGACATGTTAACACTCCTGCCATGTCTATATAGTCATTCCTCTTTTATTCTTCCTGGAACTGTATGAATAATGTTAGAAGGGGTTATCCAGAAATAGAAGAACAGTGCAAATGAACTTCCAAAGCAGCGCCACACCTGTCCACAGGTTGTGTGTGGTATTACAACTTTGTTTCTATTCACATTACTGGAACCAAGTGGAAACACACACAACCTGTAGACAGGTATGGTGCTGTTTTTGGAAGAAATCGGCTCGGTTTTCCTAATCCTGAACAATGTCTTTAAGTGTACGTTCACATGGGCGGGTTACCTGCGGAATTTCTGCAGCGTGTTTGCTGCGGAAAATCCGCAGCGGATTTTGCTACCATTGGGTCAACAGAAAATCTGCCATAGAGGCAGTTTTGCAGATTTTCCTTCGGACCCATTGAATTCAATGGTAGCAGATTATCTGCAGTAGATTTTCCGCAGCAAATACACTACGGAAATTCTGCAGGTAATCCGCCCGTGTGAATGTACCCTAAAGGGGTTATCCAGGAATAGAAAAAACAGAGATAATTTATTTTTAAAACGCTCCCTGTCCGTCTCCAGGTTGGGTGTGGTGCTGCAGCTCCATACCATTGAAGTAAATGGAGCCAAGTTGTAATACCATACCCAAAGTGGAGACAGACCGGGATCGGTCTTTGAAAGAAAATAGGTCTGTTTTTCGATTCCTGGATAACCCCTTTAATCTTCATCTGTATGGCGGAGATACCTTCACCTATAAGCAATACTTCAAAAGGGAGAATAAATCCATAGGTGGCACCAAAATCTAATAAGGCTATTGGTGCCATACTATAAGCATACTGTTTCCCATCCAGGGTGCCTCCAGCTGTTGCAAAACTACAACTCCCAGCATGCCCGGACAGCCAAAGGCTGTCCGGGCATGCTGGGAGTTGTAGTTTTGCAACAGCTGGAGGAAACCTGGATGGGAAACACGGCTATAAGACACTAAAGGGGAAAAAACTTTTTTTTTATATATGTAATATCAACTGGCTCCAGAAAGTTAAACAGATTTCTAAATTACTTCTATTAAAAAATCTTAATCCTTTCAGTCCTTATGAGCTGCTGAAGTTGAGTTGTTCTTTTCTGTCTAAGTGCTCTCTGATGACACGTGTCTCGGGAACCGCCCAGTTTGGAAGTAAATCCCCATAGCAAACCTCTTCTACTCTGTGCAGTTCCCGAGACAGTCTGTCAGCAGAGAGCACTGTTGCCAAACCGAAAACAACAACTCAACTTCAGCAGCTGATAATTATTGAAAGGATTAAGATTTTTTAATAGAAGTAATTTACAAATCTGTTTAACTTTCTGGAGCCAGTTGATATTACATATACACATATATATAAAAAAGTTTTTTCCTGGAATAACCCTTTAACTATTCCCCTTGTCAAGAAGGACACATCCTACTGACAAAACAAACTAACACCCAATTGTAAATTTACCAATACACTTCCAGGAGGAACAACAGAGTAAAGGCACAATGCAGAGTTCTAAGAAAAGTTGACACAGATATGTTATTCCATGGGGAATACAAGTCCATACTAAAACTGACATTAGAGATGAGCGAACTTACAGTAAATTCGATTAGTCACGAACTTGTCGGCTCGGCAGTTGATGTCTTATCCTGCACAAATTAGTTCAGCTTTCAGGTGCTCCGGTGGGCTGGAAAAGGTGGATACAGTCCTAGGAAAGAGTCTCCTAGGACTGTATCCACCTTTTCCAGCCTATGGGAGCACCTGAAAGCTGAACTAATTTATGCAGGATAAGTCATCAACTGCCCAGCCGAGAAGTTCGTGACGAATTGAATTTACTGTAAGTTTGCTCATCTGACATGTCAGGAGTGCTGCTCAATGGCCTTCACCAATATCAAACTCAATATCCGAATGTGCAGAATTATACAGTACAGCAGGCAAAAAGCATAGATGACGGAAACTGAACTATTGGAATGCTACTTAAAAAGGAGTAACACTAGTTACGATATAGCAACACTTTTTGTACACTACCACCTTACTAGGTAAAAGACGATGATGCATGTATCATGTATGACGTGCGTATCTGCAGAAAGTGCCTAACACTGAGCGCTCCCATTCTTACACCGAACTAGAATCCTATATTTTGTCATCACAAATGCAATTGGCACTATATATTTGTTTTGTTTGTTCGTGTGCATGGGCGCCATGAAGAAGAAACCCCAAATTAGACAAAACCAAAAGGGGAGTAAAAATAAAAAAAAAGTAAAATTACAAATAATAACACAAGATAATTTTTTTTTCTCTTTTATAGATACAGTTCTCTATATTTAGAAATGATCACATACACATTTGTAACTGTTTCTGTTCCTGGGAATGATTATTAAGAATCTCGTCGTCCTCTGACCTCATCGCCTGGACAAGTGCTTTTCTGGTTAGGCCACAGAGTAAAAGGGGTTCGGGGAGGCTGCGTCCAGTAATACAGTATATAATATGTGGAAATGTACCATAAATATTTCCAAACTTAAAAATTAGAAAATAAAAACGAAAGAACCGAGGGCAGCGCGGGTGATCACGGGAAACCCAGAAGAGCGGGTCCCTGCAGTAACAAAAAAAAATAAAAAAAGAGGGTCGTATTGCTGAGACCAGGGCAGTGTGGGGTGCAGAGCGAGATAGGAAGCAGTGATAAGAGATGCCGGTATGTAATAGAAGCCAAATCACCCAGAGATCAGAAGAGGAAGAGCAGCTTTAAAAGCAAAATACTATGTGGAGAGGAGAAAAAAAAAAGCCTACCATGTGGTCCAGTGCCCTCGGGGACAGACAATGGAGCAGGTAGGCCTTGTGGCTAGAGCTTTGCGTTGTAGAGAAATAGGCAAATCAGATCAGTCATACTTGGCCACATTAATAAACATGGAACAAAGTTCCTCCCCCCACCCCCCAGGACAAAAAAAAAAAGTGAACACCCCCCCCCCCCCTGACCTCTAACGTCAATAGGCTTTTCCAAGTCATGTAGCTGAATGAGTTCAAAGATTGGCAATAAAAGGAAATAAGGAAAGCTTTAGAGAAGCAACAGAACAGGCGGGGGGAGTTTATCGGACAGTCACGCCGAGCTTCTCCAGCACACGCACGCCCTTCTCCTGGTACTCCTCCCTGGTCATCCAGAAGTTGTCTTTGTCTTTCATGATATCCGCTAACACTGCGCCCCCCAGGAATACCATATGCTTACGACGAGGAGGGTCTTCAATGCGAATCTTGAATTTCTGCAGGAAATAAATAAATAAATAAAAATGGCAATACAAGATAGTGTCCTAATGTTAAAGCACAAGGTAGAATACAAATGAAGGAGTGCAAACAAGTGAATTATAAAAAAAATTATAATTATATATATACACACACACACACACACACACACACACTATTCGTCTTTACATAATTTTTGTGTGATTTTGTTGTCAGCACATTCAACTTTCAATGGAAATCAAATTTATCAACCCATGGAGGTCTGGATATGGAGTCACACTCAAAATCAAAGTGGAAAACCCCACTACAGGCTGATCCAACGTTATGTAATGTCCTTAAAACAAGTCAAAATGAGGCTCAGTAGTGTGTGTGGCCTCCACGTGCCCGTATGACCTCCCTACAATGCCTGGGCATGCTCCTGATGAGGTGGCATGCTCCTGGACAGTCTGTGGTGGAACGCGGCGTTGGCGGATGGAGTAAGACATGATGTCCCAGATGTGCGCAATTGGATTCAGGTCTGGGGAACGGGCGGGCCAGTCCATAGCATCAATACCTTCCTCTTGTAGGAACTGCTGACACACTCCAGCCACATGAGGTCTAGCATTGTCTTGCATTAGGAGGAACCCAGGACCAATCGCACCAGCATATGGTTTCACAAGGGGTCTGAGGATCTCATCTTGGTACCTAATGGCAGTCAGGCTACCTCTGGCAAGCACATGGAAGAAATGCCACCACACACCATTAATGACCCACCGCCAAACCGGTCATGCTGGAGGATGTTGAAGGCAGTAGAACGTTCTTCACGCCGTCTCCAGACTGTCACGTCCGTCACATTTGCTCAGTGTGAACCTGCTTTCATCTGGGAAGAGCACAGGGCGCCAGTGGTGAATTTTCCAATCTTGGTGTTCTCTGGCAAATGCCAAACGTCCTGCACGGTGTTGGGCTGTAAGCACAACCCCCACCTGTGGACGTCGGGCCCTCATATCACCCTCATGGAGTCTGTTTCTGACCGTTTGAGTGAACACATGCACATTTGTGGCCTGCTGGAGGTCATTTTGCAGGGCTCTGGCAGTGCTCCTCCTGCTCCTCCTTGCACAAAGGCGGAGGTAGCGGTCCTGCTGTTGGGTTGTTGCCCTCCTACATCCTCCATGTCTCCTAATGTACTGGCCAGTCTCCTGGTAACGCCTCCATGATCTGGACACTACGCTGACAGACACGACAAATCTTCTTGCCACAGCTCACATTGATGTGCCATTCTGGATGAGCTGCACTACCTGAGCTGCACTACCTGGTTGTAGACTCCATCTCATGCTACCACTAGAGTGAAAGCACCGCCAGCATTCAAAAGTGACCACATCATCAGCCAGGAAGCATAGAAACTGAGAAGTGGCGTGTGGTCACCACCTGCAGAACAACTCCTTTATTGGTGGTGTCTTGCTAATTGCCTATAATTTCCACCTGTTGTCTGTTCCATTGGCACAACAGCATGTGAAATTGAGTGCCAATCAGTGTTGCTTCCTGAGTGGACAGTGGGATTTCACACAAGTGTGACTGACTTGGAGTTAAATTGTGTTGGTTAAGTGTTACCTTAATTATTATTTTTTTGAGCAGTGTATATATGCACAAAATATATATGCACGCATAATATAAAAAAAAAAAAAAAAAAAAAAAAAAAAAAAAAAAAATATATATATATATATATATATATATATATATATATAAAATTATGGCTGCAACTAACGATTATATTCATAATTGATTAAAATAACCATAGTGGAGAAGAATCTGAGAGTTAGATGAGGGAGTTCGATTAGGGAGAGGATCGGACTGAAAGTCTTTTGAGTGTTTTAGGTAAGGGATGCATTGTGTGTTTAAGTTTGTTGGGTCGGCTAGATGCTGAGTTTTGCGGAGGCTAAGAGGAGTACCTTTTTGTTACATTTAAATACGTATAATTTTTTTCATTATAATTTTCTGTTTTCCTTGTAAGGGCTATACAATGTAGACTAGATAGCTATCTCTAAACTAAATGTATTCCTCTTAATCTTTAGTCTTAGGCTGAAGTATAACATGAAGTTTCTAAAAAGTCAGGAAACTGAAATCCAGAAAAGGTACACATACGCCATCTTGTGGCAAAATAATGAAGTGCTCCTCATAATTCCCATAGAGCAGTTTTTCCCAACCAGCCATCGGCAGTCCGGGCTTGCTGGGAGTTGTGGTTTTGCAACAGCTGGAGGCACCCTGGTTGGGAGGCACATTCCTAGATAAAGAGCCTGCGTTCTGCCTGCCACTTGTGGAGCATCAGGACATATCTCCTACCATTGCCAACCATTCCAAACCCCTCCTGCATTTGAGTAGTTAGAAGGTAAGGACCGCTCGGACCCCAGCTCTAGTGATCGGTGGGGGTTACAGAGATCAAACATTTAATACACGCACTGCAGATAAGCGATCAATGCATTTTGTGAAATAACCCTTTTGTAAAAACACAGCAATTTTTTATGAGATAGATAGATATTTATTTTTTAATCTTTGCACTTTGAAAGCCTTAAAGAGGCACTTTTACTAAAAAATTTGAAATTGAAAATAGCAACCACTAGGGGTCATCTGTCTTCATGCAGACAGACTACTATGTATTTTGCAGCATACTGGATACCGGCCGTAAAGTGTGTTGGTATCCAGTATAGGATACCACTACAGCCCTCAGCCGTTCCTAAACTACAATGCCCATGATGGGAGATGTAGTTTTACAGCAGCTTGTGGTAAAACCTTTATAAAACTCTGTTTTAGAGCTGTGTATTCTCCAGCTGTGTGCATCCAGCTCTTGCAAAACTACAGACAAAGGATGTGTGTGCATGCTGGGATTTATAGTTCTGCAACAGCTAAAAGGCAATACTGCCCTAACACAGTGCTTTACAAACACTGCAGCTCCAGCTGTTGCCAGACCACAACTCCCAGCCAACGTTTTCTCTGACTCCTGAATGACAAAGGAGCTGATCAGACATTCAGGAGTCTGTGAAAGCTGAATGACACACACAAAGTGAGAGCTATGTGGATTAGTATCCAGCTTTACTAGGAACAGATAGAAAATGTATGCATAAAAACTACTGTGCAATGATTTGCATCTGCTCTACTACTGGGACACTGGGACTACTTCTCGACACATAAAAATGATATGTACATAATCAGGATTGGGTACTGAGTAAAATCACTTTTTTTTCCCACTATGACATGTACGCTTTAACTTTTGTCACCCATGCAGTATAAATGATTAACTATTACAGGTCAGTTTGATTATACCAAAGGGAGTTATACTTTAGATTTTCTTATTGGTCAAAAAGTAGTAAAATTATAAATATCTATATATTTTTTTCTATCTATACACATATCTATCTCTATGTGATGAGCTGTTAATTGCCTCTTTTTGAATCTCCATACACCAAAGTGGTGCCTTTCCCAAAGAGGAATACTTATCCCTTTTATATACATGTACACAAACAAAATTGTGGCCAGCTGAATTATATTACTGGCACTGTTCTGCAATACATACAGCTTGTTAATTTTATTTTTTAGGAGGTGGTTTAAACAATAAAGTGAATAGTGATAGTCAAATGGGTGGTCCTAATCAGCGATTGACACCCATCTCTGTATAAGTGTGCAACTGTTATAGAACTGTTAATTCGTTACCAGAACTGCACCATCAACTACTGAAAAAGTCAGAAAAAAAAATGAACAGAGATTCACATGAATGACAATTTACAATAAAACATTTCCAACCAAACTTTCTATAACTTCTATGACAGGTTCCTTTTAAAAGGGGATGTTGGCTCTTTATGACGTTCAGAGCTGAAGACATGTATGTTTGATGGATGTTAGCAAAGTTATAAAATTATGTTTTTCTTTTAAGTTCAGGTGTCACAGAGACGGTGCTGAGCTGCAGCATGCATGCCCCCTTCACTGCCTGGATTTCAGCACTGAGCCTCGTATGTCAATCATGCAGGGCAGGAATGGCATGGGGTGGGGGAGGGAAGAGGCGTGCATGCTGCAGTTGTCTCTTTTAAAATGATTTTTATAAGCTCATCAGCTGAGAGATCAGTATCAGCAACCTGTACTATGTTGGCAGCTGTACTTACACTATTAATAACAAAAAGGGTCCTAGAATATCATATCATATGGATTATCACTTGACATTACAAGATAAAAATACCCCACTAAGATGCCAAATAACCTTCAAATCTGGAAAATGGAAAAATTCAAGCTGTAGTGTAGAAGGTTACTGGGGGCCACATCACTAGTTTATCAGATATAAATCCTGAAATATCTGTTCAAACAGAACGGTTACAATCATGGTGAAACTCAGAATCTGACACCTTGTTCACACACACTAAACCCAATATACTGGGCTATAGTGCGGGTGAACAGCTTTACAAAGAGGGGGTCACTTACTCAACTGTCTTGAGTCCTGGTACTAATCTTCAGCTGCATTGCGCACCGTTGCGCATTGGAGGCGGGAAGCAGGCTCCCGTCTCCTTCATGTTCTCCGTCCCCTTCATTATTATGCTAATGAATGTTGTGAGTGGGTGCTCTGCTCTGTGTGCTCCCCTCCGGCATTTATTAGCATATTAATAAAGGTGCTGGTCCAATGGAGGAATATGGAGGAGACAGAGGAGCTGGGTGAGGCGGCTACCCGCCTCCAATGCGCGGTGGAGTGCAATGCAGCAAGAAGAGAACAGTGCCAGTGCATATACTGAACCGATTTGAGTAGGTGACCCCCTCTTTGTAAAGCTGTTCACCCGCACTATAACCCAGTATACTGGGTTCAGTGCATATGAACAAGGGGTCAAATTCTTAATCCATGTGAAACTGAAAGCTGAAAAACACAAAATACTCATTTTGCTAAAAGAAAGAACAATTCTAATTCTTACCGATAATTTCTCAACATCTCCCTTTAGGACTCTTTCTAAGTAGAGCTGTTTGAGTTCTCTCTCCAGGCGAGATGGCAGGCCTGGGTACATGGTGGAGCCTCCAGACAGCACAATGTGCTTATAGAACTCTGGCCTGCAAAGACAAGATATTTGTTAGAAAAACAAAAGGATGGTAACAGAAAGGAGGCAGAAATATGGTGCCTCCAGATGTTGCAGAGCTACAACTCCCAGCCAAAGGCTTTCTAGGCATGATGGGAGCTATAGTTGTGCAACAGCTGTAGGCACCCTGATTGGGAAACACAGGTGTATCCTATGTAGCAATATAGTTATTGGTCAGTTTACAACTGCATTACATTATAGATGACAAATATACAGCGCGCACATCTATGTATGTTCTACATGTAAAATGTCATTGCACTTTGTGCCAGTGATGTTAAGACTTTTTGTGGTACAAAGTACAGAAAATCTCACCGAGTGTCAATATCAGCTGCCTGGATGGTGTTGAACAGTAACTCTGCAACTCCAACACCTTCAACGTTGATAAGATGAGGCTGGAACAGGGCTTCTGGAGCTTCAAAGCGTTCTCCACCTACTTTAATAACCCTGCCATCTGGAAGCTGTGCAATAAAAAACAAACATGGCTGCATTAATGGTGTCGTCCCTGACAACGGAGCTAATGAGAAGGTTTACAGCGCCCCCTGCAGTCACACACACACCATACACTTAGCGGCTTTACGAATGAATAAACCAAGCACAATTATTTTGGGAATCGCCTCTAGATGTTGGAAGAGGATAAATCCCTTGCAAAGCTCTGGGGCAATGTTTCCCAACCGACGGCACCTCCAGCTGTTGAAAAGCACAAGTCCCATCAGGTGGCTGTTGGGGAATGCTGGGAGTTGTAGTTTTGCAACAGCTGGAGGCACTCTTGCTGGGAAACACTGCTTTGAGGGGAGGTACCTTATCTCCTAGAGATCCAACTGAGATTACTTCTTCATTGGGAAATATGCTAATTAGCTATTTAAAAAAAAAAAAAAAAAAATTCACACTTCCAGCGTAAATCCTTCTGGAGTAAAGCTGTCTCCAGAGAGCACTGCCAGTAAGACTCTATTGCTATACTGGATCTTCTCAAAAATACCCTGTATCACCCCAAGCGCTAAGGCTCCTTTCACACTATACTGTTCTCCATTACAAAGACCCATTACAACGTCCCGTTAAGAAAACCCTTAGAAACATTCATGTCCATGGGATTTTTTGATTATCTGTTATATCTCACCTGTTATAGCTTGTTATGAATAACAAACGTTATTTGGGACGGGAGAAAAAAAAGTTACATACACTTAATTTTTCTCCCGTCACAAATAACGTCTGTTATTCATAACAAGCTATAACAGGTGAGAACAGATAATCAAAAAATCCCATAGACATGAATGGGATTTTTTAACGGCTGTTTTTAAGGGTTTTCTTAAAGGGACATTGTAACGGAGCAACATTTAGGGTATGTTCACACTATGGATTGTAAACGGAATCTCTGCTTGCAGAATTACGCGAGCGGAGATTCCATTCTGGCGGCGGCGGCCGAAATACTTCGGCAGAAGGACCGCGCGGCACGGCGCCGTCACCATTGACTGCTATGCAGTGTTCGCCGACTTCCGCGCAAAGAATGAACATGCTCTTTCCTTGCACGGAACAGTTTCAGCGGCAGAATTGAAATTCCGCAGTGTGAACGGGTCTCGCGGAAACCCATTCACACTGATGTTTATGTTCTCAGCGCGTAATTCCGTTCACATAATTCCGCTCACGTAATACCACAGGAATTATGTAGTGTGAACATACCCCTAGTGTGAAAGGAGCCTAAGTCAAAGGAATCTCATCCAGCCAGCACCCTGCTCAGTATTGACAAGAGGCATATACCCTGGAAAAACCTCTAAACGCATTTACGGGGTGGCTACCTATAAAACGCAACATTATACTGTAAGGCTACCTTCATAGTAAGTTCTGCAGGGCTCTTTGGAGACTATCCTAACAAACTGTAACATAAATACATACGTTGGTCCCCCATCATCCACTTGGAACAAAAAATAAAAATAGGCCCAACAGAAGCCTGAACACACTTTTGTCCACAAGCAGATGAATAGTGGCCTATTAGTATGCCTGACGTACATACATGAAAATTTCAAGGTGCATATGGATAACAAACACTAAACAGTGTAATAGTAAACTTTAAGGGGATTCTGCACTGCCCTGCCTTCCGGAGCTCCGCTCGCAGGGTCCAGAAGTTTATTACTCCAAACGCTGTGTGCGGGCTTCCGTGTTCGAGGCCGCCCCCTCATGACGTCACGCCCTCCCCCTCAACAAAAGTCTATGGGAAGGGGGTGTGACAGCGGTCGCGTTTGGAGTAATAAACTTCCGGACGCTGCGAGCGGAGCTCTGGAAGGCAGGGCAGTGGAGAACCCCTTTAAAGAGGTAATATCTTAAGGGGGGGAAAAAAGACGCAACCCACCAGTCCTCCGGTTGTGTGTTGTGTTACCACTTTGCCCTATTCAATGGAACTGAACAGCAATGGCACACAGAGGATTGTTCTAATCCTGCATAACCCCTTTATTAAACATTCTGTCTAGCAGCACACAACCTTGGCCCAGATTTATCAAAGAATGTCTACGGTAGAGATACTTTCCCAAGTTTATTTGGGTGGTGGGATTGACTAGCGTGCATCTTATTTATCAAGAAGGTGCAGCAGGATGATGAACTTTGCGCAGCTCTGCTGTGGTGGGAAAAGCTCTACCACATACCCTTTTTCTAGACACTTGTGAGGGAGGGAAGTAGACACTTTCCCGGGTCCTGAATTTGGCAGGTTAGGTGTTTTTACTTAATTTCACAGAGCTGCCGGGACATTTTTACTTGCATTTTAGATGCTACAATCCCATTTGATTGCAGTGTCTAAGGGGTTAAAGCCAGACATCATTGTGATCGGTGATGTCTGGCATTAGAGATGGCCGGGATCACCCAGCTATGACCCGCACTCAGCCCCTGAGCGCTTTTCATAGAAGGGGAGTGGGACGCTGTCGTCCACAAGAGGTTAAAGGTTGAATTGTGGAAGGTGGAAATTAATCTCAGGCCTACTGGTAGTTGGTGTAGCTTTGCGCCTAAAAAAAAAAAGTAACTGTGCACACAAAATAGTGACTTGACAAAAGTCGCAAAAGATAAATATGTGACCACTGCATGGGCAAAAAGAAAAAGTTCTACGGGTAGGCAAAAAGAGTGAAACTGTCTATATCAAAAGACGCTAAATATGCTGCTTGCGCCTCAAATGCGCCAAAACATAGACAAAAAAATGCTCTAAAAGCAATGATAAATCTCCCCCAAGGTGTCTGACATGTCTCCCATCCACATTTAGAAGACTTTCAGGAGCTAAAGGGTACAGGTTATTACCAGTGGGAATCAAATATAATAAACAACATTTATCGCCATCCTTAAGCATCGCTGTCATTTAGTTAGACCAATGGTTTCCAACCAGGGTGCCTCCAGCTTTTACAAAACTACAACTCCCAGCATGCCCGGACAGCCGTTGGCTGTCCGGGCATGCTGGGAGTTGTAGTTTTGCAACAGCTGGAGGCACCCTGGTTGGAAAACACTGAGTTAGACACTTGACATTGTATCCAGACACGTCAAAAGTATAGATTGCATTGGATTTTTACTTTTTGAGACCCCCATTATAGTCGGTTGGGAGGGAAGCACATGGCAGTAACCGGACTATAATTACCAATCACAGTGGGTCTCCGGAGTTACATTCCGTACTTAGAAAAATGTCGCTGCCAGTATCTATTATGTATAACACATCTCACACTGTTACTTGGACTAGTTGGAGGAGAATCTATAAAGGTCATCCTTTGATTCCACTTCATGCTTCCTATCAATGCTTTACACTGTGAGGTGGGGAAAGGTTAGAAACTTCAGTATTAACTCTCGGAACGTAATGGAGGTGAAAGGTTGACACCCCCCATTTATAGATACTTCCAACTGGAACACCTTCATGGCGATATACCCAACCCCACCCCCAGTATATATGGTATCACCACATTACTCTATACTCACTGTGTAGGACTCCACCAGCACTGTAGTCTCTAATGCCAGTTTTTGCTCTTGTTCTATATTGTATCCAACATAACAGAGCTTCTCCTTGATCATGCGAACAGTCTCAAAATCTGCGGAGTGATTGAAAGCGTATCCACGGAGAAGTAGCAGCTAAAAGGAGAGACAAATCCATCACGTTAACGTACGTCAAACTTATACCCAGCTCTGAGGGTCAAGTAGTTTGGAATCCTGAATGCCTACAAATGGTAGCTTTCTAGAGGTCAGAAATACATTTTTTATTAAATGTTTTGTTTATTTAAAAAAAAAAAAAAAAAAAAACACCATTGTGCATTGTATTATATCTCACAAAACATAACCCCCCCCCCCCCCATTCTCTATCCTCCTAGTCATTCTAATGCATGTTTTGACTACAGTCACAAGATGGTGCTAGAGTTTCAGACATCTTGATGCATTCAACATGTTAATATAAAAGTAGTGAGAAATGCGGAAGATGCAACTATAGAGGACTGTCACGTGCATATGTAACGTTAGGGCACCACTGTGATGCTGGTACAATCACACTGTTCACATTTTGCTTCTTCGGTACATTAAAGTGATATATATCAATCACACATAAAAATGTGATGCTGGAAATAGGTATCCTTTGTGTTCTGTACCAGGCCAGGAAAAGTATTGCTCAGTATTGGACTAGAGCTAGTCCTCCTACTGTCTACTTGGATTTCTCTTATACCATAATATAAGCGAATATAAGCAGAGTTTTACAGCTGAAAACGCCCCCCTTGGCTTATACTCGAGTGAACTCTCCGCCTGTCAATCCCTTTTCAGTGGTCTTCAATCTGCGGACCTCCAGATGTTGCAAAACTACAAGTCCCAGCATGCCCGGACAGCCATCAGCCACTGCGGCCTTCGTCATCATCCAGACCCCCCCCCCCTTTAGTTCTCTACTCACCTCCCCTAGGTGGGAAGGAAGGGTGAGCTGGTCCGGGCCATCTATGCTGCAGTGACCGTCCGGTGGGGAGAGTTAGTCGTTCCGGGCTGTCCATCTTCCCGCTCCGGCGCCCGGACTAGTGACGACGTTGCCTTGACGACGACGCACAGGGACATTCATGCGTAGGGACGAACGTCCCTGTGCGTCGTCGTCAAGGCAACATCACTAGTCCGGGGCCGGATGAAGAGGGCCCCCCCCCCCCAGTTAAGATGGACAGCCTGGAACAACTAACCCTCCCCACCTACGGTCACTGCAGCATAGATGGCCCGGACCAGCTCACCCTTCCTTCCCACCGATCGAGGGGAGGTGAGTAGAAAACAAAGGGGGGGGGGGGGGGGGTCTGGATGATGACGAAGGCCGCAGTGGTCTTCAACCTGCGGACCTCCAGATATTTCAAAACTACAACTCCCAGCATGCCTGGACAGCCTATGGCTGTCCGGGCATGCTGGGAGTTGTAGTTTTGCAGCATCTGGAAGTCCGCAGGTTGAAGACCACTGGATTGGAAGGCGGTGATGATGAAGGGGGGGGGGGGGGGGGGGGAGATGATGACAGGTGGTGATTATGAAGGAGGGTTAATGACATGCGGTGATTATGACGGGGGGATGATGACATGCTGTGATTATGGGGGTGTTAATGACTGGGGTCTGGATGATGACATGGTGGGATGATGTATTTCCCACCCTAGGCTTATAGTCAAGTCAATAACTTTTCCGGGGTTTTTGGGGTGAAATTAGGGGCCTCAACTTATATTCGGGTATATATAATTCATTGGAGTGGGTCATTTTTGAAAAACAAAAAGCCATGGGTAATTTTCATATGGTGTGGGGTGCTTAGGTATATGCTTAGCAATTGGGTTCTGATAGGCCCTAAGGGTTTTTTTTTGCTCTCAGTGGGGCTCAGTGAGGTGAGGGCATTGTCGCAGTTCACAAACATTTCTAAAATGACTGCCTATGAACTTTTCAGCGCTCTGTAAAGGTACTTTCTTCTGCCTTTTAATATGACTGGAATCATTTATTTCTGGTAGGTGATACTCTCTAGATACCTGCTGTGGCTACTGATGCCTCAATTCCTCTTTATGTACCTCTTGAAGTGCCTATGACTAATAATGGTAATATTTGGCTTATTTCGCAGAAGGGTACCTATGGACTGACTCTTGAACTTGGGATTGTTTTATTTGTGGGCAAATGCTGACATATACCCCTCCCTAGAGAATGACCTCTGGAAAGGTCACAGAATGCCCACAAGTGACTTGAATTCATGTTAATGAATAGCTCCTGTTTATAGCTATCTATAGCCCACAGGTCCTGCTGTAAAGCAAATCACTAAATGCTGTTAGCAGCTCAGACCATATGGCTGACCCCATTATGTTAAAGGGAAAAAAAAAATTTACAATTAGATATCAATATTGCCCTCTTATTGAAAAAACAATATAGGCGATATGATATTAAGAGTCCTGGTTTCAACATGCAAGGTTTGTAATGGAACAAATTAATATTGTAACTTGAGGGACCACTGTTTTACAATAGGGTGTCTAGAAAAATGCCCAAGACGTTTAACATTTTGGGTCTTAAAGTTTTTAATGCTGGATGTCTACAAATGCCTTTTGGCTTCTAAAACAGTATTTTTTCCATCCCTGAACATAGACGCACATAATGGTGGAAGAATGTGTCAACTGGTGGGCACCTGCAAAGTTATCAAAGCCTGTGCAAAGGAAAGTTGCTGAGTTGCCCATAGCAACCGATCAGATCGCTTCTTTCATTCTGCAGAGGCCTTGTTAACTATGAAAGAAACGATCAGATTGGTTGCTATGGGCAACTGGACAACTTTTCCTCTGGACAGGTTTCGATAAACCTCCCCCAATGTGGTTTATTTTGCGCATTCACTACAATCAAAATAACGTATTTTTCGCTCCATAAGGCGCACTTTTTCTCCCCCAAAAGTGGGACGGAAATGTCTGCGCGTCTTATGGAGCAAATGTTTGCACGAATGAAGTGCAGGGAAGGCTGCAGAGAGGGAGGCTGCTAAGCTTACCTGCTCTTGTGTCTGTACGGCGAAGTGCTCCACTGCCTCTGATTCACGCCGCTGCTGCTGTCCCGTTCTCCTGTCCGCATAATGGAGTCTTATGGAGGAGCCTGTGACACATGTCACTCCCCTGCGCCCAGCGTAACGTTACGCTGGGCGCAAGGGAGTGAGTGGTAGGGGAGTGAGTGGGGGGGGGGGTCCTGCTGGCCACAAAGGGGGGGGGGTCCGGTTCAGAATTTTTTTTTTTTTGTTCTCCTCCTCTAAAACCCAGGTGCGTCTTGTGGATACTGGTAATCGTCTAATTTTGCACGGATTTGGACATTTTTCTTCTAATGTGATTTGCAGGGGGCACTTAAATAATTATGTATCCCCAGAGACTAGTTGGCGTAAGAGCACATTTGCACAGTATGTTTCACTTTACATATAAAAAAAAAAAAAGGTGTAAATGATGAATTCCTCCAAACGTGTTGAGAGCGACACCATATCATTTCGGCTTTACCTTGATCAGATAGCGGGTAATATCCCTGCCGGCAATATCTAGTCTCCTGGTGAGGTGAGGCAAGGAGAACCCTTCATATACTGGGCAAATATGAGTGACTCCATCACCGGAATCCACCACGACACCAGTCAATAAACCTGAAAGAGAGGAAAACATTCAGCATGAGATGACTGCGGATTACAGCTCAACCTCAGAAGGGAATACAATAGCGGGTTATACATTAGCCAGGTGACTAATGTTTTATAATGCTTGAGTCATGTGTGTAAAACAGTAAGATATAATGCAGTACTGTCCAGATCAGTGTTTTCCAACCATTGTGCCTTCAGCTGTTGCTAAACTACAACTCCCAGCATGCCCGGACAGCCTTTCGCTGTACGGGCATGCTGGGAGTTGTAGTTTTGAAACAGCTGGAGGAACACTGGTTGGAAAACACTGGTCCGGATCTTCATCTTGTGCTGCCCACTGAAAACTTTAATGGAAAGCTGATAAATCTATTCTTGTAGGGTGTTCTATTGTTTGTAAGGAGCAGGTCCTCACATTACAGATAAGGGGGTGAATTCAAGGGGAAAATTTGTTGCCGAAGTTTCTGAAACTGTCCCATTCATCTGAACAGAGATTGTTGAAAGTCATAGGCTTCTGTGCTTTCATTGAAAAAAAATATATATTTTAAAAAATTCAAATGAATGGAACAGATTTTCAATTGCAGAAATTTTTGCAACCAGTCTTGCATGTGAATTGAATATCCCCTGAAGCCCGCCTGGCGACCAGCTAACTAAGGGTATGTTCACACTGCGGCATTCCGCGAGTAAAAGTCAGCACAGTGAACATTACCATCATTGTGAATTGGTCTTCCGCGAGACCCGTTCACAATGCGGAATTTCAGCGGCGGACAATTCTGCCGCCGAAATTGTTATGCGCAAAGAAAGACCATGTTCATTCTTTGCGCGGAAGTCCGCGAGCACTGCATAGCCGTCAATGGTGAATTCAGTGAGCGGAGATTCCGTTCACACTCTGTAGTGTGAACAAACCCTACAAGATCGGGCTTTAGAAACCCACACTGAACAGCTGCTGTGGCTGGCCATAGATTTCCACTACATGACCAATAAAGGGGGACCCGAATCAAGGGACCTGGCCTCCTGTGCATCTACATCAGTGTAAGGGTACATTCACACCACGTTTTTGCAATACAGTTCCCGTATACGTTTTCAATTTGAAAACCGTATTGAACCGTATGCATTGACTCTCCATTGAAAACCATATGCCAAACGATGCATCCGGTTGTGTCAGTTTTGCATCTTGTACAGTTTTGTCTTTTTTTCCCCATACCCAAAACCATAGCCTACCACGGTTTTTGGTCTGGGTGAAAAACCGTATTGAAAACGTATACGCTTTTTTCTTTTTAACCATGGGAGTCAATGAGAACCATAGAGAACTGTATGTGCATACGGTTCCACCCGGTTTGCACCATGTGGTTTTTGACTTTGCACAGTTTTTTTCTTGGAATTTCAATCAAAACAAGTGAAACTTTATTCATAATGGAGTGAAAAGTTAAAAACATCCTTTTTTTCTTAAAAAATTGATGCAAAAAGGACATCTTTTTTAAACCGTATACGGGTTGAAATTTGTACACACGCTTTGATATAGTTTAGTACGGTTTTGAGGAATCAGTTTTTCATCAAAAAAATTGATACAGGAACTGTATTGCAAAAATGTGGTGTGAATGCAGCCTAAGCGTGGATCACCACAGGGGTGCTGGACCATATGAGCTTGTTACAGATATTGGATGATTCAGCCCCCCTGGACAACACATCACTAATTGTGTCCTGTACATTGTGAGAGTGAATCCAATAAAAGAAATATGAGACATAACCGGAAGTAACTACTGAAGCAACGATCATACGACCCACACCCGAAACTACAGACAGACTATGGAAGTTGTCATGGTGAACGCACAAGTGGCCGCAATGCGTTTCTTGAATGTTATATTATTACAAGTTATCATAGATTTAACCTAATGTCAGATTTGGAATCAAGAAGCAACTGTTCCAACAAGGCAAAACTGCTTTTGCCTCATAGGGGTTTCTGTATTTCTCTGGACAAGAGTTTCCCCAAGTAGGGTTCCTCCTGCTGTTCCAAAACTACAACTCCCAGCATGCCCGGCCAGCCATTGGCTCTCTGGGGGTTGTAGTTTTGCAATATCTGGAGGCACAGCTTCTCTTCATGCGTTAATCGCCATATACACTTCCACGAAGACACTGATGTGGATGTAAAGCGCCGGGGAGCAAGGAATAGTAGTACCTTTCTTGCTCCCAGGTCTCTGCATTTCATTTCTAGCTCTTGCACCCTTGTTTGCAGCAGGCGCATACAATGTAATGACTGACGTGAACACCAGCTAAAGAGCTCTGTCACCATGAAGGCCCATCAGCAGGACGGCTCTACAGCGTCATGTGTGCTGTTCACTTTATGACTAAAATCCCTGCTCACTGGGGTAATGGAGTAAATTGCAGTTGCTATAGTAACTGGACAGGTTTCTTGTGTGCTCGGCTCTTGAAAAGGACTAGTTAACTGCGTAGGATGAGGCGTAATTATACATTGTCACGCTCCCGTGTACGCTGGTGACAAGTAGAGAAAAAAGCCAACAATTCAACCATTTCTTCATTCATTTTCTGTACAGATTCTAGCCCACTGATCTTTATCATTTCTGCTAAAAGTTACCTGTGGGTGCACTAGAATAGTCAAAATAATGGTCTATTCTGTGTGTTTCCCAAGCTGTGGCTCTCCAGCTGTTCCAAAATGACTATTCCCATGATGCCCTCTAGTACTTAGACCATTAGAGCACTGTTTCCCAAGCAGGATGCCTCCAGCTGTTGAAAAACTAAACTCCGAGCATGCCCAGACAGGGGAAGGCTGTCCGGGCATGCTGGGAGTTGTAGTTTTCAACAGCTGGAGCACCCAGGTTGGGAAACACTGCATTAGAGGCTGACTGTACAGTTAGTAGGGGAGATTTATCAAAACCTGTCCAGAGGAAAAGTTGCTGAGTTGCCCATAGCAACCAATCAGATCGCTTCTTTCATTTTTTACAAGATCTCTGAAAAAGGAAAGAAGCATTCTGATTGGTTGTTATTAGAGATGAGCGAACTTACAGTAAATTCGATTCGTCACGAACTTCTCGGCTCAGCAGTTGACTTTTCCTGCGTAAATTAGTTCAGCCTTCAGGTGCTCCGGTGGGCTGGAAAAGATGGATACATTCCTAGGAAAGAGTCTCCTAGGACTGTATCCACCTTTTCCAGCCCACCGGAGCGACGGAAAGCTGAACTAATTTATGCAGGAAAAGTCATCAACTGCCGAGCCGAGAAGTTCGTGACGAATCGAATTTACTGTAAGTTTGCTCATCTCTAGTTGCTATGGGCAACTCAGCAACTTTTCCTCTGGACAGGTTTTGATAAATTTCCTCAGTGGGTAAGAGTCAGAACGCAAGGGGGGTCCGTCTCCACACAGCAGCCCGGCTCTCCTAAATGGAGCCTATTGACCACCACTAAGCGGTGGCTGACAAGCCCCCTCCATGCTGCTCTATGGGGGAGCCGGAGATACCCAAGTGCAGCGCTCCGGCTCTCCCATAGAAATGCATGGAGGGGGTGTGTCGGCCCCATTCAGGAGGAAAGCCGGGGAAGCTGGACGCGATCTGACACTTATCCCCTATCCTTAGGATAAGTGATAGTTTTTCCATCACGGGGTACTCCTGTAAAGATAAATTTACTTACCGAAAGCCCAAGATAGTGTCTAACTGCTTTCAATTCTCATCACCGGAAAAATGTATAAATGCTTGTAAGTGATATCAGGTGCATATTCCAAGTGCCAGGATCATAATGGAATTGTAATTTCATTCATGGGTCCAAGTTTTAGGACCACAGACTTGTATCAAGAACAGTGGCTTGCTCAGACGTATGTAGTCTGGATGACAGACTACACATTACCTGTTTGATAGTCCAGTACACTGAGGCATTCTTTGTTATTCTAATGCAGTATTTCCCAACCACTGTGCCTCCAGATGTTGCAAAACTACAATTCCCAGCATGCCCGGACAGCCTTTGGCTGTCCGGGCATGCTGGGAGTTGTAGTTTTGCAATAGCTGGAGATACCCTGGTTGGGAAACACTGACCTAGGTGGACTTTGCAACAGCTGGAGGCACACTGGTTGAGAAACATTGTCATAATGAATATAGGAAAGCTCTATTTTTACCACCTATGGGCATTAAAATGTGTTCTGTGCCAACAAGTCACCTCCGTGGTTTTATCTAGATGAGGTCAGCAGACAGAGTAATCTTAGTCGGCATATACCCACCTTGTGCATACAGCGTAAGAACAGCCTGGATAGCAACGTAAACACCTGAGAACTGGTACGTCTCAAACATCACCTGGAAGAAACAGATGTTTTAATATAAAAATGACAATCAAGATGCAAACAATACAACAACGAAAGCTCAGAAAGGTCACACAATAATGTATTTTAAAAAATTAGAGGGATCCTGAAGTTTGCACAGTTCTTTTACATAGACAATTTAGCTTATCGCCATGGGTGCTCGAGGTACCACCAGAAAACAGATGATTTTGCCATCGTTAGACAGGAAGACATTTCCCCCCTACAGCAGCTGCAGATGAAACATAGTAATATATGGCAGACATTTAGATGAATGGGTATCCATGTAATGAAAGGATGGGTTGAGTCTGACAGAACAGAAGCCGCCGGTATAGGACAGCTCTCTTTTCTGGGTCCTAGTGGGGAAATCATAACAATAAGGGGCCCCCTCATTTATGATGTCCATAGACATCATAGATGAGGGGGCACCGAAGAGTATACGAACAGGATTTGTCTTTAAGAGACAAGCCATTTAAAGTGTATGTCCACAGCAGCTCTCCATCCCATTCTGCACTCATGAAAGCAGGCTGATGCTGGGTGGTACAATTGCCAAGGCAACCGTACGATGCCAGTTCCGCGCACAAGTCCCGTTCATCAGAACAGGCTGAAGAGACGCTCTGGAGATACACTTTAATCTGTGCGGGAAACAAGTGCAAGTGATCATTTATCGTGTAGTGCCCCCCACTGGGAGACTACTGGAATCTATGTGCAATCCCTGATTCATATGGAAGAGAGAGGGAGAGAGTAAGAAATAGATCATGTGTTCTGAATGGGTAAGGCTCTTATACTATGTCCCAATTTACTACATTAGGTATTTAAAAAAATATTTTTGAAAACCTGGAGATTCCTTTCGGGCATAAAAAGTGCTTAATAAAATCTGTATTTTATATGATGTGTTCAATTATTTCTCTTCATGTTCCATTTATTTGAGCAGTGTATAACACATCCTAGATCTGAATTAATGAACTAATCGTATGAAATACTTTCGTCTTTATATAGCTGGATGTGCTGACAACAGAATCAGACAAAAATTATCAATGGAAATCAAATCTATCAACCCATGGAGGTCTGAATATGGAGTCACACTCAAAATCACAGTGGAAAACCACACTACAGGCTGATCCAACTTTATGTAATGTCCTCAAAACAAGTCACAACGAGGCTTGGTGGTGTGTGTGTGGCCTCCACGTGCCCGTATGACCTCCCTACAATGCCTGGGCATGCTCCCGATGAGGTGGCATGCTCCTGGACAGTCTGTGGTGGAACGTGGCATTGGCGGATGGAGTGAGACAGGATGTCCCAGATGTGCTCAATTGGATTCAGTTCGGGGGAACTGGCGGGCCAGTCCATAGCACCAATACCTTCCTCTTGCAGGAACTGCTGACACACTCCAGCCACATGAGGTCTAGCATTGTCTTGCATTAGGAAGAACCCAGGGCCAACCGCACCAGCACATGGTCTCACAAGGGGTCTGAGGATCTCATCTCGGTACCTCTGGCAAGCACATGGAGGGCTGTGCGGCCCCCCCAAAGAAATGCCACCCCACACCATTACTGACCCACCGCCAAACCAATCATGCTGGAGGATGTTGCAGGCAGCAGAAAGTTCTCCAGTGTGTCTCCAGACTCACGTGCTCAGTGTGAACCTGCTTTCATCTGTGAAGAGCACAGGGCGCCAGCGGTGAATTTGCCAATCTTGGTGTTCTCTGGCAAATGTGCTGCACAGAGTTGGGCTGTAAACACAACACCCCCCACCTGTGAATGTCGGGCCCTCATACCACCCTCAAGGAGTCTGTTTCTGACCATTTGAGTGGACACATGCACATTTTTGCTGGAGGTAATTTTGGAGGTAATTTTGGAGGGCTCGGACAGTGCTCCTCCTGCTCCTCCTTGCACAAAGTCGGAGGTAGCAGTCTTGCTGCTGGGTTGTTGCCCTCCTACGGCCTCCTTCATGTCTCCTGATATACTGGCCTGTCTCCTGAAAGCGCCTCCATGCTCTGGATACTACGCTGACAGACATAGCAAACCTTCTTGCCACAGCTCGCATTGATGTGCCATCTTGAATGAGCTGCACAACCTGAGCCACTTGTGTGGGTTGTAGACTCTGTCTCATGCTACCACTAGAGTGAAAGCACCGCCAGCATTCAAAAGTGACCAAAACATCAGCCAGGTAGCATAGGAACTGAGAAGTGGTCTGTGGTCACCACCTGCAAAATCACTCCTTTATTGGAGGTGTCTTGCTAATTGCCTAAAATTTCCACCTGTTGTCTGTTCCATTTTCACAACAGCATGTGAAATTGATTGTCCATCAGTGTTCTTCCTGAGTGGACAGTGTGATTTCACAGAAGTGTCATTGACTTGGAGTTACATTGTGTTGGTTAAGTGTTCCCATTTGAACAGTATTTATACAGAAGAAAATATTCAGCATATACAGAATAGGTGAATATTAAAATAATACATACATATCCCAAGAATTAAGGGCGACATAAAAAGATGCTAAATCGGCCAAACTTATAGTGCATCTGTTATCCCTGTACAAGGTAGGCAGGTGCAGACACTAGCAGTTAGGGCAGTGTTTCACAACCAGGGTGCCTGCAGCTGTTGCAAAACTATAACTCCCAGCATGACACATGATTAGGCTGAGCTCCAGCTGTTACAGGACACCCAGCTATAATGCTTCACCAATGACACAGGTCTACTGATATAGGAAAGAGAGAGACCGCCTCCTGTGCCCAGCTGCACCCTCTACACCCACTATAGCAGTGTTTTCCAACAAGGATGCCTCCAGCTACAACATCCAACAAGCCCAGACAGCCAATGACTGGGAGTTTTAGTTTGGCAACAGCTGGAGGCACCCTGGTTGGAAAAGAAAGTTACGGCATTAAGAGATGAAAAAACGATCGGGGGGAGATCAAAACCTGTCTATAGGAAAAGTTGCTGAGTTGCCCATAGCAACTAATCAGATCGCTTCTTTCATGGCCTCTGAATAATGAAAGAAGCCATCTGAATCGTTGCTATGGGCAACTCAGCAACTTTTCCTCTGGACAGGTTTTGATAAATCTCCCCGTATAGTGCGGCTGTTTTCTAATCCAAGTGTACAGTCGGAGAGGCCGGCGGCACTGAGGCAGCGTGACCCCGCCAAGACCTAACTCACCGTAGTGACATACAGGGCTCTATTTTAAGAGCAGATAAGAGAGGGGAGGAGGTGTGCCGTTGCGATGCAGTCGGCGTCACCAACTGTCTGGATTAGAAAACAGCCATGATATAACTTTACAAACTGCAGCCAGAGTAAACAAAGGTACCCATCACATCCCTATCCCTATGGGCGTGACCGATGTTTATTGGCACAGGGAAAGCAAAATATGCCCCATCCCGGCGCTGCTGCCACAATATAACACCATAATATATTACAATGATAGAAAAAACTTAAGTGAACAGAAGACAATAAGAACTCACCTCGACAATCTTCTCTCTGTTTTTGGTCGGGTTCATTGGAGGTTCAGTTAAAAGGATTTTACAGTCTCTGGTGTCAATGTTTAGTTTCTCCGGTCCGAAGGTGTAGTCCCACAAGTGCTTCATGTCATCCCAGTTCCGCACTATGCCATTTTCCATGGGATAGTTCACTTCCAGCATTGAACGTAACTCGCTGGCTTCATCACCAACCATGAGGTCCTAAAGAAACATAAATAGGACTTGTTTAAAAAAAATAGAGCAACAAATCCATCTAGGTCAGTTTTTCCCAACCAGGGCACCTCCAGCTGTTGGAAAACTACAACTCCCAGCATGCCTGCAAAGCCGTTGGCTGTCCGGGCATGCTAGGAGCTGTAGTTTTGCACTATGGTTGGGAAACACTGATCTAGATCAAGTAGTTTCAAGGGGTGGGGTGTATGCTGTAGGTTTTCCTAAAATATACAACCATTTACATTCCACAACTAGTCTAACCTGGCGTTACAGGGCGCTGCGTTGTGAGGATTTTCTCATGGAATGCAGAAAGAATTGTATTCTTCAGGTATGGTGACATGACAGAATCTCCAGACATAAAGACTACACAAACAGTAGCCAGGCGACATCAACATGGCTACTATCCCGTAGCCAGGCGACATCAATATGGCTACTATCCCGTAGCCAGGCGACATCAATATGGCTACTATCCTGTAGCCAGGCGACATCAACATGGCTACTATCCTGTAGCCGGGGGACCTCAATATAGCCACTATCCCGTAGCCAGGGGACATCAATATGGCCACTATCCCGTAGCCAGGGGACATCAATATGGCCACTATCCCGTAGCCAGGGGACATCAATATGGCCACTATCCCGTAGCCAGGGGACATCAATATGGCTACTATCCCGTAGCCAGGGGACATCAATATGGCCACTATCCCGTAGCCAGGGGACATCAATATGGCCACTATTCCGTAGCCAGGGGACATCAATATGGCTACTATCTAAATGCTGAACTCTGTTCATATCCCTCCTGTCGCGGCTGCTATCAGCAGCCAGGACCCGGGGCTAATGCCAGACACCGGTGTTCGGGCCGATGCCTGGCATTAACCCAGCTTAATGAGATAAAAATTTGCTTTTTAAAAACTAAAATTTTTGCAACAAATGGAACAAGCTCCATAGTGAGGTGTAAAGTGTCCCTGTCCGTTTAACTTTTAACATGTTCTAAGAACATGTCAAATGTTTTGAATGGCTGGGTTCTGATTGTTCAGACCTCCATTGATCAGGAGAACAAGACGGCATTGCTGCATGCTCCTTTCTTTGCTGTGTCCCTTGATTGAGACACGCTTCATACACTTACCTTGAGAGCGTCTAGATCATGTGAAACAGAGATGGAAGAGAAAACGTACAGACTTTTCCCGCTTTGTTCTACTGATCGGTGGAGGTCTGAACATTCATACCCCTGCCAATAAAAACAGCAGCAGCCAGTGCAGCTCTGTGTAATTGCTGCCAGCCATTTGCTTTCACTGTGTGCATGCTGGATTGTTGTAAACACAGTGTACAAGTCTTTTCTTTCAAACTATCCTCTCTCCACCCCCTCCTCCCACAAGCAATAAATCATGATATTCTCTGAATGGCAGTGATGTCAATGTCAGTGATAAGATCTACAGCAGGAAAAGAGCAGCATTATGTGCTGAGGAGACTGGGCTGTTTTTCTTCTGGCAAAATCCTTACACAGAGGGGAGGGGAGTTATGGCTGTGAAGCCAGAGCCCTAGACAAAAATCACATGGTGTTTGTCTTCCAGGATGGTAGGGGCTAGTCTCAGTGAGGGGTTTGCACAAAGACAAGGAGGATCTGACAATGATGTCTTTCTCTCACGTCCCTGCATATAAGTGACAGCTGAAAGAGGGAAACTGCTCTATATAACTAATGAATGCTATTAAGACAAATACATAGGTTGGTGAGAGGGAAAGGATGGGCTATAGGTTTAGCTCCCCAGAGTACCCATTTAAGTAACACTAGGATTGATTTAAAAAAAAAAAAAAAAAAAAAAAGGCATTCCACTGTTCTTGGATACTGAAAAGAAAAGTATTAGTTGATAAACCTTCATTAATTCAGCATGCTAAACTACAAATACATCCATAATACAAGGTGCATATACAGGTAAAACAGGTTAGTGTTAAAGTGTACCTATCATTATAAAAACTAATGACATGTCAAAAGCTTTTAAAATCGGTCATGGTCTGAGTGTTTGGACCCTGACTGATCAGTAAAATGAAAGAGGAGAAAAAAAAAAAAAAAAAAAAAAAAAAAAAAAAAAAAAAAGGACCGCGCCTCGTGTATTACCCAAGACACCAGGTGGACTCTGGGATGGGAGAGGGGTACCGGCCTTTCGGTTGGCCGCTCACCTTACAGCAGATAGTCAGCGCTTATCACCCCTTAAAGGGGTATCAAAAAAGCCTTGGAGGGAACAAAACTGCAAAGTCCAGTGGGTCACAGGGGGTGGAAGATCCAATCCTGTTCCGAATAGTAGAAATGAAGTGCAAAAATGACCCAAAGATCAGGCGCTGTTCCAGGTTCCAATATTAAGAAGCCAATGCAGATCTAATGGTTAAAGTACCAGCAGGTACTATGCTTATTAATTCAGAAACCAGTACTGGTTTCTGAATTAATAAACATAGTACCTGCTGGTACTTTAACTGTTACATCTGCATTGGCTTCTTAAGATTGGAACATGGAACAGCGCCTGATCTTTGGGTCATTTTTGCACTTCATTTCTACTGATCAGTAAAATGAGCTGGAAGAGAACCGAACGACAGCATGCTTCTCTCCTCACTCTGCCTGTGTGAGCACGATGGTCCCATAGACTTACATTAGGAGTCCATCCTGATCTCCTAACACAAAGCCAGGACAGAACACGCTCACACCAAGTTCACACAGTAGATTTTCCAAACCTAATATAGCGGGAAAATTCTGCTTCTACCGTGCACACGGCAGAACTTCTGTGGAAATTCTGATTTTAGCCTCCGCAGAAAGAATTGGAGTGTCAATTCTTTCTACAGAATCTGCTCGGAAATACACTGCGGTCCATGGAGACCGCGTATTTCCGAGCGGTCGTAACGCCAGCATATTCTGCCGACACCAGCTGCCTGCGGAATGTCCGCCCAGACATTTTGCCATGTGAATATAGCCTCAGCGTGCATTTCTCCCTGTTTGTTCTACTGATTGGTTGGGATCTATACAACGACTATGACAGATTAATTAAAAGTTTTTATAAGGACAGGTACATTTTAAAGAAATCTTCCCATTCCACGTGTGAATTCGGTATCTCTCGTCATTCATGGATGATGGGACAGTATTGCAGAGCACTGCACAGCTTTATTATTATCACCAGACATGCTGTGAGAACATGCGCAAGAACACGTAGGATCTGCCAGATCGCCTACAGAATTTAGTTCAGCTACATAGCAGAATATGCACAAACGTCAACCTGCAACCTCACGGGCCTCACTTACCATCTTTTTCTTATTCTACTTGAGGTTTTCAGTTAAGTAAGAAGGATAAAGAAGTGAAGGAGAAGAAGTCAGAAGTGAATGTGAAGAATACATCTCATTATACTGGACTTGAAGGAGCCGCCCATGCCGAGTTTTATTCTGTCTAAGCTACAGGCCTGTGGAAGTGTTTCCCAACCAATGTACCTCCAGCTGTTGCAAAACTACAACCCTTAGCATGCCCGGACAGCCGAAGGCTGTCCGGGCATGCTAAGGGTTGTAGCTTTGCAACCGCATGCTGTAAGTTTTAGTTTTGCAACAGCTGGAGGCACACTGATTGGGAAACACTGGTTTATGGTTTGCTCATTTTGCGGCAGTAACTGTGGTTTCAGCATGCTTTTGCTTGAATTACCCCCTAGTCCTTAAATTTTCAGTGTGGTGTTGTCTCAGCAGCTCCCCGGCAACTCCTCCTTTCTCCCTCCATGAAACCTGATCCTCTGTTGTCTCAGAAGGTTTGGCTGGATCTGGTCTCTAGCCCCACCCCCTGAGTGATGTCACTACCTGTGACCACCTCCCTATCATATACACATATACATATCTATCTTTATTGGGACATTTAGGAAAGAAGGTGTGTTTACAGCATGCTGCCTTGGGCTGAACAATGTCACAGGCAAAGGAGCAGACAGGGAATGAGTGCAGCAGCTTTTTATTTTATTTTTTGAAATACTTATTCTGTAGAGCATTATTGCGCAGCAGCTCTGGCAGGAGTGCAGTGGGAGGGCTGTGATAAAGCAATGTATTCCGGGAAATGTAGCATCGGGAAGAGTTTCTGATCTGATAGACACACACAAAAAACCCTTTAAAAGGGGTACTCCGGTGCCCCAGCGTTCAGAACATTTTTTTCCAAACGCTTGGAGCGGCCGGCGGGGGTAGTGACAACATGGCCAGGCCCCTTGTAATGTCACGCCACTCAATGCAAGTCTATGGGAGGAGGTGTGGCATGACATCACAAGGGGTGTAGCCGTGACGTTAAGACCCCCACCCCTGGCACCTAGCATTCTAAACAAACGCTGGGTGCTGCAAAGAGGTTGCGGGTGTCCCAGCTGCAGGACCCCCACAATCAGACATCTTATCCCCTATCCTTTGGATAGGGGATAAGATGTCTAGGGGCGGAGTACCCCTTTAAATCCACAGCATGTCTATTTCTGTTACAAATTGTTTTGTTTTTATTCTCCCTTTTTAAAGTATAGGACTGTATGTATCATGGATTTTGCTGTAATTCCAACTGCAGATTTGTGGCATAAAAATCTTCCATATGTGGACCTACCCAAATCCTGTTGTGTGCATTCCTCTCAGAGTTTTTTTTCCTACTGTCCACTGCTAGTGTTTCATTTGCACATTACTTGCCTAAAGGTATCATCCAGGGACAGAACCCAAAGCTAATTCCTTTCTGAAAGAGCACCACCTCTGTCCTCAGGTTGTGTCTGGTATTGCAGTTCCATTGAATACCATTATGTAATACCCTAAACAACCTGAGGACAGGGGTGGTGCTGTTTTGAAAGAAATTCGCTCTGTGTTTCTATCCCTGCATAAGGTCTTTAACACAGAAACAGATCCTGATGGAAAATACTGATTGTGTTAACGCTGCTTTGTTTTAAAGTCAAAATGTGCAAAAGAAGAAAATGCAAACACTAATGTCAGATTTTGTCTACCGGTATGCAAGTGACCACACCATGTTTATTTTTAGCCTGCACTATTACACATGACCACAATGTTTCATATTGAACACAATGTGAGGAACTCTGGGCAGCTGCTAAATCTGTAGTTATAGGAAAGTCCCGCTACATCACTTCTATAAAAGTATTCAGACCATTCATGTATTCGCCCCCATTCAGTATAACAGAGCATAATTTGTATTTGCAACACAAACGCTGTTAGGGCCCCTATGTATTTCTGGACCTGTACACTCCTATATACTTTAAAGGGGTACTCCAGCCCTAAGACATCTTATCCCCTTATCCAAAGGATAGGGGATAAGATGTCTGATCGTTGCGGTCTCGCCGCAATCTCTCATGCAGCCCCCACCTGTGTGAGCTCCACGCAGCTCTGGAGGCTCTTAGTCTGAAGCGTTACGACCACGGGGCCGGAGTATCGTGATGTCATGACTTGCCCGCTAAATGCAAGTCTATGGGAGAGGGCGTGACGCCCGTGGACGTCTGCGTGGAGCTCACATGGGTGGGTGCTACATGAGAGATAGCGGGGGGTCCCCAGCAGTCCCAAAGGATAGGGGATAAGATGACTTAGGGCCAGAGTACCCCTTTAAATAGTACCTGTCACCAAACTAAACTTAATATATTGTGCCTCATGTAATTATAAGATAATTTGCTAATTACTTGCTGTTAAAATTTTCAACCTTTATTTGTTTTTAATGTGATTGAAAAAACAACCACTAGGTGGCTCTGTTCCCTAATCAGGTCAAACAGTTGGTTTGGTCTCCTCCCAACCTGATAGGAGACCAAACTCAGGAAGTGCGTGCATGGCATGGTGAGGCACAGGTCCCGCAGGCTTCAGTGATGTCACACCTGCTTGGGAACGCCCACTTTCTCCTGCCGAGAGCTCATGCAATGTGAGCAAAGGGAAAAGGTATGATACAGAGCTTTTTAAAGCTCTGGAAAAAAAAATGTAAGGGCAGGAGGGGTGTTCGGAGTAGTTAGGGAACATAATCTGAGTTCGTTTAGAAAATATGGTTTGAGGACAGGTACTCTCTAGAGAACAATTGTTGTTAATGCAGCAGATGCATCTTGGTAGCTTACAGATCGGGTCAGTAAGTGGATTTTGCACAAAATTAAGAAGACTTTCTATGAATAAATATAAGTCCATCTAATAACCAAATATAGTAAAGAGGGTCAAATGACAGATCCAGTTCTTCATCAGTCTATTTATCCATAATGTAGTCCATGGGTGTAGTTACCTTGATCTCGATGTTTCCCACTTTGGCAGTAGAACGGATGACAGGTCGCCCAACCAGAGCCGGGAAAATGTGCTCTGGGAAGTTGGAGCCGGCATAGCCGCATTTCACAAACTGAAAGATAAGAAGACAAGAGGTAAAGATAAAAATCATCTTCTTTAACACATGGTAAAGAAAGATGTCATGAATCTAAGCAGAAGTGGAATATAGTGGCTGCTGTGTGATGAAAACCTCACAAACATGGTCTACTAACACAGTGGTCTCCAACTGTGGCCCTCCAGATGTTGCAAAACTTCAACTCCCAGCATGCCCGGACAGCCAACGGCAAATATCACTAGCTAGTATATAAAAGGTGATAAACACAACTTGTACCAATACTGACTGCAAACATAGAATAGGGACAAAGATCCACTCACAATACATATGAGCCTGCGGCCTCCACAGATTCCATTCATTGAAGACTAGTCTGTTGCACAATGGACACCAACAGATCCCAATGACTTTAATGGGGTCTGTCAGGTTCACATCTGGTTTCTGTTTATTTGGCAGGATTTAAAATTTCAAATAAAATAAATACCACTTGCAGCACTTCTCTTTCGGGTCCGGGCAAAACCTACTAAGTAGATACCCCTAAACACCGCCCCAAACTGAGCCTCATGGCAGATGCGAACCTAGCCTATGCAGACATGTTTGGAGTTAAAAGGAGTACTGCAGTTTTAGACACTTATCCCCTATCAGCAGGGGATGCGGGGACCCCCCCCCCCCCTCCACGATCTCCCGTATGGGGACCCAGCATTGACGTGGCTCTGCACGGCTAGTGCCCGTGTCATCAACCTCACTGAGGGAGACAACACGCCCCCTCCATACAGCTCTATGGGAGAGGAAGGGACGCACGAACGCTGCATCTCCGCCTCTCACATAGAGACACATTGAAGGGGCGTGACGGAAATGGAGTCATGCTGCGGCCGACACGCCTCCTCCACGGGAGAGCCGCGGCACCCTACAGGAGATCACGAGGACTTCAGCGTTCGGACCCCCCCCCCCCCCCCCACGATCCTACGGATAGGGAATAATTGTCTATGGCTGTAGATCTCCTTTAAGCTAAATACCCATCTGCATTGGAGCTCCATTAACCCCTAAACGACTGGTCCAAATTTCATTTTTTTCTTTTTTTTTTTCTTTAAAACTCCTCAACTTATAGACCTCATTTTTTTTTTCCATCTACAGGGCCAGGTAAGGGTTTGTCTTATTTAGGACCAATAACAGTTTGCAAGGACATCACTCGTCTTATCAAAAGATCTACAGCGAAACAGATTAAATAAATAAAATAAAAATATATTTTTGGGGTGAAATAAAAAAAGAATCCAATTTTACTAATTTGGAGGTGTAAGGTTTCTACGCAGTAAGGTTTCTGACGGAATGTATGAGGGTTCATTTTTGCACTGTGATCTGTAGTTTTTATTGGTATCTATTTGATGGGACTTTATGGCTTTATTATTCTTTTGTTCCGATGTATTAAGTACCCAAAAAAAAATAAGCAATAAGCAATTCAGGAGTTTTTTTTGTTTTTTTTTAACGTTTAAGCCATTCACTGTGTAGGATCAGAAATATTATATTTTAATAGTTTGGACCACTCTGCATGCAGCAATGCCAAATATGTATTTTTTTGTTTACGTATTTAAAAATCGTGAAAAGGGGATGATTCAAACTTTGCAACCCCAGCGACACATGAGTGCAGACCCCCCTGCGACTACAGCTTTTACAGTGAGTGTCTTGCATAACGTTCTCGGTGGGCATTGAGAGCAGTATTTTCCGTTTACACAGAACAGGGAGCGTGAACTGCAGGTTGCAGTATATAGACCATATATAGAAATGTGTGGTTACACTTCCTATTGAGTCAGGCACGTGTTACTGCACATTTCAGCTAATAACCACACAGGCTGCCCATTATACACCCGTGCTGCCTGAGCATCCTGCCATTGTGGACTTTCAGGCTGCATAATAACCAAGCTTCACGGGGGATAGAGCCATTTTTGAGCACAATAAAGAAAAAAGCCATAAGAACCCTGAACATTTGTAGCATTTGTTACCGCCTATTTGTTCATTACGGGGGGATATTTCTTCTATTCTTGTAATCAGCTGCCAAACAATCAAATAGTTATTGCCTATGCCAGTGTTTCCCCAACCAGGGTGCCTCCAGCTGTTGAAAAACTTCGACTCTTAGCATGCCCTAACAGCCAATGCCGCAACAGCTGGAGGCACCCTGGTTGGGAGCCTATTCTATAGATAATGGATAACTCGTTTGTGGAATAACCCCCACTATAAATTTAAAATATTATGCAAATTACCAAATATCTTTTACCTAAGCTGTAGCCACAGATCTCTGCTTGCTGTCAGTTGCTGGGAACATTCTGAGGCCACATTTACATCTTATTTTGTCTTAGTTTAGCTGTGTTTAAAATTACTACAACATCTTTTTATTGTACATGTCATATATATATATATATATATATATATATATATATATATATATATGTATATATATATATATATATATATATATATATATATATATATATATATATATATCCATACTATAGATTAATAGTACGAGCGAATAAAAAGCTCATCTTATTAGACAAAAATTCATTTTTCTCCTGTTATCAAACTTTTTGAGAGAACTGGAAATTACAGAAGCCTGCAGAGCAGAAATCTGCCTAAAAATTCCATAAACAATATAACAGCCAGAAATAAATCAGCTTATCCTAAGCCAAAGGCTGTCTGGGAATGCTGGGAGTTGTAGATTTGCAACAGCTGGAGGTACCCTTGTCGGGAAACACTGGCCTAGAAAGCGAGCTTGGAGCTCAAATATGGGACTACTGGCAGGATTGTTGACCGTTTCCTTTAACAACCAGCAAGACTGAGGGGAGGAATGTCTACTAATACCCTTAATAACTATATATACATACATGTAAGTATAGTACCACCAGAATCCAAGTACCAGGTTTTTGCTCCCAGTCTACAGAAAAAAACACTATGGAGATTTTTTTAAATCAGTGTAGAGGAAGAGTTGAGCAGTTGGCCGTAGCAACCAATGAGATTGCTTCTTTCCTTTTTCAAAATGTTTCACTTTATTTTTCTTTTTAAAAATGAAAGAAGCAATCTGATTGGTTGCTATGGGCAATGGTGCCACTCTCTCTCTCTCCTATACTGAGTTTGATTAACTTCCCCCTATGTGAGTATGACCCCAATAAGGTATGGGCAGGGAACATCTTAGGCTGGGTTCACACCACGTTTTTGCAATACAGTTCCTGTATACATACATTCTTTTCAATTTGAAAACCGTACGGAACCGCATTGAAAACCGTATGCCAAACGATGCATCCAGTTGTGTCCGTTTTGCACCTTGTACGCTTTGGTCAGTTTTTTCCCCATAACCAAAACAGTAGCCTACCAGGTTTTTTATTTATTTTTATTTTATTTTTTTAAGCATGAGAGTCAATGGGAACCATACAGAACCGTATGTGCCTACAGTTCCATACAGTTTTTAACTTTGCACCTTTTTTTTAGTTTTTTTTTATTTCAAAGTGAAACTTTATTCATAATGGAGTGAAAAGTAAAAAATATATACGTTATTTTTTATTTAAAAAACCGGATGCAACCAGACATCATTTTTCAAACCGTATACGGTTTAACCATATACGGATTAAAAATTTGTACACACGTTATGATCTTTCTCATCAAAAACCTGATACGGGAACTGTATTGCAAAAACGTGGTGTGAACCCAGCCTTAGAACACTTAAATCACCAGATCGAACAAGCATCCTGTCCTCCAAATGCAACATATACCAGCAATGTCCAAACTGTGGACCTCCAGATGTTGCAAAACTACATCTCCCAGCATGCCCGGACAGCCAACAGCTGCGAGTTGTAGCTTTGCAACATCTGGAGGTCCACAGTTTTGAGACCAGTTTCTAGACTTATTCAAATCAAGAAACAACGCGTTTCGGGACTTGGCATACTTGCCCTTCAGATCAGCATAGACAGAACATGATAACCCAAAAGCGAGCCAAGCCCAGAATAGTCCTATTGTTGATCAGCTTTCCTTAAAAAAATAAAAATAAAAAAGTGGCGCACCGCAGGGCACTCTGGCCCCTTGAGTTTAACAAGGGGTTTTTAGCGCCCGGACCTCACTGACGTGTGTCTGACAGGTGTAAAGACTGGAAAAATGATTTAAAACTGAAGAACAGTCTCTTATAACCCCAGCACTAACTACTCAATGTATGGTAATGGGATGTAACAACACAGCAACAGGACACGAAAACATGTAGAATCAGCAATGGCAGGTCAGGCAGGGAACACATTCCTAAGGAACATGAACATGTCTCAACTAGGTAGGAACATGGCCCTGCCAGACACTGCTAAAGGCCTGAGCCAGTGTTTCCCAACCAGCGTGCCTCCAGCTGTTGCAAAACTACAACTCCCAGCATGCCCGGACAGCCAACTTCCTGTAGAGCATGCAGCAGCTCATAAGTACTGGTAGGGATAAGATTTTTATAAATAAGTTATTTACAAATATGTAAAACTTTCTGGGACCAGTTGATATGAAAAAAAATAAAATAAAAAAAATTTATATCGAGTGCCCCTTTAACAAAACAACATAACAGAGAGAGAACTGCGAGATATCATTTACAGGGTAATAATTCTAGGACATCTAGAACCGCCTCATCGCTCCCCCCCCCCCATTCCCGGTTTTATAATTCCACGATCCTTCTGGCTCCGTCAGCGTCCTTCGCTGTCACTGCGCACTGACGGTGATGTCGCGTTGGGGACGTCAATAGTCATTACGCAGCGCACAGCAATAGCGCAGGAGCCAGAAGGATCGCGGAACCCCGAGAACAGGTAATTGGGGGGGGGGGGGGGGGGGGGAGTCGATGGGGCTGCGGCAGCGGTATGTCGGGGGAGGCAATGGGGCAGCGGCGACGGTATGTGGGCAGAGGATGGGGGGAGGAAATGGGGCAGCGGCGACGATGGTCATCTCTGGCCTGGAGGCATGGCGGGGCGTTATCGGCATATTGGCAAGGTAATTACCGATAGCGATAATGTCCAAAATCGCGATTATCGGCCGATAAAACTT
Source organism: Hyla sarda (assembly GCF_029499605.1). Classification (NCBI taxonomy): domain Eukaryota; kingdom Metazoa; phylum Chordata; class Amphibia; order Anura; family Hylidae; genus Hyla; species Hyla sarda. The sequence continues at coordinate 388,361,639 of NC_079191.1, forward strand.
ATCTGTGCTGCAGACACTCAGTTCGTGATGTGAGCCCGCCTAAGGCAAAAAAAAAAAAAAAAAAGTGCCTGATGGACGTTCTCTGACAGGGCACAACATCTGTGTGAATCGGGGCCTAATGTAACTAGGGGAATGAAGAGTAAACAATCTTCTGGATCAGTGTCTTATCAAAATTCACAAGAGCTCAAAGTCCTTCCCAGCGTTTGATCAGCAGGGCTGGGGCGCCATGGTGATACTAGTGAGGAGATAAGGAACTCCTATACATTCTAGGTAGACTCCTGCATGGTTTCTGCAACAAAGAGGGGTCTGGCTTCTCATGTGTTTTATGTCATTTTCCTCAGGGTCTACATCAGCTATTGCAGCTCAGGCCTTGTTCACTTGAATGGGACTAAGCTGCATTACCAGCCCCAACCTATGGGTCAGAGTGGTGCTGCATCGGGGTGGGATGCCACTTATTCTTATCTTAAACCACATGCAATTTTAAACTGTAGCATAAATGACTCTCCCTATCCTACATATAAAAGAGAGATTTTGTTGCACATATACAGGGTGTCACTCCTTAAATGGGCACAGTCAGATTCAAAAACATTTTATATGTTGTACATCTTGGCTAAACATGAACCTTTCTAATATACTTCATAAGGAAATTTTATTTTATTTTTATAGAAATCATGGCTTATAAAAACACCCCAAACCATCCAGAATACAATCCTGTCTGGCTGCAGCCTCATCTTTGACCACAGACATGGACTAAGTCCAGTAGGTGAGGGTGGGACTAGCACTCAACTGTGCTCACTCCAGTCCTATCAGACCGCAGCAGGCAAAAAGGGAGGAAGGGGTTACAGAGGAGCCTGCAGTGATTGGATGAAGAGGAGGTGGAGGAGTCCTGCAGCGTGAGGACAAGCCCCCTCCAAAGCACAGAGTGACCAAGCAAGAGAGCATCAGATAGAAGGTATTTGAGAAATTTAGGTCCCATATAGGGCTGGGCGGTAAGACCAAATCTGCGTATCACGGTATTTTTGTAACTTTCGGCGGTTCCACGTTATAAAACGGTATTTCCTCCCCCCCCCCAAAATTAATTATCAGCCCAGCGCTGCGTTATTCTGCCCCCCCCCCCCCAACAAAAAATTAATTATCAGCCCAGAGCTGCCCCCATCGGGGTAAATACTCACGTCACCCGCTTCCCTCCTCGTGCTGTTTGTTACCGCCGCCGGCACAGACACAAGGTAAACTCACGCACGGTAAGACGTCGGCCTTACGCTAGGGACGGGAACGTCGGACAGCCATCAGCCTATCACCAGCCGCAGTGATGTTTCGCCTCGGCCGCTGATAGGCTGAGCCCACTGTCATGTAAGGAGCTCTGGGCGGCTTCTTACATGACAGTGGGCTCAGCCTATAAGTGGCCGAGGCGGAACATCACTGCGGCCGGTGATAGGCTGGCGGCTGTCTGACGTTCCATTCACTAGGAAGCAGGTGAGGCCGGTACCGGACCAACGGGAGGAGAGTTAAAGTTTATTTTGTTTATTTTTTGCAGCCCGGGTATAGGGATACCGCACAGTATAGAGCAGTGGACTTCAACCTGCCAACCTCCAGATGTTGCAAAACTACAACTCCCAGCATGCCCGGACAGCCAACGGCTGTCCGGGCATGCTGAGAGTTGTAGTTTTGCAACATCCGGAGGTCGGCAGGTTGAAGACCACTGGTATAGAGTGCCGGCGGCCGCAACAAACATGAGGATGAGGAGGGCAGCGCATGCGGGTGACATTAGTATTTACCCCGATGGGGACAGCGCTGGGCTGATAATTGGGGGGGAACTAATTAATTTGTTCCCCGATGTGGGGACAATGCAGCTCTGGGCTGATTCATTCGAGGGGGGAGGGGCCCAACCGGTATAGCGGTATGGGTAAAAATTCATATTGTGCAGCACAAAAACGTCGGCATTCAGTATGAACCACTATACCGCCCAGCCCTAGTCCCATATACATGAAAATTATATGTACACGATCAGGATTAGGTACTGAGTAGAGATGAGCGAACTTACAGTAAATTCGATTCGTCCCGAACTTCTCGGCTCGGCAGTTGATGACTTATCCTGCATAAATTAGTTCAGCTTTCAGGTGCTCCGGTGGGCTGGAAAAGGTGGATACAGTCCTAGGAGACTCTTTCCTAGGAATGTATCCACCTTTTCCAGTCCACCGAAGCACCTGAAGGCTGAACTAATTCACGCAGGATAAGTCATCAACTGCCGAGCCGAGAAGTTCGTGACGAATCGAATTTACTGTAAGTTCGCTCATCTCTAGTACTGAGTAACATAAAACCTTTTTTGTGGTATATGACAGGTACACTTTTGAGTTGTCTTATTTTGACAACACAATTCCCTCTATTTAGCATCCCATCTCTTGGCCAGAGCGATATGTTTTTAGGAAAAGCATCTCTAGCACTGGAGGACCTGTCCCGAAATACACCGACCTGGTTGAATAGAGGCCGTAAAATAAGGCTGTACATTTGCAAAAATAAAAAAATACACTCAAGAAATATTTGCACAAGCAATAAAAACTTTGCAGACTAACCAGTGCCTCCGCTAACCACGCTTCTGGGAGCGCACAAGAAAAATGGGGAAGCCAGCGAAGGCAACATAAATAGTGTAAAAGTAGATCATTTCCGTACATATAAATGCTTAAAATAAAAAACCCACTGCAAAGGCGGACCTTTTTGCCTGTGGAGCCTTCATAGAATTAAAAAATGTGTGAACTAGAATACTCCCTCCAAGAGTCTATAATGAATATAAGATCCATTTAAAGTTTTAGACTGGATGAAAATAAAGAAAGAATGCTAAGTTGGATTCGACCAGAAGGGCAACAGAGCACGGATTGAGAAACAAGGGAATTAACCAGTTGTGGGTTAGGGTTCGTTCCGGGCATTTTATCATGGTGAATGAGGTGTGTGTAAAGTTCTCTGTAAAGAAGGGTAACCTGTTCCTGGGATATCCAGGTGGCAATCTTGATAAAACACAAAGAGCATATGGGCTCATTCCATGCATACCTGGCAGTGTGCTGCCTCAGGGGGTGGGGGTGCAGCATAGGTGTATGGCCGACTATAGAACCTGCATCAATAGATCTTCATTCAGAAGAACATGACATGCAGGAGGCCATCTCTGTTTTTATTAAAGTGTAGCTGTCATGATCTTAAATTTTATAATCCCCCAGTTCACTGCCCCCATCATGATAAACCATCCTGTGCCTTTATTTTTATTACTTAGTTTTCTACCTTGATATTGATTTACCGGTATATTTTCTGCTCAGTCAGATTCACAGACTGGGAAGGGGCGTTACCCAGCAGGCGTGACATCATTTGAAGCCATACAACTTCCTCCCTCATAGATGAGCTATGATTGGCTAAGGCTGCACCCCCCCTTCAGCATTCCAGAATGCAGTTCCTAATTTTGGACTTCTGCCAGGCCAGCAGGAGTCCAAAGTCTGTGCAAGAGATGGGGGGTAATGTGCTCTGGACAAGTAGAGAGACACCTAGTGGCAGCTTTTTTAAAACACAAAAAAAACATTTCATTTTTTTTTTTAAACAAGGTATATTAGGATTATTTTTTATTTACCATAAGGAGTGCAATAGCAAAAATTAGTTCAAATCAGAGTGCCCATTTAAGTTCCATGGAATTCCATTTCTAATTAAAAAGGGAAAAAATAGTAAGGACATTTACATATGTGCCATTTTGATGTCATTTCTGAAGAAAATCTACAAAGGAACCTATACACATACACTAGGTGCGGGATCAATGTTCATATATATGGGGGCCTCCCGATGGCAGGGGAGAGAAGGATCAGTAGTTGGATCCCTGCCCGAATTGGCATCAGCTTGTGCCACCCTCCTCCCCATTCAATGTGCATGTGGCATGGAGAGAGTTGGCTGACCGCTATCTAATGTGTATGGCCAGACTGATCACCAAACTCTTCAGCTTAGATAAGTGATCTCCAAACTATGGACTTCCAGAGGGGATACATATTTTTTCCCGCCACAGTACTCCTTTAAATTGTCAGTCATTTAGCTTTATTAAATATTTTAGCTTTATAAAATATCTGTCAGATTCTGTCATTTCACAGGAAAAATATTTGCTGCATGTTTTTTTCTGTAAAAATCTGCCTCATTTAGATAATATTTAAATGCTATTTATGCAGCCCTGTTGCAAATGCAGATTCATCAGTTCTTGATTTGCACATTGTCTCTGGCACTAGCGGCATAGAGACTGGCCTCAAACCCTGCACGATCACTAACCATCTGAAAGGACATTGTGGTTCTGTACGTAGCCATTAGTGGGAATGATTCCTATAAACATAGACATAAGCTATTAGGACTGGAGCGACACTGCTGATATGCGGTTGGAGTTAAAGCTGTTGTGCACTTACAAGCTTCAAAATTACATGTAAGTGACTACCACAGGAGCTGGCCTGCTACTTATCTACAGTGCCGACTACTTGGCTGTGTTCTTGCCCTGTTCTAAATTGTAATCTAACTGCAACTACTTAGGAAGAGTGACTGAGCATGTGCATCGTCCAACACTCACCTTGACCACTAGGTAGCAACATACCATTTTTTAAAATCTCAACAACCGAAGACAATAGTTAATGGTGGAACAACCATTTCTACTAGATTGTCCAATAAGTATCAGAGGAAGCCCAAAATACAAGTCCTGTCATCACAGTTCTGCTTCGTCTCCCCACCATGTTCTACCCCTACAGCCCTGATCATCCAGATTTAGCAAAAAGTACACCTCTGCATCAGGTTTACTGTGATGTTGGCAAATGGGGAGATGACATTATTTCAAGAACAGAAGAGGTAGAATAAAGGATAGACAGAAGGTTAAAAATAAATGTACCAGGGGGGTGGCTTGAATGGCAGACTGAGTGGTCGCACCTCGCTGTGCTCCCGCTAGCCCGACTCTTATTTATCCTGATACCTTCTCCTGCGGGCCCTTACTCACGTGCCAACGCTGGATGGGAGAGGCAGCTGGGTGCTAAGACCGGAGGACGGGCCGGATCGGGATCCTCGGTGGAGCGGGAAGAGGCACATCTCAGGTGCCGGCAGTGAGGTGCTGAGGTTTCTTGGAGGACCCGGGGGGGGGGGAGCCAGAAAGCAGGCAGATGGTGGCCAGGGCGGCATAGGGATCTCCCTGTAAAGACTGTCCATTAGCTGGGCTTCGTGGGCAAAGCCACTGGGATTCCAGGCAACTCCCGTGCCTGGACTGAGTGGGGGGAAGTGAGGAAGAGGCTGCTGAGGCTCTGCTGCTCGGGCTGCCTGCTGTGATGGTGCAGGGGGCTCTCCTGTGAAAGATGCCACCTGTGGATCATCCTCCTGGGCTCCTCATATACAGGGACACGGATATAGGGGTGCCCTGTTGCCTTGCTCTGCCTCTCTAGCTGCCGGACTGCTCAGGAACTGCTATACTTGATATCCTGCCATTGCTCTGTTTGGTGCCCCGGGGCCAGGGCCCCACAGTTAGTAAACCCGGATGCTTGAATCCTCTGTGTGGGGGACTGTGTCTGCCATACAGTTTATGCATCCTCTCACTGCCTCTATACTCCCTGTGCTGCTGGACTTTGTGGTGCTGAGTTTGTCTATACTATATCTGCAGTGGCTGCTGTACTTTACTGATTCCCCGCTAATACCCTGTGTGCACTGAAGGGAGCTGCAGTGTCCTGCTGTGCCTGACGTCTGACTTCTAAGTGTTCACCACTGTGGTGCTGGCTAGTTGGCAATACATAGTACCTGCTCCTGGACTCTACTTTCTAGTTCTGGCACCCTGGTGACCTATAGGGGGCTGTGGCGCACTGTTGGACTTGTTATTGTTGCCAGGACTCTGTTGCTCTGCTGGGAATTGTGGTGACTAACCTGCTATTGTACTGCAAGAGTATGGGAGGACGGCGGAACAAGTCTAAAAAATTCAAACCTGCGGCTGAGACCGCTAGACAATCTTCAGAAGATTATGCTTCTTCATATGAGGACCACTCTCAGGCCAGTGGGCCCTCTATGCAGGATTCCTGTGTTCCCACACCGGTCTCTAATGTTTCGGCTCAAGCATTAAAGGCTCTTAGTTGGGAAAGGTTCAAGAAAAGCTCTATCCGAATCCTCGGCTCACCTGGAGAATTGACTGTTATCTGGCTCGCCTGGCCCTGGGGGATAATGCTCCCCACATCATCCCTCCTGTCCTGCTGAGTCCATTGACCAGAAGTTTAATCAGTTGCTGGTGGCCTTCACCTCTTGTCAAACCAGGATGGTGTCCAAAATGGATGAATTGAGACAAGAATTTGTGGTCCTCCATCACGACACACAAACTGCTGGAGCGTAGAGTCTTGGCTGCATCCTCTCACCGAACAGATGTCCTCTATGCAACGTCAAATTAAACAAGTTCTTGACAGGGCTGATGATCTTGAGAACAGACTGCGGCACTATATACGTCTAGTGGGACTGCCTGAAAAAGCGGAAGGCTCTGATCCTTTGGCCTTTCTGGAAACATGGCTGAAAGAAATTCTGCCCTCTGACACCTTTTCTCCTTATTTTACTGTTGGAAGGGCACACAGGGTTCCAGCCAGGCCTCCTCAGCCAGGAGGGCCACCTAGGCAGTTTCTGGCAAAACTACTTCACTACCGTGACCGGGATGCTATCCTATGGGCGGTCCACGCTTTAATGAGAGCAGACTCGCTTTCTACCCTCATTTGTCCGTGGAGCTCCGTAAACAGAGGATCAAGTTTACTGAAATCAGTCTTCGCTATCAAAGGCTATCGATATGCAATGATGCTTCCAACGAGACTCAAGAGTGGTGGATGGAGAGACTGCTCCGTTCTGTACATTGGCTGAAGCACTACAGTGGGTGGACGCTGCGCCTGCAGCAAGCCCTCTGGACTGATCTTCCCCCGAGACTCTTCCTGCTGATTTTCTTAGTTATTTAGTAGGTGCAAGGTGATAGGTCCATCTCGGGTTTTTTTTTTCAGGACTTATGGACACTGATCTCCGGTTCCTTTATCGGTTTTGGGGTTAGTGGGCGAGTTGGCCATTTAGCTATCTTAGTTGGGGTTGGGTTGGCGGGTGGGAGTGGGACTGTTTGAGTTACTAGAGTTTTTGCTACGACCCATCGTTAGTGTTTAGGGTCTAGGTATGCACATGTTCCCAGTGTTGCACAGGGGGTTTATAGGTCTGTTATTGCTTAATGTTGAATTTGTTTTTGTGCCGTCTTTGTTTGTTGTTTGTGTGTCTGGTTGGATGGTATGCATGCGGTGTGGGTGGTGTGTGTGTTCCCGGTGGACTTCCCAGTTTGGGCTATAGATCCCAATTTGCTTCTCATGAGAGGTATGTCTTTCTGCAAGGACAATGGGGTCACTTAAAGTGGTGAGTTGGAACATTAGGGGCCTTAATTCTAAGTTTAAATGGGCTTTAGGTCTTGATTTCCTTAAACGTCAGGCCCCACAATTGATCTGTTTGCAGGAAAGCCATATAACTGGCCAAAAGATGGTCTTAAGAGGGCATGGATTTCATTCCACATTCTCTAACTCTGCTTAAGGGGGGGGGGGGTGTATCTATTCTGGTATCAAAATCTATTCCTCTAGTGATAGAGCAGGCGGCCTGTGACCATTTTGGTAGGTTTGTCGTCATCCATTGCTCCCTACATGCTTTTCATTTCATTTTTGGTGTCTGTATGTTCCCCCTCCGTTTCAGGTGGATGTTTTGGATTCTATTTCGAATAAACTACTAACTTTTCCCTTACTGCCTCAATGCAGTTCCAGATTATAATGTCGATCGCACTTGTGCAGTTCACTCCGGCTCTCCTGAACTTAATACCTGGAGTGCTGCATTGTCCCTTACTGAGGTATGGCGTTTGAAGCATCCGCCTGACCCGGTGTTCTCTTATTATTCAGCAGTCCATAAATCATTCTCCAGAATTCACTTTGTGTACGCGTTATCAGATCTTCTACCTATGGTAAGAGACACAGTATACACCACTAGGGGATCTCTGACAACTCAGCTCTTCTACTTACTCTGTCTGGGTCCTCGCCCCTCCTCTAAGATCTGGCGTATGCACCCCGGTTGGTTGCAGGAGGAGGTGGTATCTGCCTCATTGCTGGAGGCAAAAATTTTTTGGGAACAAAGGGTCTCACCCCGATAAATCGGTGCAGTGGGTTGCTTACAAGGACCATGTTAGGGTTGCATTTATGACTGGGGTAGCAGGACAGAGGGCTTCCTAGTCTGCTAGGGAAAAGGCGCTGCAGGTGGAGATTGGGGCTCAGGAGGCAGAGATGGTAAGGAACCCTTCCCCTGAGGTAGCAAGGCATTGGGTTAAAGCACAGAGGTCCCCCTTTTGATCCTTCAGGAGGAGAGAACTCAGAAGAGGATGGTGGATAGGGAGGCCGCCCTGTTTGAATTCGGGGATAAAAATTGTAAAATTGTTGGCTTATCTGGCAAGGAAGAGTAGACCGGTGGTATCCATTCCTTGTATTCAAGGTGCTGGAGACAGACCCGTTAGCTATTAATGCTATTTTTCGGCCATTCTACAGTTCCTCTTCACTTTTCTCAGTTGTCGTGCTGGATGGCCTTATGTCGTTCCTCAAGGGATTGCCACTCACCTCCTCGACAGCAGCTCAAGCAGCTGATTTAGAAGCTATATCTACTCATCCGGTAGGTAAGACTACGGGATTAGACAGTATGATTAGGCACTGGTACAGGGGGAATGAGGAGCGTTGGCCCCCATTCTGCTAAATCTCTTTCGAGTAGCAGCTGAATCTGGTACGCTTCCAAACTCCATGAGAGAGGCTCTTATAGTGGTTCTCTCCAAGCCCGGAAAGGATTTAACCATGCCAGATTCATATGGACCAATATCGCTCCTCAACATGGATATTAAAATTCTGACTAATCTTGGCTAATCGTCTAGAGGGGGTCATAGCTGCAGTCGTTCATCCTGACCAGACAGGATTTATGCCCAGGAAAGCAACAGACATTAAATGTCAAACACCTACAGCTAAATATTGCTGCGGCGAAAAGGGATGCATCTGTGGATTATGTAGTTAGTCTTTATGTATATAAAAGGTGTTTACTTCAGTGAAATGGTCATATCTCTGGAGTGTGTTGAGGGTCCTCTGCTTTGGTCTGAGATTTAGGGCATGGTAGGGCTGTTGTATGATAACCCAAGAGCTAGAATACACCCGAATCTGGATGTTTGCTGGGTAGGGGTACGCGACAAGGGTGCCTCTCTGCTCCCTTTTTGTGGGTTGCGTAGAGGGTCCTTAGAAGAAAAGGTCTCCATGTATGCTAATGATACTCTAGTTTACTTGGCTGATGTACGGGGTTCACTGGGGGCGCTATTTGATCTTTTCGATAACTTTGGTTGTTTCTCGGGCCTGAGAGTTAATTGGGCTAAATCTTCCCTAATGACTTTGTTGGTGGCTGCTAGTCCCCTACCTCCCCTTCCTCAACGGTTGCAGGTGGTTTATCAGTTCAGGTTTTAGGGTGTAGAAGTATCTGAATATCTGGGGGATTATTTGGCATTGAATCTAGATCATTTTATCCTCTATGGCAGCCCGGTTGCAAACATTGACTTTGTTGCCCCTTTCGTTGGCTTGTCGGATTAACATCTTTAAAATGATCTATCTTCCTAAGTTTCTGTATGTCTCATCTGTCCCCTGTGATTCCACCTGTGTCCCCTGAGATTCTTTCTGAAGCAGAGATCCTTTTATTGGCAGGATAAACCTCAGAGACTGGGTCAGGCACTGCTCCAGGCATCAAAGCCTTGCTGCCCTGAACATGTATAACTATTTCTTAGCTTTGCAATTAGTGTATGCCGCCTGGTGGATCGACCTGGATCTGGCAAACGCATTTAAAACCCGGGCAGGTGCTATCGTGGGTTCGTATGAGACTAATAAATACTCTGTATAAGTACACTTCCACTTCTCGACTGTTGTCCTCCTATTAAAACCGTGGCAGAGGAGTGTTGGTGATCTCAGGGTGCTTTCCAATGCCAGCTCTGTCTCCCAGAGCACTCCTGTGGGGGGAACCCTCATTTTGAGCACCTACGGGAGTTGGACGAAGCCGGCTTCTGGAGCGATCTTGGGATCAAATTTGCTTTACATTTATTTGGGGAATGTTGTTCTTTCCCCTCCTTTCCAGAATTGTGATTGCTTTCATGTCCCTCGGAGTGCACATTTTCGTTGTCTCCAGTTGAGACATACGATTGTAGCACAGTTTAGCTCTCTTGATGTGACTCCAGCCTTTTCTGAAGTAGAGCTGCTTTTGGGTACCAATGACCTCACCAAACCCTGGACGCATGCCTATGCGTTGCTCCAGTCTGTGGGGCCCGATCTGTTTGAGTTAGCTTTTCTGAAGTGGGCGACAGATATTCCTGAATTGACTGAGAAACAGTGGGAAGTCACGAAAACTTATTACCCTACTGTGGTTAGTGCTTATGATATGCTTATTCAGTCTATACTTATATTGCGACTGTACAATACTCCGGCTAAACTTTTCCAATATCTGTCTCTGCCTCAGATAACTGTTTCCGCTGTCAGATGGAGGTAGGCACTCTATTGCATGCTGTTTGGAGTTGCTCTTGTGTAGTACCATTTTGGAGGGCTGTTATGCAATTTCTATTGGTTCATCTATAGTTTCCTTTTGTGTTCTCTCCCGTGGTTTGTTTGCTGGGTGTCTTTAACTATCTAGAGTCTGGTTCCCATCGGTGCCTGCTCATATGTTTCCTCCTGTTTTGTGCATGTAAGGTGGTGGAAAGATACTACCCCTCCTCCTATTTCTCGATTGTTTAATTTAGTCAACAAATATGTCCCACTGTACAGAATTCTCTATATGAGCCATAGATTCCCCAAAAAATAAAGTTTGGATGCCATGGCTGTTGGGAGTGTCGGTGGTTCCTCCTGAACGTGTAGCTTCTCCTCAGTAATGCATATCTCCTTAGTGACTGGGTGTTGGGATGGGGAGGCTTCTCCGGGTGTGTAAATGTGGGGAGTTTGGGTGTGCATGATGTGGATGGTTGTACTGTCGGGCATGGGGCCTCTTGGTGAACCTGTTTATACTATAACTGATGTTTGCTCCTGCTTTCCCTTATGGGGTGGGTGATCTGGGGAGCTCTGCGCTTGTGCAGTGTTATATTTTTTTACATGTTAAAAGAAAAGTTATAAATAAAACCTTTAAAAAATAAACCAAATTGTCTTTTTTGTTGCCCCTCACTGCCATCACCTTAGCACCCTGCACTATATGAAGAGTGTGAATAGCACATGTAATAGAGATCCAGCATCTCCAAGATTGTATTATTTCCTTACATTCTGATACTGGATCTTATATGATCACTGTCGCTTCAAACAACTTCCCTCCATGTGACAGCGGAACACTTCCTAGAAGCAGTAAAATCTCTATGCCTGTTTCTAAAGCTGCTCTATCCTTCCCTCTCCCTTCTCCATAGATCTCTATGGAAGCAGCTGTAACCTGATCGCTCATTGAAGATAATACATTTCTTCATGTGTACAGATTTTATCCCAAAATGTAAACATCAAGGAGGAGAGGAGTCTGAAGAGCCTAAAGTGCGGCGCTATATAATGAACCTGTATTCTGTACCAGAATTCAGCACCAACTTTCAGACTTGTATAAGGTTGGTTTCTTTGCTTTCTGTTTCCTCATTTTTAGGTTTGACTTGCCCTCGAAAAATAAAAAAAATAAAAAAAGATACATTTTATCAGATTTTTTTTAAAGATACCACCTAGCAATGTCACAACAGGATACATGTCCACAGAAAGCTTTCTTAGTGTTTGTAACAAACAGATATTTTAATGAACCCAAAAAATCACAGAACGAGAACATTTACAACCGAAAAAGTGACAAAACATTCCCCGCAGAATAGTGATCTACCACCATTCCTGGTTCTGTGCACAGGGGATGGGTTTTCTCCCAGAGTGCCTGCTGTCCGCGACAGAACACCATGTACATATAAATAAAACCTACCTGAATTCGGCCTTCAGTAAATCACTAAAAGCATAAATGGGAACTCCTCTTGACTGATTTAACGGTTTCCTAATCAGTCTTCCTTCTCTGAACTCTCCCCTCTCCAGTCCATTCTAAATGCAGCATCCAGGCCCATATACCCCTCCAACCACTATACTGATGCCTCCCCATGCCAGTCACTCTACCGACTAACCTCAATACAATATAAACTCTTTACGGTCACCCACAAGACTCTCCACTGTGCGGCACCTCCTCATATCTCCATTTACCATCCTAACTGGGCTGTACAGGCAGCATCTGCCAGAATTCAAGCCTCTTATTCTTATATACAGGATTGACGGTGCTGCACAATTTCTCCAGAATACAATACCCCAAACCATGAGACTTATACCCAACATCCACTAAAAACATCTTTTCAGGCAGGCCTATAACAATCAGAAAATTAGGACAATTCAGCTTTATTCCAGAAATGCACATGTGCCTGCAACATGTCAAGATGTGAACGTGTATCCTGTGCAGGTGCGATTTCATGTAAGGCTGGGTTCACATCACGTTTTTCCCATACTGTTTTCACTCCGTTTTTCTAAAGGAAACCGTATGGCAAAAAACGGATGGAACAGTATGGGAAAGTAAACCGTATGCGTTTGTAAACTGTATACTGTTTTTAAAAGTGCATGAAGTTCCGTCCGTTTTTATTTTTAAAAAAATAAGTTTTTGATAATTTTGTCCATTTTTAATGGGAGGGGTGTTGGGTGTGGACTTTGCACCTGCACATTTGCATCCTAAAGTAAAAACCATATACGGTTTCCCGTACGGAACTGTATACATGTGCGTTTCCCATTGACATCCATGTTAAAAAAAAACGTATGCGGTTGCAGAACGGTTTTTAAACCGGAGTCAAAACGTTTTTTTTGTTTTTTTTACATGAACGTCAATGGGAAATGCACATGTATACAGTTCCATACAGGAAACCGTATACGGTTTTTACTTTGCACCTGCACATTTGCATTCTTAAGTCCACACCCAGCACCCTCCCATTAAAAATGGACAAAATTATCAAAAACGTATGTTTTTTTTCCTTTTTTTTTTTTTTATAAAAACGGACGGAACTTTATGCACTTTTAAAAACAGTATACAGTTTACAAACGCATACGGTTTACTTTTTCCCATAATGTTCCATCCTTTTTTTGCCATACGGTTTTCTTTAGAAAAACGGATTGAAAACAGTATGGCAAAAACGTGATGGATTTGTGTTGAAGGAGAAGTATCGTGCAGGAGATCTGGGACCCCCTGAAATCACCTGCACAGGACCCCGGCTCTCCTGGAGTATTTCGACCGTGGCACAAAGCAGCGGCCGACACGTCCTCTCCATGCTCTCCCAAAGAGATACATGAAGGGGTCGTGTCAGACGTCGCTTTGTGAGGGGGTCGACACGCCCCGTTCCCGAGGAAAGCCGTAGTCCCGTGCAGGAGATCATGGGGGGTTTCAGCAGTCGGTCTTCCTGCAATCTAAAACTTATACCCCATCCTTTGGATAAGGGATACATTTTTCTGCACAATACTTCTCCTTTAAGTGCTGGATTGTCCCCATTTTCTATGAGTATTCAAAGACGCACCCGGCCAGGTGTGAAAAAGAGAAGGGCTTATTCACTGACTCCTCAATGCCCAGCCTAAACCCTTGGACCTAGAAAGCTGAATTTTTTCACAGTTGTTTAAGATGTAGACGAGGAAAAAGTAAGGATTTTTTTCGAAATTCAACCCTTAAGGGGGTGAAAAAGGGGTTGAAAGTTTGTATGGAAGTCCGTCATTTTTTAAGCTAGAAGCATGAAACTTTGTTTTAGGCTAATAATTAGAGATAAAGAAACACGTGTTTTAACGTTTTCTTAAATTCTACCCCTGAAGAGGTGAAATGGGGGTTTAAAGTTTGTATGAATTAACCCCTTGCCGCAGAACACCAGGTATACCCGGCGCTGCGGCACGGGAGGGTTATGAAGCGAGCTCAGAAGTGGAGTTCCCATCATACCGGCACGGTCCCGGCTGCTATCAGCAGCCAGGACCCGTGGCTAATGCCGGACATCAACGTTCTGGAAGATGTCCGGCATTAACTCTTTAGACACGGCAATCAAAGTTGAAAGAAATCGTGTTGTTTGGGTGCCCGTAGACGTTACCCAGAGCGGCCTCATTACTACAGGATCGTAGAAAGTAGATCTATGTTAACCAAAATGTAACGCGAGGGAAGCCGCAGGCAAAAGCTAGTACACAATATGGGACCTTATTGTCAGCTTCCAGAGGGGGATGGAGACCAATTCTGTCCAAAACCTGCACCAGCAGCACCAAGGACATATGGCAGTAAAAGGATGAATAAAATATACAGTGGTCCCTCAACATATGATGGTAATCCGTTCCAAATGATTGGTTGTTGAAACCATCGTATGTTGAGGGATCCGTGCATTGTAAAGTATAGGACAGTGGTCTACAACCTGCAGACCCTCCAGATGTTGCAAAACTACAACACCCAGCATGCCCAGACAGCCGTTGGCTGTCCGGGCATGCTGGGTGTTGTAGTTTTGCAACATGTGGAGGTCCGCAGGTTGAAGACCACTGGTATTGGAGGTTATACTCACATGTCCCTGCCGCTGGGGACCGTCACCTGGATGTTGCCCTCCATCGCTGTCGTCGCGTCCCCGTGGTGTCCCCGAGGCTTGGGGAAGGCCTCTGCTGCCTGGGAATGTCGCTCTCCGTCGCCGCCATCACATCGCTACGCATGCCGCTCCTATTGGATGACGGGACGGCGTGCGTGATGACGACGAAGGAGAGCGCCGGCGATGCAGGGGATCCAGGGGAGTACACTATGGAGCCCCAAGGACAGGTAAGTGACCATCACCGGACCACACGGGGCACCGTAAACGGCTATCCGGTGGCAGCTGAAGCAGTCAGTGCTGCCAGATAGTCGTTTATGCGATGGCCCTGACATAAAGCATCGTATGTTGTTGCTGCCTTCAACATGCGATGGCCTCAGAGACCATCGCATGTTGAAATGATCGTATGTCGGGGCCATGGTAGGTTGGAGGGTCACTGTATATATTTTTATTCCAAGAAACATTGTAAATTACCTTATAACAGCCTTTTAGGACATACGATATGAAGGAGACTCACGGGATTAGCCCTTTTACATGTAACTTAAAGGAAGTGGATGAGGTCTGTACATTTTATCAGAAAAAAAAAAAAAAAAGGAAAACCCTGAAACTGGTCAGCAGACATCAGAGCCGAGCAACCAGATGTGCACAAGAAATACTTGTGGGTTTTTCTTCTTCTTCTGACTTTATTTAGAATATGGACTTTTGCCAAACGAAAATGGAATGGGTTACTTTGGGCTGGCAGCGGACCATCAAGTACTAAACCAAGAAGTACACAGGGATCCTAAGGGAAATTGCAAATCTGCTGAAGTTCTGGACAGGAAAGATGAGTCAACGGTTTCCATCAGCTAAAAAGAGTGGGGGGGGTGGGGGGGGGGGGGGGGGGAGAAAAAGAAAACCACTTTTGTGCAGTTTACAGACAAAGGGGCCATACTACTACTACTATCATTGATAGGACAGATTGCTTACCCTGCACTCCAACTACTTATAACAGGGGCCCTCCAGCTGTTGCAAAACTACAACTCCCAGCATGCCCAAACAGCCAACATCTGGGAGCTGTAGTTTTGCAACAGCTGGAGGCTCCCTGCTTGGGAAACCCTGACATAGACAGTGATTACAGCTCCCAGCAGATCTTTGCAACTCTGAATATTTTTTTTTTTTAGCATTACATATGCAGAGCAAGAGCACTTCCAAGAATTGTGCACTTTGCACCAGATACCTGCGCAGGACTGTTTTCTTAAAGGGATTGTCTAGTGAAAGACAACTCATCCCCTATGAGCCAGGGTCCTGAACGGGATCCTGACTCTTGGAGAGGTGCACAAATGCATGCACTCCATTAAAGAACTGTAGTGAAATATAATTTATCCCCTATGTGAAGGATAGGGGATAAGTAATAGATTGCGAGGGGTCCGACTGCTGGAACCCCGCGATCTCCTATACAGGGCCCCGGCAGTCCGCAGTAAGTGCCATCCCCAGCAGGACGCCCACTCCATTTATCTCTATGGGATACATGGAGGGGCATGTCAGCTGCCACGTCATGCGGGGACGGCCACGCCCCCTTGCTGTGGACTGCTGCGGCCCGGAGTGCTGTGCTCAAGCATTCCCAGTGCTCTCATAGAAATTGATGGAGAGTGCTGTCTGCAGAGTGCGCTCCTCTCAGAGAGCCAGGATCCTGTTGCGGAGATCGTAGGGTGTCCCAGCAGTCAGACCCCCTTTGATAAGACACTAATGGGGGAGAAGTTAGTGCTGGATGGGGGAGAAGATAGTGCTGGGCGGTATACCGCTTCATACCGAATACAGAAATTTTTCTCCTGCACAATATGAATTTTGCCCATACCGCAAGACCGGTTGGGCCCCTCCCCCCCTGGAATGAGTGAATTATCCGCCACATCGCGCTGTCCCCACATCGGGGGAACTAATCATATGTGACCTGCAAGCGCTGTTCTGCTTTTCTTACGCCCCCCAATGACACAAACTACAAATAACGTTGCCTGGGCTGAAAAAATAAAATTTACCTTCCGACATTCCCGGCCTCACAGTCCCTCCACTGCAGTCCTGGGGATGAGAACATCACAGAGCCGTCAGCCTATCACCGGCCGCAGCGATGTCCCGCCTCGGCCGCTGATAGGCTGAGCCCACTGTCATGTAAGGAGCAGGCCGGCTTCATACATGACAGTGCGCTCAGCCTTTCACCAGCCTATCATGGCGGCTCTGTGATTTTCCCGTCCCAAGGAAAAAGCAAGAGGACCGCAGCGCAGGACAGTGAAGACCATACCAGAGCCCGGGAAACATTATTTGTAGTACAGTACAGATTTCTAGCGCCGGCGGCTCGCAACTCATAGGAGGAAGAACAGATGAGCGCTTGTGGTGACATTAAGTGGGGACAGCACAGATGATAATTCATTGGGGGGGGGGTGATGGAAGAGAAGCGGCGATGAGGACACATGGGGGGATAATACTGTTAAATACCGTGGAACCGCCATCACTTACAAAAATACCGTGATACACGTATTTGCTCATACCGCCCAGCTCTAGGAGAAGTTATCTTTCACCGCTGGGATCATCGCAGCACAGAGGGGTCTGCTGGCATAGCCAGCTGGCACAACCTCATGCCAGTGCAGTTTAGGGCACGGTCCTGGCAAATTTTTCCTTCTAAAAAAAATGCTGCATGCGGTTAATGGGAGTGCGTTTTTATCGAGACCTGCAGTATATGATGTGATGCCACAACAGACTGAATACCGCCTGCATCCACAAGTATTTTATCAAGAGCCCAAACCCATTGCGGTCCTCTACTATGCGCTGTAAAGGTAGGGTCACAAGTGTCATATGCTGCATATTTTCTGTAGCCAATTTTGCTACCCATTGACTTCAAAAGGTAGGAGAATATTCAGCAGCAAATAGGCAGTAAAATAGGGCGCGCGTGACTAGGGCTGGGCGGGATACCGGTTCATACCGGATACCGTTTTTTTTTCTCCGACGGTAAGAATTTTGCCCCATACCGCTTTACCGGTGGGGCCCCTCCCTCCACCCATGAATGAATTACAGAGCCAACGGATCCGCTCTTTCAGGGGAGAGCATGATGAGACTCCTCATCCCCCCTCCCCCTGCAGTTTCAGGCCGGCTCCTCTCTGCAATCAGAGCCAGGGGAAAGCGCAGAAACTGCACCCCCTGGCTCTGATGTTTCCCGAAGACCCGAGCCAACTCCCTGCTCCAGTCCACCTCTCTACGCCTACTTCAGGGAGTGTTCATAACAAGCACCCGCTCCCCTTGGTCCTGCAGCGTAAGGCAGAGCATTGCACCGCATTTCTTCTAGTTAAGGCACCCGCTCCTGAGGCCCCTAGTGCACGCCAGAGGACCGAGGGGAGCGAGCGCTTCAGGGGCGGACAGACCGCCTGTGAGGGGGCCCGCAGATCTTTGAAAGAGCGGCGGGCCCCCTCACACAACGCACGTGAGCTGCGCCGCTGCTGCTCACTGTTCTAAAGTGGCCGTGGCGCATAATCAAAATGTCAAATTCCCTCCCGGTGGAAGCGTCACCATCCTGCGCTGAACGCTTCTGCCAGAGAGGATCCTGTGTCCAGGCGGGAAGCGCCCACCTTACTGCACTGATGACAGGGGCACTTCCCAGCAGCCGCATCAGCGCACAGGTGAGGAGGAGGGGGTTAATGGAAGCAGAGGGGGTAATGGAATAAGGGGCAGGATAGGATAAATGAAAGGATCGGGGGGGGGGGGGGGGGGGAGGGTTAATGGAATGAGGGACAGGATGGGGTTAATGGGTGTAGGGGAGTTAATGGGTGCAGGGGGATGAATGGAAAGAGGGGCAGGATGGGGTGAATGGAGAGATTTTCGCTGCCCTGACTCCTCATCCCCTGTAGTGCAGAGCTGTGATAGACAGCAGTGGAGGAGTATACAGTACAACGCTGTCTCCCCTACCAGTGTGCCTCCAGCAGTTGCAAAACCACAACTCCCAGCATGCCTAGACTTCGTCATGCTGTCCAGGCATGCTGGGAGTTGTAGTTTTGCTACAGCTGGAGGCACACTGGTCGGGGAAACCCTGATGTTCAGACACTAACAAGCCCCCCCCCCCCCATACAGTTAAATACCGTGATACCGCGATAAAAAAAAAAATACCGTGATACACATTTATGGTCATACCGTCCAGCTCTACGCGTGACCCTATTCTAAAGGGTAAAGGTCTCCACTATGACTTAGGTACCAGTATGGCTGATTATCCATCTTTTAGTGTAAACCTTTTATTCCGGGCACTTTTTTATGGAGAGTTGTTTCATGTCCAAAGTGATGCGAGAAACAGCGAGATAATCCCCACGTGCGCTGAAGATGGCCCTCGCCATACACAGGTGCATTGTGAGGCGTACACCATCATTATGCTTGGCACTGTAGACCGTCATTGTCAACCCGGAAAATGCAGCAACACATTACGAAACAATTAGAAACATTCAGCGGCCTAGTGAAACTTAATATCGCAGGTAATGAACAGTAAAGTCTTCTCACAATTATGCCAGGAGCCACCAGCCAGGGCTCATACACACGCCTGTATTACGGCAGCATCCATACAACTCTACAGACCGGAGTTTCCAACCAGGGTGCCTCCAGCTGTTGCAAAACTACCACTCCCAGCATGCCCGGACAGCCAAAGGCTGTCCAGGCATGCTGGGAGTTGTAGTTTTGCAACATCTGGAGGCATCCAGGTTGGAAAACGCCGGTCTAGACCTTCACCGTACCTCCATATGCTTGCAATTTCCAATTTAAAAAATAAAAATTAAAATTTCTATAGCGTTTAAGAGATGGTACGGGCACTGTGTGACTGCACAGCTCCATAAATTATCAGCAAGGTGTAACCCATGTGCACCAGGAACAAGCCAGAGTATTTATTTTATTTTTTATTTTTTTATCCTCTTACGTGAAGTATTTATTTTAATGTAGTTTATGCCAAAATGAAGAACAGATCATAAATGGAGGGCTGGGCAATCCTTTTCTTTGTTTGGGATAAATTAGGGACAGGTAAAGATTGAGCCTTCTCTATTTCAATGCAACCGCTTTGGCCTTAAATCCAAAAAACTGCATATACAATCCTGAATGTGGGAACTTAGCCCTAAAATAATAGCATATAAGAACATTTGAAGGGGGAGGGGATTCCAGACTGATGGGAGTCAACATGAGCTTGCTTGGAGGACAACTTCCAGCATCCCTGCTAGTCAGCTGATTAAAGGGGCCAATTGTCAAACCCCTACCATCAGTGTTTTCCAGCCAGGGTGCCTCCAGCTGTTGCAAAACCACAACTCCCAGCATGCCCAGACAGCCTTCGGCTGTCTGGGCAAGCTGGGAGTTGTGGTTTTGCAAATGCTGGAGGCACCCTGGTTGGGAAACCCTGCCTTAGGCTGCGTTTAAACGGCCGTCTGCCCAAATTTTTTTCCCCCCCCTTCAGGTTCCGTTGTTGCTGCTTGTAAACGGATTACAAAACGATTGTGAAATAATTCCATTGATGTCAATGGGATATTTTTATTTCATACAATCCTTTCACGTCTGTTTGGATCAGTCTGCACTCATTTCAGTTTTTTGTTTTAAGGGGAAAAAAAAAAAAAAAAAAAGACTGTGTGCATGCAGTATTTTTTTTTATCCCATCCAAAAAACAGATACAGTAAATTTAACATTGAAGTCTATGGAAAACGGTGGACCCTTTAAAGGGGTGCTCCGCCCCTAGACATCTTATCCCCTAACCAAAGGATAGGGGATAAGATGTCAGATCGCCGGGGTCCCGCTGCTGGGGAGCCCCGGGATCCCCGCTGCGGCACCGCGCTATCGTTACTGCGCAGAGCGAGATCGCTCTGCACGTAATGACGGGCAATACAGGGGCCGGAGCATCGTCACGTCATGTCTCCGCCCCTCGTGACGTCACAGCCCGCCCCCGTCAATACAAGTCTACGGGAGGGGGCGTGGCGGTCATCACTTGCATTGACGGGGCCATAGACTTGCATTGACGGGGGCGGGCCGTGATGTCATTAGGGGCGGAACCATGACATCACACTGCTCCGGCCACCTCATCGCCCGTCATTACGCACAGAGCGAACCCGCAGCGGCGGCACCCCGGCGGTCTGACATCTTATCCCCTATACTTTGGATAGGGGATAAGATGCCAGGGGCGGAGTACCCCCTTTAATGTCATCCGTTTGCATCCGTTTTTTGATCTGTATTTACCACTGAGCATGCTCAGAAAAAAGAAATTTTTTTTTGGTTTATTAACTGAACAATAACGGATACAAACGGATAACACCCGTTTGCATCCATTATTGTCTGTTTTTTTTTCTTATTCCGTTTTTTTTTTTTTGACGGGAGAAGAACGGTCTAGAAGGCCGTATGAATGCAGCTTTACGTGCTGCACAAGGCCTTGTCTCCTCCTCAGAAGTAGACGCTACATGACTGCAGTTCCTCTTTGTCATCGCACTTCCTCTAACTGACAAGGAACAAGTCCTAAAAGGAAGTCGGGTTTGAATTATTAAAACAGAAACAAGGGCAGACGAGAAGTTATCTTTATATAATGCCCGGCCAGAGGCTGCCGCCGCCCCATTGCCTCCCTCATTCCTGGTTTAATAATTGCCTGTTCCCGGGGTCCGCGCTATTTCTGGCTCCTGCGTGATGCACAGCGCAATGACGAGTGCCGTCCTCAACGCGACGTCACAGTCAGTGCGCACAGGGACAGCTCAGGATGCCTCCGGAGCCAGAAGTAGCGCGGACTCCGGGAACAGGTAATTATAAAACCGGGGATGGGGGAGGCAATGGGGCAGCGGCGGCGGTTGGACTAGGGAGGACCCCAGGACAGGCAGTGGGAGAGAAGCGGGTGGCGGCGGCGGTCTATGGTCCTGCAAAATCAGTTGATTTGACAAAAATAAAATAAAAAATTTCCACTGGAGTACCCCTTTAACCCTGACCCCTTCATACAGACTGCCATACATATATGGTGGCTGTCTTCTAACTATGAAACGAGCTCAGGAGCTGCGCTTTCTTCGTAGATGGTGGGTGGCAGCTGCTATCAGCAGCCGGCACCTACCATCAATAATCACACCAATGGCAGGGTAATGAGCACAGCATTTTATAAAAATTGGCCCGGTCTTTAATAGGTTAATGTAATGTTACTCTGTACTTCCGGTCCTAGCTGACAGAGGAAGGAGCATTAAAGCCGACATTCACCTTTGTACAGCAGGTTTATTGACATGATGTAATTAATTATCTTCGACCCATCTAGTCACAATAGGAAGAAGTCACTTTTTTTCAATAGACAAGACCTTATTCCTCTATACCAGTGGTCTCCAACCTGCGGACCTCCAGATGTTGCTAAACTACAACTCCCAGCATGCCCGAACAGCCAATCCCCTGCAGCTGTGGTTTGTATGGGTTCAGATCCCTGCAAGGACTGACTGTGGTCACTAGCACTGTAGTCAGTCAGAGGGGTACTCTAGTGGAAAAAGAATTTATTTTATTTATTTTTTATCAACTGGTGCCAGAAAGTGAAACAGATTTGTAAACTACTTCTGTTAAAAAATATTTCCCCTTCCAGTAGTTATTAGCAGCTGTATGCTACAGGGGAAATTCTTTTCTTTTTGAGTGTAATTTTTGTCTTCTCCACAGTGCTCTATGCTGACACCTCTGTCCATGTCAGGAACTGTCCAGAGCAGCATAGGTTTGCAATGGAGATTTTCTCCTGCTCTGGACAGTTCCTGATACGGACCTCAGGTGTCAGCAGAGAGCACTGTGGACAAGACAACAAAGAACTTCAAAAAGAAAAAGAGTTTCCTCTGTACCATACAGCTGCTAATAAGTACTGGAAAGGTAAATATTTTTTAATAGAAGTCATCTACAAATCTGTTTAACTTTCTGGCACCAGTTCATAAAATTTTATAATATAAAAAAAATATATATATATTATATATATATTATATATACACACACACAGTGTATATATGAGTCACACAACAACAATTATTCCTCCAACGAAATAAGGGGATACATCATGCGCTGAGACCAGGTAAAAGGTAAGTGAGGTTTATTACCCACAATGCAACGTGTTTCAGCAGACAGTCCGTGAAACACATGGCTTTGTTAGTAATAAACCTCACTTAGGCTGGGTTCACATCAAGTTTGCCTACGGTCGGGAAACCGCATACGGCTGAAAAAGCAGCCGACTGGAGGCTCCAATTCACTCCGGTCGGCTCATAGACCCGAATACGGCTGAGTGAGGGCGCCGCCCCCTCCTCCCAGCCGTTTATGGGAACCGTAGTTACAAACCGTAGTGTGAACCCAGCCTATCACAGTATTTTTTTAAGTGATGGCGGTTTCACGGTACTTAACGGTATTCCCCCCCCCCGCACCCCAATGTGACCTGGGCACCGCTTCTCTCCCACCACCCCCCCCCCCCTCACAATTAATTATCAGCTGCAAAATTCATATCGTGAAGGAAAAAAATAAAAAATCGGTATTCGGTATGAACCGGTATACTGCCCAATACTTAACAATACATAACATGACAGAACTAACCCCTATCCCATAAAGCAATGTGTCCCCGGCCACAGAGGTTACAAATCATAGTAACATAGGAAAAGTTGACCAGTTGCCCATAGCAACCAGATTCCTCATATTTCAGAGGCCTTTAAAAAAAAAAAAAAAAAAAAATGAAAGCAGCAATCTGATTGGTTGCTACGGGCAACTTTTACTCAGCACAGATTTTAATAAATATCCCCCTTGGTGCCTTTTTTGCCTATTCTGTGTCAAATTTGTCTGAAATGTGGCACATTATCACAGGCAATTTTCCAGATAGTTTACACATGATTTTTCCTGCTTTATGCACTAAACTTCCCACAAAAAGTGATAATATGCACCAACTAGCCAGTTCTAATTATTATTATTATTATTATTATTATTTTTTTTTTTATACAGCACCCAACCCCCTCTCAATTCGAGTTTGTTCTACTTTTGACCAATAAAACAAGTGCATCAGAATCTTCCACTGGAAACCTTAGAAAAGTCCTGTGAAAGGGTGCATGCACACCACGTTTCCACTCTACGGGTACTTAAATGGGCACTGTCACCAACTTTATTTTTTGATATGTTGTAGTACTTATGTACTACAACATATCTCTAATATACTTTTATTTTTTTATTTTTTTTTTATTAAAATGGTTTAATTTACATTTGAAAACCAGCCACTAGGGGTCTCCCTCCTAGTGGCCGGCTGCAGCCTGGCGTGACGTCACGCCTGAAAAAGGACTGATTTTGGCCCGGCAATCAGTCCTTTTTCAGTTAGGCTGCACTCGCTCCCTGCCTGTCAATCAGACAGGTGGGAGCCAGCGCATTGGCTCCCCGTCCCTGCACGCCCGCTGCCGGACTCTGCAGTAAGTGTAATGAGGGAACAGGGTATGCGGGAGGGAGGGGGGTTTGTGATGGAGGGAACGGGGTATGCGGGTTGGGGGGGTGTGATGGAGGGAACGGGGTGTGGCGCGGGGGGGGGAGGGAACGGGCTAGCGCCGCATGTAGCTAACTAATAGTTTGTTTCAATACTACAACTCCCAGCATGCCCTGACAGCCAGTAGATGTCAGGGCAAGCTGGGAGTTGTAGTGGTGAAACAGCTGGAGGCACCCTGTGTAGATTAACTAAGGGCGGAAGTCCCCCCCCCCCCAGCAGGCATCAGTGACGTGGTGCCTGCTGGGGAAGTCTGCCTGGTAGTGAGCACACTACCAGGCAGACAAAAAGTTATTTTTAATATATTAAAAAGAAAAATTAAAAGCAGGGAGGGGGGGGGGGGGGGTTAGGGAAATAGGCAGGGACAGAAAAAAAAAAAAATAGGATGGTGGGAGCTACCCTTTAAAGGGGAACTCGACTGCCCCAGCGTCCAGAACATTTTGTTCCGAAAGTTGGGTGCGGACTGCGGGATTGTGACGTCACGGCCACACCCCTCGTGATGTCACACAACGCCCCCTAAGTGCAAGTCTATGGAAGGGGGCGTGGCAGTCGCTACGCCCCCTCCCATAGACTTGCACTGAGGGGGCATTGTGTGTCATCACAAGGGGCGTGGCAGTGATGTCCCGACCCCGCACCCGGCGTTCAGAACAAAACATTCCTGACGCTGGGGCAGTGGAATACCCCTTTAAGTGCCCTTGCATGTGCCCACAAGGCCAGTGTATGGTGCTATAGGGTTTTTGTTTTGTACCCCCAATACCCTGCAATAGAAACATTTGGTAAAATTTCCGGAAAAAAACCTTTAAAAATCAGCGCATATATATGAGCAAAGATGACAAGGCTGGAACTTAGAGCACTGTTTTTTCCTAACTAGGGTGCCTCCAGCTGCTACAAAACCACAAGCCTTCGGCTGTCCGGGCATGCTGGGAGATGTAGCTTTGCAACAGCTGGAGGCACCCTGGTTGGGAAAACACTTACCTAGAGATACATTAATTTCCCATTGAGAAACAAAACAAGGACTCGGCACTTTTACCAAGTGTAAACTTCAGTCGTCCTGCAGACACAGCCCATAGTGTTCTCTTATCTACAAACCATCAAGCCTCTTCCTGCCATTGTAGCTAACAGACGCAGACCGAGCTTTGCAGAGCATCGCACCGTTTCACCAAGATCACTTCCCGTGTGTCGTCCAACACTCTTCGGAGTCATCATCCTATCAATTCTTTCAAATCAGCATTTAAAAAGGGGTACTCCGGTGGAAAACATTTTTCTTTTAATCAACTGGTGCAAGAAAGTTAAACAGCTTTGTAAATGACTGCTATTAAAAAAAATCTTTACTTCCAGTACTTTTTAGCAGCTGTATGCTACAGAGGAAATTCTTTTCTTTTTTGTCTTGTACACAGTGCTCTCTGCTGACATCTGATGCCCGTATCAGGAACTGGGGATCGACCGATATCGTTGTTTTTTTAGGGCCGATAGCAAATAACTTATACCGATATTCCGGTAATTGCCGATACCGATAATGTCCAAAATCGTGAATATCGGCTGATAATATCGGCCAAACCGATAATCGGTCGATCCCTATCAGGAACTGTCCAGAACAGGAGAAAATCCCCAAAACCTATGCTGCTCTGGACAGTTCCTGACACAGACAGGTGTCAGCAGAGAGCACTGTGGACAACACAAAAAAGAAAATCAAAAATAAAAGAATTTCCTCTGTAGCATACAGCTGCTAAATAGTACTAGAAGGGTAAAGATTTTGTAATAGAAGTAATTTACAAATCTGTAACTTTCTGGCGCCAGTTGATTTAAAAAAAAATATATATTTTCCACCGGAGTACCCCTTTAAGTTCATATATATGACACCTTGTGATATCAGGTCGCTTTTTATTCGCCAGAAACAGCACCACCAACTTGTGCACTGCCAAGCCTGGTACAGCAGCCAAAATCAAAACACTTTCAAACTCTCTAGGGCTATATTCACAAACGTTGCAGATTTGAAGTAGCCTAATCCGAAGTTTCCGATTTTTACAAGGTAATTCTTACATATTTCTTGACAGCCTTGTAAAATCCACAACAAACGTGGATCTGTTGTGTGTATATACCCTATAGAATGGAGGGGGGGGGGGAAGTCATCACCCAGCTTTCCTAGGTGCAAACTGACAGATCTGCTGTATCCTGCAATGGCGATATTGCTTAGCATCTAGAAAGATGCTCAGCAATATTGCCATTGCAGTATACAGATCTGTCAACCGGTCAGTTGTCTAGGAGAGCTGGGAGATTAATTCATTTTTATTTTATAGAGAATATATATATATATATATATATATATATATATTTATATATACATACATACATACACACACACACACATATATATATTAGGGGTGTGAATCGCCAAGAATTTGGCGATTCGATTCGAATCGCGATACCAGTGTGGCGATTCGATATATCGCGATACCGTCTAGGTGACGATACATCGCGATATATCGCCCACCTGGGAGCATTCATAGATCCCAATAGACGCCGCTGTCAGCTTTGACAGCGGCGATCTAGTACTCCGGCGAGCACTTTTCTCATGTTATCCCGTCCGGGCTGCAAAATAAAATAAAACGCACTTTCTCTTACCTGCCAACGAGCCCGCGGAGCTCCGGTACACTCCGGTACAGGTGTTCGGTCCCCGGGCTGTATTCTTCTTACTTCCTGTTAGTCCGCCACGTCACATGGAGCTTCAGCCTATCACCAGCGGAGGCGGGACATCGCTGCGGCTGGTGATAGGCTGAAGCTCCATGTGACGTGCCGGACTAACAGGAAGTAAGAAGAATACAGCCCGGGGACCGAACAACTGTACCGGAGCTCCGGGGGCTCGTTGGCAGGTAAGATAAAGTGCGTTTTATTAAAAATTCCACATCCCTAAAAGAATCGATTCAAAAATATTTTGAATCGATTCTGTATCGGCAAATGAAAAATCGCGATTATCGCGAGAATCGATTTTTTCTTACATCCCTAATATATATATATATACCTGTTCTAGATAATGGCGTCATTCGGGAATCTACGCAATTGGAAGAAAAATTGTGTTGCGGACCGGCGCTGCTCATACGTAATACCCCTGAATGCGTGATCAATGAACAGTAGTACCAATCAATATTTTATCTCCCCTTCCTCAATTACAGTATTCAGGAATCTAGAAAAGCTGGGTGGCCAGGTATGACGTGTTTTTTTTTTACATTTAAAAAAAAAAAATTTGTAGCCCAATGAATCGATGATCCAAATGCAGTTTAAAAACATTTTAAAAAATGTTCTCCGTAGATCAATGCATAGATGATCCCAATAAGATAGATAGAGATATATATATATATATATATATATATATATATATTGCTGCCACCTCCACACATGTCAAGGTATGCAGCTCCCTTTTGATCAGGCTGGGGCCTGCAGCTCCCCTCCCTCCCCAGAAGGCGGGGACAGGCAGGAAGACATTTTTAACCCATCAGCTTCCGGATCACTTTAGGGAAATACCAAAACGTCCCATGAATCAGTGTTTCCGCGAGCTGTATTCTTAAGGGCAACTAGAGAACTACAACTCCTATCATGACCGGACAGCCTTCGGCTGTCCGGGCATGATGGGAGTTGTAGTTCTCCATTCACCAGAGAGTGACTGGATGGGGAAGACTCACATAAATGAATGAAATAACATTAGTATAGACATTTACAGGTCCATAGACATGAGCTGATCATAACATCAGACAGATTAGGGGTCCCCAGGTCCCAAACACATGCCTCCCCCCTCCATAGATCATCTTGGCCTCCTGACTCTGCGGTATAGGTGAGCGCTATTGGATAAGCAGTAATCCTTACAGGGGAAAGCAGCCCCATAGATGACACCTAACAGGGGATATGTGGGCGCTGCTGGCACTGGGTGTGCTGCAGATGGAAGGGAGGTGACAACCAACGCCCAGTGTGCGTCCACCCCAAAAGGGGCTCCGCGACTCACCCCAGTCCCGTTGTCGCACACCACCACCTTCCTGCCTTGGCTGTCCATCTCTCCTCGGTTGCCTCCTTCCGCCGGAGCCGCCAAGCTCTCAATGACTGGCAAAACCGGAAGTGCGCTCCCCCCGCCCCAACACCTACTATTACTTCTCCTTCTCCACCCCTCCGGTAAGAAGCGAGGGCACGTGATCTGACTCTTCCAAAGCGCCGCCCACCCAGCCAATCAGGGAGCGGCGCGAGATGAGATTGCAAAGGTGATTGGTCGGCACCGACAGGAAACAGGCTGTCTCCCCCCCCCCCCCTTCCTTTCAAACAGCGGCGATGAAGCGTATGACGCCATGTTTGTTGCTGGCTCAGGGTATGTATCACTATTCTCACGTACAGACAGTGTCATGGCACGTATTGACGGAAGGGGGAGAAAGTAGGCGCGGCACCGTACATAGTTCATACAGAGGCCCCGCCTTCTTTATGTAGTGTGACCACGCCCATAATTCCTGGACAGTGTCTTCACCATAGTGTATATACAACGTAGATATACATAAGGGACACATGTCAAACATTGTGCAAAGGGACAGAGGCGCAGTTGCCCATAGCAACCAGATTCCATCTTTCATAAAAAAAACTGGAATCTGATTGGTTGGTCTATGGGCACTGTTTGATAAATCTGCCCTGGTGACCTTATAATAGAGCATTAAATTTCCAGCAAGAGATTCAGAAAAATAATGGAGCACTCACCCCGATCGTTAAACTTCAATAGATGCGATTATTTCATGCTTGACATCACACGACACAATACGGAGCAGAACATACAGGTGCGGACACGAGGCAGTGGCTGACAGACAAATGGAGGAGCGACAATAGTTTCACACCAGAGGAAATGCAAAGATGGTGTGAAACAATTGTCGCTCCTCCGTTTGTCTGTCAGCCCCTGCCTCGTGTCCGCACCTGTATGTTCTGCTCCGTATCGTGTCGTGTGATGTCAAGCATGAAATAAACGTGTGGTGTTCCGGTACCGTATTGCATACCTAGTGTAGAGGTCCCCAAAGTCAGAGTAACTACCCTCAGGTGGGACAGCCCCTAGTCGCCTCTCCTCTACTTTAATTCTCTAATGTTAATACCTGTATATATTAGATAATAATGTATATTTAATATAATGTATAGTACTTACCTTGTTTAGCTTTGCAGGACCTTCGGTCATGTAACCATGTTAATATCCTCTATGGTATGTTGGAGGACCTTTGGAGGTCCTTGGGTCACATGTTGCCCACAATCCTTTGTAATGGTGATTGACACAAGTATGGACCAATTAGCACTAGTCCAGCCCCTGCCCATATAAGGGAGCTGTAGCCAATTATCGCTGTCTTTGGTTGCTGCTCTCGTGGATGCTGGACTAGCAGGACGGATCTGCGCAACCTGCAAAGACACGCTAGGCCTGAAAACCTACCGGCCTCAGCTGAACTAAAACCGTGAGTTCTAAACTACCCCCGCTAAAGCTAGCATGACTACTGGACCGCAACTAAATCCCCTAAATCCAGTGGAACAGTGCCTAATACTTAAAGACTCTAAATTGCTAAAGTCCCAACCTTTGTCAATCTCCAAAGAAAGCAGTTGTATGCACAGAGACTGTTCCGTTTATCAAGTTTGCAGAAAATCTTCAGTAAAAGTTACAACTGTTTCAGAAAACTCTCAGGTTGTGGACATTCTATTATTATCTACCTCCCTATCGCTCTTGGGAAGGGTGGCGGTAGGACAAGCATTACTGAGGAGCCCTCACCTTTCGTGTCACGAATAGCAAGGGTTAACAAGCACCCTTTAATCACCGCACAGCTACACTCCCCATACCCTACTCCCCCAGGCTATCACAAACGCATCTATTGAAGTTTAACGATCGGGGTGAGTGCTCCATTATTTTTCTGAATCTCTTGCTGGAAATGTATTGCTACATGAACTGTACCTGCATTCAATGTGAGCACCCCCTGCACACTTCAAACACGACTAGCCACACAGCTCTTCTCACTGTCTGTTCAAGAAATTGACCTCTCCGTTGAAAACCAGTTCATGGACAGCGTTTTTATAATAGAGCTTGCCTAGTGCCCCAGTCATACAGCTGCAGGACCCCAATGACGATTCTGCTACAGCGCCCCCCATAACAGAGGCATCAAATGGAAAGCTCTTCATGGGGTAAACCAAGATGTGTAAAAGTTCAGGCTAGGTCCACACTGTGTTCCTGTCGACATCCACTAAAAAAGGGGTGCAGACATAAACTGTTAGCAGTGTGCCCCATTCACTTCTATGGCCGAAGGGAGTCACCTAGTGACTCTCTTGGGGACATATCCACTATTTTAAGTGGACTCAAAAACAGGCTGTTGCACGCTTGAAATAGCGCATACTTTCTGAAAAGTGACTCAGTTCGGCAACAGAATTCAGCTGCTCACGTTAACAGTATACATCAGCAACCCGAATTCGGTGGGATGCCGACAAATACAATTAACCTGTTGGGGACCACGGGCGTATCATTCAGCATACATCCCATGCAAATGCCTGGGGGGGCCCTGAGGTACACCCCCCCCCCCCCCCCTTCCCCACATTTCGGCGATCGTCGCAAATCGCCTATCAATTCAGATCGGCAATTCGTGGCGATTCCGGGCTGATCGGGTCTCTGCTGACCCGATAGCCCGGAAAATAGGGATGATCGGAACTGTCAGAGGGTGCCACCTCCTCCTATCCCCTGCGATTGACCGATCAGGACTGACCGGCAAATCGCAGGGCGGGGTTGAAAGTTAATTTCCCCCGCCCTGCCCGCCCCTGGATGTCGGGGCAGAGCGGGGAAAGATGGCGGCGATGTGCGGGGACCGTGGATGCGGCGGGGACCGCCGGCGGCAGTTACCTGGGTTCACGCAGGGACCGGCGGCTGACGGGAGGTGGCAGGCAAGTGGAGGCAGCACTTGCAAGACTACAACTCCCAGCATGCCTGGACAGTCTCAGCATTCTTGGAGTGGTAGTTTTGTAACATCTGGAAGGACAGTGGTCTCCAAACTGTAGCACTCCAGATGTCAATTCAAAGCATGCTGAGACTGTCCAGGCATGCTGGGAGTTGTACTAAGGCAACATCTGGCCCTTCAGATGTTGCCGAACTATAACTCCCAGCATGCCTGGGCAGTCTGGGCATGCTTGGAGTTGAAGTCTTGCAACATCTGGAGGGCTACAGTTTGGAGACTACACGGTGGTCTCCAAACTGTTCTACTCCAGTTGTTGCATAACTACTACTCCTAACATGCCCTTTGGCTGTCTGGGCATGCTGGGAGTTGTAGTATTGCAACAACTGGAGGCACACTGTTTGGGAAACATTGTCTATTTCCTATCTCAGTGTTTCCCAACCTGTGTGCCTCCTGCTGTTGCAAAACTATAACTCCCAGCATGCATTGACTGACCATGCATGCTGGGAGTTGTAGTTTTGCAACAGCTGGAGGCACATGGGTTGGGAAACACTGAGTTAGGAAACAAATAGTGGTGCGGAAACCCTGCGTTAGTTTGTTACCTAACTCAGTGTTTCCCAATCCCAACCAGTATGCCTCTAGCTGTTGCATAACTACAACTCCCAGCATGACTGGTCTGTCAGTGCATGCTGGGAGCAGGGCTGTGGAGTCGGAGTCGGACGAAATTTTGGGTAGCTGGAGTCGGAGTCAATGCACCAACTCTCACTCCTACTCAATTTAGATTGGAATAAAAAAAAATTAAAAAAAGTAAGTTTAAATGTCCCAATTCACAAAAAGTTATAATTAATGACTTCTCTACTTTAAGAATAAAGACCAATGCATGCAGTGCCTCACGTAACCGCAAAACGAACACGTTAAGTGACCGTGAAGAAGCATGCTTTTCATGTGCTTTACTATATGGCACACAACGCACAATTAGTAGCGGCAATACTTATACTTTCCATAGTGTTGTGTTCTACTGTTACAGGGAACCCATGGGTATCCTAGCCTCTCACTGATAAGGGGTTAAGGAAATATGTTTTTTGCAGGACTAGAGACACTTGTATAAGTGAAGGGAATAAAGGGTCAATAGTTCAAGACTGAAGCTGTAAACCATTGGAAAAACTGCTGCCATTCAGCTAAGGCTATAAAAACTTGTAAACTCGATTGTTAGCTTAAAGGGGTACTCCGCACCTAGACATCTTATCCCCTATCCAAGGGATAGGGGATAAGATGTCAGATTGCTGGGGTCCCACTGCTGGGGACCCCCAGGATTGCTTATTACTGCACAGAGCGAGTTCTGTACGTAATGACGGGCGATACAGGGGTTGGAGCACCATTACATCATGGCTCTGCCCCTCGTGATGTCACGGCCAGCCCCCTCAATACAAGTCTTCACGCTCCCTGCCATAGACTTGCATTAAGGGGAGGGCTGTGATGTCACGAGGGGCGGGGCTATGACATTACGCTGCTCCGTCCACTGTATCGCTCTGTATCCGTCCCCCGAACTCGCTCTGTATAGTAATGAAAGCGCGGTGCCGCAGCGGCGATCCCGGGGGTCGCCAGCAGCGGGACCTCGGGGATAAGATGTCTAGGGGAGGAGTACCCCTTTAAACTTTAAACATGACTATGGGATTCTACTAGGGAAATCATGTTTTATAATAAATGCCCCTTCCTTGATCCTCCCACTGCCCTATCTTCAGCAGCAGATCAGCACACAAACTGTTCAATACAGTAGACTGTTGGCTTCCCAGCCAGTAGTCTTGTGGGAATGACAGGTATGCTACCTTTCTTTCCTTCAAGGAATGTATAAAATACATTTGCATATTAATACAGAGGAGTTGGGGAGTCAGTGTCGGAGTTGGAAGTACAGAAAACTCCGGAGTCGGAACATTTATCTACCGACTCCACAGCCCTGGCTGGGAGTTGTAGTCTTGCCCCCCCCCCCCCCCCCCCCCCACGTGAATATACGGGGTACATTCACATGGGAGGAAGTTTATAGCAAGTTTCCTGCTTCAAGTTTGAGATGTGGCAAATTTTCTGTGCAGCGGGAAACTCACTGTAAACCCCCGCCCGTGTGAATGTACCCTAAAAACACTACACTAACCCTAAATAAAGAGTAAATCATTACATATACACTACACCCTTACACTGTCGCCCCCCCCCCCCCCCCCCCCAATAAAAAAAAATGTCTTGTACGTCAGTTTTTCCAAAACGGAGCCTCCAGCTGTTGCAAAATAACAACTCCCAGTACTGCCTACTGCCGGACAGCCATTGACTGTCCAGGCATGTTGGGAGTTTTGCAACAGCTGGAGGCACCTTGTTTGGGGAAAACTGACGTATTTTTGGTGGAGTAGGCAAGTGCAATTCGCAGTTATATGTTTACAGGAGACGCACTTTACTCCTGAGTCTCATCCCGCCTATTTTAGTAGGGCTTATTCTAGATTTTACATGTCTAATTATAAGACGAAATGCAGGGGCGTGATGATATTGTTAAATAACACTTTTCTAGGTCCAGGAGGAACGTTTACACGCTGAAGGAAGGTACTTGCTGCTTAGTGGTCTACTGTATGACAAACGGGTGTGCTTACTGAATAAGTATGCTCCCACTGACTCGCCCATTCCCTTTTTCCAGAGTATGTGTGGCATGCTGGACACCCTGACTTACGATATTTTATTGTGGGCGGGTGACTTTAATCTGGTTCTCAAATATGGTAAATTGGACCGGTCCAACCCGACTCCATTCCGTAGGTCTGGGTCCCAACAGCGAACGCTTTCCTCCTTGTTTATTTCCTACTCTCTAGCAGATACTTGGGGCGAATATAATGGTTCAACTAGAGGTTACTCATATTACTCTCCCGCACAAGGACACTACACCCGAATTGACTGGCTTTTAACTAATTCTACTACACTGCCCCAATTACTCTACGTCAGACATGTTGTCACACCCTGGTCGGACCATGACGTGGTACTTGCTGCGTTTAACTTTATGAACCCCCTCCGATCCCCCTTTAGGTGGCGGCTCAATGACGCGCTGCTCACCATTCCTAGAGTGAAACAACAATTGACAGATGACCTTTCGTCCTACTTTGCCACTAATGTTAATGCTGAAACAGAGCCTAAATGGGTTTGTCTGGCACATAAACCATATATTAGGGGCCAAATTATCTCCCTAGCTACGGGCATTAAACGGAACAAAACTCAGACACAGGTGGCACTTGAAGCAAGGTTACATAGTCTCACCTTTGCACATCAACAAGACCCGTCACCGTATCTTTATAGGGAGCTGAGGAACACCAGAGTGCAGTTAGATGCTCTTCTGTCCACTAATGTAGAAAAGGTGTTGCGATGGACGAAAGTGTCTTACTGTAGGTATGCTAACAAACCTAATCGCATGTTGGCCTCTATGCTGAAACACACTACCACATTTAATAGGGTTCACAGTTTACAGATACGCCCTGGAATCCGCACCTCGCACCCCGACAAGATTGCTTCGGCCTTCCACACTTTCTATTCTACTCTTTACACTGAACCTTCTCGCACCACTTCCTCCTCTGACTCGCTTTGCTCTTTTCTATCATCTGTATCCCTCCCGACCCTTTCCTCTGACGCCAGAGAGACGCTTAATGCCCCCATAACTGTAGAGGAGATTGAGTTTGCCATATCACACCTCAAGGCTGGCAAATCCCTGGGCCCTGATGTACTGTCCGCGGCTTACTATAAAAAGTTTGGTCCCCTATTAATACTGCATCTGCAAAAACTATATAACTCTTTAATGTCTTCTTCCCCTCTTCCTTCTGAGTTTCTGGACGCACTTATTACTGTGCTTCCTAGGCCTCATAAGGATCATTTGGATGTGGCTAATTACAGACCGATTTCTCTGCTTAATATTGATTTAAAGCTGCTGACATCCATTCTGGCGGCTCGCTTGAACAGGTACCTGCCAAGCTTGATACACTTAGACCAAGTGGGCTTTGTGCCTGGTCGTCAGGCACCTGATAATATCAGGAAGATTATCTCCCTCATTCACTGGTCACATATCCACTCTGCTCCTATGTTGGTGTTATCATTGGATATAGAAAGGCCTTTGACTGCGTCTCTTGGCGGTACCTGTTCGCGGTCTTGGCCAAATTTGGCATCTCTGGTCCCTTTGTGTGTGTCTTGTCTCATCTTTATTCCTCTCCTAAAACTTTTCTTAAACTCCCCTCTACCATTCTTCAATCTATTTCTATCGACCGGGGCACCCGACAGGGGTTCCCATTGTCACCAGCATTGTTTGCCCTGGTAATGGAGCCTCTGGCTGCTAAGATCAGAGCTCATCTGGATATTCGGGGCGCTGCGGTTGCATCATCTTTGTTTGCGGATGACTTGCTCCTCACACTTACTGACCCTCTGGTGTCCCTGCCGAATCTTTTCTCCCTCCTTGACTCTTTTTCTGCTCATTCTGGTCTTCGTGTGAATGTGTCTAAATCCGAAATACTATACTGTAATGTTCCTGACCCCCTCAAGGACCTTATTGCACACAATTTTAATTTTCAGGACGCTTCTCGGGGCCTGAACTTTTAGGAGTTAAGCTTACCCCGTCTATCTCCTCTTTGTACCAATGTAATTATGTCCCGTTATATGCCTCTATCCGCTCTGACCTGGCAAAATGGAATTTTCCCTATCTCTCCTGGACGGGGTGGATAAACGTAATTAAAATGGTTATTTTGCCCAGGCTATTATACTTATTCCGCTCCCTCCCCATACCCATAGTTAAGCGCGATGTTCAAACATTGCAACGGGATGTTTTTGCCTATATTTGGGCGCATAAACGACCTCGTATTGCGCGTTCTGTGATGCATTATAACAAAAAAGTGGGTGGTCTGTCAGTCCCCAATTTTATTAAGTACTATTATGCAGCTAGACTGGCGCAACTCGCGCTTATTAATCTAACTAAGGGGACTCCCCGTTGGGTTACTTTGGAGGACTCTTTACTCCCCCCGTGCTCCTATAGGGCATTCATATGGTCTTCCTGCCCTCTGACTGACCTTCTCCCTTCATCGGCCTTGGTAGCTTTGTACTCGTTGTCTCTCTGGCGTCAGGTGCGCTTTAAATTTCAGCTACAGTCTCCTGTCTCTCCTCTTCTCCCTTTTCTTTCTAACCCTCTATTTTCCCCTGGTCTGTCTACACATAACTTTTCCTGGTAGGCACAGGGCAAGTTACTCCGTCTTCACGATATCTTGGTTAGACGCCAGCTACCCACACTGGAAAATTTCTGCTTGACACACGCCCCACCTCCCGTTGAGTTTCTGCGTACCAGGCAGATATTTTCCTTTTTTCATACACAAGTAGCCTCTCTTAGCCCCGTGTCCCCTACCTTCTTCGAGTCATGCATGATATACACACCTCACCGACTGGGCTTACTCTCCTTACTATATTCTCACCTGAATGCTCCTCCACCAGATGACAAACTCCGGTTTATGGGTGACTGGGAACAGGACTTGGGCACTACTCTGACGTTACCACTGTGGCGGGACTGTTGTACTACTTTGAGCCGTGGCAGCTGGCAGGTGTCCTTGATGGAAACGGCACTCAAAGTTCTGCATAGAACTTACTTTGTCCCTGCTAAATTACACGCTATTTACCCTTTGGTCTCACCCTTATGCTTCCGAAATTGTGGGCTTCATGGGTCCATGTACCATGTCTGGTGGTCATGTCCTGTGGTTACTGAATTGTGGGTTAGAATTCTAGACCTCCTTACCTCCTTATTCTCATGCCATATTCCTAGGACACCTGCCTTCTGCTTATTGGGCTTGGGCTTTAAACCACTGAGGCTGAAGTTTAGAGCTTTCCGATTGATCCAGTTGATTCTATTAACTACTCGCATACACGTAGCCTCCCAATGGAGAAACCCCCCCCCCCCCCCTGAGCTTTACCGCAGTTGTGCACAGGGTGAACCTTATTATGCTGAATGAGAAGATTTCTGCTATTAGGGAAGACTCAGTAGACCGCTTTGAAGAGGTGTGGGAACCGTGCCTCTCATCCACACATTGCCCCAGTATGTCCCATTGTATTGATATGGCTTATTTTTGTAACAACCCTGGATGGACAGTTCTTGAATTATATTCACCGGTAATAGGTAATCAGACCCATTTGCTTGTTACATTTTTCCATACCTGGTTATCTGTTCTGTACACCATTTGTACACCATGTGTACCATTCTGTACACCATCTTCAAAATGTAAAAACATGTCAACTTTATGAAGCAAACATAAAGTAGACATATTGTACAGTATATGTGAATCTATATATAATTTATTTGGTATGTCTATTTTCCTTACAAGCAGAGAGCTTCAAAGTTATAAAAATGCTAAATTTTCAAATTTTTCATGAATTTTTGGAATTTTTCACCAAGAAATTATGCAAGTATTGTAGAATATGTCACGAAAAAAACATTCGCTGAATCAAATTCATAAGTACAAGCATCCCAGAGTTATTAATGATTAAAGTGACAGTGTTCAGAATTGCAAAAAATGCTCTGGTCCTTAGGGTCAAAATGGTCTCGGTCCCCAAGGGGTTAACAGGGGGGCAGAAACGCGGTGTGGCCCTATCATAATTGTGATGTTACACCTACCAGCAAAAGTTTGGCTGGGATTTGAACGTTGTATAAGACAGCCCTCCCATCCATAGATTAAGATCAAACAACCTATTAAGA
Source organism: Hyla sarda (assembly GCF_029499605.1). Taxonomy (NCBI): domain Eukaryota; kingdom Metazoa; phylum Chordata; class Amphibia; order Anura; family Hylidae; genus Hyla; species Hyla sarda. Next base: position 388,399,405 of record NC_079191.1, read on the forward strand.
TTCTCCGAAACTCAACAGGATTCTACTAGCGTTGGACAGACTTTCACACAAGGGTTCAGCAGAAGAAACTTTATTACCCAGAATGCCATACCTTTCACGGTACTGAATGACCAACCGCCTGATGAAGTTGTTCAGTTTAGCAAAATGTGTTGCAATCTGGGTAATAAAGTTCCTTCTGCTGAAACCTTTTGTGGAAGTTCGTCCAACGCTAGTAGAATCTTGTTGAGTGTTAAACCACGCTTTTGTGTGTGCCTAAAAAAGTATAGAGTAAACTGAAACAAAAATGCTGTGTGAACGTAGCCTTAGGCCTTTCCAGGATGGGCGGCCGCTTCCAGTCACAATGACCACTTCCTTCTTCCTGCCAGCCAGGCTTGACGTGTGTCCCTGGAACAGATCGGCTCAGGTGCGAAATATGGCTGGGCTTCAGATGACATTGACTTTAATGGGTAGAAAATTATGCAGCAGCAAATATGCAGCAAAATACAGCACTTGTTACCCTACCCTACGGCATACCCGTTAGGGACACGATAACGTTTTTATCGGTTGGGGTCTGAGTGTTTAGACCCCGACTGATGACAAGAACAAGCAGGAAGAGAAGCGCACTTCTCCAGGGTTGTTCTTGTGACTGGGCTGAGCACTCAGACCCCGACGAATCAAAACTTTTGATAGGTCTTTCTGAGTCCCATTGGCCCGGCTGTTACATCTGCTGTAGTGAAGTGAATGTCCTTTCACTATTCATTTTTAGGCAACCCTTCAATATCAGTCCCATAGACATGAATATGGAAAGTGACTTCTGGCACACACAGCAGAGACTTTGGAAGTCCAACATACGATCACATGATGTAACAGTCTGGGCTTGGGCTGTTATCTTGATAATAAAGCTGCCATTAGGGGAATTACCAGAACTGCTGTTTAGTTTGTCATGTTTGTTGTCGGGAAAAGAAAAAAAAATTTCTCTGGTGTTGCTTTAGGGCCTGTCCATAGTGCTGACATTCTGCTAAGGAATTCTGTTTGCAACAGACTCCAGTTGTTTTTAATGGGATTCTGCTGCTCTGTGCACACTGCAGAATCACTGTAGAAGAATTCCACCGGCCGAATTGACATCCACCCAATGAATGAACATGTTTATTCTTTTGGTTAAATTCCACTGGACTGCATTGCCGTCTATGTGATAACACACATCTGCACAGTCCTACTGCCGATAATTTCAGCAGCCCTTGCTGTAAGCAGACATTCAGCAGAATTCTGTGCCACACTGATCAAAGCATTATACCAAGGTTTCCCAACCAGGGTGCCTTCAGTTGTTGCAAAACTACAACTCTGAACATGCCCAGACAACCAATGGCCATCAAATAGATTGCCAATACCCTAAAACTGTGCTGCAACATGGTGGGCAAGACCATACAGTGGTTTCACAAGACAAATTCCACTCAAAACAGGCCTTGTATGGTCAACCAAAGAAGTTATGTACACATGCTCAGTTTCATATCCAGAGGTTGTCTTTGGGAAATAGACGTATGACTGCTTCCAGCATTGCTGCAGAGGTTAAAGGAGTGTGTGTGTGTGTGTGTGGGGGGGGGGGGGGGGTGAAGGCCTGTCAGTGCTCACACCATACACCACACACTGCATGGCTGTTGTCCCAGAAGGAATCCTCTTCTAAAGATGAAGGCCAAGAAATCCGGAAAACAGTTTACTGAAGAGAAGCAGACTAAGAACATGGATTACTGGAACCATGTCCTGGGGTCCGATAAAACTAAGATAAACTTCTTTGGTTCAGATGGTGTCAGGCATCTTTGGTGGCAGCCAGGTGAGGAGTATAAAGACAAGTGTGTCTTGCCTACAGTAAAAAATTATGGTCGGAGTGTCATGGTCTGGGGCTGCATGAGTGCTGCTGGCACTGGGAGCTACAGTGTATTGAGGGAACAATAAATTTCAACATGTACTGTTACATACTGAAGGAGAGGATGACCTCCTCCCTTCAGAGACTGGGACACAGGGCAGTATTCCAACATGATAAAAATCCCCAAAACATCTCCACGACCACTGCCTTGCTAAATAAACGACCACGTTTTTGCCTGCGGTCGGGAAACCGCATACGGCCGAAAACGCAGCCGACCGGAGGCTGCGGTTCACTCCGGTCGGCTCATAGACATGCATTAAATACGGTTCCCCTATACCTCTGAGTGCGGGCGCCGCAATTAAGCCCCGCCCCCCTCCTCCCAGCTGTATACGGGAACCGAAAGTACAAAACGTGGTGCGAACCCAGCCTAAGCATGTCTCCAGACCTAAACCCTATTGAGCATCTGTGGGGCATCCTCACACAGAAGGTGGAGGAGCGCAAGATCTCTAACACCCACCAGCTCTGTGATGTCATCATGGAGGAGTAGAAGACGGCTCCAGTGGTAACCTGGGAGGCCCTGATGAACTCCATGTCCAAGAGGCTTAAGGCAGTGCTGGAAATAATGGTGGCCACACAATATATTGACACTTTGGGCCCAATTTGGACAGTTTCACTGAAGGGTATACTAATTTCTGTTGCCAAGGTTTAGACATTTATGGTTGTGTATTGAGTTATTTTGAGGGGACACAATATTATACACTGTTGTACAGGCCGAGCACTCACTACTTTACATTGTAGCAGAGGGTAATTTCTTCAGTCACATGAAAAGATAGAATAACATATTTACCAAGATGTGTGTGGTGGACTCACTTATGTGAGATACTATATACACCACATCTATATAGACATATACTGTATACATGAACACAAACACTTGGACAAATAAAGGAATACTTTTCAAAAGAAGTTTCCATTATTTAGAGTGGGTTTCTTGGTGGTCACAGCTGATTGTGATTTTCCACCATGTCTACACAGTATACTTACTACCTTTGCCTTGAAGCAAGGAAGATTGTATATCAAAGAGTCTCATATTTTACACGCTGCCAGCTTTCTGCATCAGATTCGCCTTCCCTCAGCAACAGATGTGACTTCAAAAGGGATGCTCTTTTATCAGGACTTTGGATGTGTAAAATCTCTTTATTTGTCATGTGCACACCCTTTATATGTTTAAACTGTACCTGTCAATAAAAAAGTATGGTATGTACTGGAGACATGTCAAATGTTTTTATCGGTCAGAGTCTTCAGATCATGACCTATAATGAAAATGAGTGGATCTATGATCTGTTACAGCAGAATTCTAATATTTTTAATGGGAATCTGCTGCACCGTTAACATGGCAGAATTTCTGTGATGGAACAACATCTGCTGCGGAAATCGGCTTGAAACGCATATGGAGAGGATGCATTCCTACCGCTGACTACTGGAAGATGTCAGCCCGTGTTTTCTGGGCAAATATTCTGCAAATTTCTGCCTTGTGAACATACCCTTACATGGTAAGTCTGTCCAGGTAACGTGACACAGAGCTGGGACAGAGGACGCTAAGCACAGACTTCTCCTGCTCATTCTCATGATAGTCTAGGTCTGAACACTGAGACCACAACTGTTAAATACTTTTGGTATATGAAATATCAAATGTACTTTTTAAATGACAGGTACCATTTAAGACACTCCTCCCAAAACAGCAAGTGGATATTACAGTGCATCTACCTGAACTTCTAATAGGAAGTCCAGGGTTGAGCATGTATTTGTAATAACAATCGGATTCCTTGTGGGGTGTATGCTTTGAAATGGGGTCACTACTGGTGGTTTATTCTGTATCGTTGCCATAGGCATAGCATTGGTAAGTGTTATCGGTGCTCCCCTAATACAGGCTGCTAAGGCTGCATGTGTAAATATATAACCGGTCGGATGGCACGGAGGCAGGTAGGGACCCTCTGGTCATCATCACAGTTGATCAGGACCCCATGAGTACACAGTGGTGGTCCTAATCAGCTTTCCCGAACCCACTGGCACCAGGAATTTGGATTTTTAGTTGATCGCAGTTGATTGTGGGATCGGTAAGATCACCTCTGCCTGGCATTAAAGGTTAAAGCAGCCATTTCTCATCGTCCATGAAGCAAGCACAGCTCCTATGCTTGCTTCAAAAAATGGTTAACGCTATATGCCCTAAAAATACATCATGTGATATTAACGTATTCCCGTCCATGACGTAGCTATAAATGATAGGGTGGGAAAGGGTAAAAGTAAAAGCTGGCAACAAACAAGGCCAGATCCAGGCACCGTACAGCCTTCAGAATGCTTCCTGTCCATCCTGAGAGAGCAACTGTTTTTACTAAACTTTGTATATTCCTAAAACCTTGTATGGGCTCATAGGGGAACCCATCAACTTAGTCAGACCACACTGACGTATGTGATGCTACAATATACTACCCTCAGATAGCCTGGACTACTGCACCCATTCTCCTCGTAAATACTCGTGGGTTAACAGTGGCCTTAAAATCCACCAGATTCCTCCAGATCTACCAAATAAAAAAAATCTTATCATCTGCTTTAATTCTTGTAAAACACTCTTTAATTCTTTGTTTCCTTTTTTGTTCCCCTTTCTCCACGGCTGCGTGCAGTGTATAAATAACATATAAGCTGTCGCGCTGACACTTCTGGTGTTCCGCTGGTTACCACTTCTTCCTGGTTCGGTGATGTGCCAATGCCACAAGAACTGCCTGTGTTAGACTTATCAAACACCCTGAGTCTGTGGTAATTCTATTGCATTTAGGCCAGTTTCACACTACGGAATCTCTGGATGGACAAAATCCGTTCGGAGATTCCGTGTGCAGGCAGGGCCGACTAGGAATAAAATCAGTTGGCACTAGGACTGCGCTGACATAGATGGCAATGTCTGCGTAGTGGAGAACTGACAGAACATTGAACAAGTTCAATGTTCTGGCAGAATTTTTCAAGGGGATTTTCCGGGCGAAAAATGTCGGAAATTCCGTAGTGTGAAAATGTCCCTACTGTCTAAGGACCCTATTACATAGTCTAACACAGCAAACTGTTAAGCCTTGTACTTAAAGGGGTACTCCGCCCCTAGACATCTTATCCCCTATCCAAAGGATAGGGGATAAGATGTCAGATCGCCGGGGTCCCGCTGCTGGGGATCGCTGCTGCAGCACCCCGCTATCATTACTGCGCAGAGCGAGATCGCTCTGCACGTAATGACGGGCAATACAGGGGCCGGAGCATCGTTACGTCACGGCTCCGCCCCTCGTGACGTCACGGCCCGCCCCCCGTCAATACAAATCTATGGGAAGGGGGCGTGGCGGTCGTCACGCCCCCTGCTATAGACTTGCATTAAGGGGACGGGACGTGATGTCATGAGGGGCGGAGCCATGACATCACGCTGCTCCGGCCCCTGTATCGCCCGTCATTACGCACAGAGCGAACTCGCTCTGTGCAGTAATGATGGCGGGGTGCTGCAGCGGCGATCCCCGGGGTCCCCAGCAGCGGGACCGCGGCAATCTAACATCTTATCCCCTATCCTTTGGATAGGGGATAAGATGCCAGGGGCAGAGCACCCCTTTAAGTATTGTTGATAATTAATACGATGCAACAGCATTGGTTTATGTCTGTTTACTGGTCAAACAAAATTGAGACTGAACAAGAAACCAAAGAGATTTTTACATAATAGACAAACAAGATAAATAACTGACATTGCTATACGATTACAGAAACTCTCAGCTACAGAGCCATCTAGTGGCACTAGACATACATAACAGACAATACAGTGGTCCCTCAACATACAATGGTAATCCGTTCCAAACAGACCATCGTTTGTTGAAACCATCGTATGTTGAGGGATCTGTGCAATGTAAAGTATAGGACAGTGGTCTACAACCTGCGGACCTCCAGATCTTGTAAAATTACAACACCCAGCATGCCCGGACAGCCGTTGGCTGTCCGGGCATGCTGGGAGTTGTAGTTTTGTAACATCTGGAGGTCCACCGGTTGAAGACCACTGGTAGAGGAAGTTGTACTCACCTGTCCCCGCCGCTTCGGACCGTCACCGCTCGTCACCGCTGCCCTGGATGTCGCCTTCCATCGCTGTCGCCGCGTCCCCGGGGTGTCCCCGACGCTCCGGCAAGGCCTCTGCTTCCCCGACATCCTCGCTCTCCATCGCCGCTCTCCGTCACCGCCATCACGTCGCTACGCACGCCGCTCCTATTGGATGACGGGACGGCGTGCGCAGCGACGTGGTGACAACGATGGAGAGCGCCAATGATGCAGGGGATCTTGAAGAGGACTTGCCGGAGCCCCGAGGACAGGTAAGAGACCATCACCGGAGCTTACACGGCACCGTAAACGGCTATCCGGTGGCAGCTGAAGCAGTCTGCGCTTCCAGATAGCCGTTTATGCAATGGTCCCGACATACAAAAGCATCGTATGTTGATGCTGCTTTCAACATGCGATGGCCTCTGAGAGTCCATCGCATGTTGAAATGATCGTATGTCGGGGCCATCGTAGGTCGGGGGGGGGGTCACTGTGCATAACACAAACCAGTGCCGATTCTGTAGATCGGTGCTTGTTTCCAGAGCCTATTCACAGCTTGAGTGCTGGACGGGGATGGCTGCACAAACCATTGCTAGACCCTTTGTGCGGCCCTTTGCTGCCATCGGCCGCACATCCCCTATTACTTGGAGAGATTTGCGGCCTGCAGACAATGATTTTTGTTCAGGCTAAGACCCGATCAGACAACAAACAACTGTTTGCTCGTTCCTTGCATGATCGCTGGATTAATACAAAAAATATTGGCCTATTCGGACAATAGCGGCCCCATTAGAATTCCAACAACTTTAGTAAATCTGCCTCACAAAAAATATTCTAAGAATCACTTGGATAAGTAAAGGCATCCTAAAGTTATCACCACATAAAATGACACCTCAGATTAAAACGTGGCCCTGAAGGGTTCAATAAGCTTCATGGTCCTTATGGAAATTCACTCAAATTAGTGCAGTTTAAATACATTTTCTGAAATTTAATTAGAAAATGAGTTCGAAAAGCAGAAACTATAAGGTCTTTTTATGAAATTTTGACAAGTTGAGTCCGAAGGTGCTGATTTTATTGAAATTAACTTTTTGGTGAGACAAAAAATGCAAATGATCAAATTGTAACACAATTCAGAGGTCTGGGTCACGTGTCATAGTATGAGGTCACATCTTCTTCCTTGCACATTGGAGACCTCTAGTGGTAACTTATGAGAAAACATTACACTACGTATAATGCTTTAGTACAGTGTTTATCGAAACTTGTTCAGAAGAAAAGTTGACCTGTTGTCCATAGCAACCAATCAGATCGCTTCTTTCATTTTTTTAAATAGGCATATAAAAAATAAAATAAGCAATCTGATTGGATGCTATAGGCAACTAGTCAACTTTTTCTCTGCACACCTTTTGATAAATCTCCCTCAGTGTGTCTCCAGCTGTTGCAAAACTACAACTCCCAGCATGCCCAGACAGCCTTAGGCTGTTAGGGCATGCTGGGAGTTGTAGTTTTGCAACAGCTGGAGGCACACTGTTTGGAAAACACTGCCTTTGTAGTTAGTCCTTACATGAGACTTATAGGACTTTTTTTTTATAGGACTTTTTTTTTTTAATAGGACTGTTCACATCAAACTTTTAACCCCTTAAGGACAAAGCCCATTTTAACCTTAAAGGGGTTATCCTTTTAGTACGTACCTGGCAGACAGTGATGGAGATGCTTAGAAAGGATCTGTGCTGTCTTGGGGTGAAATGGCTAAATCATTCGATTACCATAACACTGTGGCTAGCTTTTTGTGAACTGGTATTTCCTGTTTGACTTTTCTTTTTTTAACTAAAAATCCCACAATTCTATTTTCCTCCTTCCCACACATCAGCCACCCCACCCATTGAAACATAAATGAGCTGAAGACCTGTGGTTTTCAATCAGGGTGCCTCCAGCTGTTGCATTAGTTGCAGATTGATCCCTCCACCCATTGAAGCAGACAGGCTCCCTGTCATCAGCTGACTAGTGATGTCAGGTCTCGGCCGCATTGCAAGCTGGGAAAAATCCGTGACAACAGTCATTTTGTATGCTGGTAAAAATAAATAGTGAGGTGAAAATCACAGAATTATGAGAAAACCGTCACACACAGGTACAGACACTATATTATGAACTACACTAACTTTACAGATCCCTTGTAGCATAGTCAAATAAAAAAATTAATCCTGGAATACCCCTTTGAAGACCAGGCCAATTTTATTTTTGTGTTTTAGTTTTGTCCTCCTCGCCTTCTAAAATCCATAACTCTTTTATATTTCCATCTACAGACCCATATAAGGGCTTGTTTTTTGCAAGACCAATTGTACTTTGTAATGAAACCTCTCATTTTACCACAAAATTTACTGCAAACCCCCAAATTTTTTTTTTTATGGAGGAAATTTTTATGAAAAACACAATTTTGCACATTTTGGAGTTTTTTTTCACACTGTACACTTTACGGTACAAAATGACACATGTTCTTTATTCTGTGGGTCAATATGATTAAAATTATACCCATTTCTAGATACTTTTATATTTTTGTACTACTTAAAAAAAATCTAAAACTTTTTGTACAAAATCAGTAATCTAAAATCGCCCTATTTTGACCACCTAAAACTTTTTCATTTTTCCGTATATAGGGCGGTATGAGGGCTAATTTTTTGCGCCATCATCTGTACTTTTTATCGATACCACATTTGCTTATATAAAACTTTTAGATCATTTTTTATAAAAAATTTTGGAATAAAATGTGACTTTTTATTATTTTTTTACAATGACAACATTCACCGTACGTGATCATTAACATTATATTTTGATAGTTGGGACATTTACGCACATGGTGATACCAAATATGTTTATAAAAAAATTACACATTTTGGGGGTAAAATGGGATGAACGGACAATTTCCATTTTTATTGGGGGGAGGGGATTTTAAATTTTTTTAAACTTTTTATTTTAACATTTTTCAAATTTTTTTTTTTTTTACACTTTTTATGTCCCCATAGGGGACTATCTATAGCAATCATTTGATTGCTAATACTGTTCAGTGCTATGCATAGGACACTGATCAGTGTTATCAGTGATCTGCTCTCGTCTGCTTGATCTCAGACCAGAGCAGGAGATGCCGGGAGACGGACGGAGGCAGGTGAGGGGACCTCTGTCCACCATTACAAATGATCGGATTGCCGTGGCAGCGATGCGGGCGATCCGATCATCTATTTTAACATGCGCATTGCCGCAGATGCCGGTGATCAGTACAGATCATGGCATCTGTGGCAATGCGCATGTTAAAATAGATGATCGGATCCCCACAGCGCTGCCCCGGCGATCCGATGGATGTCGGCCATTACCGGTGGGTCCCCGGCTGCTATCAGCGAACCTGCCGTGTATGACGCGAGCACCGCTCCGATGCTCGCGGTCATACACAGGATGTAAATGTACGTCCTGGTGTGTGAAGTACCACCAAACCAGGACGTACATTTACGTCCGTGGTCATTAAGGGGTTAATTCCTGTATAGCTAATACATACTACGTATAAATATGATGTTACAAACATATGCATACACCTTTATGCATACACCTATTTTTTTTATATGTATATTAAATGTATTTCTAGATGTTTCTATATTTTTTACATGAATACGTAGTTTTTTTTCCTGTTGTTCCTGTACCTGTAAATAAATTTGTGAAACTAAATTCAAATCCTCTTACTGTACACATCTAAAAAGAAAAAAAAAACTAATGTAAAAAAAACTATAGAAACCCAAGGCTTTACATTTTCCGGTATATGTTTATGAAGGACAGAAAAGTGTGGCATGCTACACTATCCGCCAAAAAAGTTATATAGATGTAAACATGGCAAAATGTAGCCAAAAGTATGTACTTTTGTACTATATTTCTTCAGGTAGAGTCTATGGGTGGGGGGGGGGGGGGGATAATTGAAAGCTGTCTAAGAGAAAAACTGTCTGATTTGCCTATAGCAACCAATCATAGCCAAGCCTTCATTTTACCAGAGCTCGATAAAAAATTAAAGCCAAGCAATGATTGGTTGCTATGGCCAAATCAGACAGTTTTTGTCTTAGACAATTATTTTTTATCCCCACCCCCCACCCCCGTATATCAGTTGTGGGAGATTAGCTCAGTAGAACCAAATAGCGGCAAAATTGAAGTCAAAAACAGGGACACGGAAGTAACGTTCAAATGGGGCTTCTCCTGTTCTTATTGTTCAGTAAGAAAAGAAACACAGCCTTTACACTCAGGCATAAACACATAATAAATCATGTTTGTCCAGTGCTAACTCTATAATCTCTTCCCTGGCTTACTACCAGTCATCCAACAAAGTAGACAACAAATTTGTTACTCACACAGGTCACAAACCACTGGATTCAAACTCTCATTGGTGGGGCAGGTTTCTCACAGCCTCACTTGTAGACTGACTGTCACCTAGTTTTAATGTCTAGTTATGAGCTGTCTTCAGCACCTGTGCTGATCTGGGCTAGTGTGAAAACCTGGAGCGGCCAAAGAAGCATATACAAAGCCCCACTCCTAAACCTTCCTTTTAATCTATTAAAATCCAGGCCTGATAGAAGAATTTACCAAAGACCCTAGTAAGTCAATTCTCACCAAGGTCTCACCAAAGTCCCTAGTAAGGTAATTCTCACAAGGTCTCCCCAAAGTCCCTAGTAAGTTGAGTCTCACCAAGGATCTATTTCTGGATCTCTCATATCTCTCCCAGTTTTCCCTGGATGAAAAATGTGCTTCCTAAAACCTGTTATCCACATACGACAGGTACCATGGGGAAATATAGTAATAACTGACAACCATTCCTGTCTCACACAGTTAATATGGTTCAATATGTTTTTCAGGCATTCAAATCTATACAATTGACGGATGGCGAAATCGTGATGTGCCCACGCTGTCTGATACAATTTTTAAAAAATCCTGTACTTACAGCCTTGCAGCCTTTCGTTATCATGGCACCCAGTCTTCAGTAAACTTCACTCTCTGGTACTCTAATCAACACATCACATTGCTGCTCAGCCAATCACTAACTGTGGCCCATGATTCCCTGAGCAGCAATGTGATGTGTTGACCACAATACCAGGAAGTGAAGATCATTGGACAGTGTGTGCTGTGATAACAAGGGCTGTGGAGAGCAAGGCAGGTAAGTACAGGTTTATTTTTTTATTACATCAGACAGCTTGGGCACATTTCTTATATAAAAAAACTTTTCTGGACAACCACTTTAACCTATGCGTTCCAACCAACCCCTGTAGATTGGGGGGTTGCTTGAAAACTTGAAAACTCTTTCATGCAACACTTTAGCAGCCTGAGGGTGAAATATTGTGCATAATAATAATCAGCCTTACACAATTGCAACTACTCTCAATATAGGTGCATTAAAAAAGCGTACATGCATTAAAACGCTCAAAACAGAATACAGTCTATGTGCCATTTATAATACCAGTGTCTCCTCTTGTGGCAGAGGGGCCCTGTTTGCTTTCTCTGTACCTCTTAAGGCTCATTCGCACTACAGAATTTGAACCTGGAATTTCCACAAGGAAATTCTGGGTAGATACCTTTTACAGCAGCCCCCTCAGGTTTGGTGCTTTAAGGTGTACTCCGGGAAGGCAGATTATCCCCTATCCACAGCAACTCACTCTTCAGCAGAGTGGGGTCGTCACTCCTGCTTATTATGGAAGGTGGGGCTGGAATGCTTCGGGAATGAGTAAGTTTCTGGGCCTGGTACAGGAGATCGCCGCGTGTGGTCCCAACAGCCAACTCCCCCCCACCCCCAACAATCAGACACTTATCCCTTATCCTGTGGATAGGAACTGCACTCACTTCATGCCCTGCACTCACCGATAATGGCGGACATCAGTGATCAAACTGATGCCCACCATTAACCATTTAGATGCAGTGATCAATACTAATCATGGCATCTAGAGGCAGTTGCAGGTTTTGAGAGACTCATCGGGCCACCTGCAATGCGATTGTCTACTGTGGGGCCTTAAAAAATAGAAAGTAAATAACATTTTTAAATAAATTAACATATTTGGTATTATCACATGCGGAAATGTGCAAACTATTATAATATAATGATCACTTATGGTAAACGGTGTCAATGTAAAAAGAATACCTGAAATGGTAGATTTTTGGTCACATCCCAGAGAAAATTGAATAAAAAGTGTTCAAAAAGCCACACCTATACAAAAGCACAGATAAAAACTATAGATCTTGGAACAAAAAATGATTCCTCATACAGCCCTGTGTACACAACAATAAGAAATACATAACAATAAGTGTCACGATTCGGCTAGCTGGTTGTGGATCCTCTGTGTCAGCGAGGGATTGGCGTGGACCGTGCCGGTGGACCGGTTCTAAGATGCTACTGGTATTCACCAGAGCCCGCCGCAAAGCGGGATGGTCTTGCTGCGGCGGTAGCAACCAGGTCGTATCCACTAGCAATGGCTCAACCTCGCTGACTGCTGAGAAGGCGTGGGACAAAAGGACTAGGCAGAGGCAAGGTCAGACGTAGCAGAAGGTCGGGGCAGGCGGCAAGGTTCGTAGTCAATATGGATAGCAGAAGATCTGGAAACACAGGCTTTGGACAACACTAAACGCTTTCACTGGCACAAGGCAACAAGATCCGGCAAGGGAGTGCAGGGGAAGTGAGGTAATATAGCCAGGGAGCAGGTGGAAGCTAATTAGGCTAATTGGGCCAGGCACCAATCATTGGTGCACTGGCCCTTTAAATCTTAGAGAGCTGGCGCGCGCGCCCTAAGGAGCGGAGCCGTGCGCGCCAGGACAAGACAGCCGGGGGCCGGGACAGGTAAGTGACTTGGGATGTGATTCGCGAGCGGGCACGTCCCGCTATGCGAATCGCATCCCCGCCGGCAATGTCAGTGCAGCGCTCCTGGTCAGCGGGTCTGACTGGGGCGCTGCAGAGAGAGGAACGCCGCGAGCGCTCCGGGGAGGAGCAGGGACCTGGAGCGCTCGGCATAACAGTACCCCCCCCCCCTTAGGTCTCCCCCTTTTTTTGTCCGGCAACTGCTTCACATGGGACGAGGACACTGGGAGTGATTGTAGGGTTTCCTCAAAGGCAGGCAGTACAGCAGGAGTGGGAATGGGGAGGGAGGGCAGAGGGTGAAGCTTGGCACAGGGATGGGTGTCACCAGGACGGAGGCCATGAGGAGGCACGGCACAGTCCTGATAGGCCTTGGGGAGACCAGGTGTAGGAGGAGGCACTGAGGCTTGCCTGACGGGACTGGGAGGAGAAGTGAGGCATCTCTTGCGGCAAGCAGAACCCCAATTCTTGATCTTCCCGGTGGTCCAGTCAAGGGTGGGAGAATGATGCTGGAGCCATGGAAGACCGAGGAGGACTTCAGAGGTGCAATTGGGAAGGACGAACAATTCAATCTTTTCGTGATGGGGTCCAATGCACATTAAGAGGGGTTTTGTGCGGTAACGCACGGTGCAATCCAATTCAACTCCGTTGACCGAGGAAATGTAGAGCGGCTTGACGAAACAGGTCACCGGGATGCAGAACTTATTCACCAAAGAGTCCAGAATAAAATTTCCAGAGGCACCAGAGTCCAAGCAGGCCACGGCTGAGAGGGAGGAGTTGGCAGAAGGAGGCATCCGTACGGGCACCGTGAGACGTGGAGAAGCAGACTTCGTACCAAGAGACGCCACACCCACGTGAGCTGGGTGCGTGCGTTTCCCAGACGTGGAGGACGAATAGGGCAATCCACCAAGAAATGTTCGGTACTGGCGCAGTACAGACAAAGATTTTCTTCCCTACGGCGAGTCCTCTCTTCCTGGGTCAGGCGAGACCGATCCACTTGCATAGCCTCCTCAGCGGGAGGCACAGGCGTAGATTGCACAGGATACTGTGGTAGAGGTGCCCAGAGATCTAGGTCTTTTTCCTGGCGGAGCTCCTGGTGTCTCTCAGAAAAACGCATGTCAATGCGGGTGGCCAAATGAATAAGTTCTTGCAGGTTGGCAGGAATCTCTCGTGCGGCCAGCACATCCTTGATGTTACTGGATAGGCCTTTTTTAAAGGTCGCGCAGAGAGCCTCGTTATTCCAAGATAATTCGGAAGCGAGAGTACGAAATCGGATGGCGTACTCGCCTACTGAAGAATTGCCCTGGACCAGGTTCAGCAGGGCAGTCTCGGCAGAAGAAGCTCGGGCTGGTTCCTCGAAGACACTACGGACTTCAGCGAAGAAGGACTGGACTGTGGCAGGATCATTGCGGTCCCAGAGCGGTGTGGCCCAAGACAAGGCCTTTCCAGAAAGAAGGCTCACTACGAACGCCACCTTAGACCGTTCTGTAGGAAATTGGTCCGACAACATCTCCATATGCAGGGAACATTGAGACAAAAATCCACGGCAGAGTCTAGAGTCCCCATCAAATTTGTCCGGCAGGGACAAGCGGAGGCTAGGAGCGGCCAGTCGCTGCGGAGGAGGTGCTGGAGCTGGCGGAGGAGATGGTTGCTGCTGTAGCAGTGGCAGAAGTTGCTGTAACGTGGCGGTCAACTGCGACAGCTGCTGTCCTTGTTGGGCAATTTGCTGCGATTGCTGAGCGACCACCGTGGTAAGGTCAGCGAGACTTGGCAGCGGCACCTCAGCGGGATCCATGGCCGGATCTACTGTCACGATTCGGCTAGCTGGTTGTGGATCCTCTGTGTCAGCGAGGGATTGGCGTGGACCGTGCCGGTGGACCGGTTCTAAGATGCTACTGGTATTCACCAGAGCCCGCCGCAAAGCGGGATGATCTTGCTGCGTCGGTAGCAACCAGGTCGTATCCACTGGCAACGGCTCAACCTCGCTGACTGCTGAGAAGGTGTGGGACAAAAGGACTAGGCAGAGGCAAGGTCAGACGTAGCAGAAGGTCGGGGCAGGCGGCAAGGTTCGTAGTCAATATGGATAGCAGAAGATCTGGAAACACAGGCTTTAGACAACACTAAACGCTTTCACTGGCACAAGGCAACAAGATCCGGCAAGGGAGTGCAGGGGAAGTGAGGTAATATAGCCAGGGAGCAGGTGGAAGCTAATTAGGCTAATTGGGCCAGGCACCAATCATTGGTGCACTGGCCCTTTAAATCTTAGAGAGCTGGCGCGCGCGCCCTAAGGAGCGGAGCCGTGCGCGCCAGGACAAGACAGCCGGGGGCCGGGACAGGTAAGTGACTTGGGATGTGATTCGCGAGCGGGCACGTCCCGCTATGCGAATCGCATCCCCGCCGGCAATGTCAGTGCAGCGCTCCCGGTCAGCGGGTCTGACCGGGGCGCTGCAGAGAGAGGAATGCCGCGAGCGCACCGGGGAGGAGCAGCGACCCGGAGCGCTCGGCGTAACAATAAGAAAGTTATAGGAGTTAGAATAGGACACAGTCCATTTTGGCCTTGGCCCAGCTAATTAAAGGACAACTGCAGTGGTAAACATTTATATATGCCCATGCCCGGGCCTCAAAAATAAACAAAATAAACTCATACAGACCTTCCTACGAGCCCCCGTTGATCCGGCACAGGCCTCACGGTCCGGCAGTGCTGACGTCATTCCACTTCCTGGGGACGGGTATGCCACAGAGCCGTCGGCGTATCACCGGCCGTGGCAATGTCCTGGCCTGTGATAGGCTGAGCCCACTGTCATGTAAGGAGCTCTGGCCGGCTTCTTACATGACAGTGGGCTCAGCCTATCACAGGCCGGGGCGGGACATCGCTACGGCCGGTGATAGGCCGACGGCTCTGCGGCATCCCCGTCCCCAGGAAGTGGAATGACATCAGCACTGCCGGACCGTGAGGCCTGTGCCGGAAGGTATGTATGAGTTTATTTTGTTTATTTTTGAGGCCCGGGCACAGGAATATATAAATGTTTACCACTGCAGTTGTCCTTTAAAGTTTTTGTGCCTTTAACCCCTTAAGGACCGAGCCCTTTTTCACCTTAAGGACCAGAGCATTTTTTGCAATTCTGACCACTGTCACTTTAAACATTAATAACTCTGGAATGCTTTTAGTTATCATTCTGATTCTGGGATTGTTTTTTCGTGACATATTCTACTTTAACTTAGTGGTAAAATTTTATGGTAACTTGCATCCTTTCTTGGTGAAAAATCCCCAAATTTGATGAAAAAAAAGAAAATTTTGCATTTTTCTAACTTTGAAGCTCTCTGCTTGTAAGGAAAATGGATATTCAAAATAATTTTTTGGGGGGTTCACATATGTCTACTTTATGTTTGCATCATAAAATTTATGAGTTTTTACTTTTGGAAGACACCAGAGGGCTTCAAAGTTCAGCAGCAATTTTGAAATTTTTCACAAAATTTTCCAACTCGCTATTTTTCATGGACCAGTTCAGGTTTGAAGTGGATTTGAAGGGTCTTCATATTAGAAATACCCCATAAAAGACCCCATTATAAAAACTACACCCCCCAAAGTATTCAAAATGACATTCAGTAAGTGTATTAACCCTTTAGGTGTTTCACAGGAATAGCAGCAAAGTGAAGGAGAAAATTCAAAATCTTCATTTTTTACATTCGCATGTTCTTGTAGACCCAATTTTTGAATTTTTGCAAGGGGTAAAAAGGAGAAAATGTTTACTTGTATTTGTAACCCAATTTCTCTCGAGTAAGCACATACCTCATATGTCTATGTTAATTGTTTAGTGGGCGCAGTAGAGGGCTCAGAAGGGAAGGAGCGACAAATGGTTTTTGGGGGGCATGTCACCTTTAGGAAGCCCCTATGGTGCCAGGACAGCAAAAAAAAAAAACATGGCATACCATTTTGGAAACTAGACCCCTCAGGGAATGTAACAAGGGGTAAAGTGAACCTTAATACCCTACAGGTGTTTCACGACTTTTGCATATGTAAAAAAATATATATTTTTTTTGCCTAAAATGCTTGGTTTCCCAAAAATTTTACATTTTTAAAAAGGGTAATAGCAGAAAATACCCCCCAAAATTTGAAGCCCAATTTCTCCCGATTCAGAAAACACCCCATATGGGGGTGAAAAGTGCTCTGCTGGCGCACTACAGGTCTCAGAAGAGAAGGAGTCACATTTGGCTTTTTGAAAGCAAATTTTGCTCTGGGGGCATGCCGCATTTAGGAAGCCCCTATGGTGCCAGAACAGCAAAAAAAAAAACATGGCATACCATTTTGGAAACTAGACCCCTCGGGGAACGTAACAAGGGGTTATGTGAACCTTAATACCCCACAGGTGTTCCATGACTTTTGTATATGTAAAAAAAAAAATATTTTTTTTACCTAAAATGCTTGTTTTCCCAAAAATTTTACATTTTTAAAAAGGGTAATAGCAGAAAATACCCCCCAAAATTTGAAGCCCAATTTCTCCCGAGTACGGCGATACCCCATATGTGGCCCTAAACTGTTGCCTTGAAATACGACAGGGCTCCAAAGTGAGAGCACCATGCGCATTTGAGGCCTAAATTAGGGACTTGCATAGGGGTGGACATAGGGGTATTCTACGCCAGTGATTCCCAAACAGGGGGCCTCCAGCTGTTGTAAAACTCCCAGCATGCCTAGACAGTCAGTGGCTATCTGGCAATACTGGGAGTAGTTGTTTTGCAACAGCTGGAGGCTCCGTTCTGGAAACAGTGGCGTACCAGACGTTTTTCATTTTTATTGGGGAGGGGAGGGGGGGCTGTGTAGGGGTATGTGTATATGTAGTGTTTTGTACTTTTTATTTTATTTTGTGTTAGTGTAGTGTTTTTAGGGTACAGTCGCACGGGCGGGGTTCACAGTAGTTTCTCGCTGGCAGCTTGAGCTGCAGCAGAAAATTTGCCGCAGCTCAAACTTGCAGCCGGATACTTACTGTAATCCTCCGCCCATGTGAGTGTACCCTGTACGTTCACATTGGGGGGGGGGGGGACATCCAGCTGTTGCAAAACTACAACTCCCAGCATGTACGGTCTATCAGTGCATGCTGGGAGTTGTAGTTTTGCAACCGCTGGAGGCTCCGTTTTGGAAACAGTGACGTACCAGACAGTTTTCATTTTTATTGGGGAGGGGAGGGGGGCTGTGTAGGGGTATGTGTATATGTAGTGTTTTTTACTTTTTATTTTATTTTGTGTTAGTGTAGTGTAGTGTTTTTAGGGTACAGTCACACGGGCGGGGGGTTCACAGTAGTTTCTCGCTGGCAGTTTGAGCAGCGGCAGAAAATTTGCCGCAGCTCAAACTTGCAGCCGGATACTTACTGTAATCCTCCGCCCATGTGAGTGTACCCTGTACGTTCACATTGGGGGGGGGGGGGGGGAAACATCCAGCTGTTGCAAAACTACAACTCCCAGCATGTACGGTCTATCAGTGCATGCTGGGAGTTGTAGTTTTGCAACAGCTGGAGACACACAGGTTGTGAAACACCGAGTTTGGTAACAAACTCAGTGTTTTGCCACCAGTGTGCCTTCAGCTGTTGCAAAAGCTACAACCCCCAGCATGTACGGACAGCGGAAGGGCGTGCTGGGTCTTGTAGTTATGCAACAGCCGGAGGCATACTACATTGGCTGGGGATGCTGGGGATTGTAGTTATGCAACAGCTGGAGACACGCTGGTTTGCTACTTAACTCAGTGTGCCTTCAGCTGTTGCAAAACTACAACTCTCAGCAGTCACCGACAGCCAACGGGCATGTTGGGAGTTGTAGTTATGCAACCACCAGATGCACCACTACAACTCCCAGCATGCACTTTAGCTGATTGTGCAAGCTGGGAGTTGTAGTTATACAACAGCTGAAGGGACCATTAGAAAGAATGTGCTCCAGCTGTTGCAAAACTACAAGTCCCAGCATGCCCATAAGGGCATGCTGGGAGTTGTGGTGGTCTGCCTCCTGCTGTTGCATAACTACAGCTCCCAGCATGCCCTGTCACTCACCTCCTGCTGCTGCTCAGGGAACAGGTCAGTCCCACTGCCGTCGTCGCTCCTGGGGCCCCGATCCCAACAGGGACGCCGGGGATCGGGGTCCCCAGCACCCGGGGTCTTCTGCCCGCACCCGCTCATGTCCTCCGGAAGAGGGGCGGAGCGGGTTGCGGGAGTGACACCCGCAGCAGGCGCCCTGATTGGTCGGCCGGGAATCCGGCCGACGAATCAGGGCGATCGTGAGGTGGCACCAGTGCCACCTCACCCCTGCTGGCTCTGGCTGTTCGGGGCCGTCTCTGACGGCCCCGATCAGCCAGTAATTCCGGGTCATCGGGTCACTGGAAACCCGATTGACCCGTAATCCGCCGCAGATCGCTGGACTGAATTGTCCAGCGATCTGCGGCAATCGCCGACATGGGGGGACATAATGACCCCCCTGGGCGATATGCCGGGATGCCTGCTGAACGATTTCAGCAGGCATCCGGCCCAGGCTCCCCTCCGGCTAGCGGTGGGGGCCGGAAATGCTCAGGGCGTATCCATACGCCCTCGGTCCTTAAGGACTTGGAAACGGGGGCGTATGGATGCGCCCTATGTCCTTAAGGGGTTAAGGAGACATTACTATTATTTTTTTCATCCACAGAGCCATATGAGGGCTTTTTTATTAACTATTTTAAATTGTAATGACACCTTTCATTTTACCATAAAATGTACAGTGCAATGAAAAAATTATTATTTGTGGAGGGAAAAAATAAAACAATTTAGCAACTTTTTACACAGTGCACTTAACAGTAAAACTTAATAGTAAAACTGACATGTTTATTTTATTCTTTGGGTCAAAACAATTAAAACTATACTCTTTACATGCTTGTCTGTTACTGTACTGCTTAAAAAAAAATGAAACTTTTTGTAAGAAAAATAAGTATATTAATTAGGACATCTTCAAAAACAAGGAGCATTGTTGTCAAAAAGATAAAAAGTCCCACAAACGCATTTCCGCTATGATGGTCCTTACTCATGGCATAGGGAACAATAGACTGTGTGTATATGTGTGTGTATATATATATATATATATATATGTTTATATATATATACATATATATATATATTTATAACCAGAAACTCTCAGCTGTTAAATTTTAATTTAAACGTGGGGGGGGGGGGGGGGGGGGTGATTGTGTCTGAATTTTGAAAGTAAAAACTCTGCAGATAAAAATTATTTTCTACCAGTTGCAGCTCTTAGGTGGACAGGTAACTCCACGCCAGATAGGCCCTGTTCCCACTACGGAATTTCTGCAAATAATTTTCACAAGGAACTTTCACGTAGTTTAAATGGCACTTATAGGCACTTATTTCACACTGAATTTTACCACAGAAATAGGTGTCAGAAATCAAAGTCTCATTGACTAATGGGCTTTTCCGCACAGATTCCGCTGAAAGAATGAACATGTTAATTTCCATGCTGAATTTCCTCAGTAGATCCATGCCGTTCAAAATGGTCTGAAATTGTCACTCATGTCCTCAGCAATCTGGGTAACTGCAGCTCAGTTCCCATTCATTTCAAAGGGACTCTGCTGAACAGCTGTTCAATTAGGGGGTCAGGTGTTGGCACCCCCACCGATCAGACATCGATGACTTATCCTGAGTATAGCCAATCAATGGAAAAGCCCTGGAAAACTCCTACAATGCAAACCAGAAAATAAAAATTGCCAAGACATGGCTTGGAATTTGCTGACCAATTTCTCCTCACAGCTGATTTGTCTTTGGCTTTTTCGTCTTCTTTGTACTTGTGTGTCACTTCCCCTCAGGAAACAAAATATGTTTCTGCTAGTTCCTTCCTCAATGGAAGAAATTGTAGTGGTAGGAAGGGTCCCTCATTGTACTGACAGGCCAGAAAGACTCAAACCTTGTGCAATGTATAGAGAACTGCCTGATGGCAACTGCTTTAGTTTTCTATTAAGTGGTAGAATTAGCAATACTCATATTCATATAAAATACAGCAGTTTACAACATTTTAAATCCTCTGTGTGAGTCAATAATCAGTATTTACCATATGTATGTATAATGTAGGCATTATTTCTTAATTTTTTATTTTTAGGACATTATAAGGTTTATAGATATTTTGCTAATTTTCTAAACATATTTTTAGTGACCAGTTTAATTCCAAAGTGGCTTTAAGGGGCCTATGAGTTAAAAAAACAAAACATAAATCACCCTATTTTAAAAACTGTACTCTTCAAAGTCTTCGGAGCAGCAGAAACTTTGTTAGATGAGATGCGCCATCAGAAAATGACTCATAGTTTAAATCAAGTTTTTTATATTAAACATATATATTTTTTCTGATTTTCCATTTTGTTATCTATATTTTTTAATAATCCAAAAATCTTGCAGTTTTTATTTTGGCGTGAGTGTAGAGTGTAGGGGACAATGTGACACTACAAGTGTTTCATATACATTTTTAGCACTCGCATGTGAAAATGAAAATGTAAAATTTTTAAATTCAATGTAATTCTAGCTAAAACTTGTTTCATTTTCACAAGAGGAAAGGGGGGGAAAAAGAAGCAGAAAAATTGTTATTTCTCCATCAATACAAAATATACACTTGTAAACTGTTGTATGAGCACAGCACAGGGGGGAAGGAGAGCCATTGGGCTGTTGGAGCACAGATTTCAGTGAAACAGATTTCAAGCTACCATGAGTCGTGGAAACCCTCCAAAGGTAACCCAATTTAGAATTTTTTTAAAATGTTTTACTACTTTTTCACAATAAAATAACAATGATTTGTTTGGGTGCCACAATGTTTTAAGAGCCATAACTTTTTGATATTCAAAGTGACTGAGCTATGCTGTGAGGGCTTCTTTTTGTGAGACAGGCTATGGTTTTTATTTGTACTATTTTGGAGTACGATGATGTAGCTTATAAAACCTTTTGTTCTATTCATTTGTTTTTATTTATTTTATTTTTTTAAAGGAATGTGACCAAAAAATCAGCAATTCATTTAAGGAAAACTTTCATCAATGTAACTCGCAAAACCCGTTGGTACAGTCTTGTAGCGCGGGTTACACTGATTTAAATGATACTTACCCCCACCAGATCCATTGCACTATTCCGCTGTTATACTTCTTATTCAGTGCAGGCTTGGAACTAAGCTTGAGGCACACAATGACGTCATGGCTGCTTCTGCTTTCTCACTCTGCCAGTCTTCTGAAGATTCTTGTGATCCCTTCAGAGCTGAGAGTGGCGGGAGTTGTATGCAGCCTCAGCCAATCAGGGAGAAGCTGCAAACTGGAGGGGGCGAACTCAGGATTCTGCAGGATGCAAGAATTTTCAGAACTTCTGAACTTCTTTCTTTGACAAAAAGAAGTTGGTTATTAACCTTGACTCAATGGTCCTGAAAATGTTTCTGTTTTCTGGTTTAGAAGGGAAGCTCTAAATATTGAAGGGTCTGCCCTCACTCCGTTGTTCCTAAAGCTGAACAGAACAAAAGGCCAGACACAGAAATGGAAAATGGAGTGGTCACTTATGGGAAGTTTGACATATAGCTGTTCAGTCAGGCTGTGTATCTGATAACTGCTTTGAGCAGGTAATATAAGACACTGCAATTTAAAAAGTTAAAGCATCCAGGTACTCATAACCTAAAACGTGCTGGTGTCATGCGGGGACACCTCTTATGTTACTTCATCTATGTGTGTAACTTAATATCATGTTCTATGTCAAAGAAGAATTCAAAGTGCAGACAAAGGAATACATGTAGCACGTGTAGAAAACAAAAATCTTATAGGTGTATGGCTGAAGAAGATACACCGTCTCAGAGCTCTGGTGTGGATACAACATGGTTAAAGGGATACTCTGGTGGAAAACAATTATAAAAAAATCAGGTGCCAGAAACTTAATTCTGGTGCCAGAAACTTAATTCTGGTGCCAGAAACTTAATTCTGGTGCCAGAAACTTAAACAGATTTGTAAATTACTTCTATTAAAACATCTTAATCCTTCTGGTGCTTTTCGGCTGCTATATGCTTAAAAAAAATTGTGTATTTTGTTTCTTTCTGACCACAGTGTGCTCTGCTAACACCTCTGTCCGTGTCAGGAACTGTCCAGAGCAGGAGATTTTCAAATAGTAATTTACAAATCTGTTTAAAAAAAAAAAGAAAGAAAGAAAAAAAACAAAACAGGGGGTTCCCTTGTGTAGTCATCCAGTTTGTGAAATGCTCGGCCACCAGACCTAGGGTGTCTATAAATAGGCACAACTCCATTGAGGTCATATATAAGTTACAGTCTGCTGCACTCAGACCCAATCTGGCAACACGGGGAAGTGGATAAACAAAAAGACATGCCAATGGAGGGAAAAAAGAAAGGGTCTTAAAGTTACTGCTGTATATCTGCATTAAACATCACTACCACGACGGATACACAGGATAGGTCAACTTTATTAATGTGAAACAATAGGAATATTGTTTCACATTAATAAAGTCGACGTGTCCTGTGCATCCGTTGTGGTAGTGTTGTTTGATATATAGCAGCACCTCTAAGACCATCTCTTTTTCCTTTCTCCTTTGGCCTTCAATAAGTAGGTGAGGAAGTAGGGGATGTTAGTCCACTTCTTCATTGACGTCTTGGCTGTCCAAGATGGAATAGTCTATAAGCAGGCTATGGATCAGACTGCGGAAGTCCCAGACGGACCTGTTGAAGATGAGGCGGTTCCTGGCCAGCAATATAACGTCCTTAAAACAGTTCATAAGGTGCCAGGCCACCTGGATGGCCTCTATGTCGTGAACCCCAGAAAAAAAGACCATAAAGCACCGAATGGTACGATAGTTTGTGAGAAAAGACTTCCAGCTCCCAACATAAGATAAAAATCCAAAACTTTATTCCAAAGAAGATTAAAATCCAAGTGCAGCAAACACAAATAGGGGGAATAAAATAACACGAACGAAACGCACCAATGCATTTCGACTTGTTAACAAGACTAAGACTTGTTAACAAGTCAAAAAGCGTTGGTGCGTTTCGTTCGTGTGATTTTATTCCCCTTATTTGTGTTTGTTGCACTTGGATTTTAATCTTTTTTGGAATAAAATTTGGGATTTTTACTTTATGTTGGGAGCTGGAAGTCTATCCTCATTTCTTGTGATTGATCCACTTGAGGACCCAGCCTCAGCATTTGTTCTCGAGCCTCCATGAGGAAAGGTTGTGCTGGATATCTGGAGTATATGGTGAGCTGATCCTTATTTTTATTATACTTTCTACGATAGGTTGTCCCTGGTTACCGAGTTTCTAAGTTTCAGTTCCAGGGCGTTCAATAGACCCTGCGCAAAGGGGCACTGCCACCTTCCCATACATTTGCAAAATAGTTTGTCCCTGTAATCCGCCCCTCCCTACCCTAAATTTAATAACTTGATAAGTTTTAGATTGCAGGGGGTCTGACCCCTGGGTCTGCCCTCAATCACCTGTACGGGGCTGTTTGGCTATATTCGGCTTTCCCATGGGGGGGTTCAACACGCTTTGTTCCTGAAAAGAGCCAGGGCTTGTCCAGGAGATGGCAGGGGATCCCAGCAGTCAAGCCCCCGGGATCTAAACTTATTAGGAGATATGTTTTTGGGCATGATATATCTCCTTTCAAGTAAAAAAAAAAAAAGAAATAAAGAAACTTGGTTGAGCCCCTTATAGGGCAATAGGATTTGTTACACAATATATCCATCACAATCACCATGGTTATAACAAATGCCAGTGTGAACAGGGCTTTAACAGGAGTCACTTCTTTTTTTTTTTTTTGCTTCCTCCCTAGTTTCATAATGATTTTGTTACCAGCAATTATGTATTCAATGATGATGACTACCCTTCATTACACAGCCAACGTGTGCATGTTCACTATGGCGGTAGAGAAGTGTTACAACATAACCATGAATCACCCAATCTATGTGAATGTAATGCCTGTTTCAGCATGAACAGCTCTGATAAGAAAGGAAAAGCTGTGCCAGGTGTAGATGCAAATGTAACTTCCAAAGTACAGGTATGGAAACTGCTATCCATGAGCCTGATATCCAAAGGTCCTGAAAGGAAAATATTGTTAAATTATTGTTACTTAAGGGTAGGGTCACTTGTGAAATATTTAGCAGCGTATTTTCTGCTGCATATTTTCCTACCCATTGAAGTCAATGGGGGAGATTTATCAAAGGATTTAGACTGGTTTTTCCCATCTAAATTTGTCACACAGAAAGTCGCAGTCTAAATATGTGCGACTTTTGCTTTAGAGGATTTTTAGAACATGATGCATTCTAGTCTATTTTATACAGAACAATGCATTGGTGTTGAATTTATCAAAAACGACTTTTGAGCGACAAGTCGCATCGGCTGAAAGTACGCCAAAATGTCAGACCATGCTGGAGCAGGTTTAAATACAGTCTAAAGCATAGATCCCGAAGTCTGTGCACAGAATTTATCAAGAGCCGTGTGACTTTTGATAAATTAGGCGCGTAATAGACCGGCCTAACCCACCGTAGTTTGGTCTATATTGATGCGGGAAATAGACAACTTTGATAAATCTCCCCCAATGAGTAGGAAAATCTGCAGCAGCAAATACATCACAAGTGACCCTACCCTTAAAGCGCAAATGTCACAACATTTTACCCCCTTATTCTAATACCAGTATGTCAGAGGTGTTTACAATTTTAATTCAGCCATACTTTTGGCTACTTTATAGCCCTTTTGATCCTGCTAAAAATAGCTTTTTTTTAATTAGGAGTCAGAAACAGTCAGATAGGTGTGGTCAGGGGTTCACAATGCCCCAGGGCCATCACACCTATATCCCTTACATTAGCATCGGGATTGCTGTGTTATTGACACCCAGGTCCTCAGCACATTGTGAGACCCGCTGCAGAAATTCCGCTGAGTGAATGGGACGGCAGAATCCTATTAAAGTCAATGTGAACATAGCTTAAGGGTACGTTCACACGCGCAAATTTTTTAGCGGGTTTTCCGCTGCGTATTTGAAAGTGGCCGGGCTCTTCTCGGCTGTGGAAAATCAGCCACAAGCCCCATTGAAGTCAGTAGGGACTGTGGCGGATTTTACGCAGCGTAAATTCCGCCACGGAAAATCTGCTGCCGACAGCCGAGAAGAGCCCGCCCACTTTCAAATACGCAGCGAAAAACCCTCTAAAAAATCTGCGCATGTGATCGTACCCTAAGGCTTGATTTTCACTTGCCAGTTGTTTCGGAATGCTTCCACTGCAGTTTCTGAGCCAGAGCCAGTAGTGAATCCATGAGGAAGGAGACGTATTAGTCCTCTCCATATTTCCCATTCCTTTGGAACACACTTCTGGTTTGACTGAAAAACTGCAGTGGCAGTATTCCAAAAAAACTGACAAGTGGAAACACAGCCTATGGGTCGGGTCAAACACACACAAAAACAACCCCTAGAATGGGTTAGGGTCAATGATAATGAACCAATGACCCTGGAAATACCAGGGCCACTAATACCTTTGTTTAGATTCCCACCCCTAAAACTCAACTTTCATTATGTGAAAAGATTATAATTAAGTGAGTAACAAAGTATAAAAAATATGGGCCTCTGTATGTTCAATCTTAGATAATATTGTCACATCCAGTGTACACACTGTTGAATTATCACATTATAATCAGTGGTCTGCAGTACCACTTCTGCACACAAGGGGCTCTGCAGCTAAAACAGCAGAAATGCCCCAATCAGACACCATTATTGCCTTTCTACTTATCAATCACCTGTTCATTACTCCGTCCTGTTCAATCCAATCACCTTCTTCCTCCATCACTCTAATCTTTTTTTTTTTTTAAATCAACTGGTGCCAAAAATTTGTAAATTACTTTTATTAAAAAATTTGAATCCTTCTAGTACTTATTAGCTTCTGAATACTACAGAGTAAATTATTTTCTTTTTGGAACACAGAGCTCTCATCTGAATCATGACCACAGTGCTCTCTGCTGACATCGCTGTCCATTTTAAGAACTGTCCAGAGTATGAGAAAATCCACATATGCTGCTCTGGATAGTTCCTAAAATGGACAGAGATGTCAGCAGAGAGCACTGTGCTTGTGATGTCAGCAGAGAGCTCTTTGTTCCAGAAAGAAAAGAATTTCCTCTGTAGAAGTCAACAGCTAATAAGTACTGGAAGGATTAAGATTTTTTTTTTTATAGAAGTAATTTACAAATCTGTTTAACTTTCTGGCATCAGTTGATTAAAAAAAAAAAAAAGTTTTCCACCCCTTTAAACCCCATTGCGCATGCCAACTACCTTATTCAATAATATGGCTCGTATATTGCTGAGATTACCGGTGAACTTCACACTAGAATGCTATAACCCTATTTCCCTTGCAGCAGTCCCATTCCTTTTAATGGGATTCTGCTACTCTGTTCGGACAGTTTTTGCACAAATGTACTTCAGTGACCAGCTGGCTAAGGAATGTCTAGGAGCTTTTCACCCTTCTTGGGGTTTCTTGTCATTTGCTCATATTTATGAAGTGACGTGCGCAACATAAAAATTTTGCACTGAAACTGGGCAACTCGGAAAGTCACACACTTGCTCAGCATGTTTCACATTGTGCAAATATCTGCCATAATGATACATTTCCTCCCAAAACTATTAAAGGGGTTATGCAGGAATGGTATTACAACTTGGTTCCATTCACTTTAATGGAACTGAGCTACCAAACACTACCTGAGGGCAGGTGTGGTGCTGTTTTTGGAAGAAATTTGCTCTGTTTTTCTAATAATAGATAACCTCTTTAGGCACCGCCCTCATGACTAAGTTCCACCTCTTAGCCAGCTGAAAATGAAATAGTTCAGCTGAAAATTAACTTGAGTGATTTTTTCGGGATTTCAACTAGAATGCTTGTTACAGGAATATACAGACATACTGAAAACTATGTAAAGAGAGGGATAAAAAAAGAAAAGGGGAGGACAGCGCCTCGTGTAATCCTGTGAGTGCAGTAAATCAAAGGTGAGCATCTGAAATATAGACTCTCACCTGATGGGTCTAGACAATAGGCATATCACCCCTACAAAGGGGGTATTCCTGGGATTGCAGGCCGTGAGAGCTTGACCGGGAGCCGTGGCAGTGGTTCCAGTAATATAAGTATAAAACAAAAGAAAAAACTCCAAGAAGTGGCACCATCTCATATAAAATAGAAGTGACAAGTGTAATTAACACAACCGTACTTTATTTAAAAGACAGTCAGCAGGTACATCCATGAGCAAGATGCGTTTCGTGTATAATCCTACCCTTTTTCAATTGCAAAAGGGTAGGATTATACCCGAAACGCGTCTTGCTCATGGATGTACCTGCTGACTGTCTTTTAAATAATGTACGGTTGTGTTAATTACACTTGTCACTCTTACTTTATATGGGATAGCGCCACTTGGAGTTTTTCTGTTTTTCTTTTAATCCTGAAGACTGACGCACAGTCTGGGCTAGTTTATATTTTGTTTACTTTTAAATCACAGATGTCGTTTTGGGGTAGGTTCACATTGAATTCCTGCCCTGGTGAATCATATCTGTCTGCATCCCGCTGGAAACGGAATGATGACAAATGCTGTTAGCAGGAGCAGCGGACCCCGTTCACTTCTATGGTCGAACCTAGTGACTCCTTGCAGGACGTATATGCTATTTCAAGAGAGCAACAGCCCCTGTTTTTGAGTCCTCTTAAAATAGCGGATATGTCACTAGGTGACTCCTTTTGGCCATAGAAGTAAATGGGGTCCACTGCTCTTGTTTACAATATTTGTCTGCATCCCGTTTTTTGCAGGATGTCAAACAGGGCCAGGAACACATTATGGACTTACCCTTAGGGAACTTTTCCAGATTAGCTTGAGATGAGAAGTATCACTACATGAGAAGTAGCACTATTTCTGCCATACACTGCACAGACAATGGGCATCCTGCACTTCTATGTTTCTAACTTCACCCTTAGGCTGGGTTCACACTACAGAATTTCTGACCACCCAGGCATTCTGCTAGCATTTCCCACTGCTCTATGACATTCTCTACTTGAAATCTATGACATTGTCTGCCTACCTTTTAAGTCTTCTGAAATTAGGACCACTTAATCCCTTTCCTTAGATACTGGAGTTAGGACTGTATCACATAGTCTATACACCGATAAAGATATTAAATAACAAGACCTTCCTCTGAATATACTCCATTAACTACAACCAGGGCTCAAGTCCTGCAGGAATGCATGGGATCTGAGCAGGAACACCATTTCCATTAGCAGGAGTCCTGCAGGACCAGCCCTTGAGTGGAAATCTTGGATGAGTTCCCTCACTTTTTTCCAGGACTTGACCCCTGACCACAACCCTCTGTTGTCTGTTTCTCAGCCACTGCTTGATCTATTCAACAATAAGGGAGCCCAAGATCAATGACTAGAGTTTATTGATAAGTCTTCTATGTGAGACGGTGTCAAAGCCTTACTAAAATCTTGATAAGTGTTGTCTACTGCCTCTCCGCCATCTATTATTTTAGTTACCCAATCAAAAAAAACAATAAGATTAGTTTGATATTATCTCCCTGAAGTAAACCCATGTTGCTTTTCATCTTGCAATCCATGGGTTTTTAGATGTTTCACAATCCTATCCTTTAGTAGAGTTTCCATTACTGCCCCCACTATTGATGTCAGACTTACTGGCATATATTTGCCTGATTCCTCTCTGCTACCTTTCCTATGAATGGGGATAATATTTGCTAATTTCCAGTCTTCAGGGACAACTCCTGCTACCAGTAATTGGTTAAATAAAAATGTTAACGGTTTTGCTAGTACACTGCTAAGCTCTTTTAGTATCTTTGGGTGTATTCCATCAGGCCCCTGTGACTTATTTGTCTTAACTTTAGACAGCTGACTTAGAACCTCTTCCTCTGTAGAGACACATGCATCAAAAGATTCATTAGTCTTCCTCCCTAACTGAGGTCCTTTTCCTTCATTTTCTTCTGTAAAAACTAAACAGAAGTATTTATTGAGGCAGTCAGTTAGTCCTTTATCCTCTTCTACATATCTTCCTTCTTCTGTTTTTTTTGCAAACTGTAAATTTTTATTGATAACATTATATATTACAGAAACAAAAATTTAGAATCAGCATAAACATTCCGCATAAGGTCCCAAGACCCAAAGACAATCAAGTAACATACTAATAATAGAAAACTTATGGCAATAGTAGAGTGACAAATACTCAATTCACCTATACCAGAAACAAGTGAAAGCTAAATCAACAACGTCTGTCCTTAAGGACAGAGCGCATAGGGGGCAGCTGGTAATCATCAAAATAGGAACACACAGGCCCTGGGGCAACATATAAGGGAATCAATCTTCCACACAAAGGACAAACGACAAGACAGGTAAAAGGAAAGAACATAGATAAAAAGGGATAAAAGAAAGGAGGCAGCACATAGGGCATTACAGAGTTACAGAGGTTGTCGATCGGAAAAGCGCTCCCACGGTTCCCAGATAGAAATTAATTAGGGCAAAGTATTATTCAAAGAGGCTGTCAGGAATTCAAGGGAACTAATCTCATAAATACGAGCCATCAGATAAGTCTCAGAAGAAGGAAGAAAACTCTTCCAAAATTTTGTAATGAGAGTTTTAGCAGCCAGGACAATGTGCATAAAGAGCTTAAATGGTTCCTTGGACAAGGCTCTAACGGGAGATTAAGTAGGTAAGGGGATCCAGGGGAACAGAGACACCCAAGACACCAAATGCAAATGCTGAGGTCCACCATGACACGGACGTTCAAAACTCGTGGGTTGGGATACATCCACCGATCGCAACAAGGTGGTCATAAGGAGAAGACTGCCAGCTTATATGGAGCCAGAGCAGGTGCTCCAATCAAGGTCAGCTGACAAGTCCTGACAGGCGTAACCAAAGCAACAAGACCAAACAAAAAGCTCTCAGTGCAAGTTAACTCTTCGGTTCCTTACAGAACGTCCTCCTTAGTAGGAATTTGGCAGAGGAGCATACCCCAGTCAAGGAGAGCAGGGGAGGAAGCCTGTATCCCCGAACATTCCAAGTCAGCGTCTGATAGGGTATCCCAAGACGGCTTATGCATAGCAGGTGTAGTGGGCACAGGAGATGCAAGGGGTGCAGAGTGTCCCCTGTGAGAGCCAGACCAAGGGGCCCCTGTATTCAACTTGGCTGAGAACATTGCTCTCTGAGGCTTGGGAGCTGCAGGCAGGCAGTTGCAGGCAGCAGGGCTCACAGCAGCTGGGGGGATGAGAGGACCAGGAGGTGCGGTCCAGTCCCCAGAGAATGCAGGTGGTAGCAGGCAAAGTGCAATGGCCCAGTGGAAGAGGGTCCAGGAGTGGAAGGACCATCAGGTAGCACACAGGGCCTGAGGGAGGGGGAAGGGAAGCCTTTCACTATGGAGGCCCAAGATGGCTGTGCACTGTTCAGGGGTGAGAAAGGGGCCTGGTGTTCAGTGGTATCAGAGGGAAGCAAGGCCACATAGGGAGAGTCCACAGCCCCAGGTACCTGAGCAGGAGGGCCCCTCACCAGAATACAGGCCGGAGCTGCCGAGGAGTCCAGGGGCCGGAGCATAGCGTCCACCTCAGGGGCTTGCTGAGGAGTCACAGCTGTGAGGCAGCAGCGCAGGTCGGGGCTATCGAGAGAAGTGCAGGAAGAGGGCTCGTTTGAGACTGCAGAACCTTCCTCGGGACTTCCGATGACAGCAGCGGAACAGCCGCTGGCGGGTCAGCTGACCGGAGCGCCGCAGTGCTCAGAGACCTGTAACGGAGGTCTAGGACTGGGCCTGTAATGGCAGCCGCGTAGACCAGGATGGAGGCCAAGGAGCAGCCATCTTTGGCGTCACTTCCTCTGTTTTTAACTTAGCTATTCCTTCTTTTAATTTCCTTTTTTCATTTATATATATATATATATATATATATATATATATCTGAAGAATGTCTTATCTCCTATCTTCACTGACTGATCTAGTTTATCTTCTGCCTGTGCTTTAGAAGCTCTTATAACTTGCTTGGCCTCTTACTGCCTAATCTTATAGATTTCCCTATCTTCATTGCTTTGTTTTATTTTTTATTTTTTTATAATTACTGAATGCTAGCTTTTTTTTTTTAATGATTTTGGCCACCTCTGCAGAGTACCACAGTGGTCCTTTTTTTGCTTTTACTGACAATGTAGTCCCATTTCTCCGGGACTCCATTGGAACTGTTCCAGTCTGATAGAGACTCATTTTCTACCAATCTCATTTTAGAAAAGTCGCTTTTTCGAAAATCTAAAACTTTTGTTTTTGTGCTGTGGGACTCATTCACTGTTCTTATATAAATTACACTGACTGGTGATCACTAGATCCCAAGCTTTCACCGACAATTATACAGTTATGTCAGATACCGAATCCCCATTTGTGAATACTAAATCCAAAATAGCCTCCTTCCGGGATGGCTCCTCAACTACTTGTTGTAGAGATAATCCCAGTAGTGAATTTAGAATATCTGTACTCCTGGCAGAACTAGCTTTTTTGGTTTTCC
Organism: Hyla sarda; assembly: GCF_029499605.1. Classification (NCBI taxonomy): domain Eukaryota; kingdom Metazoa; phylum Chordata; class Amphibia; order Anura; family Hylidae; genus Hyla; species Hyla sarda. The sequence continues at coordinate 388,431,722 of NC_079191.1, forward strand.
AGTTCACATCAGGAATATTAAAGTCTCTCATAATCATAACCTTCTGTTTCTTAGCACAAATTTTAATAAATTTCCCCTCAGGCTAAGTTTCCACTTGTTTTTTTTGTGGGCCAAAAAAAAATGCGTTTTTTTCTGGCTTTTTTTGCCTTTGAACTTTTTGGTCCCTTTGACGTTTTTCAAAATTTGTTGGGTACCAAAGAAAAAAAAAAAAAAAGGATGCAGTAGTGATGGAAATAACTGTATTTAGGAAAATTTTTTTTTTTATAATGAAATTTTAATTAATCCCCACTCTCAGAGGGAAATATGAATGAGTGAGTGGCCGGCTGAAGTACAGAGCAGAGATGCGAGGGCAGGAGAATGCCACTGCGCATCTCAGGGATCGCAGCGGGTGTCAGGAGCTTGGAGCTGTAGTACCTGCAGTTAAGGACAGATCACAGCAGATGTCACTCCTGACACCCGCTGTGATCCTCCTGTATAATGCATAGATGCGGCCTGACGCTCTTCTATGGTCCCCTGCACTGACATATATATACACCTATTTATATTTCCCACAGAGAGCTGTGATTGGCTGGAAACATCTGGCCAATCACAGCTCTCTGTGGGAAATACGAATAGGTGTATATATATGTCAGTGCAGGAGACCATAGAAGAACGGCCGGCCGCATGTATACATTATACAGGAGTATCGCAATGGGTGTCAGAAGTGACACGGGCGATCTGTCAATTAGTACAGGTACTACTACAAGTACCAGGTAAGACACAGCAGTCGGCACTGCTGCTATAGATACATTTAGGTGATCTCTTTCTTCCCACACACAGTGAACGGCTTTCTTTACTGACGCGCACCTGCGAGTCTCCGTACTGTGCTCAACCCCATACAGACAAAATCCATAGGCATAAGAAAGCACGGCAAAGGAAAAGAGGGGGGCACTTACGAGTCGGAGTCTCTTGGAGGGTGCAGACTGTGTCTTTATTCGGTGCAATAAAATTCCATAATGCAGGACGCCAATGTCCGCAGCGTGGTGGTTGTGAACAGCTGCTTTCGCGCCGTAGACTGGCCAGTCTACGGCGCGAAAGCAGCTGTTCACAACCACCACGCTGCGGACCCTGGCATCCTGCCTTATGGAATTTTATAATAAAGGCACAGTCTGCACCCTCCAAGAGACTCCGACAGGTACTACTACTCCCATCATGTAACAGCTGGGAGTAGTAGTACTACCTAAAAAAAAGTGAAAAACACACAAACTCTACATCTTTATTACTGTTGGCTACATTTTTAGAGCCCTGCCCTCCCACATAAATTGATCCCTGTTTAAAAATAAAAATTTCATTATAAAAAAGATAAATTTTGTTAAATACAATTTTTTCCATCACTACTGTATCTTTTTTTTTATGGTACCCTACAAAATTTTATTTAAAAATGTATCTCCATCACTTTTTTGGATCGTTAAGTCCAAAAAAGATTAAAAACAGCCTCCAAAAACGCCAATGTTAAAACCCACATGTCATTTTTCTATGCGAGACATCTATGGGAGAAAAACGCCACGATTTCAGGGGAAAAAAACGCCATAGGCTCAACATGCTGCGGCTTTGCAAAAACTGAAAATTGCAAAGTGGAAAAAGAATTTTGCGATTTCTTATTGATTTACCAGTTAAAGGGGTACTCTGCCCCTAAACATTTAGGATAAGATGTCAGATCGCGGGGGTCCCGCTGCTGGGGACCCCGGGATCTCGGCTGCAGCACCCACCTGTACGGCTTCCGGCAACGCTGGAGGCTTCGGATCCCGACCACAATGGCGGAAGAGCGTGACGTCATGACTCCGCCCCGTGTGATGCCCCGCCCCCTCAATGCAAGTTTTGACGGGGCGTGACGGACCTCCCATAGACTTGCATTGAGGTGGCAGGGCATGACATCACACGGGGCGGAGTCGTGACGTCACGCTCTTCCGAAGCCTCCAGCGTTGCCAGAAGCCGTACAGGTTGGTGCTGCAGCCGAGATCCCGGGGGTCCCCAGCAGCGGGACCCCCGTAATCTGACATCTTATCCCCTATCCTTTGGATAGGGGATAAGATGTCTAGGGGTGGAGTACCCTTTTAACATCTGTCCGCAGGTTTTTTTCAATGAAAAAACGCCATGGGGGCCGTTTTGGCATTTTTTGGGGAAAAACACACACAAAAAAACAAGTGAAAACTTAGCCTTAATGTTTTGCAACAAGTCCGACTGATCAGGCGCCAGGAATTTTCAGTACTCTAGCATAGCAACTTTGTCCAGGATACACATTGGCCTTCATTTACTAAGAAAATCGGGTTGTAAGTCTATGTTGCTTTCTTACCCGACTGCTTTTTTCCCCTGGTATTTATTATTATGTCGCATCTTGTTTGTCGCACTTGGGTTTTGTAGGTTTTGGTTTCCAACTCCTCTGAGCTGTCGGGAAAAAATCCACAACAATTCAACAAATTCGGGTTGGAAACCTTAATAAATATGTGGGAAAGCTCAGAAATGTCGGGTAACGCCCCTTTTTCGGGTTTGGGAGAATCCACATCGGGTCTGTCGGGAAAAAATGTCGCATAGTGTCGCAGACTGGCGCACGATGTCTGCGACATGGCGCAGACAAAGATGCGACAAAAAAAAACGACAAAAGAGGTCGGGTTTAGAATAGTAAATGAGGGCCATTGACTTGTTGAATATCTCTTTGTTAAAGGATGCAACACAAGATCAAAGCTTTATCTCCTAAATATCACTTCCCAATGTTATAATTTATGGAGCAATCCCAGATTTATAGAGTATTCATTATGGATAATACATGGAGGGCATGGCAGAAGATAAGAAAAAAATGTCTTTATCCTTATTATTCATTATATCCAATGGCATAGCTGTAGAGGTGGCAGCAGTCGCAGTTGTGACCAGGGGGGACAACAATGGAGAAGTGAGTAACCACTGGACCCCAGGAATGCAACATTAACCTTTATACAGCACTAGACAACAAGGAATGTTTACATTAATATCTTCACTTCCCTGAACCACTAGAGATACTGACATTATCCCCTTCACTGCCCCGAGACCACCAGATTCTAACATTAACTAGACCACCTGGTATACTAACATTAACACATATTAAAGAGAAAATAAGACTGTGGCACCCGACTGCTGATAACTTAGGTTACGTTATTGTAAAGGATTTACATACAGTAGGAGGCCATTGTGTGCACTGATGTACTTCTTTCAGCTTCCTCCACTCCCTATACCGCCAGGAATATTGACATTGCTCATTTCACTGCCCTAGATCATCAGGAATGCTAACAATAGTGCCACATTCACACTATGGAATATCTGCTCAGGGAAATTCTTGGGGAATATTTTCTGCTGATATCAGCCAGCACTGTGTGTAGACCTGTGCTGTCCACATTGATGGCAATGCAGTTTGTGTGGAATTCTGCTGAAAGAATGAAAATGTTCATTCTTTTATTATTCAAACCTATGGACATCAATGTTAAAATCATGCAGCGGAATTCTGCTTTTAAATGCCGTCGTTTGAGCGGGGGCAAACACTTTTACTATCATAGACCACCAAACATACAGACATACAAGGAGTACTCTTACAAAATGTTCCGAATGCTTAGAGCCGGTGCCGGGAGCTTGTGACCTCATAGACCCGCCCCTCATGATGTCACGCCCTGCCCCCTCAATGCAAGTGTGGTGTCTCGGTACCGCATCCTATCTGGTACCTGTGTGTATAGGTCCCCATAGCCAGAGTCCCTAGGACGTGCGGGTCCTTATTGTCTACTCCGCCCCTAGTCACCTCTCATCTAGGTATTAGTTATCTAATAATCACTCAGGATTTATATATAAAGGATTGTATAAATGTATATAAATAGTTAATTACCTGTACAGGCCGTTCGGGTCACGTGATCAGGTAAACTCTATGGTTTTTGCTTGAGGACCTTTGGAGGTCCCTGTGACGTATTCTACCCATCACCCCTTGTAACGGTGAGTGACAGTTGATTGGACCAGTAAAAACGGCCCTGCCCCTGCCCATATAAGGGAGTGGCGGCCATTGCTCACTCTCTTTCCTCGTGGGCTGTTAATGGAGAAGGATCTGCACTGCTGTCATCAGTGAGTTTAGGCCTGAGCCTTGCGGTGACGGCTGATATCTTCTAAATTGTGAGTGTGTCAATCCCTAAACACTCCGCAAGATCACCGGACCTTATCTATCCCCTAAATCCGGACGGATCTTCGCAATTTTCCCTAATTCAGAGACTTTTATGAGAAGTCAAGGTCCGCAACAACTGTCTGTCATTGCACTAGATAGAGACTGTATTCCAGAGACTGTTACTGTTCATTGGATGTACCGCAAGCATTTAAGTAAAGTTATTCAAGTTCAAGTGGACCTTCAGTCATTTTATGCATGCACCTATCATTACTGGGAAGGACGGCGATAGGCCGGAGTATTACCTCAGCATACTAGCCCTCAGCCTGGCGTCACAAACTATAGGGTTAACATTAACCCCTCATCTACCGAAACAACACCCCAACTACCATACACCCCCCAAGGGCTACCACTCAAGTCTATGGGAGGGCCCACTCAAGTCTATGGGAGGGCCCCCTCCCATAGACTTGCATTGAGGGGGCGGGACGTGATGTCATGAGGGGGCGGGGCTATGATGTCATGAGCTCCTGTTACTGGCTCTAAGCATTCGGAACATTTTTTTCCAAACGTTGAGCAGCGGAGTACCCCTTTAACCACTTCACTTCTTGGGACCACCAGAGATACAGTCATTAACTAGATCACAGCCCTACACCACCAGGGATGCACACATTACCTTTACTGTGGTAGACCTACATACTGTTACATACTACCTGCCAGGGTGCGATATGGTCCTGTGTATCTTTCTTATAAAAGTGAACAGTTCCTACATGCCCCACTTTACTAGCTACAAAGGCTTAGAGGAAACATTGCCAGCAATGCAGCTCAAAGTAATGGCGGGCTGTGACAAGTGACCATGAAGAGAAATTGCCCATTGGGTGTAGGCAGTCAGACTTAACTTCTCCTTGGAGCCCATTTAGCTACATCTCTGGTTACAACTAACACTACTAAGGAACCCTATAGAGATTTCCATTATTGTAGAAGTGGATTTTTAAAAACTGGTTGTTTGATAGATATGACATCTCAAAATTCACTCTTTTGCTCAGACTTAAAGTTACATTTCCAAGCATACCTCTCTTTTCCTACCCTGTGTTTAGTCATATAGCAATATATTTAGGACACTTTAACATCTTTTACCTATGGGTAGATGTGAATATAAGCCCTTCTTACTCAATCCTATAAGCCCTTCTTACTCAATCCTATAAGCACTTCTTACTCAATTCTGTTTAAAAGACACATCAAGATTCTATCACTTTCTACACTTTGTCTAGATGGATGGGTGACATTCCAAACATATTATCTCTGCTGTTAAATCCATTGGAATGTAGCTATGCATATCTTCCTTTAGCCGGTATACAGAAATTAGTCTTCAGCTATATCCCCAAGCATATATTACGCATGTAAGATGTCACAGGATGGGGATATTCCCAACAGACAACTGTTTCTGCTGTCATTCAGTGAGCACCAACCTGGACTATTCTCCATGATGACAATGTCTGTCAATACAAGTATTTTGGTGTAAGGTTAATGACATGTCTGCTAAGCACTTAACTTATGTCCTTTTTTTTGTGGCTGATCTTGCCCTAAGCACTTTAATATGGAGATTTTGTATAGGATTTTTGCAGGACCCCGTCTCAGGCCAAGCCGGCTGTCACTCCTGTTCAACTCGAGCGCGCCCTCAATGGTGGGGGTTTGAAGCACTCAGGGGAGAAGATGTGTCTGGGTAAGTTGAACCAGCAGAGACAGGCCTTCTATTCAGCAGATTGGGGGGTCCCAGCGGTCGGGCCCCTCAAAATTAGACACTTATTTTCTATCCTGTGGATAGGGGATAAGTTTTCCTAAACCTGGAGTACCCCTTTATTGTTTTAACCAATGTACACCTATAGTACTATACTGCTGGGTTCAGCAAACACATATCTAATGTGTATGGCAACCTTAATAATGATTGTGGCACTTACTGCATATACACAAAGGATTGTAAATGCTGATGGATTTATAACAACAGCCCAAAACCTAAGGTTTCATTTTTACAGGCCAAACAGGTCCCAATAAGGAGCTCTGATCTTGTGTCCTTTACACTGCTCAATTACCATGCAAGCAGTGATGTGCGACCAATAAACATTATTTTTAGGCCGGCATAAAAAATTTGGTCAGTCGAAAAACTATTTTTTTTTTTTTTATTTGTTGGCTGATCGCTGCCCCAATTACAAGGGCCTATTATTGGGAATAAGCATTAGTTTCATTTGGCTGACAATTGCCCCATGTAAAGGGGCCTTACAAAAGGCCTCTGGGGTTATCCTGTCAGAATGCCTGTGAATAAGCACTGGCATATTCATGGCATATCCTGCACATATTTCCCAGATACCCCTTGAACTACTTTGTTATATCCATATTATTTATATGTCTTATGATTGTCAAATATGGATATGATAGGTTTTACAATGTCATACACACCTTATTTTGTCAAAAGTTAGTGCTTCTTGTATTTTAAAGCCTTTTTGCATGCTTCTCTAATGTTTTTTCCTTCCTAGGATTTATTTATTTTTTATTAGTTTTATTTCATTTGATAATTAATAGTATCAATATAAACTGATTAGAAGTAATGTGCTTTATTATTTTAGAATGTACCTGTCTATTTCCTCTTTTACAGATAAATTGATTCAGCTTGACAGCTTGACATGTTTTCCCTAACATAAGGCAATGCTCAGTAAAATACCTACCTTAAAATATGACCATTATGCAGGCTTCATGGTGCTCTGTAGTGCCGATCTCACTGTATTTCCTGTAGAGTCAGCTTCAAAATAAATCAGAACATATTTATTTGTTTCACTCTCCCACTCTGATCATGGCTTTTCTCTCACCTAAGAAGTTATATAGGATAAATGGGGGTGATTTATGAAACGACATGCAGAGGATCAGTGGTGCAGTTACCCATAGCAACCAATCAGATTGCTTCTTTAATTTCTCAGAGGCCTTTCTTTTTTTTTTTAATGAAAGAAGCAATCTGATGGGTGGTCATGGGCAACTGCAAGCTTCTTCATCAACACAGGTTTTGAAAAATCTACCAAAATGTTATAAGTCATTTCCTGTTCCTGTGCTGATTTATTACATGTAACTTCCTGTTCCTGTGTTATGTTGTGATATTTTACAGGTAATTTACTTTTCCTGTGTTATGTTGTGCTATGTTATAGGTAACTACCTGTTCCTGTGTTATGTTGTGCTATGTTACAGGTAACTTTCTGTTCCTGTGTTATGTTGTGCTATGTTATAGGTAACTTCCTGTTCCTGTGTTATGTTGTGCTATGTTATAGGTAACTTCCTGTTCCTGTGTTATGTTGTGCTATGTTATAGGTAACTTCCTGTTCCTGTGTTATGTTGTGCTATGTTATAGGTAACTTCCTGTTCCTGTGTTATGTTGTGCTATGTTATAGGTAACTTCCTGTTCCTGTGTTATGTTGCGCTATGTTATAGGTAACTTCCTGTTCCTGTGTTATGTTGTGCTATGTTACATATAACTTGCTGTTCCTGTGTTATGTTGTGCTATATTATAGGTAACTTCCTGTTCCTGTGTTATGTTGCGCTATGTTATAGGTAACTTCTTGTTCCTGTGTTATGTTGTGCTATGTTATAGGTAACTTCCTGTTCCTGTGTTATGTTGTGCTATATTATAGGTAACTTCCCGTTCCTGTGTTATGTTGCGCTATGTTATAGGTAACTTCCTGTTCCTGTGTTATGTTGTGCTATGTTATAGGTAACTTCCTGTTCCTGTGTTATGTTGTGCTATGTTATAGGTAACTTCCCGTTCCTGTGTTATGTTGTGCTATGTTATAGGTAACTTCCCGTTCCTGTGTTATGTTGTGCTATGTTATAGGTAACTTCCTGTTCCTGTGTTATGTTGTGCTATGTTATAGGTAACTTCCTGTTCCTGTGTTATGTTGTGCTATGTTATAGGTAACTTCCTGTTCCTGTGTTATGTTGTGCTATGTTATAGGTAACTTCCTGTTCCTGTGTTATGTTGTGCTATGTTACAGGTAACTTCCTGTTCCTGTGTTATGTTGTGCTATCTTATAGGTAACTTCCTTTTCCTGTATTATGTTGTGATATTTTACAGGTAATTTACTGTTCCTGTGTTATGTTTTGCTATGCTATAGGTAACTTCCTGTTCCTGTGTTATGTTGTGCTATATTATAGGTAACTTCTTGTTCCTGTGTTATGTTGTGCTATCTTATAGGTAACTTCCTATTCCTGTGTTATGTTGTGCTATGTTATAGGTAACTTCCTGTTCCTGTGTTATGTTGTGCTATGTTATAGGTAACTTCCTGTTCCTGTGTTATGTTGTGCTATATTATAGGTAACTTCTTGTTCCTGTGTTATGTTGTGCTATCTTATAGGTAACTTCCTGTTCCTGTGTTATGTTGTGCTATATTATAGGTAACTTCTTGTTCCTGTGTTATGTTGTGCTATCTTATAGGTAACTTCCTGTTCCTGTGTTATGTTGTGCTATGTTATAGGTAACTTCCTGTTCCTGTGTTATGTTGTGCTATATTATAGGTAACTTCTTGTTCCTGTGTTATGTTGTGCTATCTTATAGGTAACTTCCTGTTCCTGTGTTATGTTGTGCTATGTTATAGGTAACTTCCTGTTCCTGTGTTATGTTGTGCTATGTTATAGGTAACTTCCTGTTCCTGTGTTATGTTGTGCTATATTATAGGTAACTTCTTGTTCCTGTGTTATGTTGTGCTATCTTATAGGTAACTTCCTGTTCCTGTGTTATGTTGTGCTATATTATAGGTAACTTCTTGTTCCTGTGTTTTGTTGTGCTATCTTATAGGTAACTTCCTTTTCCTGTGTTATGTTGTGCTATATTATAGGTAACTTCTTGTTCCTGTGTTATGTTGTGCTATCTTATAGGTAACTTCCTGTTCCTGTGTTATGTTGTGCTATGTTATAGGTAACTTCCTGTTCCTGTGTTATGTTGTGCTATCTTATAGGTAACTTCCTGTTCCTGTGTTATGTTGTGCTATGTTATAGGTAACTTCTTGTTCCTGTGTTATGTTGTGCTATCTTATAGGTAACTTCCTGTTCCTGTGTTATGTTGTGCTATCTTATAGGTAACTTCCTGTTCCTGTGTTATGTTGTGCTATGTTATAGGTAACTTCCTGTTCCTGTGTTATGTTGTGCTATGTTATAGGTAACTTCCTGTTCCTGTGTCATGTTGTGCTATGTTACTTGCTGTTCCTGTGCTGATTTGTGATAAGAAATTAGCAAATAAGAGAGATTTCTGTACAGCGGGAGACATCAAATGCTGATCCCTTCATCTGGGACCAGGAGCATACACAGAAATCATTGGGCCCTATTTCAAAATTAAGAATGTACCACAAATTTAGAAAAGACATGGCTACACATCTTATGAGCCCACTTGCCAACTTCACAGCCCCCTTTTTCGAGTGGGTCCCTAACCTAAAAGGCTTGCAGCCCACCAGCACTTGGGAAAATTATCCACTAGTCCGGCAACTCAACTTCTTCCAGAGAAAGACCCCATTCATGCCACCCCACAGGCAAAACAACAATGGCCACCCACACCATGTAAGCAGATCTCATAAGATCACTACTCCATGTGCTTCCAGTCAGCAGACTGAGAGTAGTTATTACCCTCATGCAGTCTACATGTGGATGTGCAGATATGTTTTTTTTTTTTTTTGGTACATTATCAATGTTGATATGAGGCCATATGATGATACCCAAAGGCCTCAAAGATAGCAACATGGATGGCCAATATATTCAAGTAGAATAGTTGAATGGACAGCTCTTCTAGCACCACTGCCGAATATTCCATTGACCATCAATTCCTTATTACATAATTGATCATATGTTACTCGCACAATCCAAATAAAAAATTCTGAACTCTATCTCCTGATTTTAAATTTAGATTATGATCTCTAATTAATACAATATGATGTACAGAAAAATCTCCAATAAAAAAAAAATTTCAATAAATTATGTAACTTCTACTATAAAATAATTTTAGGTATTTCCACTAGACAGGCTGTTCTGCACTTTCTAAATATGATCTGAAATCCAATCCTTCTACCTTCCAAGGATTCATTTACAATTTCTTCTGCCAAAATTGTCATTTCTGAATAAATTGTCAGTGACTGACAGTAAAATATCTTTTTTGTTTTTGACAGAACTGATAAAATAACATTTGACTGTCAGCCTCCAAAACGTGGCTTCAAAAGTGACAACCAATTCCTGTTGTCACTTTTGCCAAAAGGTTTGTAGAAAATATACAATATCATTTAAAAAAAACTAAATGTAATTATAAAACCTACTCTACTAGTTTTAATTTATGATGTCAGGAATATTCTGGACTAATGAAAAAAATAACCATGGGTAGAGAATGATAGAAAAAAAAAAACTACTCACCATCGCAGATCTGGAGTCCCCAGTGGAAGTGCCCTGGTGACGTCACCTTACACTGTACCTGTGATTCTGCAGCAACAGTCTTAAAATGTAACACATTTTTCACAGTGACCGAAACTCTTTGATTAATTAAGTACATCTTTAAACTGTCTAGTCTTAGTTCAGACCCCCTATTAGTTGGCTTACTTTGTGCCAATTTTGGCACATGATGTTGCATTCATGTCTTGCTAAAATACACCACCTTGATGTGTCTTAAAGGGGTTCTCCGGTGCTTAAACATCTTATCCCCTATCCAAAGGATAGGGGATAAGATGCCTGATCGCGGGTGTCCCGCCGCTGGGGACCCCCGGGATCATGCACGCGGCACCCAGTTTGTAATCAGTCCCCGAAGCATGTTCGCTCCGGGTCTGATTATGGGCGACTACAGGGCGGGCGAAGTGTGACGTCACGCCTGCCCCGGCGTGTGACGTCACGCTCCGCCCCGCAATGCAAGCCTACGGGAGGGGGCGTGATAGCGTGTTACTGTATGGCCCGCCGCAGCTTCCCTTAGCTACAACTTCTGATTGAATCCAGACTCCAAATTCAAGAGGATGATGTTAAATATATATATATATATATATATATATATATATATATATATATATCCCAATGGCCCTGATTTACAAAGAGTGGAGTGGAGTTTTCTTTGTGGGTTTTAATTCCCTACAATTTTTTCCCACGGTATTTACTAAGGTTTCCCTACATTTTGCACTTTTTCCTCTGGTTTTCCTCAGCTCGAATCCAACACATTTTCTGTGGAATGTTGGGGATATGCCCCCTTTTCAGTGGTCATGCCCCCTTTCCACAAGTTGGTCGGGTTTTTTTAAATTCTGGCGCAAATTCTGGTGCTGAAAGACATGTCGGGTTTACAATAGTAAATCAGTGCCAGCATCACTTCCAAACGGCTAAAGATATTTCCATGGAACTTGGTACACATGTTACTTATATGTCAACTAAACATATAGGATAGGTTAATTAACCCTTACCCACCCCCATTTGCAAGGGTAGGGGTTTTGTTTAAAGTCCCATACAAGTCTATGGGAAATATATGTTACTGCATAACTTCCAAACAGCTGGAGATATTTAAAAAATACTAGGTCCCATGTTACTTATATGTCCACTAAAAATATAGGATAGTTAATTTATTCCTACCTACCCCCATTTGCGAGGTTCAGAGTTTTTGTTTAAAGTCCCATGCAAGTCTATGGGAAATGTATATTCCAGCATAACTTTTGTATGGTTGGAGATATTTTGATAATACTTGGTACACATATTACTTATATGTCAAATAAAAATATCTGATAGTAAAATTAAACCTAACCTACCCCTTTATGTGAAGAATGGGGTTTTTGTTACATGCAAGTATATGGGCTGGCAAGCCACATCCTCCCCACATGCCACGTCCCATCTCGCAAAGCCACAAAACCTTTTATTTTCAACCCTTTTTGTGCATCGATCTGGCTTGCAAATCACACCCACTCCCACAAAGACACCACCTGAGGATGAGCTATGAGGACAAGATATGGGGATGGGATATGAGGTCGGGATATAAGGACAGGATAAAAGGATGGGATATGAGAACAGGATACAAGGTTGGGATATAAGGACGGGATATGAGGTTGAGATATAAGGACGGGATATGAAGTCGGGATATGAGGTCAGGATATAAGGACAGGATTTGAGGATGGAATATGAGAACAAAAGGAGGACAAAAGCTTTCTTGTTGCTTTTTCTCCACCACAAGGATTAGGTAGAAAAAAAAATGGGCATCGCCGGGTGCTCAGCTAGTTGGGTATATGTTATGCATTGTGAAAGTCGTCAGACCCTTTCACTTTTTTTTTACATTTTGTTATGTTGAGACCTTTAAAAACAAGGAAGAAGAGCCTTGGTAAAAGGTGACCAAGAACTCAATGGTCACTCTTGGTCAGCTCCACAGATCCTGTGCAGATGGTAGAAACTTCCAGAAGTTTCAGAAAGTCATCGATAACTGCAGCACTCCAATCTGGACTGGTCTAATGTGACCGGTCTGATATAACCAAAGCTAAACTTTTTGGCTCAATTCTAAGTGTCATGTCTGGAGGAAACTAGGCACTGCTCCTTACTTGCTGAATACCATTCCAACAGTGAAGCATGGTGGTGGCAGCAAAGTGACAGGGAGACTGGTCAGGGTTGAGGGAAAGTTAAATGGGGCAAAGTACAGATATATTCTTAATGTAAACCTGATCCTGAATCCTCTGGACCAAAGGTTAACCTTCCAACAAGACAATGGGGGAGATTTATTAAAACCTGTGCAGACAAAAGGTTGACCAGTTGCCAATAGAAACTAATCTTTCATTTTTAAAGGCCTCTAAAATAAATAAATAAATAAATAAATAAAGCAATACACACAGGTTTTGATAAATCTCCCTGAATGACCCTAAGCACCCTGTCCCTGAGTGGCCCATCCATAGCCCTTGTTTGAACCTAAAGATGGCTTCCACTGATGGTCTGCATCCAACCTGACAGAGCTTGAGAGGATCTGCAGAATAAATTAGTAGAAAATCCCCAAATCCAGGTGTGTACACATTGAGGCAACATCCCCATTAGATCAATGCAAGATTTAAGTTTTTCCTTTTTAGTAAATTACAATTCTGTTATCACTTTGCCATTATTGGGTATTGAGGGCAGAATGATGGGAGGGGGGGGGGGGCACTTGATTTGTTTATCTTTCTTATTTTAGCACAAGGTGCAAAGGTGCAACATAACAAAATGTAAAAAACAAACAAACAAAGGGGTCTGAAAAATTTCCTAATGCACTGTAGTTGGCATATGTTTGCTGTAAGTGTTACGCCGAGCGCTCCGGGTCCCTGCTCCTCCCCGGAGCGCTCGCGGCGTTCCTCTCTCTACAGCGCCCCGGTCAGACCTGCTGACCGGGAGCGCTGCACTGACACTGCCGGCGGGGATGCGATTCGCATAGCGGGACGCGCCCGCTCGCGAATCGCATCCCAAGTCACTCACCTGTTCTAAGTTGCTACTGGTATTCACCAGAGCCCGCCGCAAAGCGGGATGGTCTTGCAGCGGCGGTAGCAACCAGGTCGTATCCACCAGCAACGGCTCAACCTCTCTGACTGCTGAAGATAGGCGCGGTACAAGGGAGTAGACAAGAGCAAGGTCGGACGTAGCAGAAGGTCAGGGCAGGCAGCAAGGATCGTAGTCAGGGGCAACGGCAGGAGGTCTGGAACACAGGCTAGGAACACACAAGGAAACGCTTTCACTGGCACAATGGCAACAAGATCCGGCTAGGGAGTGCAGGGGAAGTGAGGTATAAATAGGGAGTGCACAGGTGAGAATACTGATTAGGCCTGCTGCGCCAATCAGTGGCGCAGCGGCCCTTTAAATGGCAGAGACCCGGCACGCGCGCGCCCTAAGGAGCGGGGCCGCGCGCGCCGGGACAACACAGACGGGGAACGGGTCAGGTACGGGAGCCGAGATGCGCATCGCGAGCGGGCGCGTCCCTTATCGCGAATCGCATCCCGGCTGGGAGTAATATCGCAGCGCACCCGGTCAGCAGGTCTGACCGGGGCGCTGCGAATGAGAGAACGCTGCGAGCGCTCCGGGGAGGAGCGGGGACCCGGAGCGCTCGGCGTAACATTACCCCCCCCTTGGGTCTCCCCCTCTTTTTGGAGCCTGAGAACCTGAGGATAAGACTTGTCCAGGATGTTGTCCTCAGGTTCCCAGGATCTCTCTTCTGGGCCACAGCCCTCCCAATCCACCAAAAAATTTTTTTTTCCTCTGACCGTCTTGGAGGCCAGAATCTCCTTCACGGAGAAGACGTCAGAAGAACCGGAAACAGGAGTGGGAGAAACAAGTTTGGGAGAGAAGCGGTTAATGATGAGTGGTTTAAGGAGAGAGACATGGAAGGCATTGGGAATACGAAGAGAAGGAGGAAGAAGGAGTTTGTAAGAGACAGGGTTAATCTGGCACAAGACTTTGAAAGGACCAAGATAGCGTGGTCCCAGTTTGTAACTGGGGACACGAAAGTGGACATATTTAGCGGAGAGCCATACCTTGTCTCCGGGAGCAAAAATGGGGGGAGTTCTTCTTTTCTTATCGGCAAATCTTTTCATCCGGGATGAAGCCTGTAAAAGAGAATTTTGGGTCTCTTTCCATATGGTGGAAAGATCACGAGTCACTTCATCCACAGCGGGCAAACCAGAGGGCAAGGGGGTAGGGAGGGGGGGAAGAGGGTGATGGCCGTACACCACGAAAAATGGGGACTTAGCAGAAGACTCGGAGATTCTGAAGTTGTATGAGAATTCGGCCCATGGTAGAAGATCTGCCCAGTCATCCTGGCGGGAGGAAACAAAATGCCGTAAATAGTCACCCAGGACCTGATTAATTCTTTCTACTTGCCCATTGGATTGGGGATGATAAGAAGAAGAGAAGTTTAGTTTAATCTTGAGCTGTTTACAGAGGGCCCTCCAGAATTTAGACACAAATTGGACGCCTCTATCCGAGACGATCTGCGTGGGCAAACCGTGAAGACGAAAAATGTGTACAAAAAATTGTTTTGCCAACTGAGGCGCTGAAGGAAGACCAGGAAGAGGAATAAAATGTGCCATCTTGGAAAATCGATCAACGACCACCCAAACAACTGTGTTGCCACGGGATGGGGGTAAGTCTGTGATAAAGTCCATACCAATCAGTGACCAAGGCTGTTCGGGGACAGGCAGAGGATGAAGGAGACCAGCAGGCTTCTGGCGAGGAGTCTTATCCCGGGCACAGACAGTACAGGCCCGCACAAAATCAACAACATCCGTCTCCAGAGTCGGCCACCAATAAAAACGAGAGATGAGTTGCAAGGATTTTTTGATGCCCGCATGGCCTGCGAGGTGGGAGGAGTGTCCCCATTTGAGAATCCCGAGATGCTGGCGTGGAGAAACGAAGGTCTTCCCTGGAGGAGTTTGCCTGATGGAGGCTGGAGAAGAGGAGATCAGACAGTCAGGAGGAATGATGTGTTGCGGAGAGAGCTCTACTTCAGAGGCATCCGAGGAACGAGAGAGGGCATCGGCCCTAATGTTCTTGTCGGCAGGGCGAAAATGAATTTCAAAGTTAAAACGGGCAAAGAACAACGACCACCTGGCCTGGCGAGGGTTCAGCCGTTGGGCAGACTGGAGATAGGAGAGATTCTTGTGATCAGTGTATATGATAACTGGAAATTTTGATCCCTCCTGCAGATGCCTCCATTCCTCAAGCGCCAATTTAATGGCCAGTAGTTCTCGATCCCCGATGGAGTAGTTTCTCTCCGCCGGAGAGAAGGTCCTAGAAAAAAAACCACAAGTAACAGCATGCCCGGAAGAATTTTTTTGTAGAAGGACAGCTCCAGCTCCCACTGAGGAGGCATCTACCTCCAATAGAAAGGGTTTAGATGGGTCAGGTCTGGAGAGCACGGGAGCAGAAGAAAAGGCAGACTTGAGATGTTTAAATGCGTCTTCCGCTTGGGGAGACCAGGACTTGGGATTGGCATTTTTCTTGGTTAAAGCCACGATAGGAGCCACAATAGTGGAAAAGTGTGGAATAAATTGTCTGTAATAATTGGCGAACCCCAAAAAACGTTGGATAGCACGGAGTCCGGAGGGGCGTGGCCAATCTAATACAGCAGCTAGCTTATCTGGGTCCATTTGTAGTCCCTGGCCAGAAACCAAGTATCCTAGGAAAGGAAGAGATTGACATTCAAAGAGACATTTCTCCATTTTGGCATAAAGTTGATTGTCTCGAAGTCTCTGAAGAACCATGCGGACATGCTGGCGGTGTTCTTCTAAGTTGGCAGAAAAAATCTGAATATCGTCCAGATAAACCACAACACAGGAATATAAGAGATCACGAAAAATTTAATTAACAAAGTCTTGGAAGACGGCAGGGGCGTTGCACAGGCCAAAGGGCATGACCAGATACTCAAAGTGTCCATCTCTGGTGTTAAATGCAGTCTTCCATTCGTCCCCCTCCCTGATGCGGATGAGATTATCAGCACCTCTTAAGTCCAGTTTGGTAAAGATGTGGGCACCTTGTAGGCGATCAAAGAGTTCCGAGATAAGAGGTAGGGGGTAGCGGTTCTTTACCATGATTTTATTAAGTCCGCGGTAATCAATGCAAGGACGTAGGGAGCCATCTTTTTTGGACACAAAAAAAAATCCAGCTCCGGCAGGAGAGGAGGATTTGCGGATAAACCCCTTTTTTAAATTTTCCTGGATGTACTCTGACATGGCAAGAGTCTCTGGAGCAGACAGAGGATAGATTCTGCCCCGGGGTGGAGTAGTACCCGGGAGGAGGTCAATAGGACAGTCATAAGGCCTGTGAGGAGGTAAAGTCTCAGCTTGCTTTTTACAGAACACGTCAGCATAGTCCATATAAGCCTTAGGAAGACCGGTTACAGGGGGAACCACAGGGTCACGGCAGGGAGTACTGGAAACCAGTTTAAGACAGTCCTTGAGACAAGAAGTACCCCAATTCTTGATTTCTCCTGTGGACCAATCAAGGGTTGGGGAATGGCGTTGAAGCCACGGTAATCCAAGAAGAATTTCGGAAGTGCAGTTGGAGAGGACCAAAAATTCAATTTTTTCGTGATGAGGTCCGATGCACATTAGGAGAGGTTCCGTGCGGTAACGCACGGTACAGTCCAATCTTTCATTGTTAACAGAATTGATGTAGAGGGGTCTGGCGAGACTGGTCACCGGGATGTTGAACTTGTTGATGAGAGAGGCCAAAATAAAATTTCCTGCAGATCCGGAATCCAAGAAGGCCATAGTATAGAAGGAGAAGGTAGAAGAAGATATCCGCACAGGCACAGTAAGGCGTGGAGAAGCAGAGTTGACATCAAGAACTGTCTCACCTTTGTGCGGAGTCAGCGTACGTCTTTCCAGGCGGGGAGGACGGATAGGACAATCCTTCAAGAAGTGTTCGGTACCAGCACAGTACAGGCACAGATTCTCCATGCGGCGTCGTGTCCTCTCTTGAGGTGTCAAGCGAGACCGGTCAACTTGCATAGCCTCCACGGCGGGAGGCACAGGAACGGATTGCAGAGGACCAGAGGAGAGAGGAGCCGGGGAGAGAAAACGCCTCGTGCGAACAAAGTCCATATCCTGGCGGAGCTCCTGACGCCTTTCGGAAAAACGCATGTCAATGCGGGTGGCCAGATGAATAAGTTCATGCAGGTTAGCAGGAATTTCTCGTGCGGCCAGCACATCTTTAATGTTGCTGGATAGGCCTTTTTTAAAGGTCGCGCAGAGGGCCTCATTATTCCAGGATAATTCGGAGGCAAGAGTACGGAATTGGATGGCATACTCGCCAACAGAAGAATTACCCTGGACCAGGTTCAGCAGGGCAGTCTCAGCAGAAGAGGCTCGGGCAGGTTCCTCAAAGACACTTCGAATCTCCGTGAAGAAGGCGTGTACAGAGGCAGTGACGGGGTCATTGCGGTCCCAGAGCGGTGTGGCCCATGACAGAGCTTTCCCAGACAGAAGGCTGACTACGAAGGCCACCTTAGACCTTTCAGTAGGAAACTGGTCCGACATCATCTCCAAGTGCAGGGAACATTGCGAAAGAAAGCCACGGCAAAACTTAGAGTCCCCATCAAATTTATCCGGCAAGGATAATCGTAGGCCGGAAGCGGCCACTCGCTGCGGAGGAGGTGCAGGAGCTGGCGGAGGAGATTGTTGCTGGAGTTGTGGTAGTAGCTGCTGTAGCATCACGGTCAGTTGAGACAGCTGGTGGCCTTGTTGCGCTATCTGTTGCGACTGCTGGGCGACCACCGTGGTGAGGTCGGCGACAACTGGCAGTGGGACTTCAGCGGGATCCATGGCCGGATCTACTGTCACGATTCGGCTGGCTGGAGGTGGATCCTCTGTGCCAGAGAGGGATTGGCGTGGACCGTGCTGGTGGACCGGTTCTAAGTTGCTACTGGTATTCACCAGAGCCCGCCGCAAAGCGGGATGGTCTTGCAGCGGCGGTAGCAACCAGGTCGTATCCACCAGCAACGGCTCAACCTCTCTGACTGCTGAAGATAGGCGCGGTACAAGGGAGTAGACAAGAGCAAGGTCGGACGTAGCAGAAGGTCAGGGCAAGCAGCAAGGATCGTAGTCAGGGGCAACGGCAGGAGGTCTGGAACACAGGCTAGGAACACACAAGGAAACGCTTTCACTGGCACAATGGCAACAAGATCCGGCGAGGGAGTGCAGGGGAAGTGAGGTATAAATAGGGAGTGCACAGGTGAGAATACTGATTAGGCCTGCTGCGCCAATCAGTGGCGCAGCGGCCCTTTAAATGGCAGAGACCCGGCGCGCGCGCGCCCTAAGGAGCGGGGCCGCGCGCGCCGGGACAACACAGACGGGGAACGGGTCAGGTACGGGAGCCGAGATGCGCATCGCGAGCGGGAGTAATATCGCAGCGCACCCGGTCAGCAGGTCTGACCGGGGCGCTGCGAATGAGAGAACGCTGCGAGCGTTCCGGGGAGGAGCGGGGACCCGGAGCGCTCGGCGTAACAGAGGTCAAGTCCTGAGAGAGTATCTGGTGTCCTAAGAAGGCCCAAATTCTACCACACAGCCACGGATCCACCAGTCTACTGCCCCACTGGTGAAAATCAAAACCTGGTAAGCTAAAAACGGGTGAAGTCTGTCTAGTCAGTCTTAGTCAAGATTAATCTATGCCAAGTCAACGTGGTCCTGCATCCAATTATCCACTACAAGTCCCAGTGAGCCCTAAGGTCTCTGAAGTCACTGGTCACCTCTGTGGGCCTAAATAAACTGTAAAGACTGTTACACCTGCCTACCTCAGTAAAGCTGCCGTCGTTCTGTAACTTGGCGTCGGAGTCATTATTTGTCCACGTGCCTAGCCCAGGATCCAGCGATACACCTTCAGATGGTTAAACCATGCCCTGGCATCATGAACACAAGGGGTTAATGCCATCTGCACCTAGGGTAATGCCATCTGCCCTCATCACACCCTCGCCACAAAAGGAGTGAGTAAAACATATACCCACCACACTTAACCTGCAGCTACAAGGTGTGAGTAAACATATACAGTCATGGCCATAAATGTTGGCACCCCTGAATTTTTTTTAGAAAATGAAGTATTTCTCACAAAAAAGGATTACAGTAACACATGTTGTATTAGAACTAAACCAAAAAAGGGAGGAAAAAAAGCAAATTGGACATAATGTCACACCAAACTCCAAAAATGAGCTGGACAAAATTATTGGCACCCTTTCAAAATTCAAAAATGGAAAAATAAGATTGTTTCAAGCGCGTGATGCTCCTTTGAACTCACTTGGGGCAAGTAACAGGTGTGGGCAATATGAAAATCACACCTGAAAGCAGATAAAAAGGAGAGAAGTTCACTTAGTCTTTGCATTGTGTGTCTGTGTGTGCCACACTAAGCATGGAAAACAGAAAGAGGAGAAGAGAACTGTCTGAGGACTTGAGAACCAAAATTGTGGAAAAAATATCAACAATCTCTAGGTTACAAGCCCATCTCCAGAGATCTAGATATGCCTTTGTCCACAGTGGGTTATCAAGAAGCTTGCAATCCATGGCATTGTAGCTAATCTCTCTGGGCGTGGACGGAAGAAAAAAATTGATGAAAGGTGTCAATTCAGGATAGTCCGGATTGTGAATAAGCAGCCCCAAACAAGAGCATCAGTGTCAGCGCAAACTATCCGTCAACATTTAAATGAAATGAAACGCTATGGCAGGAGACCCAGGAGGACCCAACTGCTAACACAGAGACATAAAAAAAGCAAGACTACATTTTGCCAAAATGAACTTGAGTAAGCCAAATTTTGCTGCCTCTAGCACTGGGTGCCTTGAATGTGTGCAACAAGAAAAAACAACCAGACTGAAATGCCATGAAAAGATGCACATCCTCAACAATATACTGAAGAAATATAATAGCTTTATTATAACAATGATCAAGATAAATAATGTGGGAAAACACAATGTTAAAGACACTTAAAAAAGCTCAGAAGAGCCACACTACAACAGTGGGGTCAATGGTGGCCACCACAGGACATGGGTGAATATAAGGGTCCCTCCTTGCACTCACAACACAATGATAGCAAAATCAATAACAATTGTAAAGAAGACAGATCCAGTGTATATAATCACCCCTAAATCCAGAAATAAATAATACAAATGCAATAAGCAGGCATGAAGGAGGATATAGAGAACAGAATCAAACCATCAATGGTGAAGTACAATTACTGGAAAAGCAGACCCCAGACGGAGGAAGGAGGAGAAGTAACCCAATCAGCCCATGTCCACAGGGAGAAAACCCCACGCGTTCCGTCACCGATGTGACTTCCTGTGTGCAAGGCATCATCAAATCTGAGGATTACCAACGGATTCTGGGTCGCACTGTACAGCCCAGTGTCAGAAAGCTGGGTTTGCGTCCGATATCTTGGGTCTATTAGCAGGACAATGACCCCAAACATACGTCAAAAAACACCCAGAAATGGATGGCAACAAAACTCTGGAGAGTTCAGAAATGAGTCCAGATCTAAATCCCATTGAACACCTGTGGAGAGATCTTAAAATTGCTGTTGGGAAAAGGCGTCCCCTTACAATAAGAGAGACCTGGAGCAGTTTGCAAAGGAAGAGTGGTCCAACATTCCGGCTGAGAGGTGTAAGAAGCTTATTGATGGTTATAGGAAGCGACTGATTTCAGTTATTTTTTCCAAAGGTGTGCAACCAAATATTAAGTTAAGGAGGACAATAATTTTGTCCAGTCCATTTTTGGAGTTTGGTGTGACATTATGTCTAATTTGCTTTTTTTCCATCCTTTTTTTGGTTTAGTTCCAATACACACAAGGGGAATAAACATGTGTATAGCAAAACATGTGTTATTGCAATACTTTTACTGTGAGAAATACTTAATTTTCTAGAAAAATGTCAGGGGTGCCAACATTTACGACCGTGACTGTACCTACCTCATCTAACCTGCGGCTGGAGGTGTGCCCGGGCTGCTGTCGGGGGTATACCTTAACCCCTTTACTCCTTAGCCTGTTTTGACCTTAATGACCAAGGCAAATTTTCTAAATCTGACATGTGTCCACTTATTTGGCAATATTGACATTTTGTATTTTAGTGGTAAATTTTGCATGATATATTCAGCTGTTTTTGTGAAAAACTCCCAAATTTTGAGAAAAAATTAATAATATGCATTTTTCTAGATTAGACATTTTTCTACTCGTATGACAAATAGTCATGCCGCACCAAATTCATAATTAAATAATTAAATCACATCTACAATATGCCTACTGTATGTTCCCATCATTTGATACACATTCTTTTACTTTTTTACAATGTTAGAAGGTTTATAACTTTAACAGCAATTTTCCAGATTTTCATGAAAATTTTAAAATCTAATTTTTCAGGGAACAGTTTTGTTCTGAAGGGGAATTGAAGGGCCTGTATGTTAGATACCCCCATAAATCACCCCATTTTAAAAACTGCAGCCCTAAAGTAGTCAGAATGACATTAAAGTTTATTAAACCTATAGGCATTTCACAGGAATGAAAGCAAAGTGGAGGCGGAATTTTAAAATTTAATTTTTTTGCAGATTTTCAATTTTAATCCATTTTTTTCTGTAACACAGTAGGTGTTGACAGAGAAATGCAATGCAAGATTAATTCCCCAAATTCTGAAGATATTTGAAATATGTGGCCTTTGTCTCATACACAGGCCTCAGACATGAAGGTGTGCTGTGTGGATTTTGGGGCCTCCTTTAAGTTTAGGATATTTTGTTGGCATCATATAAAGTTAAAGAGGCCTTGGGGTGCAAAACTATTTTTTGGGAATTTGACACTTTCATTGGTACCATTCTGGGGTACATGTGACACTGATCATTTTTATTGTATTTTTTATGAGGTGGTATGAATTAAAAAAATCTATTCTGCAGTTGTTTTTTTATAAAAAAATTTAGGCCGTTCGTCATGGGGTATAAATGACATGTTAACTTTACTCTGAAAGTTGACACGATTATGGCGATACCAAATTTATATACTTTTTTTTATATTTTAGTACATTTATAGCATTAAAAACTATTTTGGCAAAACAAAATCATGTTCATGTTTCGCCGAGACAATAGTGTGAGGACTTATTTTTGCATGATATCTCCCAGCATCCCATCCGCACTATTTTCATTTTTTTTTAAAACATAAACACATAAAACATACACACAACCTTGACAGTCACCTAACGGATGAGCGGGGAAATGGAAGTGCGCAGAAAGGGGGGTGAATTTAAACAATTTATTGGGGGGGGGAAGCACTATTGAGCTGGCTGGCCGGGCTGTGAGGGGATGGGGGTGAACCTGAGGGAGCGAGAATGGCCGGTGGCCGAAACACATGACATGAGAACGTGACCATACGGGTGGGCTGGGGTGCTGCCGACGCAGACAGAACCCCCACAATATCACTGAAAACCTCCCAGCAGGGAGTAACTAGCCACAGAGCACAAAGCATGAGCACCGCCAGAGACACGCTGCATAAGGCAGGCAGAATCTGTGTACATAAGCCACGCTGCTTTCCTAACTGGAGTTGGATCGGAGGGTGGATGGGGGCGATCGGAGGGGAAGGGAGGCCACCCGCACGCCGTGCTGAACACCCTAGTAGTCGAACCACTAAGCCAGACGCACCGCTGCAGCCCTGCACCAGTCACCTGAGCCAGAGTGGTGAATGCCGGCGATATCAAAACAAACCTAACTTAACAAGTACCTGTCAGACTTCCGGTTCTGGCACAGGCATGTTAGGAGCAAGGAGACCAAGCTCCCACACCCCAGACCCCATACCCATGACGTACTGGCATCATAGGGGACAACTTACCCCACAAATCACCCGGGTGGCTCCCAGGAACAAGAGTGGATCCATAGAGGGGTGCCTCCCGGTATCGCAGAAGCTCCAGCGCAATCGGCACAGACTCCCGCTCACCACCACCTTCCCCTGAAGTGCAGGTCTGAGTGCTGACAGGCAGGAGCGCCAGCCAGCACAGCACTCCAGGAAGGAAACCAGCCAGCATAGCCCTGGGAGGTGAGTGGGGGACCTCTCCCCTCTGTCTGAGCTCTCTCCCTTTCTCTGGTACTGGGTCCTGCAGAGGAGAACTATCCCCGACGCCCCAGCTATAAGGGGGCGCCGCCATCTTTACCTCTCAGGCACAGTAGCGTAGTCATGACGTAGCGTAGTCACAGAGTAGCGTAGTCACAGAGCAAAGGATCAGATACACGGCAAGACAACTCTCAGGTATGCTTTCTGTCGGGCACAAGGCAACAAAGATCCGGCAGGGAAGTGTCGGAGGAGGAGAAATTTATGAGCCACAGGTGTACTACACTAATGGGCTCACCTGCCCTTTAACCCCTTAAGGACTCAGGGTTTTTCCGTTTTTGCACTTTCGTTTTTTCCTCCTTACCGTTTAAAAATCATAACCCTTTCAATTTTCCACCTAAAAATCCATATTATGGCTTATTTTTTGCGTTGCCAATTCTACTTTGCAGTGACATTAGTCATTTTACCCAAAAATGCACGGCGAAACGGAAAAAAAAATCATTGTGCGACAAAATCGAAGAAAAAACGAAATTTTGTAACTTTTGGGGGCTTCCGTTTCTACGCAGTGCATATTTCGGTAAAAATTACACCTTATCATTATTCTGTAGGTCCATCCGGTTAAAATGATACCCTACTTATATAGGTTTGATTTTGTCGCACTTCTGGAAAAAATCATAATTACATGCAGGAAAATGTATATGTTTAAAAATGTCATCTTCTGACCCCTATAACTTTTTTATTTTTCCACGTACAGGGTAGTTTGAGGACTCATTTTTTGCGCCGTGATCTGAAGTTTTTATCGGTATGATTTTTGTTTTGATCGGACTTTTTGATCACTTTTTATTAATTTTTTAATGGTATAAAAAGTGACCAAAATACGCTTTTTTGGACTTTGGAATTTTTTTGCGCGTACGCCATTGACCGTGCGGTTTAATTAATGATATATTTTTATAGTTCGGACATTTACGCATGCGGCGATACCACATATGTTTATTTTTTTTTTTTTTTACACAGTTTTATTTTTTTTATGGGAAAAGGGGGGTGATTCAAACTTTTATTAAGGAAGGGGTTAAATGACCTTTCTTAACACTTTTTTTTTTTACATTTTTGTTGCAGTGTTATAGGTCCCATTTTTGTAGAATCTGGAAGGGACCAAGGTAGCGAGGACCAAGCTTGTAACAGGGTATCTTGAAGCGGACCAGTCACAGACCAGTTCATCAACAGCAGGCTCACCGGAGGAAACTGGGAGAGGAAGAGGAGAACAGAGATGGAGTCCGTAGACAACAAAAAAAGGGAGACGACCTCGTGGACTCGGAATCCTTATGATTATAAGAGAATTCAGCCCAAGGGAAGGTCGACCCAATCGTATTGGCGAGCTGAAACAAAATGCCGAAGATAAGTCTCAAGGATTTGATTAACCCTCTCCACCTGACCGTTGGACTAAGGGTGGTAGGCCGATGAGAAGTCCAGGTTGATGTCCAGATGGTTACAAAGGGCTCACTAGAACTTAGAGACAAACTGCACACCACGATCCGAAATGATATGCTGAGGAAGACCATGTAAACGAAAAGACATGCAGCAAGAAGTACTTTGCCAGCTGTGGAGCAGAAGGAAGACCTGGTAGAGGAATGAAATGAGCCATCTTGTAAAACCGATCTACGACGACCCATATGACAGTGTTATTATGAGATGGAAAATCGGTGATAAAATCCATGGCAATATGGGACCCGGAAGTCTCCAGAATAGGTAAAGGCTGTAAGAGTCCTGCAGGTCTCTGTCGATGGGTTTTGTCACAAGTTTCACAGGAACGAACAAAATCAGAAACATCACATTCAAGATGGGGCCACCAGTAGTGCCAGGAGATTAGAAGTAGAGTCTTGCTTATTCCAGGATGTCCTGCTGTCAAGGAAGAATGACCCCATTTCAGTACCTTGCATCTCAATCTGGCAAGCACAAAGGATTTTCCCAGAGGAACTTGCTGAATTTGGGCAGGAGCGGCGGGAATCAAACTGTCAGGAGGAATAATATGCCTAGGCGTGGAGTCCAAACCAATGACATCAGAGGACCTGGAGAGACCATCTGCTCTGATGTTCTTGTCTGCTGGACAGAAGTGGATGAAGAAGTTGAAAAGAACAGTGAAAAAAGAACAGTGACCACCTTGCCTGGCGGGGGTTCAAATACTGAGCAGACTAAAGGTATGGAAGATGCTTATGGTCGGAGTAGATGCTTACCGGATGAGAAGAACCTTCCTTTAAATGTCGCCATTCCTCCAAAGCTAGCTTGATAGCGAAGGAGTTAACGATCTCCAATGGAGTAATTCCTCTCAATAGGAGAGAATATCTTGGAGAAAAACCCACAAGTTACAGTCTTGCCCTTGGCGTTTTTCTGAGTAAGAATGGCACCCGCTCCAATAGATTAAGCATCAACCTCCAAAGCAAAGGGCCTTTCCGGATCAGGTCTTGTAAGCACGCAAGCAGAGGCAAACGCAGACTTTAAACGGGAGAAGGCCTCTTCAGCCTCTTGAGGCCAAGACTTAAGATTATAAGCCTTCTTAGTGAGAGCCACAACTGGAGCAACCAAGGATGAAAAATGTGGGATAAATTGACGACAATAGTTGGTGAATCCCAGAAAGTGTTGAATAGCACGTAGGCCTGAAGGATGAGGCCAATCCAACACTGCAGACAAGTTATCTGGATCCACCTGCAGGCCCTGATGAGAGACAATGTAGCCAAGACACGGAACACTAGACTACTCAAACAAACATTTCTCCAGTTTGGCGTAGATATGATTCTTCAGTAGTCGCTGAAGAACCAGACAAACATGAGTACGATGCTCCTCTAAGTTGGAAGAGAAGATAAGGATGTCAACTAGGTATACAACAACACAGGTGTAGAGAAGATCACGGAAGATATTATTAACAAACTCTTAAAAAATGTCTGGAGCATTGCAGAGACCAAAAGGCATTATGAGATACTCAAAATGTCTGTCATGAGTATTGAAGGCCGTTTTCCATTCATCTACCTTGTGGGTACGAATGAGGTTATATGCTCCACGTAAGTCCTACTTGGAGAAGTCCTTGGCACCACGTAGACTGTCAAAAAGTTCTGAGATAAGAGGTAGTGGATAATGGTTCTTGACCGTGATTTTGTTAAGTCCCCTGTAGTCAATGCATGGACAGAGTAAGCCATCCTTTTTCCCTACAAAGACGAAACCAGCTCCAGTAGGAGAAGAGGACTTACGGATAAATCCCTTTTGGAGATTCTCCTGGATATACTCAGCCATGGATTTGGTCTCAGGAACCGATAGAGGGTATATCCTTCCACGAGGAGTGTTACCAGACAGAAGATCTATAAGGCAGTCTAAGGACGATGTGGAGGTACAGACTCAGCCTGTTTCTTGCAGAATACATGAGAGAAATCTTGGTAAGGTGGAGGCAGACCAGGCAAAGGAGGAGGACGAGAAACAACTTAAGGCTGGACTGAACTGAGACAAAGACTTTGACAGAACTGTCCCCAGCGATTAATTTCTTCAGTTCTCCAATCTAGTTGCGGAGAGTGACGTCGGAGCCAAGGATGGCCAAGAAGAAGCTCAGAAGTGCAATGAGGCAGTACATAGATAGAATTCAATATTTTCTTTATGCAAGACACCTACTTGCATGACGAGAGGCTCGGTACGGAATAGCACCTTCCAGTCCAATTTTTGCCCAGACGAACAAAGGCTTGGCAAGCCGAGTAAAAGGAAGCTGATATTTGTAGACGAAAGAAGCATCAATGAAGTCACCTGCAGATCCAGAATCCAAAAATGCTGTAGTGCTGAAGGAAGACTTGGCAGAAGCGAAGACTTGTACAGAAATGGTCAAGAGAGGAGAGGTGGTATTCACACCTAGGGACGCCTAGGTGTGAGCGTTTTCCCGAATACTGTGGACGAAAAGAACAGTTCCGGGCTAGCAGTTCCTGCATACCAGCCCCGGATCCTGACAAAAATGTACATCAATACGTGTGACCAGGTGGATAAGTTCAGTCAGAGAAGAAGGAGAATCCGCGACTTCAGGCAGAGGTACCTCAGAGGGATCCATGGCCGGACCTTACTAAAATACTCACGTTTCAGAAGACAGGAACACCGGTGGATGTGGATCTGCTGGAACTGTGTGTCAAATGACTCGGACCGTACCAGGGAGCAGAGTCTAAGGTGCCGTTGGCTTTCACCAGAGCCTACCGCAAAGTGGGATGGACTTGCTGCAGAAGGCGGCACCCAGGTCGGTACCCCTGGCACGGCTCGACCACACAGGCGGCTGAGGAGATGCGAGGCACAGGACGGATAAGGCAGCTCATAGTCAGGATAGCAGAGGGTCAGGGCAGGCGGCACAGTAGCTTAGTCAGGATGTAACAGGAGGTCAGTAGGCAGGTGGCAGAGGAGCAAGGTCAGGTCACAGAGCAAAGGATCAGATACACAGCAAGGCAACTCTCAGGTATGCTTTCTCTCAGGCACAAGGCAACAAAGATCAGGCAGGGAAGTGTGGAAGGAGGAGGAATTAATCAATGAGCCACAGGTGTACTACACTAATGGGCGCACTGACCCTTTAAATCTTAAAGCTCCGGCACACATGCACCCTAGGGGACAGGGACATGTGCGCCGGAGCAGAGAGGCAGAGGCGGGGGCAGGAGAAGCACCTGGTGAGTGACGGACTGGGATTCGAATGCGGGCGCGTCCCGCGATGCAAATCCCAGCCTTGCCGGCAGCAGCAGGTAACAAGACCATGCGATCACAGCCAGCGTGTGCGGCCGAAGCGCATAACGTTACAGTCGCTAAGCGCAGACGGGCTCTATTAGGCCAAACGATGTTTCCAGCTCCAATACCCAGTGACCCTGAAGGTTTTCCGTTCAGATGGGACATTCACTTCTTATAAAACTCCAGCAGCTGCGGAGGCGGGCCTTCTGCATCTTTTGGCGACCTCGGTGCGACCTTCTCGATCCCCTCCACATCGCTCTCCATCTCCGAGGGAATGACCTGATATCACTTCCAGACCTCTCAGACACAGGGATGATCGAACGCGCTTGCCAGGAGAGTCAAGGAAACGCAGAAAATCGGTGGGGAGACACAGCAGGAGTCATAGCAACAGATCCTCCCCCCCCCCCCCCCCCCCGGACTGAGTATTGCATATTGCTGTCTTAACACCTCGTGGGGGTCTAGATTTTATGCTCCATGTTAGGTTAAGGTAGCCAAGGTAATTTTTCTTCTTTGGTTACGGGGCTCTTGGGGCGGGTACTGTCCCACTCTGTAACTTGTCCTAGCCTAATTTTGATGTCCAGAAGGGGTGCGGGGGTGTTACGCCGAGCGCTCCGGGTTCCCGCTCCTCCCCGGAGCGCTCGCTTCACCTCCTCCGCTGCAGCGCCCCGGTCACGTCCTCTGACCCGGGGCGCTGCGATCCTGCTGCTAGCCGGGATGCGATTCGCGATGCGGGTAGCGCCCGCTCGCGATGCGCACCCCGGCTCTCCTACCTGACTCGCTCCCCGTCTGTTCTGTCCCGGCGCGCGCGGCCCCGCTCCCTAGGGCGCGCGCGCGCCGGGTCTCTGCGATTTAAAGGGCCACTGCGCCGCTGATTGGCGCAGTGGTTCCAATTAGAGTTATCACCTGTGCACTCCCTATATTACCTCACTTCCCTTGCACTCCCTTGCCGGATCTTGTTGCCTTAGTGCCAGTGAAAGCGTTCCTTGTGTGTCCCTTGCCAGTGTTTCCAGACCTTCTGCCGTTGCCCCTGACTACGATCCTTGCTGCCTGCCCCGACCTTCTGCTACGTCCGACCTTGCTTCTGCCTACTCCCTTGTACCGCGCCTATCTTCAGCAGCCAGAGAGGTGAGCCGTTGCTAGTGGATACGACCTGGTCATTACCGCCGCAGCAAGACCATCCCGCTTTGCGGCGGGCTCTGGTGAAAACCAGTAGTGGCTTAGAACCGGTCCACTAGCACGGTCCACGCCAATCCCTCTCTGGCACAGAGGGTCCACTACCTGCCAGCCGGCATCGTGACAGTAGATCCGGCCATGGATCCCGCTGAAGTTCCTCTGCCAGTTGTCGCTGACCTCACCACGGTGGTCGCCCAGCAGTCACAACAGATTGCGCAACAAGGCCAACAGCTGTCTCAACTGACCGTTATGCTACAACAGTTGCTACCACAGCTTCAGCAGTCATCTCCTCCGCCAGCTCCTGCACCTCCTCCGCAGCGAGTGGCCGCTCCTGGGATACGCTTATCCTTGCCGGATAAGTTTGATGGGGACTCTAAGTTTTGCCGTGGCTTCCTTTCCCAATGTTCCCTGCATCTGGAGATGATGTCGGACCTGTTTCCCACTGAAAGGTCTAAGGTGGCTTTCGTAGTCAGTCTTCTGTCCGGAAAAGCCCTGTCATGGGCCACACCGCTCTGGGACCGCAATGACCCCGTCACTGCCTCAGTACACTCCTTCTTCTCGGAAATCCGAAGTGTCTTTGAGGAACCTGCCCGAGCCTCTTCTGCTGAGACTGCCCTGTTGAACCTGGTCCAGGGTAATTCTTCCGTTGGCGAGTATGCCGTACAATTCCGTACACTTGCTTCAGAATTGTCCTGGAATAATGAGGCCCTCTGCGCGACCTTCAAAAAAGGCCTATCCAGCAACATTAAAGATGTTCTGGCCGCACGAGAAATTCCTGCTAATCTACATGAACTTATTCACCTAGCCACTCGCATTGACATGCGTTTTTCTGAAAGGCGTCAGGAACTCCGCCAAGATATGGACTCTGTTCGCACGAGGCGTTTCGTCTCCTCGGCTCCTCTCTCCTCTGGTCCCCTGCAATCTGTTCCTGTGCCTCCCGCCGTGGAGGCTATGCAGGTCGACCGGTCTCGCCTGACACCTCAAGAGAGGACACGACGCCGTATGGAGAACCTCTGCCTGTACTGTGCTAGTACCGAACACTTCCTGAGGGATTGTCCTATCCGTCCTCCCCGCCTGGAAAGACGTACGCTGACTCCGCACAAAGGTGAGACAGTCCTTGATGTCTACTCTGCTTCTCCACGTCTTACTGTGCCGGTGCGGATGTCTGCTTCTGCCTTCTCCTTCTCTACAGTGGCCTTCTTGGACTCTGGTTCTGCAGGAAATTTTATTTTGGCCTCTCTCGTCAACAGGTTCAACATCCCAGTGACCAGTCTCGCCAGACCCCTCTACATCAATTGTGTAAATAATGAAAGATTGGACTGTACCATACGTTTCCGCACGGAGCCCCTTCTTATGAGCATCGGATCTCATCATGAGAGGATTGAACTTTTGGTCCTCCCCAATTGCACCTCGGAGATTCTCCTTGGACTTCCCTGGCTTCAACTTCATTCCCCAACCCTGGATTGGTCCACTGGGGAGATCAAGAGTTGGGGGTCCTCTTGTTCCAAGAATTGTCTAAAACCGGTTCCCAGTAACCCTTGCCGTAACTCTGTGGTTCCTCCAGTAACCGGTCTCCCCAAGGCCTATATGGACTTCGCGGATGTTTTCTGCAAAAAACAAGCTGAGACTCTACCTCCTCACAGGCCTTATGATTGCCCTATCGACCTCCTCCCGGGTACTACTCCACCCCGGGGCAGAATTTATCCTCTCTCTGCCCCAGAGACTCTTGCCATGTCCGAATACGTCCAGGAGAATCTAAAAAGGGGCTTTATCCGTAAATCCTCCTCTCCTGCCGGAGCCGGATTTTTCTTTGTCTCCAAAAAAGATGGCTCCCTACGTCCTTGCATTGACTACCGCGGTCTTAATAAAATCACGGTTAAGAACCGCTACCCCTTACCCCTCATCTCTGAACTCTTTGATCGCCTCCAAGGTGCCCACATCTTCACTAAATTGGACTTAAGAGGCGCCTATAACCTCATCCGCATCAGAGAGGGGGACGAGTGGAAAACGGCATTTAACACCAGAGATGGACACTTTGAGTATCTGGTCATGCCCTTTGGACTGTGCAATGCCCCTGCCGTCTTCCAAGACTTTGTCAATGAAATTTTTCGTGATCTATTATACTCCTGTGTTGTGGTATATCTGGACGATATCCTAATTTTTTCTGCCAATCTAGAGGAACACCGCCGGCATGTCCGTATGGTTCTTCAGAGACTTCGTGACAACCAACTCTATGCCAAAATTGAGAAATGTCTGTTTGAATGCCAATCTCTTCCTTTTCTAGGATATTTGGTCTCTGGCCAGGGACTACAGATGGATCCAGACAAACTCTCTGCCGTCTTAAATTGGCCACGTCCCTCCGGACTCCGTGCTATCCAACGCTTTTTGGGGTTCGCCAATTATTACAGGCAATTTATTCCACATTTTTCTACCATTGTGGCTCCTATCGTGGCTTTAACCAAGAAAAATGCTGATCCCAAGTCCTGGCCTCCTCAAGCAGAAGACTCCTTTAAACAACTCAAGTCTGCCTTTTCTTCGGCTCCCGTGCTCTCCAGACCTGACCCTTCCAAACCCTTCCTATTGGAGGTTGATGCCTCCTCAGTAGGAGCTGGAGCTGTTCTTCTACAAAAAAATCCTTCCGGGCATGCTGTCACTTGTGGTTTTTTCTCTAGGACCTTCTCTCCAGCGGAGAGGAACTACTCCATCGGGGATCGAGAACTTCTAGCCATTAAATTAGCACTTGAGGAATGGAGGCATCTGCTGGAGGGATCAAGATTTCCTGTTATTATCTACACCGACCACAAGAACCTCTCCTACCTCCAGTCGGCCCAACGGCTGAATCCTCGCCAGGCCCGGTGGTCTCTGTTCTTTGCCCGATTTAATTTTGAGATTCACTTTCGTCCTGCCGATAAGAACATTAGAGCCGATGCTCTCTCTCGTTCCTCGGATGCCTCAGAAGTTGATCTCCCTCCGCAACACATCATTCCACCTGACTGCCTGATCTCCACTTCTCCTGCCTCCATCAGACAGACTCCTCCAGGAAAGACCTTTGTTTCTCCACGCCAACGCCTCGGAATCCTCAAATGGGGTCACTCCTCCCATCTCGCAGGTCATGCGGGCATCAAGAAATCTGTGCAACTCATCTCCCGCTTCTATTGTTGGCCAACTCTGGAGACGGATGTTGGGGACTTTGTGCGAGCCTGCACTATCTGTGCCCGGGATAAGACTCCTCGCCAGAAGCCCGCTGGTTTTCTTCATCCTCTGCCTGTCCCCGAACAGCCTTGGTCTCTGATTGGTATGGATTTTATTACTGATTTACCCCCTTCCCGTGGCAACACCGTTATTTGGGTGGTCGTTGATCGATTCTCCAAAATGGCACATTTCATTCCTCTTCCTGGTCTTCCTTCTGCGCCTCAGTTGGCTAAACAATTTTTTGTACACATTTTTCGTCTTCACGGGTTGCCTACGCAGATTGTCTCGGATAGAGGGGTCCAATTCGTGTCTAAATTCTGGAGAGCTCTCTGTAAACAACTCAAGATTAAATTAAATTTTTCCTCTGCATATCATCCCCAGTCCAATGGACAAGTAGAAAGAATTAACCAGATCCTGGGTGATTATTTGCGACATTTTGTTTCCTCCCGCCAGGATGACTGGGCAGATCTCCTTCCATGGGCCGAATTCTCGTATAACTTCAGGGTCTCTGAATCTTCCTCCAAATCCCCATTTTTCGTGGTGTACGGCCGTCACCCTCTTCCCCCCCTCCCTACCCCCTTGCCCTCTGGTCTGCCCGCTGTGGATGAAATTTCTCGTGACCTTTCCATTATATGGAGAGAGACCCAAAATTCTCTCTTACAGGCTTCTTCACGCATGAAGAGGTTCGCGGATAAGAAAAGAAGAGCTCCCCCCGTTTTTTCCCCTGGAGACAAGGTATGGCTCTCCGCTAAATATGTCCGCTTCCGTGTCCCTAGCTACAAGTTGGGACCACGCTATCTTGGTCCTTTCAAAATTCTGTGTCAAATTAATCCTGTCTCTTATAAACTTCTTCTTCCTCCTTCCCTTCGTATCCCTAATGCCTTTCACGTCTCTCTTCTCAAACCACTCATCCTCAACCGTTTTTCTCCCAAATCTGTTCCTCCCACTCCTGTTTCCGGCTCCTCGGACGTCTTCTCGGTCAAGGAGATTTTGGCTGCCAAAAAGGTCAGAGGAAAAAATTTTTTTTTAGTAGACTGGGAGGGTTGTGGTCCTGAAGAGAGATCCTGGGAACCTGAGGACAACATCCTTGACAAAAGTCTGCTCCTCAGGTTCTCAGGCTCCAAGAAGAGGGGGAGACCCAAGGGGGGGGGTACTGTTACGCCGAGCGCTCCGGGTTCCCGCTCCTCCCCGGAGCGCTCGCTTCACCTCCTCCGCTGCAGCGCCCCGGTCACGTCCTCTGACCCGGGGCGCTGCGATCCTGCTGCTAGCCGGGATGCGATTCGCGATGCGGGTAGCGCCCGCTCGCGATGCGCACCCCGGCTCTCCTACCTGACTCGCTCCCCGTCTGTTCTGTCCCGGCGCGCGCGGCCCCGCTCCCTAGGGCGCGCGCGCGCCGGGTCTCTGCGATTTAAAGGGCCACTGCGCCGCTGATTGGCGCAGTGGTTCCAATTAGAGTTATCACCTGTGCACTCCCTATATTACCTCACTTCCCTTGCACTCCCTTGCCGGATCTTGTTGCCTTAGTGCCAGTGAAAGCGTTCCTTGTGTGTCCCTTGCCAGTGTTTCCAGACCTTCTGCCGTTGCCCCTGACTACGATCCTTGCTGCCTGCCCCGACCTTCTGCTACGTCCGACCTTGCTTCTGCCTACTCCCTTGTACCGCGCCTATCTTCAGCAGCCAGAGAGGTGAGCCGTTGCTAGTGGATACGACCTGGTCATTACCGCCGCAGCAAGACCATCCCGCTTTGCGGCGGGCTCTGGTGAAAACCAGTAGTGGCTTAGAACCGGTCCACTAGCACGGTCCACGCCAATCCCTCTCTGGCACAGAGGGTCCACTACCTGCCAGCCGGCATCGTGACAGGGGGTTGTGTCTATACACATATCTGAAGTAAGTGAAGTCCTTTACCCAATTAGCGGCTGCCTATATTCCACTCTGGGCGCTGCATTGTTCTTGGCTCATCTGTTTTGTTCAGTTTTTTTCCTTGTTTGTTTTATTAGTGCCTTCCCATTCTGGTATTCCTTTGACTGTAAGATTCCCTCAGCCCATCCTCTTTATTACCTGGAGGGGTTATCTTCGTCTGGTGCCTGCTGACCCTTTTTCCTCCCCTCTTTCACTGTTCGTTTCTAGTCTGTTGTCTCCTCCCTCTTCTTCATCCTATCATCTCATGGCAGTTTCTCCCCCTCCCTCTTGTTACGCCGAGCGCTCTGGGTCCCCGCTCCTCCCCGGAGCGCTCACAACATCCTCGCATTTGCAGCGCCCCGGTCAGACCTGCTGACCGGGTGCGCTGCAATATCTCTCTCAGCCGGGATGCGATTCGCGATGCGAGAGGCGCCCGCTCGCGATGCGCATCCCGGCTCCCGTACCTGACTCGTTCCCCGTCGGTCTTGTCCCGGCGCGCGCGGCCCCGCTCCTTAGGGCGCTCGCGAGCCGGGTCTCTGCAATTTAAAGGGCAACTGCGCCACTGATTGGCGCAGCAGGCTTAATTAGTGTGTTCACCTGTGCACTCCCTACTTATACCTCACTTCCCCTGCACTCCCTCGCCGGATCTTGTTGCCATTGTGCCAGTGAAAGCGTTTCCTTGTGTGTTCCTAGCCTGTGTTCCAGACCTCCTGCCGTTGCCCCTGACTACGATCCTTGCTGCCTGCCCTGACCTTCTGCTACGTCCGACCTTGCTCTTGTCTACTCCCTTGTACCGCGCCTATCTTCAGCAGTCAGAGAGGTTGAGCCGTTGCTGGTGGATACGACCTGGTTGCTACCGCCGCTGCAAGACCATCCCGCTTTGCGGCGGGCTCTGGTGAATACCAGTAGCAACTTAGAACCGGTCCACCAACACGGTCCACGCCAATCCCTCTCTGGCACAGAGGATCCACCTCCAGCCAGCCGAATCGTGACAGTAGATCCGGCCATGGATCCCGCTGAAGTCCCACTGCCAGTTGTCGCCGACCTCACCACGGTGGTCGCCCAGCAGTCGCAACAGATAGCGCAACAAGGCCACCAGCTGTCTCAACTGACCGTGATGCTACAGCAGCTATTACCACAACTCCAGCAACAATCTCCTCCGCCAGCTCCTGCACCTCCTCCGCAGCGAGTGGCCGCTTCCGGCCTACGATTATCCTTGCCGGATAAATTTGATGGGGACTCTAAGTTTTGCCGTGGCTTTCTTTCGCAATGTTCCCTGCACTTGGAGATGATGTCGGACCAGTTTCCTACTGAAAGGTCTAAGGTGGCTTTCGTAGTCAGCCTTCTGTCTGGGAAAGCTCTGTCATGGGCCACACCGCTCTGGGACCGCAATGACCCTGTCACTGCCTCTGTACACTCCTTTTTCACGGAGATTCGAAGTGTCTTTGAGGAACCTGCCCGAGCCTCTTCTGCTGAGACTGCCCTGCTGAACCTGGTCCAGGGTAATTCTTCTGTTGGCGAGTACGCCATCCAATTCCGTACTCTTGCCTCCGAATTATCCTGGAATAATGAGGCCCTCTGCGCGACCTTTAAAAAAGGCCTATCCAGCAACATTAAAGATGTGCTGGCCGCACGAGAGATTCCTGCTAACCTGCATGAACTTATTCATCTGGCCACCCGCATTGACATGCGTTTTTCCGAAAGGCGTCAGGAGCTCCGCCAGGATATGGACTTTGTTCGCACGAGGCGGTTTCTCTCCCAGGCTCCTCTCTCCTCTGGTCCTCTGCAATCCGTTCCTGTGCCTCCCGCCGTGGAGGCTATGCAAGTTGACCGGTCTCGCTTGACACCTCAAGAGAGGACACGACGCCGCATGGAGAATCTGTGCCTGTACTGTGCCGGTACCGAACACTTCTTGAAGGATTGTCCTATCCGTCCTCCCCGCCTGGAAAGACGTACGCTGACTCCGCACAAAGGTGAGACAGTTCTTGATGTCAACTCTGCTTCTCCATGCCTTACTGTGCCTGTGCGGATATCTTCTTCTACCTTCTCCCTCTCTGCTATGGCCTTCTTGGATTCCGGATCTGCAGGAAATTTTATTTTGGCCTCTCTCATCAACAGGTTCAACATCCCGGTGACCAGTCTCGCCAGACCCCTCTACATCAATTCTGTTAACAATGAAAGATTGGACTGTACCGTGCGTTACCGCACGGAACCTCTCCTAATGTGCATCGGACCTCATCACGAAAAAATTGAATTTTTGGTCCTCTCCAACTGCACTTCTGAAATTCTTCTTGGATTACCGTGGCTTCAATGCCATTCCCCAACCCTTGATTGGTCCACAGGAGAAATCAAGAACTGGGGTACTTCTTGTCTCAAGGACTGTCTTAAACCGGTCTTAAACCGGTTCCCAGTACTCCCTGCCGTGACCCTGCGGTTCCCCCTGTATCCGGTCTTCCTAAGGCTTATATGGACTATGCTGACGTGTTTTGCAAAAAGCAAGCTGAGACTTTACCTCCTCACAGGCCTTATGACTGTCCTATTGACCTCCTCCCGTTTACTACTCCACCCCGGGGCAGAATCTATCCTCTGTCTGCTCCAGAGACTCTTGCCATGTCAGAGTACATCCAGGAAAATTTTAAAAAGGGGTTTATCCGCAAATCCTCCTCTCCTGCCGGAGCTGGATTTTTTTTTTGTGTCCAAAAAAGATGGCTCCCTACGTCCTTGCATTGATTACCGCGGATTTAATAAAATCACGGTAAAAAACCGCTACCCCTTACCTCTTATCTCGGAACTCTTTGATCGCCTACAAGGTACCCACATCTTTACCAAACTGGACTTAAGAGGGGCTTATAATCTCATCCGCATCAGGGAGGGGGACGAATGGAAGACTGCATTTAACACCAGAGATGGACACTTTGAGTATCTGGTCATGCCCTTTGGCCTGTGCAACGCCCCTGCCGTCTTCCAAGACTTTGTTAATGAAATTTTTCGTGATCTCTTATATTCCTGTGTTGTGGTTTATCTGGACGATATTCTGATTTTTTCTGCCAACTTAGAAGAACACCGCCAGCATGTCCGCATGGTTCTTCAGAGACTTCGGGACAATCAACTTTATGCCAAAATGGAGAAATGTCTCTTTGAATGTCAATCTCTTCCTTTCCTAGGATACTTGGTCTCTGGCCAGGGACTACAAATGGACCCAGATAAACTCTCTGCCGTCTTAGATTGGCCACGCCCCTCCGGACTCCGTGCTATCCAACGTTTTTTGGGGTTCGCCAATTATTACAGACAATTTATTCCACACTTTTCCACTATTGTGGCTCCTATCGTGGCTTTAACCAAGAAAAATGCCAATCCCAAGTCCTGGTCTCCCCAAGCGGAAGACGCATTTAAACATCTCAAGTCTGCCTTTTCTTCTGCTCCCGTGCTCTCCAGACCTGACCCATCTAAACCCTTCCTATTGGAGGTTGATGCCTCCTCAGTAGGAGCTGGAGCGGTCCTTCTACAAAAAAATTATTCCGGGCATGCTGTTACTTGTGGTTTTTTTTCTAGGACCTTCTCTCCGGCGGAGAGAAACTACTCCATCGGGGATCGAGAACTACTGGCCATTAAATTGGCGCTTGAGGAATGGAGGCATCTGCTGGAGGGATCAAAATTTCCAGTTATCATACACACTGATCACAAGAATCTCTCCTATCTCCAGTCTGCCCAACGACTGAACCCTCGCCAGGCCAGGTGGTCGTTGTTCTTTGCCCGTTTTAACTTTGAAATTCATTTTCGCCCTGCCGACAAGAACATTAGGGCCGATGCCCTCTCTCGTTCTTCGGACGCCTCTGAAGTAGAGGTCTCTCCGCAACACATCATTCCTCCTGTCTGATCTCCACTTCTCCAGCCTCCATCAGGCAAACTCCTCCAGGGAAGACCTTCGTTTCTCCACGCCAGCGTCTCGGGATTCTCAAATGGGGACACTCCTCCCACCTCGCAGGCCATGCGGGCATCAAAAAATCCTTGCAACTCATCTCTCGTTTTTATTGGTGGCCGACTCTGGAGACGGATGTTGTTGATTTTGTGCGGGCCTGTACTGACTTTATTACAGACTTACCCTCATCCCGTGGCAACACAGTTGTTTGGGTGGTCGTTGATCAATTTTCCAAGATGGCACATTTTATTCCTCTTCCTGGTCTTCCTTCAGCGCCTCAGTTGGCAAAGCAATTTTTTGTACACATTTTTCGCCTTCACGGTTTGCCCACGCATATCGTCTCGGATAGAGGCGTCCAATTCGTGTCTAAGTTCTGGAGGGCCCTCTGTAAACAGCTCAAGATTAAATTAAACTTCTCTTCTTCTTATCATCCCCAATCCAATGGGCAAGTAGAAAGAATTAATCAGGTCCTGGGTGACTATTTACGGCATTTTGTTTCCTCCTGCCAGGATGACTGGGCAGATCTTCTACCATGGGCCGAATTCTCATACAACTTCAGAGTCTCCGAATCTTCTGCTAAGTCCCCATTTTTCGTGGTGTACGGCCGTCACCCTCTTCCCCCCCTCCCCACTCCCTTGCCCTCTGGTTTGCCCGCTGTGGATGAAGTGACTCGTGATCTTTCCACCATATGGAAAGAGACCCAAAATTCTCTTTTACAGGCTTCATCCCGGATGAAAAGATTTGCCGATAAGAAAAGAAGAACTCCCCCCATTTTTGCTCCCGGAGACAAGGTATGGCTCTCCGCTAAATATGTCCGCTTTCGTGTCCCCAGTTACAAACTGGGACCACGCTATCTTTGTCCTTTCAAAGTCTTGTGCCAGATTAACTCTGTCTCTTACAAACTCCTTCTTCCTCCTTCTCTTCGTATTCCCAATGCCTTCCATGTCTCTCTCCTTAAACCACTCATCATTAACCGCTTCTCTCCCAAACTTGTTTCTCCCACTCCTGTTTCCGGTTCTTCTGACATCTTCTCCGTGAAGGAGATTCTGGCCTCCAAGACGGTCAGAGGAAAAAAATTTTTTTGGGTGGATTGGGAAGGCTGTGGCCCAGAAGAGAGATCCTGGGAACCTGAGGACAACATCCTAGACAAAAGTCTTATCCTCAGGTTCTCAGGCTCCAAGAAGAGGGGGAGACCCAAGGGGGGGGTACTGTTACGCCGAGCGCTCCGGGTCCCCGCTCCTCCCCGGAGTGCTCGCAACATCCTCGCATTTGCAGCGCCCCGGTCAGACCTGCTGACCGGGTGCGCTGCAATATCTCTCTCAGCCGGGATGCGATTCGCGATGCGAGAGGCGCCCGCTCGCGATGCACATCCCGGCTCCCGTACCTGACTCGTTCCCCGTCGGTCTTGTCCCGGCGCGCGTGGCCCCGCTCCTTAGGGCGCGCGCGCGCCGGGTCTCTGCAATTTAAAGGGCCACTGAGCCACTGATTGGCGCAGCAGGCTTAATTAGTGTGTTCACCTGTGCACTCCCTACTTATACCTCACTTCCCCTGCACTCCCTCGCCGGATCTTGTTGCCATTGTGCCAGTGAAAGCGTTTCCTTGTGTGTTCCTAGCCTGTGTTCCAGACCTCCTGCCGTTGCCCTTGACTACGATGCTTGCTGCCTGCCCTGACCTTCTGCTACATCCGACCTTGCTCTTGTCTACTCCCTTGTACCGCGCCTATCTTCAGCAGTCAGAGAGGTTGAGCCGTTGCTGGTGGATACGACCTGGTTGCTACCGCCGCTGCAAGACCATCCCGCTTTGCGGCGGGCTCTGGTGAATACCAGTAGCAACTTAGAACCGGTCCACCAACACGGTCCACGCCAATCCCTCTCTGGCACAGAGGATCCACCTCCAGCCAGCCGAATCGTGACACCTCTCTTTGTTATGGGGGTTCCTGTATACGATATATAAAGTGATCTCTTGGAATGTAAAAGGACTGTGCTCCCCCCAGAAAAGGATGTCCATTCTGCGTTTTCTGAAACGTCTGCGTCCCAATGTGATTCTCCTTTAGTAGACGCATCTCATAGAGAGCGACTTTCAGAGGATGCAGAAATTGTGGATTGGCAAGGTTGTGGGCTCCCCAGCAGTTGGTGGTAGATCTGGAGTCCTGACGTTAATTCATAAATCCTTTGCCCACCGCTTACTTTCCCATGACATTGAGGGGCGATTATCCCGTCTTTAATTAGAACATTGTGGACAAATATACAATGTTTTTAATATTTATTTCCCAAATGGTGATAATCATTCTTTTTTTCACTTCCTTAGCAGAATCTGTAGCTTAAGCTGCAGGCCCACTCACAGTCCTGGGAGGGGACCTGAATTCGGTGGTGGACCCACTAGTGGACCGATAGAGCTCCACTACACCACCAGTGGTCATCCGTCCAAGTGACAATGAGAAAGTGCTCCCCCTTTTTCTATCTCAGACAGGCTTGCAGGATGCTTGGGGTCATCTCCACCCACATGGAGTACACACATTTCTCACAAACACATGGGTCATGGTCCCGTATCGACTATTTCCTGGTCAGTCCCTTGTTGTGTGCTCGTTTGGGTGCAGTGGACTTCCAGGATATTCTTCTTTTGGACCATTCCCCGGTAGTCTTGGAGCTCTTCCCATCGTGCCCCAAAGGGTCTGACTACCTGTAGAAATTTCCATCCTACTTGACTAAGGATGAGACATTCAAATTTTGCTCAGGGGGCATGTCGCATTTAGGAAGCCCCTATGGTGCCAGGACAGCAAAAACGTAACAAGGGGTTAACTTCGGTGAACGTAACAAGGGGTTAAGTGAACCTTTATACCCCACAGGTGTTTCACGACTTTTGCATATGTAAAAAAAAATTTTTTTTTTACCTAAAATGCTTGTTTTCCCAAAAATTTTACATTTTTAAAAAGGGTAAAAGCAGAAAATACCCCCAAAAAATTAGTAACACAATTTCTCCTGAGTACGGCGATACTCCATATGTGACCCTTAATTGTTGCCTTGAAATACGACAGGGCTCCAAAGTGAGAGCGCCATCCGCATTTGAGGCCTAAATTAGGGATTGCATAGGGGTGGACATAGGGGTATTCTCAGCCAGTGATTCCCAAACAGGGTGCCTCCAGCTGTTGTAAAACTCCCAGCATGCTTGGACAGTTAACGGCTGTCCGGCAATACTGGGAGTTGTTGTTTTGCAACAGCTGGAGGCTCCGTTTTGGAAACAGTGGCGTACCAGACGTTTTTCATTTTTATTGGGGAGGGGGGCTGTGTAGGGGTATGTGTATATGTAGTGTTTTTTACTTTTATTTTATTTTGTGGTAGTGTAGTGTAGTGTTTTTAGGGTACAGTCACATGGGCGGGGGTTCACAGTAGTTTCTCGCTGGCAGTTTGAGCTGCGGCAGAAAATTTGCCGCAGCTCAAACTTGCAGCAGGATACTTACTGTAAACCTTCGCCCATGTGAGTGTACCCTGTACATTCACATTGGGGGGGGGGGAACATCCAGCTGTTGCAAAACTACAACTCCCAGCATGCACTGACAGACTGTACATGCTGAGAGTTTTAGTTTTGCAACAGCTGTAGGCACACTGGTTATGTATCACTGAGTTTGTGACCTAACTCAGTGTTTCACAACCAGTGTGCCTCCAGCTGTTGCAAAACTACAACTCCCAGCATGTACGGTGCATGGTGTACGGTGACTGCTGGGAGTTGTAGTTTGCAATAGCTGGAGGCACACCGGTCGTGAAACACTGAGTTAGGTAAAAAAAAAAACTCTGAGTTTCACAACCAGTGTGCCTTCAGCTGTTGCAAAACTACAACTCTCAGCAGTCACCGACAGCCAACGGCATGCTGGGAGTTGTAGTTATGCAACCAGCAGATGCACCACTACAACTCCCAGCATGCACTTTAGCTGTTTGTGCAAGCTGGGAGTTGTAGTTATACAACAGCTGAAGGTACACTTTTCCATAGAAAAAATGTGCCTCCAGCTGTTGCAAAACTATAAGTCCCAGCATGCCCATAAGGGAATGCTGGGAGTTGTGGTGGTCTGCCTCCTGCTGTTGCATAACTACAGCTCCCAGCATGCCCTTTTTGCATGCTGGGAGCTGTCGCTAAGCAACATCAGGAAGCTGTCACTCACCACCAACGATCCACACTGCAGGTCAGTCCCTCGCCGCCGCCGCTCCTGGGGCCCCGGTCCCAACATTGACGCCGGGGATCGGGGTCCCCAGCTCCCGGGGTCCACGTCCCGCACCCGCTCACGTCCTCCGGAAGAGGGGCGGAGCGGGTTGCGGGAGTGACACCCGCAGCAGGTGCCCTGATTGGTCGGCCGGTAAACTGGCCGAAGAATCAGGGCGATCGTAAGGTGGCACCAGTGCCACCTCACCCCTGCTGGCTATGGAGACCCGATTGACCCGGATTCGCCGCAGATCGCTAGACTGAATTGTCCAGCGATCTGCGGCCATCGCTGACATGGGGGGGGCATAATGACCCCCCTGGGCGATATGCCGGGATGCCTGCTGAACGATTTTAGCAGGCATCCGACTCCAGTCCCCAACCGGTTAGCGGTGGGGACCGGAATTCCCACGGGCGTATGGATACGCCATGCGTCCTTAAGGGCTCGGAATGCAGGGCGTATCCATACGCCCTGCGTCCCGAAGAGGTTAAAGACCCTCTGCG
Organism: Hyla sarda; assembly: GCF_029499605.1. NCBI lineage: Eukaryota > Metazoa > Chordata > Amphibia > Anura > Hylidae > Hyla > Hyla sarda. The sequence continues at coordinate 388,474,999 of NC_079191.1, forward strand.
GGGGTAGTGGTTGGAGTTCAAGACCGACAATGCAGTTTAAGCAGATAACCCCACACTTTATTTGGAAACAGCAAAATCAGTGCTTAGGGAGAAGATCATGGTGCACAACAGTTCCCTCAAACGTAAAACACAGGAGGGCCATACCGCGGCTAGCGTGACTCTCGCTGCAGCCTACTCCCGTTTTGTTGACTCCCCCCAACCCAACCCATAAACTCCTTTGGCAGGAAGCGAAAACATCTTATGAACTTTGGCTGGATAGACGGAAACACATATATAGATCCCACCTTGAACTGGAGTTCTTTAAACATGGCAATAAGTCTGGCCATCTTTTGGCCAGGCTGGCTAATGGAGCATTCGCATCGACTCACGTATTAGCATTGAAGGACTCTCAGGGTCGAATCCGGAACAATCCTCACTCAATACTGTGTTGGGCTCCTATTATACTGAGCTATATTCCACGCTCTCCACTCCTTCCCTGGCTGGGGCTCAGTTTCTGGAAAGTCTGTCCCTCCCGTCCTTATCAGAGGAGTAGAGCCAGGAGCTGAATGCAGTCGTGACAGGGGAGGAAGATCAGGCGGCTATCAAGTCCCTAGCAAATGGCAAAGCGCCGGGGCCAGATGGCTATTCAAGTGAGTTTTACAAATCCCTGGTAGATCATGTTACTTCCACCTTGACCACCTTTTTTAATGACATCCTCAGTACGGGTCAGCTGTCCTCCTCGGCTAAATTAGCATAAGTCATCCCCAAACTGCATAAAGACCCATTAAATCATGGTTCCTACAGACCCATTTAGCTGATTAACCAGGATGTGAAATTGATCTTGAAAATTCTGGCAGACAGGCTAGCCAAGTTTCTACCCTCTCTAATCAGAGAGCATCAGGTGGGCTTTGTAAAAACGCGCTCAGCAGTCACGAAAGTCTTAGCAGCCATGGATAGTGTCCAGCGCCGGTCTCAACCAATGCTCTACCCCACCTTACTCATACTTGATGCTGAAAAAGCCTTTGATAATGTTCGATGGGACTGGTTGAGACTGGTACTGAACAAGTTCGGGGTCATGGGTTGCTTTAGTTCCTTTCTATCGGGCCTCTATGATGGTCTCACGGCCAGAGTCTCTACCCTGGGTATCCTTTCCCCTCCCCTCACTTTACTGAAAGGTATGCGCCAAGGCTGTCCCTTGTCACCACTGTTATTTGACCTGGTAATTGAACCGTTGGCGCGCTCCTTGCTCACTTCTGATCTATATAGGGGGTTACGGTGGGTTTGCAAGAACTTAAACTTTTCATGTTCACGGATGATATCCTTCTCTATGTTAGTGTTCCGAGAAGTGATGTTCCTAAAATTTTTGAGTTTTCTCTGCAGTGGGGGAGTTCACGGGTTATAAGATTAACGCTTCTAAGAGTGTGTTGCTGCCCTTGGGTTCTGCCTCACCTAGATGGCTGTCTACAGTGGGGGATCTGGGGGTGAGGGTCTCCACCACCTCCAACACATACTGGAGCATTCATATAGGTCACACACCTGACACGCTCTATACACTCAATGATGTCCCCCTCTTCCGGTGTATTGCTAAGGAATTGAGAAAATGGGAGAACCTACCACTCTCATTTCTAGGCCAATACCAAGATGATTCGTTTCCCTCACCTACTGTATCCTCTTCAAACTCTTCCCTTTCTCCTGAAACACGACGATGTCCGGTGTCTACACTCCGCCTTTACACGCTTCTTGTGGCAGATCGCCCACGCATAGCCTTACAGAAGCTTATGTATAGGGCGGAGGGGCGTGTCAACTTTCCAAATATTAGGGGCTACAATCTGGCGTGTTTATTTCGCCATGTGATGAACAGGATTCACGGTTCCACCTATTTTTCTAACCTGAGGATTGAAGGGGCACTGGCTGCGCCATGGTCTCTTCCTGCACTGCTACACACGTCCTTCGCTAGATTTCCACCAGAGGTGAAGAGCTAGATTTTGCTCAGGGACACGATAATATCCTGAAAGGAGGTACGGAAGGCCTTCCCTTCCTTCTTTCAAAGCACATGCCCCTCAGTAAACACCAAGAGTTCCCTAAGGGATTTTCCTCCTCCTGGCTACGTTTGTGGGAGGCAAGGGGCGTGCCCACTTATGAATAGGGACATCCGTAGATGGTTAGCACCTAGGGATATCATTACTACCTTTTATCTTCCCCAGTCGCACCACCTTCATGGACATCCTGGTACATGCCTTCTGCTCCTCCAGACTTTGGGACCTCACACACGAAGCTACATCTCATCCCTTAGATGGTATTATAGGCCAGAAACCAAGGGGGGTTTCCATTTTGTCACTTTACGTGGCCTTCCGTCCTTGTCTTCTCAAATTAAATCCTGAGAAACTCTTTACAACCTGGGAGCGGTGGACGAGTGACACTGATATACACACCACTATCTTGGAGGGCTGGGGGGAAGTCTGTAAACACATCCTTAAAGGAGATGTCCGGTGCTCACTTTTCTTATTTTATCCGTTCCGGGCTGAAAAATAAAAGAAAACAAATTTTCTCTTACCTGCCTAGGCTCCCCCGGTGCTTCAGTACAGGTGTTCGGTCCCGGGCTGTATTCTTCTTACTTCCTGTTAGCCCGGCACGTCACACGGAGCTTCAACCTATCACCGGCCGCAGCGATGTCCTGCCTCGGCCAGTGATAGGCTGAAGCTCCGTGTGATGTGCCGGGCTAACAGAAAGTAAGAAGAATACAACCCGGGGACCGAACGCCTGTACCAGAGCATCGGGGGAGCGTAGGCAGGTAAGAGAAAGCTTTTTTTTTTGCAGCCCAGAACGGATACAATAAGAAAAGTGAGCACCGGACATCTCCTTTAATGAGAGATGGAGGGAAACCTACTTTGCCCGATTGCCTAATAGATCAGATATGCACACAACTGTGCCTTTTTCTATTATTGCCGGAGAGTCTAGGCTTTTCGTTTTCTTCCTCTTTCCTTGTCCTTAATTATTTGGGGTTTCCATAGGGAGAGAGTGTTGGCTTGTGAAATGGGTAAGGGGCGGACAGTGACTTCAGAAACTGCACCTGTTTCCTGTGATGGCCTTTCTTGGGAATATTGTCTCATTGCATGGGACCTTATTGTCTTTGTTTGTGCTTATGTATTTTTACTTTATTTCTGTGTACTAGTTTAACCCCTTAAGGACCAAGCCCATTTTCACCTTAAGGACCAGGCCAATTTTATTTTAGCGTTTTTGTTTTTCCCTCCTTGCCTTCTAAAATCCATAACTCTTTTATATTTCCATCCACAGACCCATATAAGGGCTTGTTTTTTGCTTGACCAATTGTACTTTGTAATGAAACCTCTCATTTTACCATAAAATGTACGGCGAACCCAAAAATATATTTTTTTAGGGAGGAAATTTAAATGAAAACTACAATTTTGCACATTTTGGAGGGTTTCGTTTTCACATTGTACAATTACCAGTAAAAATGACATGTGTTCTTTATTTTGTGGGTCAATGCGATTAAAATGATACCCATGGGTAGATACTTTTATATTTTTGTACCGCTTAAAAAAAAATCTAAAACTTGTTGTACAAAATCAGTAATCTAAAATCGCCCTATTTTGACCACCTATAACTTTTTCATTTTTCCATATATAGGGCGGCATGAGGGCTCATTTTTTGCACCATCATCTGTACTTTTTATCGATACCACATTTGCATATATAAAATTTTTAGATAATTTTTTATTCATTTTTATTGGGAATAAAATGTGACAAAAAAAGCAGCATTTTTTTTACGTTTACGCCGTTCACCGTATGGGATCATTAACAAACATTATATTTTGATAGTCCAGACATTTACGCACGCGGCTATACCAAATATGTTTATTTAAAAAATTACGCATTTTGGGGGTAATATGGGAAAAACTGACAACTTTCATTTTTATCGGGGGAGTTTTTTTTTTTCACTTTTTATTTTTAAATTTTTCAACTTTTTTTTTTTACACTTTTTATGTCCCCATAGGGGACTATCTATAGCAATCATTTGATTGCTAATACTGTTCACTGCTATGCATCTCAGACCAGAGCAGGAGACGCCGAGAGACGGACGGAGGCAGGTGAGGGGACCTCCGTCCGCCATTACAGATGATCGAATCGCTGTGGCAGCGCTGCAGGCGATCCGATCATCTATTTTAACTTGCGCATTGCCGCAGATGCTGTGATCTGTACTGATCACGGCATCTGAGTGGTTAATGGGGGACATCTGCGTGATCGCGGATGTCGGCCATTACTGGCGGAATATGATAGCAGCCGGAACCTGCCGTGTATGACACAAGCACCGCTCCGATGCTCGCGGTCATACACAGGACGTAAGTGTATGTCCTGGTGCGCGAAGTACCACCAAACCAGGACGTACATTTACGTCCGTGGTTGTTAAGGGGTTAAACAATATCTGATTGCGATTGCTTTTATGTTACAAAACTGTTTAATAAAAAAAAAAAAATATATATATATATATATATATATATATATATATATGTTAAAGAAAAGTACCTGTCACCAAATAAACTGTTCTCAACCACCCCAGGCTACTCCTAACACCCCTCCTGACCTTAAAAACTATTTAAAAAAGCTGTGTATCATACATATATTCTTGTTCGCATAGTGCAATTTCCCAGCAGGAGAAAGTGGGCCTTTCCCAGCAGGCATGACATCACTGAAGCTGGCTGGGGGACCACTTCCACCCTCACATCATTCCAGTGCTGTGATGAATAGAAGACCTCAAGCTCTGTGTATGTTTTTCAGTCTGTGTTGCTATCAGTGAGGCTCTCCTTCAGCTGTCAGTCTGTGCAGCTTTCTATGAGAATCTGTGGAGCTTTCACTTTCTGTGCAGCTCTCAGTCAAGTTCAGTGCAGAGAAACATTTCCTGAGTTCAGACTCCTGGTAGGCCGGGAGGAGACCAAACTCATTGTTTTAATTGTGGCAGGGAACAGAACAGAGCCAACTAGTGGCCGATTTTTATATTACATTTTAAACTTATTTATGTTGATCATTTTAAAAGCAAGTGAATGGGAAAGTGTCTGCTAATTACACAAGGAACATTATATTAAAAGTTATATTTGGTGACAGGTACTCTTTAAAGCTGCTTGTGAGCTCTGCTGGACTACAGATTCGCTAGCTCCTGAACCCAATCTGCTGCGGGCAGAGCCAGCGACTACCTGGAAGAGGACCGCTGGGCTGCTGCACGAGGAAAACTCCTGCCAATACCGGACCAATCAGGGAACACCTGAGACAGCGTGACATTCAAATGAGCCCACTGAACCTGCACGTGGCGATATTTATAGCAGCTGGCCCCTCCCATAAACATATATATATATATAAAACTCAAAGTGTGTTTGTACGTTCCAGCATAACTTCCAAACAGCTGGAGACATTTTGATGAAACGTATTACGGTAGTTTAATGCCAACTAAAAATATAGTAGAGTAAAATAAATTCTAACCCACCCCCATTTACGAGAATGTTCTTCTTTTAACTGAAGTCCCATGTAAGTCTATGAGACTTCCGGTACACCTCCTGATCATGTCACTCTTTGGCCGCAGAGATTGCCCATGGCTTTTAAGCATCCTGCCGACTGATTGACAGGCAGGTGCAGGGGATTGTATATGAGGACAAGATATAAGGACATGGTATAAGGTCGGAATATGAGGACATTATATGAGAACGGGATATGAGGACATTATACAGAGTAAGAGGTCGAGATTTGAGGACAAAAGTGTCCTTGTTGCTTTTCCTCTCTCACAAGGTTTCGGTAGAAAGACTGGTTAACTCCGAGTACTCTGGTAGTGATCTCATAAGACATATTATAAAAAGAAAAGAAAAAATCTCATGACTTGTACCCTCTGTTCTTACTATAATTTCAATATAGGTCGTGCGCATTTTTTAACCACTTCACGCCTTATGACTGTAATCATATGTCATTGTGAGCAAGTCGTTCCCTTAAAGATGTATTGTGTACAAAAATGTATACCCTATTCCCAGGATAATGGATACGTTTTAGATTGCGGGGGGTCCAAACTCTGGGACCTCCGATATCTCCTGTACAGGGCTCTGGCTCTTTCTGGGAACAAGGCGTGTCGACGCCCCGCATGAAGCAATGGCCGTCACGCCCCCTCCACACATATCTATAGGAGAGCAATTTGGCTACCTTCTGCTTTCCCATAGAGATGTATTGAAGGGGCATGTCAGCCACCACTTTGTGCAGTGGTCTATACGCTGTGCCCCCCCCCCCGATAGGGGATACGTTCTTGTGTGTGATTCTACTCCTTTAAACTTACATTCTGTCACATCATGGTAATGGTCCAAGCTCAGGAGCTGTGTCTGCGCCATCATCAGTGGATAATGGATGGATTCAGTAATAACTCCATTACTGTCTGTTTAACTCAGGGCTTGAAAAAAAAAAGATAGGAGCCAAGATTCCTTTTTAGGGAACGTTCACACGTACAGGATCTGCTGTAGGGATCCACCGATTATCGGTTTGGCCGATAATCGCGATTTTGGACATTATTGGTATCGGCAATTACCTTGCCAATATGCCGATAATGCCTCAGCCAGAGATGACCATCGCTGCCGCTGCCCCATTGCTTCCCCCCATCCTCTGCCCATATACCGCTGCCGCATTTCCTCCCCCCATCCCTGGTGTTATAATTACCTGTTCCCAGGGGTCCGCGATCCTTCTGGCTCCTGCGCTATTGCTGTGCGCTGCACTGCGCAATGACGAGTGACGTCCCCAATGCGACGTCACTGTCAGTGCGCACAGTGACAGCGCAGGACACCGACGGAGCCAGAAGGATCGCGGACCCCCGGGAACATGTAATTATAACACCGGGGATTGGGGGAGGCGATGGGGCGGCGGCGGTATGTGTGCAGAGGATGGGGGGAGGCGATGGGGCAGCGGCATGTGGCCAGAGGATGGGGGAGGCAATGGGGCAGCGGCGGCGGTATGTGGACAGAGGATGGGTGGGGGAGGCGATGGGGCAACTGTGGTGGTTAGACTCAGGACAGGCAGGGGGAGAGAAGCGGGTGGCGGCGGCGGTCTCTGGCACCGCAATAGCCGCTGCAGTTCATTGATTTAAAGCGCCTGCTTTAAATCATTGATCTGCAACGGCTTCTGCCCAGCCGGGGGGTTGAAATAGCCGATAACTTATACCGGAATATCGGTATAAGTTATCGGCTATTGGCCTGAAAGGTGACAGATTATCGGTATCGGCCCTAAAAAATCAATATCGGTCGGTCCCTAATCTGCTGCATATTTTTTCTGCATATTTTGTACAGCTGATTTTGTTACCCATTAACTTCAATTGGTAGCAAAATCAGCTGAATATATGCAGCAAAAATATGCAGCAGATCCTTTACGTGTGACCGTACCCTTAAATGATCAATGCGATTTTCAGTTTGTGCAGTCAACAGTTTTGGAATTTGGATTTTTTTTCCGTTTATCCCATTCACCCTGTGTGGGATCAGGAATGTGATCATTTAGTAGTGTGGACAATTCTGCACGTGTTGAAACCAAATATGCTTTTTATTACACTTCTTTTGGCTTTCTTAAGGGCCTTTTATGAGCAATTGTTGGATTTTATATATAGATTGATGTAACTGTTCAAAGACTGTGATTATTTAAACAGTTAAATGTCGGATATAGGAGTGATCTGCGATGTCCCTTATTACCGGCAATTGTCAGCTGCAGATAGCGACCAATATCTGCTGGTATGAAGCGGTTCCGGCACCCTCATACTATCGCACTTATATTCATCCCATTGGTCAGGAAGGGGGCTGACAAAAACCTAGGCACAACCTAGGCGACTTGGAATTTGGTGAGCCCTTTGTTTAACCCCTAAAATGCCAAGGTAAATCATGAGACTGTAATCTACGTAGTTAGAGAGGGAGGGGGACCTCTCTAAACTTCCCAGTGTGCCAATGGGTTGTCATGGCAACCAAGGGCCTAATAAAGACTCTCAGGTCTGCATCTTTCGACATAAGATGCCTATGGTGACAGGCATTATAAACTGCAATACCAAAGTATTGCAGTGTATTATAAGGCTGGGTTCACATCACGTTTTTCCCCATATGGGAGCGCATACGGCAGGGGGGAGCTGCGTACCTAAAACCGTGGTTGGCTACGGTTATAGGTACGGTAGAAAACCGCATACGGGGAAAAAAGAGTCGACTAGTTCACTTCGGTCGGCTCATTAAAAAAGAATTACATACGACACCGCATACGCAGGGATACGGGAGCACAAGTTTTTAGCTCCCCCCTGCTGTATGCGCTCCCGTATGGGGAAAAACATGATGTAAACCCAGCCTAAAGCTGATCAGACAATCCTGACCTGGCGGAATAAAAAAAATTAATATTAAACACAAACAAACCCTAAATTATTTAAAATAGTAATTAAAAAAACACACGTTAATCCCAGTTAAAAATAAGAAAAAAAGAAAATCAGAAATGTCCTTATCAGTTTATTTAAACCTGGCTTTAAAGCACATAAACAATAAAAAAAAAAAAATATAGAACAAATATATAATTTATGTAGCTTTGTTCATGTCTCTTAATAAAATGGAAAAAAAATTGTTAAAAAGGCGTGATCAGCATTAGGGCATTTTCACATGGCTTATAAATGTTTTTTTATTTTTATTTTTAAATTTTAGGACGTGGAAACCACACCAATTTCTGTGTCAAAAACCCCCCTCCCATTGACTTCAGTAGGACATGAAGAACAATGCAGAAAAATGTAACACATTATTGTTTTTTGTGATCACATGACTCGCAATGAGAAAAACGCAGGTGAAAAAAAAACGGCATAAAAACACTTATTTACTAATACACTTGGGAGAATTAATAAAAACGGTCTGGTTTTGCCTATAGCAACCAATCAGAGCTTTGTCTCATGGAGTACTCAGGGATATGTACTCCGTTTCAGATCACAGGGGGTCTGACGGATAGGGTCCCCCGCGATCTCTCGTACGGGGGCCCGGCAGTCAGCGGCAAGGGGGCATGTCCGACCACCGCATAATGCCGCGGCCGACATGCCTCCTCAAAACATCTCTACGGGAGAGCCAGAGCGCTGCATTCTGCAGTCTCCGACACACGCTATTTCGGCAAAAAGCCGGGGGCCCCTTATGGGAGATGGCGGGGGGCCCAGCGATCTGAGACTTATTCTCTATCGTTAGGATAGGGGATACGTTTTCATATCCCGGAGTACTCCTTTAAAGGGGTACTCCGGCGCTAAGACATCTTATCCCCTATCCAAAGGATGGGGGATAAGATGCCTGATCGCGGGGGTCCCGCCGCTGGGGACCCCCGTGATCATGCACACAGCACCCCGTTATAATCAGTCCCCGGAGCTTGTTCGCTCAGGGACTGATTACTGGCAGGGTCTGATTACTGACAGCTGTCACGCCCTCTCCCATAGGCTTGCATTGAGGGGGCGCAGCATGTCACACGGGGGCGGGGCTCCGGCCCCCGCGATCGCCAGTAATCAGGCCCGGAGCGAACATGCTCCGGGGACTGATTATAACAGGGTGCTGCGTGCAAGATCATGGGGGTCCCCAGTGGCGGGATCCCCGCGATCAGGAATCTTATCCCCTATCTTTTGGATAGGGGATAAGATGTCTTAGCGCTGGAGTACCCCTTTAAGACTATGTGTTTTTGTTTCCATTTAATGTTTGCATTTTTTGGGTGTAAACATATATGCTAACGGATGCTAAAAATGGATGCTGCTGTATTCCATACAGCTGAGTCCGTTTCCCATTGACTATAACATTATTATTTTTTTTTTTTAAAGCAGATCGTAATGGGTCAGATTTTTTTTTAGCGTACACAATAGCGTGGTTGACCAAAATAACTGCAACAAAAAAACAGAAACAGATAGAAAAAAAAAACCAGTGTGAACATAGGTTTACCAGAGCTTGTTAAAATATGACCGCAAACTGTTTTTATTTTCCCGATTCTGGGAAATATAACCCCCAAAAAATGGCATTTACCGTATTTTTCGCCCTATAGGATGCACCGGCGTATAAGACGCACCCAAATTATAGGTGCAAAATCTAAAAAAATAAAGATTTTAAACCCAATAGTGGTCTTCAACCTGCGGACCTCCAGATGTTGCAAAACTACAACTCCCAGCATGCCCGGACAGCCGTTGGCTGTCCGGGCATGCTGGGAGTTGTAGTTTTGCAACATCTGGAGGTCCGCAGATTGAAGACCACTGCATAGGAGGTAATACTCACGTGTCCCCGCCGCTCCGGACCCGTCACCGCTGCTCTGGATGTCGCTCCATCGCTGTCCCCGTCGCTCCGGAACGTCTCTGCTGTCGGCCGGGTATCCTCGCTCTCCGTCGCCACCATCACGTCGTTGCGCACGCCGACGCACGTAGGCGACGACGAGAAAGGAGAGCGCCGGCCATACAGGGGATCCCTGAACGGCGAAGACACCGAGGAGGCAGGTAAGGTCCCTCCCGGTGTACTGTAAGCACTAACCCGGCTATTCAGTCGGGCTGTTCGGGACCGCCGCGGTGAAATCGCGGCGGTGCCGTACAGCCCGACTGAACAGCCGGGTTAGTGTCACTTTTGCTTCAGACGCGGCGGTCAGCTTTGATCGCCGCGTCTGAAGGGTTAATACAGGGCATCACCGCGATCGGTGATGTCCTGTATTAGCCTCGGGTCCCGGACGTTGATGGCCGCAGTGACCGCCGCGATAGGGGTGTATTCGCCGTATAAGACGCACCGACTTTTTCCCCCCAGTTTTGGGGAAGAAAAAGTGCGTCTTATACGGCGAAAAATACGGTACAGTATCACTTTTTTTTAAAGAAAGAATGTACGGAGGGTCCAGCACTTTGTTGCAAGCAGCTTTATTGAAGATACATCACACCATAAAAACGTCAGGCAGTCAGACATGTTTCGAGCGCAAGCGCTCGAAACATGTCTGACTGCCTGTCGTTTTTATGGTGTGATGTATCTTCAATAAAGCTGCTTGCAACAAAGTGCTGGACCCTCCGTACATTCTTTCTTCAATATTGGATGCCTTGCCGGGCATCGGTCCGAGCACCGTACATCAGGGAAGGTGAGCTGGATCATTCACTAGTTTATCGCTTTTTTTTAACCTTTACCTCCCAAATAATAATAATTAAAAAAAGCATGAGGTCAGTAATAAGTGTACCGTTCACACTGAGTTTTTGTCTCTGTTTCAATGTTTCTGCTACGGAGTTAGGCTGGGTTCACACCACGTTTTTCAAATACGGTAACCGTATACGGTTTTCCGCAAAAAAACGTATACGACCGTATCCGAAACCGTATGCATAGAGAATGCATTGTAAACCGTATTCCAAATGTTGTGTACGGTTGCATCCGTTTTGCCTCGGATACGGTTTTGCCGATTTTTCAACCGTAGGCAAAAACGCTGTCGACCACGTTTTTGCCTCCGGTTGGAAAACCGTATGCGAACCGTATGCGGTTCTTTAAACATTGTTGTCTATGAGAACCATACACAGAATTTCAGAATACGGTTGCACACGGTTTTTCTAATCCGTTTTTGGAGTTGACACATGCGCAGATTGGAATTTCAATAGAACAAAAGTAACTTTATTAAATTGCTGGAAAACAAATTCCAACAAAATAGCAAAACCGTTGGCAAAAACTGATGCAAACGGATAGAACCGTACGGGGAAAAACCGTATACGTTTTAATTTGGAGTCATACGGTTGTATAAGGTTGCATATGGTTTTTGCCATACGTTTTTTTTTTGCGGAAAACCGTATACGGTAACCGTATTAGAAAAACGTGGTGTGAACCCAGCCTAATTTTGCTATATGCATAAAATGTGGTCAACTGTGCTATTGTGTTCACCTCCCAAAAAATGATTATTATTCTTTTTTTATATAATGTAATGGTGTATTTACAAGTACAGTATCCTGCGCATATTTGATGCGTAGATTTTGAATCTGCAGATTTGAAGCTGTGTTCGGTCATTTAGTTTACATTGAACTCTGCAGCATAAAATCTGCAGGTTCAAAATCTGCGCATCAAATATACTGTATGTGAGAATTTATGGGCGGATTACCTGCAAAATGTCAGCAGAGAATTCGCTGTGGAGTTTGCTACCATTGACTTCTATGGGTCAGCAGAAAATCCGCAGTAGAGGCAGATTTGAAGATTTTCCTTCGGACCCATTGAAGTCAATGGTAGGAAAAATATGCTGCGGAAATTTCGCAGGTAATCCACCCGTGTGAATGGACCCTAAGGGTAGTTATACACATGGACAGATAAGAAGCGAGTTTTAAAATCCTCAGCAGGTTACATTGACTTCAGTGGGGTCTTCTGCAGATTTTCTACTGCCCAAAATCGGTCGCGGAAAACCTGCAGCATGAAACTCGCTTGTAATATGTATATGTTGTATATGTATACATTGCAAAACTACAACTCCCAGCATGCCCGGACACTACAGTTTGGAGATCAAACGCACATCTGTAATGAATGACTGAACGCACAATGTGAACTGCTCCCAGCGTCTGTGCAGCGTCACCTCCAGATAACTCTGTCAAAGTGATGAATACACTGTCACAACCCTCCAGCTCTGACCCCAGCTGGTATCTGTGCCCCCCCTCCTCCTCCTCTTCCCGTGACTGGCCCGGCTTATCCCAGGACCTGCCCGGCTGCTGCCACGTTTCAGTGGTGACGTCAGCCCAATGAAGAAGATCCGCTAGGGGGAGCCGGAGCTTCCTCCAGGAACCAGGACAAGGGAGCACGGGAGGGGCCGGCCCAACTGGTTGAGGGAGGGGTGAGCCACCGCCTTACGCCTGCGCGAGCTGGCCCGCAGACTCCTGGGAAATGCAGTTTAATCCCCGCCCATCGCCCTCGCTAATGACTGGAGTTTGCGGGCACCGCGGGACTACATTTCCCAGAAGGCGGCGCGGGGCCGGCCTTCAGTCAGCAGTGCGCAGCCTTCCTGAGTTGGAGGATTCACTATTTCCTGGTTTCAGCTGGCAGCCATTTTGGGGTTACAGAGAGCTCGGACTTGCAGTGGCTCTGTTGGTTTTGGGGGTTCATCCCGGGCCGCTGGGGGGTTATATAGTACTCGGTAGTAGAATTTTTTACGTTAGAGCTCTGTAGACGTTTTTGGTTCTTTTATATTTTTATTTCTTGTTCCCCCCTCGTACCTTGGCTCTCGGAGCCGGTTTTGCTTGGCAGGCGTCTGGTCTCCGGTGTTCGGTGTGTGAGATTCTACAGAGGCGACGGGGAGCTCAGTGACATGTCCAGCATGAATCCCGAGTAGTGAGTATCCGGGGGCCCCCGGGGGGCAGCGGGGGCACGGCTCCTCTATGGGCAGCACATCTGTCACCTGTGAGGCCTGGAGCGGGGCACCTCACCTATATACAGTACACTGCCCATCTATATACCACCCTATATATATATATATATATATATATATATATATATATATATATATACTGTACACTGCCCATCTATATACTACCCTATATACAGTACACTGCCCATCTATATACCAACCTATATACAGTACACTGCCCATCTATATACCACCCTATATATACGGTACACTGCCCATCTATATACTACCCTATATACTGTATACTGCCCATCTATATACTACCCTATATACAGTACACTGCCCATCTATATACCACCCTATATATACGGTACACTGCCCATCTATATACCACCCTATATATACTTTACGCTGCCCATCTATATACCACCCTATATATACTGTACGCTGCCCATCTATATACCACCCTATATATACAGTACGCTGCCCATCTATATACCACCCTATATACAGTACACTGCCCATCTATATGCCACCCTATATATACTGTACACTGCCCATCTATATGCCACCCTATATACAGTACACTGCCCATCTATATACCACCCTATATACTGTACACTGCCCATCTATATACTAACTTATATACTGTACACTGCCCATCTATATACCAACCTATATACTGTACACTGCCCATCTATATACCACCCTATATACTGTACACTGCCCATCTGTATACCACCCTATATACTGTATACTGCCCATCTATATACCAACCTATATACTGTACACTGCCCATCTATATACTGTACACTGCCCATCTATATACCAACCTATTTACTGTATACTGCCCATCTATATACCAACCTATATACTGTATACTGCCCATCTATATACCAACCTATATACTGTATACTGCCCATCTATATACCAACCTATATACTGTATACTGCCCATCTATATACCAACCTATATACTGTATACTGCCCATCTATATACCAACCTATATACTGTACACTGCCCATCTATATACCAACCTATATACGGTACACTGCCCATCTATATACTGTACACTGCCCATCTATATACTGTACACTGCCCATCTATATACTGTACACTGCCCATCTATATATTAACCTATATACTGTACACTGCCCATCTATATACCAACCTATATACTGTACACTGCCCATCTATATACTGTACACTGCCCATCTATATATTAACCTATATACTGTACACTGCCCATCTATATACCAACCTATATACTGTACACTGCCCATCTATATACCAACCTATATACTGTACACTGCCCATCTATATACCAACCTATATACTGTACACTGCCCATCTATATACCACCCTATATACTGTACACTGCCCATCTATATACCACCCTATATACTGTACACTGCCCATCTATATACCACCCTATATACTGTATACTGCCCATCTATATACCAACCTATATACTGTATACTGCCCATCTATATACCAACCTATATACTGTACACTGCCCATCTATATACCAACCTATATACGGTACACTGCCCATCTATATACTGTACACTGCCCATCTATATACTGTACACTGCCCATCTATATATTAACCTATATACTGTACACTGCCCATCTATATACCAACCTATATACTGTACACTGCCCATCTATATACCAACCTATATACTGTACACTGCCCATCTATATACCAACCTATATACTGTACACTGCCCATCTATATACCACCCTATATACTGTACACTGCCCATCTATATACCACCCTATATACTGTACACTGCCCATCTATATACCACCCTATATACTGTACACTGCCCATCTATATACCACCCTATATACTGTACACTGCCCATCTATATACCACCCTATATACTGTACACTGCCCATCTATATACCACCCTATATACTGTACACTGCCCATCTATATACCACCCTATATACTGTACACTGCCCATCTATATACCACCCTATATACTGTACACTGCCCATCTATATACCACCCTATATACTGTACACTGCCCATCTATATACCAACCTATATATACTGTACACTGCCCATCTATATACCAACCTATATATACTGTACACTGCCCATCTATATACTGTGCACTGCCCATCTATATACCACCCTATATACTGTACACTGCCCATCTATATACCAACCTATATATACTGTACACTGCCCATCTATATACCACCCTATATACTGTGTACTGCCCATCTATATACCACAATATATACTGTACATTGCCCATCTATATACTGTACACTGCCCATCTATATACTGTACTACCCATCTATATACCAACCTATATACTGTACATTGCCCATCTATATACCACCCTATATACTGTACACTGCCCATCTATATACCACCCTATATACTGTACACAGCCCATCTATATACCACCCTATATACTGTACACTGCCCATCTATATACCACCCTATATACTGTACACTGCCCATCTATATACCACCCTATATACTGCACACTGCCCATCTATATACCACCCTATATACTGCACACTGCCCATCTATATACCACCCTATATACTGCACACTGCCCATCTATATACCACCCTATATACTGCACACTGCCCATCTATATACCACCCTATATACTGCACACTGCCCATCTATATACCACCCTATATACTGCACACTGCCCATCTATATACCACCCTATATACTGCACACTGCCCATCTATATACCACCCTATATACTGCACACTGCCCATCTATATACCACCCTATATACTGCACACTGCCCATCTATATACCACCCTATATACTGCACACTGCCCATCTATATACCACCCTATATACTGTACACTGCCCATCTATATACTGTACACTGCCCATCTATATACCAACCTATATACTGTACACTGCCCATCTATATACTGTACACTGCCCATCTATATACCACCCTATATACCGCACACTGCCCATCTATATACCACCCTATATACTGCACACTGCCCATCTATATACCACCCTATATACTGCACACTGCCCATCTATATACCCCCCTATATACTGCACACTGCCCATCTATATACCACCCTATATACTGCACACTGCCCATCTATATACCACCCTATATACTGCACACTGCCCATCTATATACCACCCTATATACTGCACACTGCCCATCTATATACCACCCTATATACTGCACACTGCCCATCTATATACCACCCTATATACTGCACACTGCCCATCTATATACCACCCTATATACTGCACACTGCCCATCTATATACCACCCTATATACTGTACACTGCCATCTGTATACCATCTATAGTCCACACATCTGTCATGAAAACCAGGCCTGGAGCAGGATACCAACACCTTACTGCCCATCTATATACTGTGCACTGCCCATCTATATACTGTGCACTGCCCATCTATATACTACACATCTGTCATCAACATAGGCATCAGTAAGGCCTTGAGCCGGGGCACCAACATCTTGCTGACAATACCATCTATATACCACACATCTGTCATCAACACCAGGCCTGGAGAAGGGCATCAACACCTCATTGACAATCTATATACTGTACACTGCTCATTTGTGTACCTTCTATATACCATTTATATACTGTACACTGCTCATCTATATACCATCTATCTACTGTACAGTGCCCATCTATATACCGTACACTACTCGTCTATATACCATTTATATACTGTACACTGCCCATCTATATACCGTACACTACTCGTCTATATACCATTTATATACTGTACACTGCCCATCTATATACCGTACACTGCTCGTCTATATACCATCTATATACTGTATACTGCCCATCTATATATCGTACACTGCTTGTCTATATACCATCTATCTACTGTACACTGCCCATCTATATGCCATCTATGTTCCACACATCTGTCCTCAACATAATTCCTGGAGCACCAACACCTTACTGCCAATCAATATACCATTCTATATGCCAAGGCTGTAGTGTACCCACTTAAAGTATTGGGCATTGTGATGTGGTTAGGCCTTCATCCTCTCAAGCTGTGGCTGTACAGTGGTTGCACAACTAAAACTTCATCATGTATGTTGTAGTTTTGCAACCACTGAAGAGCCCCAGAACCACTTGGTGGGGGGGTGGGGGGGGGGGGCGCCGCCTATTACATTCTGTGTCCTATAATGTGCTGATGTAGCAGAGCTGACTGTGCAGCATCTCAACTCATTCAGTTAGGGCACTGTTTCCCAATCAGGGTGCTTCCAGCTGTTGCAAAACTACAACTCCCAGCATGCCCGGACAGCCTTTGGCTGTCCGGGCATGGTGGGAGTTGTAGTTTTGCAACAGCTGGAGGCACCCTGGTTGGGAAACACTGTGCTAAGGAATAATCTGTATACTCTACAGGTAAGGTGACCTGGTTCAACTCGGCTCTACCTGTACACAATACCATCTGATAGGGTTAGTAGTGAGTGGGAGGAGGGGGTGAAGGGGTCAGGTCTACAAAATTTTTTATTATATATATTTATTTAGATACATATATATTTTGGACATCTCAGAATTGGAAGTATGTGAGCAGAAGTAGGTATCACAGGGGGTCAGGGATTGGCCTGGATTTCCTGGGAATAGTCCCTGTCAGAAATGGCTGATAACAGAGAACAATAAATTGTATTGAAAAGAAAGAGATTGTCGGGGGAAGGATTGGCCTGGACTTCCTGTGATTGATCCCATTGCATAAGATTGATAGATGCCTGAACTGGCTAATAACAGGGGATAGAGTGCATTGATAGGTAGGAATCATGGTGATGCCATGCCGCTCTCCAGGCATGCTGGGAGTTGTAGTTTTACAACCGCTGGAGAGCCATTGGTTGAGAAACTCTGGTTCCTTTTTAGGCTGTTACCTGGGACAATAGATGATATTGAAAAGTAGGGATCATGGGGGCAGGGGTTGGCCTTGACTTTTATTATCTATGGCTGTCCGGGCATGCTGGTAATTGTAGTTTTGCAACATCTGTATAGTCACAAGTCGTGGATCACTGGTATTGTGTATGACTGCTGGGAGTTGTAGTTATGCAGCAGCTAAGGAGCCAGCGGATAGGAGTAGTTAGTATAGTGCCTATAGCAGTGTTTCCCAACCAGGGTGCCTCCAGCTGTTGCAAAACTACAACTCCCAGCATGCCCGGACAGCCGTTGGCTGTCCGGGCATGCTGGGAGTTGTAGTTTTGCAACAGCTGGAGGCACCCTGGTTGGGAAACACTGCCCTGTAGTATCGCTGTACTCAGGTCCATAGAAGTGGACCTCCAGCTGTTGCAACATCTGGAGGTACACAGTTTGGGGACCACCAATCTGTAGTGATCTAATGCAACATGGTGGAGGTATTAGATGTTCTGTCTTGAGAAAATTAGAAAAATCTTCATTTTTATAAACAATGTCTGATGAGAAATAATTTGTCTTGATCAGCCACCATGTGACAAATCCTCCCGGGACCCCCCCCCCCCCCCCCCCCCAAACTGATTCCACTTTATAGGTCTGCAACATAATGAGATCTCATCCCAATGATCTTCATAGTCCGCAGCATTAATGTGATGTTACCTGTATCCGGTATATACTGAGCTGTCACTGTGGACTCTGCTCTTAAAGGGGCCGGTTCTTAGTCATAGAGAAAGCAGTTTATGGCATCCGGTCCCGGGGAGGAGGATGATGGGGGGGGCTGTGAATACACGGCAGCACCAGGGCTTTGTGTGCGGTGTACAGAGGTGCACAGATGGCCGGCACTGGGAGAATAACCTCTGGGGCTAGAGCCGGCCTGCAACTCACCAGCGAGTCGTGTGTCACATGATTCTTGCAAAACATTACATGGACTGCAGATTTTGCAACCTTCTGCCAAGAGCCACCGTAAACACTTCCTGCCCAGATCAAGTGATTGCTGACGGCACATCCAGGGAGGGCGGCCGGGGCTTACAATTTATTCACATATCGTTCCTCCAGCACTTTGTACTGCTCAGCAGATTTAGTTCTTGGAGAACAAAGGTCACTTCAGTCTACTTTATTTTTCATTTTTCCTTTAACAAAGATTTTCCTGTTCCCCTTTTTTTATTTTATTTTTACATTTTTTAATACTGTATTAATCTGGTTTTATATATTTAATATATAATTTGCAATACATTTATACATAGCAGTTATTCATATCGCTTAGTACCTTTAAAGGAGAAGGGCGGCGAAAAACTTTCACCTTCCCCGGTGTCTGGGCTGCAAAAAAACAAAACATTCCCTACATTCCCCAGTTGCAGCAGTATTGGCATCCTGTTCCTCTGGCGCTGCTTGGGTCCCTGCTTCTTTGGATGGAAACGTCACACTGCGGTCAGTGTATTGCCGGCTACAGCGATGTCCCGCCTCGGCCGCTGATAGGCTGAACGCACTGTCATGTGAGGAGCCGGCCCGCGTTCCTTACATGACCATGACCCATCACCGGCCGATGTGTGCTGTGGATGGAAATACCCTGACCACAGTGTGACGTTTCGATCCTAAGAAGCAGGGACCTGAGCAGCGTCAGAATGGGACGCCAATACCTGCACAACGGGGAAAGGAGGAAGGTGAGCTGGAGTTTTTTATTTTTTTTTTGCAGCCAGAGGCACAGGGGAAGGTGAGAGTTTACCACCTCATTTCTCCTTAATACTACTTGTCTGTATAAAACAGCGTTGGTACATTTAGAACACTTTTAGTTGTGTTCTTTACCGGTTTTTGCTTGTTGAGAACGATTATTATTTTTTGTGTGGCGACCCACTCAGGTGTGTTGAGGTGGGGTGGCGCTTCAGGTGTGCGGTGGCACGATGCGTGTATTGGGGGGTGATCTTGTTGCAGACAGATGTCACTGAATAATCATGCGGTTCCCTCCGTCAGAGGTGTATGTCAGAAAATCCTCCTTGCGTCTGCCTCCTGACAACAACTGTAGGGTGTAAGCTGCTATGGGCAGGCGCATCTCCTATTGCATCCTGTTATTGCGATGTGTACAGCAGCTTTTGTTCTTTATGAAAAATGTTCTTACGTTACCTGTTTGTATAGCCCAATGGATCAATGGACAATGTGATCTATCTGTCCTTGTCACTTATGTTTAGTATAGCTTTCTTCCCTGTCTACATGCACACGGGTACAGAGTCCAGGGTTGTTGTATACCCCTGTACACACTAGATATCTGTGCCCTTTAGAAGTCACTGACAAATGGAGATCAGTGTTTTCTGCCTTAAGGCTGCATTCACACCACGTTTTTGCTATACAGTTCCCGTATACGGTAACCGTATAGAAAACCGTATGCATTGACTTAACATTGTAAACCGTATCTCAAACGCATCATCCGGTTTAGTCCGTTTTGCGTCTTATACGGTTTTGTCCGTTTTTTCCGTTTTTTTCCCTGTATCCAAAACCGTAGTCTTCCACGTTTTTTAATCCGGGTGAAAACCATATAAAACCCGTATACGTTTTTTTTAAGACATGGGAGTAAATGGGAACCGTTCAGAACCGGATGTGCGTACGGTTCCATCCGGTTTTCATCATACGGTTTTTGACTTTGCACAGTTTTTTTTTTTTTTCTTGGAATTTTTAATCAAATAAGTGAAACTTTATTTAAAATGGAGTGAAAAGTTAAAAACGTATACGGGTTGAAATTTGTACACACATTTTGATACAGTTTAGTCAGGTTTTGAGGAATCAGTTTTTCATCAAAAACCTGATGCGGGAACTGTATCGCAAAAACGTGGTGTGAACCCAGCCTAAGTCACAACAAACACACTAAGGGGAAGATTTATCAAAACCTGTCCAGAGGAAAAATTGCCCATAGCAACCAATCACATCGCTTTTTGCAGAGGCCTTGTTAAAAATGAAAGAAGAGATCTGATTGGTTGCTATGGTCAACGGGGCAACTCTTCCTCTGGACAGATTTTGATAACTCTCCCCCTTTCTTTCATAAGTGTGGCTGGTCTTTCAGGTCTACCTCTAGGGAGTTACTGAAACCCCAAACATCCATGTAAACATGGTAGTGCCACAGCCTCTAGATTTGGAGCCACACTAGTTCCCACAGGGAACCCTTTAACATTCATGACAGAGGTTGCCCCTATAATGATGTTTTCCAAACAGTGTGCCTCCAGCTGTTGCAAAACTACAACTCCCAGCATGCCTGGACAGCCTTTGCCAACAGCTGGAGGCACACTGTTTAAAAACACTACCCTATACTTGAGTGTTCAACCTGTGGCCCTCCAGCTGTTGGGATGACCTTTGATCAGTAAATCAGGGGTCGACTAAGTATTGACTCCAATAATACTTTGTGGCAAGACTGGGTTCACACTGCGCTTTTGTTTAGTTTAATATAAACATCTTATACATAACATATACTTTTTTTAAAATAGTTTTTTACGTTAACAGAAGCTAAAAATTGATGCTGCTGTGTGCCATACAGCAGAGTCTATTTCCCATTGACTTATATATATAAAAAATAAATAAACATAAAGGGATTGTAAGGTATATTTCTACTTTTTTTTTTATTGGTGTACATAATATCGTAGACTAAGTTTCTACATAAAGCAAAATTAGACGTTCGGCAAATGAGATGAAAACATGGTGTGAACCGAAGCGTGGGGCTTCGTTGTGACCTAGTCGCAATGGAGTCCTGGCAAAACTACACCCGTATGCTATGTCCAGTAGCTTCATAGCTTTACGCACGTTTAGGGTTCGTTCACACTTTGGTAACTGGGGATCCACTGCGAGTTTCACTACCGTTCACTTCAATGGATCCTCCGGCAATCTGCAAATCTGGCGCTATCGCACATTTTCCGTGGACCCATTAAAGTGAATGGTAACAACGACAACGGCTTTCCTGCAGCGGGTTAACACCGTGTGAACTACACTTTAAACCAAATGCTTGTTCGGCCTACGCGTATTCTTCTTCCAACCCTTTAATACACGTGCACGCTCAACTCAGCCAAGCATGTGTGTTCTCAAGAGGATGAGGAGACTAAGCAGCTGCCTGGTGCATTATTGGACAGAGAAGCCCTTGACATCTGGAGGTGACTCAGGACTTGACATGTACATCAGATGGTCCATCACTTCTGCTGATTGATGGTTTTCGCCAACATTTATCTAAATTAGTGTTTCCCACAGCATGCTGGGAGTTGGGGTATTGCAACAGCTGGAGGCCCTCTGGTTGGGAAATCTTATCTAAAGCTTACACCATACTTTGTAGGTAAGTGTTGGCTAAACCTTACAATTCCAGGTGGGACCTACACACCATCTAATGTGTTTAGTGGCATACAGAATCTCCCCCCCCAACAGCAGATGTCCAGGCATGCTCGGAGTTGTAGTTATGCAACAGCTGGAGGCATCCTATTGAGAAACACTGTCTCAAAGAGATGTCTGGCAGTGGCTAAGCACCCTGTACTTGCTCTGCGGCCTAGTCGAGTCTGTATGGAAGTGTTTCCCAACCAGGGTGACTCCAGATGTTGCAAAACTACAACTCCCAGCATGCCTGGACAGCCTTTGGCTGTCCAGGCATGCTGGGAGTTGTAGTTTTGCAACACCTGGAGGCACCCTGGTTGGGAAGCAATGGTGTATGGGAAGAGAGAGCTGAAATATATACATTAAAAAAAAAATAATAAAATATATATATATATATATATATATATATATGTGTGTATATAGATGGATATAGATATAGAGATATCTCTCTCTCTCTCTCTCTCTCTCTCTCTCTCTCTCTCTCTCTCTCTCTCTCTCTCTCTCTCTCTCTCTCTCTCTCATTAATATATATATATAGATAGATAGCATGATATAGATAGATAATCCTCTTCAATGAGAGACGTATCCAACACAATCTCCGGCTGTCTTCTTGTGAATATAATTTACAGGCTAGATCTGTATTGCATCCATTATAAAACCATAGATTAAATCATCCGGTAAAGCCAGCGTCGTTCAGAGATGAGGTTTCGCCTTCTTTTGGGAGGCCGCCCTTCTCTTTAAATATCTCCGTCTTGACGTGTGTCATTGTTCCAGGATGCTGCGGTGCAGTGTAAGAGCTGAATCCTTCATCAGGGATCTGAACTGCTGCCACCCGACAGTCATGCTTCGCCTCAGAATAGGGTTGGGCCACCTCTCGCCTACGTAGCGCGTGTGTCATTCTTCCACGTCCTGTGGGCGTTTTTCATTGAGAATTTTTGTGTGATCTGACACATACAGGAGGTAAACGTTTCCTTTTGTCGCTTGCTTGTTGCAGTAGCTCACACCTCTCCAGGTTTCGGGATTCATAGTGCTTCTGTTTTTCTATCCAGGGTCTGTAGGGTTCTTTACAGGATAGAATGAAGAATTTTCTAACCTTATGTGCTTAGCAAAGTTTTCCTGGCATTATGTAGTCCTATATCCGTAGTGTTTGCTAAGCAGTTGGATAACATTGAGTTAGCGTGCGATCAGGCTCTTTGTTAGGGCCGTGCTAGAATGTGCATTGTGGTAAGGGATCTTGTGTCAGAGTAATATCAGATAAAATTGTAGGGGGCGGACTGGCGTGTTGCCTGGCAGTGCCCGACCGATCACACTTCACGTTGTTTTCTTTAAGATAAAATTGGGGAAAATGCTCAGTGCTTTACATTGGGAGAACGTTTCCGCAATAATCAAGAAGCTACAATGACCATATTAGAATAATATTTCCCAACCGGTGTGCCTACCGCTGTTGCAAAACTACAGCTCCCAGCATGCCCGGACAGCCGTTGGCTGTCCGGGCATGCTGGGAGTTGTAGATTTGCAACAGTGGTAGGCACACTGGTTGGCAAACCATATATTTAGAATGATGTTCTCTACGTATGGGTATGGACACGTGTAGCGGGGGCTGCTGATACATTAATAAGTGTCCTTCAAACCAGAACATAGTTATATTGGCTGCATCTATGTGTCCCCGGGCCCATAGCAGGATATTTTACTATAAAAAAATGTTTTTTCATGTACAAACCTTGGGGGACATTAATCATTATACACACACACCTACCTTTTTCACTGTCTATATTGCGTTAAAAAAAATTTTCGCCTACTTTTTGATAGTTTTACTGTGGAATTCTATGACTGTGTACTGTAGAGATGATTATGCAGTGTACATCGATTTATCAACTGCGTCTTTAATGTTTAATTGCGCAAATATACACCATCTAGGAGGACATGTAAAAAGTAATGATGGACCGATTATCGGTTTGGCCGATATTCATGATTTTGGACATTATCGGTGTCTGCAATTACCTTGCCAATAATGCTCAAAGACCACCGTCGCTGCCCCATTGCCTCCCCCATCCCCGGTTTTATAATTACCTGTTTCTGGGGTCCGCGCTACTTCTGGTTCCGTCGACATCCTGCGCTATTGCTGTGCGCAGCGCAATGACGAGTGACGTCCTCGACGCAACGTCACAGTCAGTGCGCACAGTGACAGCTCAGGCCGCCGCCGGAGCCAGAAGTAGCGCAGACCCCAGGAACAGGTAATTATAAAACTGGGGAGGCAATGGGGCAGCGGCGGTGGTGGTTGAACTAGGGAGGACCCCAGGACAGGCAGGGGGAGAGAAGCGGGTGGTGGCGGCGGCCTCTGGCCCCGCAAAAGCCTCTAAAGTTTATTGATTTAAAGTGCCCACTTTAAATCATTGATCTGCAGCGGCTTCTGCGGGGGAGGGGGGGGGGATAGCTGATAACTTATACCGGAATATCGGTATAAGCTATCGGCCTGAAAGGTCACAGATTATCGGTATCTGCCCTAAAAAATCGATATCGGTCGATCCCTAATAAAAAGTACTGAAATACTGACACAGTATGGATAAAATAGGGATGCATGTATATTTTAAGTAGCACATGCTGCATATGTGCACATATTTTATTCAGCCATGTAAGGCAGGGTTCACACTACAAGATTTCCATGCAGAATTTTGCTTTGCAGCGAAATAGTGGTCAGTCAATAGCTGCACAGTGCATATGACGGAATTTCATCCACCGAAAGAATGAACCCCTGTCATAATTTCGGCAGAATACACCACAGTGTATGGGGACAGCACTATCTGCGCGGTCCTAGCACCGACTGATTCTGGTGGCCTTTGCTGCCCCTAGAATCTCCAGCAGGAGAATTCCTAATGTGACCCTTGCCGAAATAAATCCTATGTAGAATGTGTGCATCCGATTGCCTCAGTAGCAGGATCACTGAAGCTTTACTTGTCTTATGTTCACACGTCGGAATGTCCGCACGGAAAGTCTCCCACAGGAATGTGCCGTCTCATAGACGACTATGCATTCCATGCAGAGTCCGCGGAAAGAATGGATAAGCTTCATTCCTTCTGTGGACACGGAAATTGGAATTTTCAATGCCAGAAACATGAATACAATGGGACTCTGCTGCGCAATCAACGAGGTGTGAACATGGCCTTAATCTTGGAAGTTGCCACAAAATGTAAACACCTCTTTCTTCCGGAGCCATCATCAGATGTACACTTTACCATTAGCATTGTATTATGGACTATACAAACCCAAAGTTAACATGGATGCTAAATACACTTGTGTAAAAGTGTAGCACAATCCTCTGATAGGACTTGTGATGGAGATCCACATAATTTGCCATATTTTGTGTGCGACAACTGTGGTTAGGAAAACCCCATTCATTTGACCATGCTGCACTTTTCGTGTGGATTATTAGTGCAGAATCTGTAGCTTTTGGCAATATACTTAATTTTTTAGCTAATAGTAAATATTAATATATAAAGGCAATATAAGCAGGATGTCGGCAGGTTATACCTTCATAAATGTAAGAATGATCAGATAATGAGGAGACCGTGGGGATTTTACATTCACTGCCCTGGTGGCCGGCACTGGTGATTTACCAATGTCCTGCAGTTGTGGTACGATGAGCCGAACTCAGGCTGGATTTATGCTGCTAATGGATTTCCAGGGGAACAGTGTGAATTTCCCAGCTGCGGCCCTATTCTATTATTGGATCACTCCCACTAGTAAAATCACTCCAATAATAATCATCCAGAGCTGCTCTTATATAAATTGTGCGTGTAGGTTAATATACTGAAAAACCAGGACACTTGGACTGAACTGCTGCTGAGGTCTTCTTTAAAAGAATTTATCCAGCCTTAAAAAAAAAAATCATGGATATTGGATCGGCGGGGGTGTGATTTTTGGTTCCTCTGCTGACCAGCTATTGGAAAGGTCTCAAGGTAGTGCTGGACGATATACTGATTCATACTGGGGGGTGTGTGTGTGTTCGTTTTTTGTATTTTTTTTTATTATATGAATTTTTAATATACCGCAATACCGGTGAGTGTATACCCTGTTAGGGACAGAGGGCATACCTATATGCTCTCCGCCCGCTAAAGTGAAAGCTAATCAGTGCTGGTTAGCTCAGCGGGCTGTCCGGGACCGCTGAGCGAAATCGCAACGTCCCGACCAGCTGGAGGACACGAGGAGGGTCCCCTACCTTCCTCTTGTGTCCGAACGCCGAATAACTGCTTCATGCCTTAGAAAAAAAAGAAAAAAGTGAGAAAAAAGTTAATAAAGATTATTTAACCCTTCCCCCTAATAAGTCATTATCACCCCCTTTCCCATTTAAAAAATTTAAATTTAAATTAAAAATTCCCATTTTAAAAACAAACTGTTAAATACTGTGAAGCCGCCATAATTTAGAAAAATACTGTGATAAACATTTTTGGTCATACTGCCCAGCACTATCTTAAAATATTATCCCATTTGTTAGTGCCAACCTTGTACCCCCACTGCTCATGGTTCAGTCATTGTAAGAATAGGCAGAAGAGACTGCAGTATTTGCACTAGCACTACACCCCTTCAAAAAGCTGATGGGACTGGGACCCCCTTCGATCCCACATCCTTAGAATAGGTCATACATTTTAAAAAGGCTGGATAACCCCTTTTATATTTTCCAGGATGCTAAGTAGTCTTCCATAGCAGTCGATGCAAAGCTGCTTTGGTAATGATGCCCTTTTGGGACCAGATTATGCTTCTCTTGCATATTTTGCAATTCTTTGAAAGGCTACTGGTACAGCAGCGTCCTAATGTCTTCATATGGCAGAATTTGTGTGGATGAATCCAAATTTCAGAGAATTAATGGGGTTATCCAGGAACAAACTTCTCACCTGGCTCCAGAAAGTTAAACAGATTTGTAAATTACATCTATTAAAAAAATCTTAATCCTTTCAGTACTTATGAGCTGCTAAAGTTGAGTTGTTCTTTTCTAAGTGCTCTCTGACACCTGTCTCAGGAACTGTCCAGGGTAGAAGCAAATCCCAATAGCAAACCTCTTCTACTCTGTTCAGTTCCCGAGACAAGCAGAGATGTCAGCAGAGAGCACCGTTGCCAGACCGAAAAGAACAACTCAAATTCAGAAGCTTATAATTATTGGAAGGATTATGATTTTTTTTTTTTTTTTAAGAAATAATTTGCAAATCTGTTTAACTTTCTGGAGCCAGTTGATATATATATTTTTCCCTGGAATACTCCTTTTAAATTAGTTATTTTGGCTGACATCCCCGTCAAGTGCATTTCTATCGATGGTGACGGCGTAGGTCCGCGCGGTCCTAGTGTTGATGGATTTTGGCTGCGACCACCGCACTCTGAATGTCTCTGGGCGGATATTCTATGACAGTGTTTCCCAACCAGGGTGCCTGAAGCTGTTGCAAAACTACAACTCCCAGCATGCCCGGACAGCCTTTGCCTGTCCGGGCATGCTGGGAGTTGTAGTTTTGCAACAGCTGCAGGCCCCCTCGTTGGGAAACCCTGTTCTATAGTGTGAGTTTAGCCTAAAAGTCTCTGGTGTAGATTTTGAGCAGCTAATCCACTGTGTGAAATCCACAACAGACCTGGTACATGTGCACGTACCCTAAAGCCCCCTGCACACTACTACATTGCTGTCTTTACCTAATTGATTTAAAGGGGATGTCCATGATTGCAAGAAAGATGTCCATCCCTGTAAAGATCAGAATAGTTAATGCAATATTGAAAAAAAAAATTATTTATTGATTTTCCATAGATCAATGGGTCATCCTGACAGCAGAAACCTGTAGGCGCAGTCATAGGTGCCGCTCCATAATCTGTAAACCATTTATGGCACTTGTAGTTCACAGCACCAGTGGCAGCGATCCAGACGTTCACCTTTCTCCTTGATCACTATTTGCTATTCTTTATATCAGGGGCTGCTGTAACAATATCTGCAGCATGAAGTATGACAGGTGGACGCGGCCATTTTTCTAACTAATCGCTTGGCAAACTGCTGATGAATACGATTTGCAAGGAGCTCACATGGGGCCCTACGGACCGGGAGATAAAAGCTGCTGGTGATACTAGTGTGCGAGTCTCCTTGTGCTAATGCAGCAGCATTTTTACGAAGGCTGAAAGTGGATATATTTAAGGCAAACAGCTTTATTTCACAATGACTGGTGTGCAAATAGCAAAGGCTTGTGATCAAACCCTACCCGGGGCGGTTGTTCCAGCAGAACAGGTTGGGGTTTAACGTAGAATCCTTTCCTGCCGCGCGCATTTCCAGTCACTCCTGTTTGGTGTGTATGTGGCTTCTTTCTCTTTAATGGTGGTGATAGCCTTATGCTTTGGTTTTACATCTTAATTATTAGCTATTATTAGCACTGTTGCAAATGTGCATGTCAAGATTATTTCATTTTATTTTTTTATTTTTTGGAAAGTGTATGAAAATAAAAAATCATATTCATGAACACAGTCATCCCCCATTTATTTAGCTGTCGAAAAATGACAACTCCTATCATGCCCTGACAGACGGTTGTAGTTTTGCAACAATTGTGGCGGAGGACTTAGCACTATTATATAGGTACTGTACAGAAAAATTAGGTAATAATATGCAATCTGCTTCAGTTTTTCTTATCCGAGGGGAAAGCTTAAAGCCTGATTTTATTTATTTATTTTATTTTTTTCAGCTCGTAATAGTGTTTCCCAACCAGGGTTTCTCCAGCTGTGGCCAAACTATAACTCCCAGCATGCCCAGGAGTTATAGTTTGGCAACAGCTGGAGGAACTCTGGTTGGGAAAAGCTGTGGTAACATATACCTAGATGCCATTGCACTGGCCAGTGTTTCCCAACCAGGGCACTTCTAGCTGTTTCAAAACTACATTAATTTCCCAGCATGCCCTGAAAGCCTTTGCCTGTCTGGTCAGGCTGAAAGTTGTAGTTTTGCAACAGCTGGAGTCACACTGCTTGGGAAACACTGCAATAGCATCTATCAAAAGGTTTGTTATGACATTGTTTCCCAAACAGCATACCTCCAGCTGTTGCAAAACTACAACTCCCAGTATGCCCGGACAGCCAAAGGCTGTCCGGGCATGCTGAGAGTTCTAGTTTTGCAACAGCTGGAGGGGGCCATGGTTGGGGAAACTGGCCTTTGCAATGGCATCTATCCAAAGGTTTATGTTATGACAAAGGCCAGAGTTTCCCAATCATGGCCCCTCCAGCTGTTGCAAAACTTGAACTCTAAGCATGCCCAGACAGCCAAAGGCTGGGAGTTGTAGTTTTGCAACAGCTGGAGGTATGCTGTTTGGGAAACACTGGCATAGGCACATGTGGTCTTCCATTGTATTAAAAAATGGTATACTGGTATATAGGTTACATAGGGGCCTAGTTATACATCTGACGTATGTTCCGGGAGATTTCCGGGTGCATACAGCAAAAACATGTGAAAGTATCCGAATACTATGGCACCTCATCAATATGCGATGTGTTCTATAGTATAGTTGGTTAGCGTGCAGATCTGGCGGTCACCGGCCGGCTGCTGCACCTGTTGCTAGGCGGGAGAAATAGGTAAGTAATTGATCTGTCCAGAGGACTTCCGAATAAATAATTCCAAAGGAGACCGTCGAGTGCAGGTGGGCAGATAGAGTTGCACGTAAGTGTGTGTGGCCGTGTTTTCCCAACCAGGGTGCCTCCGGCTGTTGCAAAACTACAACTCCCAGCATGGCCGGACAGCCAAAGGCTGTCCGGCCATGCTGGGAGTTGTAGTTTTGCAACAGCTGGAGGCACCCTGGTTGGGGAAAACACTGGTGTATGGGTTGTTTGTTGCGCTGGGCCAATAGTTGCGTTCATTATTTATCAGGTAGAGGAAGAATAGACAGGAGCTGTAGATCTTCAGCTTTCTTTTTTGTAGAAGTTCTGGCTGTTGTCCATCTGTCTCGCTGTGATGATCGGCTGTCGTCATGCTGAGCGCACGCCTGACCGTTCTCCTTCTGAAGACATTTTATCTTAGGACTTTTTTTTGGATGAGATACCTGCGACCTTTCCACCTGCAAACATTTTACGAGCAAAACCAGTATGCAACGTAGTCATTACGTGGGCTGCAAGAATGGCAACCTCAACCCACAAACTCTGTGCCTCTTCCCTAAATGATTAGTGACCTTGTGCAAATAAAGCGCCTCTGTTACCGGCATCCAAACTGCAGGATATCGCCCACATTTGGGAACATACTGTAGGGTTGTTCATTTATGGGCCTACAATGCGGCAGTCCCACAGGAATCATTTAAAAATAAAATAAAAAAAGATAATTTCAGTTTTCCCAATTTCACTGCAGGCGTATAGAGTAGAGATGAGCGAACTTACAGTAAATACGATTCGTCACGAACTTCTCAGCTCGGCAGTTGATGACTTTTCCTGCATAAATGAGTTCAGCTTTCAGGTGCTCCGGTGGGCTGGAGAAGGTGGATACAGTCCTAGGAGACTCTTTCCTAGGAATGTATCCACCTTTTCTAGCCCACGGGAGCACCTGAAGGCTGAACTAATTTATGCAGGATAAGTCATCAACTGCCGAGCCGAGAAGTTCGTGATGAATCGAATTTACTGTAAGTTCGCTCATCTATAGTATAGAGGGAACATATCCTAAATGCAATATTTGTATAAGGTACCAAACCAAATCATAATTATTTGGAAGGTCCCCAGACTCTTTAAAATACATAAGGTTTATATATTTGGTTTATTCAGGGTATATTTTTTAAGTTTGATCTTTTGCTTCACCTGCTTATAGTTAAAGGGGTACTCCGGTGGAAAACTTTTATTTTTATTTGTTTATTTAAATGAACTGGTGCCAGAAAGTTACAGATTTGTAAATTACGTCTATTAAAAAATTTGTCCTTCCAGTAACTTTTTTTTGTCTTGTCCAGAGTGACACCTGATGCCCGTATCAGGAACTGTCCAAAGCGGGAGAAAATCCCCATAGTAAACCTAGGCTACTCTGGACAGTTCCTGACACAGAGGTGTTAGCAGAGAGCACTGTGGACATGACAAAAAGTAAATTCAAAAAGAAAATAATTTCCTCTGTAGCATACAGCTGCAAATAAGTACTGGAAGGATTACGATTTTTAATTAGAAGTATTTTACAAATCTGTTTAACTTTCTGGCATCAGTAAAAAAAAAAAAAGTTTTCCACCAGAGTACCACTTTAAGGGAAGACCTAGATAGAGGGCCCCTTTGTCTGGAAGCTACTCATCTGCGCACATGATGTTTAAAGTTACGGTCATTAAAAACAACTTTTGACATTTGGTTTTGTCGTGTCAAAAATTGTAGATC
Organism: Hyla sarda; assembly: GCF_029499605.1. Taxonomy (NCBI): domain Eukaryota; kingdom Metazoa; phylum Chordata; class Amphibia; order Anura; family Hylidae; genus Hyla; species Hyla sarda. Next base: position 388,506,904 of record NC_079191.1, read on the forward strand.
GAACTAGGTCGGAGACCGCTGCGATCATGAATTATCTGGGAATCGGGCAGCATTGTGCTCCACTCCCCGCTCAGCCGTGAGATCTGTAGATTTCTCTGCATAGACGTGTCCAATCGACTTGTCAATGTTTTTGAAATGTCCGTTCACCCAGAGAAACGCCAGTAGTTTCCCATTGCTGATGATTTCGTTGCGCTGTTCAAACTATGGAAATTCTGCAGTGGCGCATGTTCATTCTTGATGAATTCTGCCATATTTCATGACCTCGGGTATAGAGCCACTGGGCTGTTTGTAGATTTGGATGGATCTATGTGCGTTCTTGAGCGTTAGAGGTAGGATGGAAACCCAGTAGGAGCTGCTTGCATTATCTTTGACTCATTTTAGCCACTTTTTTTTTTTTTTTTTTTCTTTTTTTATGTATGTCTTTCCTATGTTAGAAAGAAATCACTGCCATCTTTGCAGGTAAATCCGCAGTAAATTACAGTACAAGGCTAGTGTATACGTTGCAAAATTCATCCCTAAGCCTTTGTGGTTTTCTTTATATAAGGTGTCGCTGTTTTAGCTTTTCCCGCTAACACATGTCGATTTTGTTGTGGGTTTTCAATACAGAGAATATTTATAGATCTGTATTAGAGTTCACATCATGTTTTTGCAATACCGTTCCCGTATATGTTTTCTATTTGAAAACCGTATGCCAAAAGATGCATCCGGTTGTGTCCGTTTTTTTCCCGTACCCAAAACCGTAGCCTACCACGGTTTTTGGTCCGGGTGAAAAATCGTTTTGAAACGTAGAAGTTATTTTTATTAACATGGGAGTCAATGGGAACGGTACAGAACCATATATGCATACGGTTCCATCCAGTTTTCACCATACGATTTTTGACTTTGCACAGTTTTTTTTTTCTTGGAATTTCAATCCAACAAGTGAAACTTTATTCACAATGGAATGAAAAGTTAAAAACATATAAGTTTTTTTCTTAAATACGGATGCAACCAGACATAATTTTTCAAACCGTATACGGATTAAAATTTGTACACAAGTCTTATTACAGTTTAGTCTGGTTTTGAGGAATCCATACTTAGGTTTTTGATAAAAAAAAAAAAAAAAAAATTATACGGGAACTGTATTGCAAAAAACGTGGTGTGAACCCAGCCTTGCACTTGTGTGAAATCGGGCTTAGAAATTTACCTAGAAGAGACTGTAGAGTTCAGGCAGAGTATGCGTATGGCTCTTCCCAAGGAGAAGCGCTGATCGACCCAGCATTGTGACATGAACCTGCGCCTATGAATGTATATGTTTACATCTGTCTATGGTTCAACTTCCTCAGAATCTGTCTGCAGTACACCAGTGTTTCCTAACCAAGGTGCCTCCAGCTGCTGCAAAGCTACAATTCCCAACTTGCTCGGACAGCCGAAGGCTGTACAGGCTTGCTGGGAGTAGTAGTTTTGCAACAGTTGGAAGTGGTCTGGTTAGGAAACACTGGTCCACACCCTATACCAGTGTTTCCCAACCAGGGTGCCTCCAGCTGTGGCCAAACTTCAAATCCCAGCTTGCCTTCGGCTGTCCGGGCATCCTGGGAGTTGTAGTTTGGGCCCCAGCTGGAGGCACCCTGGTTGGGAAACACTATCCTATACTATATCTTCTCACTTGCATGTTTAGCTATGTGAGCAATGTCTGTGTAGCTGGTACTCCCTTCACCCCCTGTGCTGAGGAATGTCAGAAATATAGAGGCGTGATGTTTTTTTGTAATTTTTTTTTTTTTTGCAGCGAGGTTTTGTTTTACCTGCTTTTAATTGACTTTCTTTCTCGTGCAATACATTATATAGACAGAGATGAGTAAATCGGTATAGACAACGTGTTACTGAGCCTGTAGCAATAGACTGGATGGATCTGCACTTGTATCGACAGGAAAACCATCTATTGTGTACTTTATTTTTTATTAAATTGAGGTTAAGGATTTGCAGAAAACTGCAAAAAGTTCCCAGCCATACCAAGGTTTGCTCCTGAAATGTGGCTGATTATTTTTTAATTTTTTGCTAAAATTTCACCGTTGCAATTTTAATGGGTCGATCGGAACCAAAATCATTGTAAAAATCTGCATTATACTCGTGTTGCAGATTTAAATGTTCACTGTCAGATACAAAAACTTGTGATATGTTGTAAAGCATGTATAACCAATAGGTTTTGCAATTGCTTTCATTAGAAAATTTTCAGTATTTCATACTGAAAAAGCCAGTCAAACAACTGCCCCCCCTGCCTGCTTGGACACATACTAGTCCTGCTGTGTCCATGCGTCATCACCTATGTCATGGACACACTTCCTTGATTGACAGCTGTGAGCGCAGGAAAAATCCTCCCACTGTCAGCTTGTGTCCCATTACTGTCAGTGAGGACAAGCTGGGAGTTGTAGTTTTGATAATGCTAGGGGAGATGTGAGTAGACCGCATACTGAGGGAGGGGGCGGAGACCTGCACAGTGAGGCCACGCCCCCTCCCTTTGAATGGAATTCAGACTAGTGAGCTAAATTAAAAGTAATAAAAAAAATAAAGGGCCTAGACACATAAAAATTAGATGTACATGGTCAGGATTAGGTACTGAGTGATATATGGAAAAAAAAAATTGGTTGGATCTGACGGGTACGCTTTAAGATATATTTTTTTCAGCAGTAAATGCAACCTGTGAGCACACTTCCTAAGAATGGGTACTGTGGAATAATGGGTTATAACAGGTTTTCCCAACCAGGGTGCCTCCAGCTGTTGCAAAACTACAACTCCCAGCATGTCCTGACAGCCTTTGGCTCTCCGGCATGCTGGGAGTACAGTAACCCCCCGACATATGATCAAATCGACATACGATGCTTTTATATGTCGGGGCCATCACATTAACTGCTATCCTACAGTGCAAAATGCTTAAGCTGCTGTCGGATAGCAGTTTAAAGGGGTTCTCCCTTGTTTATACTGTTTTATTGTTATTATGTTTGTGTGTTATGTGTGTATAAGTATGTGTTTTTTTTGTGTGTTGTGATTATGTATATATGTATTTTCTTACCTTTTGTGAAGATCCGGAAGCTGGCCCCTTTTTCTTCCAGTGGCTTGCAGTGCACCTCGGTCTCCGCCATGTTGTGTTCGGTAAGTGGGATGTCGGGGGGGGGGGGTGTTCTTGCTTCTGTCCTTCCTATCTTCTGACGTCCGAGGCGAATCTTTTCTTCCTGTTTCTTCCGTAGCTCAGCGACGAATCTGCAGCCTCTTCCGGCGCATGCGCAGGTAGTTTTTTTTTTTTACCAATAAAGTATTTTTTTTGTCTAATTGACAAACTGTCTGCGCATGCGCGAGTACCCAAGTGCTACGGTAACAGCGTAGCATACGTTAGGTCTACACTAATAGCGTAGCTTCGCGCAAGCGCAGACAGTTTGTCAATTAGACAAAAAAAGGTTATTGGTTAAAAAAATATAACTACCTGCGCATGCACCGGAAGAGGCCGCAGATTCGTCGCTGAACCAAGGAAGAAACAGGAAGAAAAGATTCGCCTCGGACGTCAGAAGATAGGAAGGACAGAAGCAAGAACACCCCCCCGACATCCCACTTACCGAACACAACATGGCGGAGGCCGGGGTACACAGCAAGGCCGCTGGAAGAAAAAGGGGCCAGCTTCCGGATCTTCACAAAAGGTAAGAAAATACATATATACATAATCACAACACACATAAAAAAAACACATACTTATACACACATAACACACAAACATAATAACAAAAAACTGTATAAACAAGGGAGAACCCCTTTAAGCATCCCGGACAGTTTCACTTACCTATCCCCGCTGTTCCGGGTCCATTTTGCGATCCTCCAGCGTTTTCTGCATCTTCCCCAGGGTCCGGGCCTCGCTTTCCGGCGTTATTACATCGCTGCACACGCCGTCCCGGCGCCGCAACGTAATAACGTCACCACAAAGCGAGGCCCAGACAACGGAGAAGATGCGGAAGAAGCCGGATGATCCCGAAGAAGACACCGGAGCAGCGGGACAGCATCGGTGAGGATGCGGTCCGGAGCGGCAGGGACAGGTGAGTATAACTTCCTATACTTTACATTGCACGAATCCCTCAACATACGATGGATTCGACAAACGATGGGTCGTTTGGAACGAATTACCATCGTATGTTTAGGGATCACTGTAGTAGTTTTGCAACAACTGGAGGCAGACTGGTTGGGATACACTGGGTTATAGAAGAGAGCAACTATGCTAGAGCATTGATGCACACAAAGAAAAATAAAAGGGTAAAGTGTTTTGTGTTAGGCTGCATTCACACCTCGTTTTTTACATAGGGTGCCGGATCCGGCTGGGGGAGGGGAAAACATTGCGCTCCCGTACCCCAGACGGATCAGCCCGTGACTCCATTTACTTTAATGAGCCGACCGGAGTCAAACGGTGACTCCGGTTGGCTCAGTTTTGACCCGTATGCAGCTTCCTGACCGGACCTAAAACCGTAGTATACTACGGTTTTAGGTCCGGTCCAAAACCGGATACGGGTCAAAACTGACCTGACCTGAGTCACAGTTTGACTCCGGTCGGCTCATTAAAGTAAATGGAGTCACGGGCTGATCCGTCTGGGGTACGGGAGCGCAATGTTTTCCCCTCCCCCAGCCGGATCCAGGCACCCTATGTAAAAAACGAGGTGTGAATGCAGCCTAACATACATAATGGGGTTCTGTGTTTTTTTTTCTAATTTTTATTATTATATTTTTATAATTTTTTTATTCAGTTATTTCTAGCTTATGCATTTCTGACACAGCCACAGTACATTCTTCTAAAGACAGGACAGAATTGGGTCACCACCGTTTTGCAGGTCCTAGGGGTGAGACCCACATCTGACGTTTTTTGGCATATCTTGTGCATATAAGATAAATGCCTAAGATAGGAAAGCCCTTTAATACATGTGTAAGGCTTGTTAGGCAGTGGTCACATGAGTGGTCACATGTGGCAGTGGTCACATTCAGTCAGCTGCCCAGGTTCACATACTTATGGCAGTAAACAGGCAAAACAAATCCAGGCATGCGTGACAGTGGGGGAGATCTTAAGAATCAGTTCAGTAGTACGGCTGCTTCCTGGGTTGTAAAAGATCAGAAGCATAAAGGTACCTGTACACATAAGAGGAGAGGCTGCGGAATCAGCAGGACTGGCTGACTTTTTCATGCATATGAACAGCAGGTATATAGTGGTGGGAAAGGATCAGGTATTTTTAATTTTAGCATTCCTGATCCTTTGTTTGCACAGAATATAAGGGGTGCATTGCAACAGCTTATTTTATCTCTCTATTGCGTCTCCAGCTGCTGCAAAACTACAACTCCCAGCATGCCCGGACAGCCTTTGGCTGTCCGGCCACGCAGGGTGTTGTGGTTTTGCAGCAGCAGGGGACACACTGTTTGTGAAACCTCTTTATTGAAATAGCATGCTCTTTATTGAAATAGTCATGGCTGTAAATGTTGGCACCCCTAAAAAAAAAAGGATTGCAGTAACACATGTTTTGCTATACACCTTTATTCCCTTTGCGTTTATTGGAACTAAACCAGAAAAGGGAGGAAGAAAAGCAACTTTTACATAATGTCACACCAAACTCCAAAAATGGGCTGGACAAAATTATTGGCACCCTTTCAAAATTGTGGAAAAATAAGATTGTTTCAAGCATGTGATGCTCCTTTAAACTCACCTGGGGCAAGTAACAGGTGTGGACAATATAAAAATCACACCTAAAGGTAGATACTAATCTCCCTGAGCCTGGACGGAAGAGAAAAATTGATGAAAGGTGTCAACGCAGGATAGTCTGGATGGAGGATAAGCAGCCCCAAACAAGTTCCAAAGATATTCAAGCTGTCCTGCAGGCTCAGGAAGCATCAGTGTCAGCACGAACTATCCGTCGACATTTAAATGAAATGAAACTATGGCAGGAGACCCAGGAGGACCCCACTGCTGAGACACAAACATAAAAAAGCAAGACTACATTTAGCCAAAATTAACTTGATTAAGCCAAAATCCTTCTGGGAAAACATCTTGTGGACAGATGAGACCAAGATTAAGATTTTTAGTAAAGCACATCATTCTACTGTTTACCGAAAACGGAATGAGGCCTACAAAGAAAAGAACACAGTACATACAGTGAAATATGGTGGAGGTTCAATTATGTTTTGGGGTTTTGCTGCCTCTGGCACTAGGTGCCTTGAATGTGTACAAGGCATCAAGAAATCTGACGATTATGGCTCATACTGTACAGCCTAGTGTCAGAAAGCTGGGTTTGCGACCTAGATCTTGGGTCTTCCAGCAGGACAATGACCCCAAACATACCTCATAAAGCCCCCAGAAATGGATGGCAACAAAGCGCTGGAAAGTTCTGAAGTGGCAGCAATGAGTCCAGATCTAAATCCCATTGAACACCTGTGGAAAAATCTTAAAATTGCTTTTGGGAAAAGGCGCCTTCCAATAAGAGAGACCTGGAGCAGTCTGCAAAGGAAGAGTGGTCCAACATTCCGGCTGAGAGGTGTAAGAAGCTTATTGATGGTTATAGGAAGTGACTGATTTCAGTAATTTTTTCCAAAGGGTGTGCAACCAAATATTAAGTTAAGAGTGCCAATAATTTTGGAGTTTGGTGTGACATTGTCTAATTTGCTTTTTTTTCCTCCCTTTTTTGGTTTAGTTCCAATACACACAAAGGGAATAAACATGTGTATAGCAAAACATGTTACTGCAATACTTTTACTGTGAGAAATTTTCTTGAAAAATTTCAGGGGTGCCACCATTTACTGCCATGACTGTATATTAGGAAAGGTGTGTATCTGTCTAATATATACACAAATTTATATATACACAAATGTATTTATACAAACAATGTATGTATTATAATGATATACAAATGTGTATGTATATGTGTAGATACTGTCCAGAGTAAAAGTTGCTGAGTTGCCCATAGCAACCAATCAGGTCACTCCTTTCATTTTTGAAAAGGCCTCTGAAAAATGAAAGAAGCGATCTGATTGGTTACTATGGGCAACTCAGCAACTTTTCCTCCGGACAGGTTATGATAAATCTCCCCGTATAGTGCGGCTGTTTTCTAATCCAGATGAACAGTCGGAGAGGCCGGGTTGAAGCAGCGTGACCCCGCCAAGAACTAACTCACTGTATTGACGTACAGGACAGAACATTAAGCTGCCATCTCTCTCTGGCCGGGCTGTAATGTATGTGGACAGCACGTGGGTTCAGTCTGCGGTCAGCATTCGGGATATATTAGTACAGTGATTCCTCAACTTGCAATGGTTTCAACATACAATGGTCTTTTCTGGACCATTGTAACTTGAAACCAGACTCAACATACAATGCTACGGACAGTCCAGATCTGTGATACCTGTCACAACTGGAGGAACTGACCAATCAGAATGGGCATTTCACTGGTAAATCACCTGTATTACTGAAGTGCATGCACTGACTGGTGTCTGGTAGCGCCCCCTACAGTACAGGGAGGAACTACAAGTTCTGTACTACTCCTTACCTGTGCCAGGGTTAGCTTCTCCTTCGGACACCAAGTAAGGGCGTCTCCATTTGGGACACTGTGTGTACTGTATAGGACCCTGAAGAAGCTCCTGTCCTCTACATAAACCATTGTTTCCCAACAGGGTGCCTCCAGCTATTGCAAAACTACAACTCCCAGCATGCCCGGACAGCCAACGGCTGTCCGGGCATGCTGGGAGTTGTAGTTTTGCAACAGCTGGAGGCACCCTGGTTGGGAAACACTGACATAGACAGTGATTTACAGCTCCCAGCAGATCTTTATTACTTTTATATGTAAGGATTTGCTTTATCTATATTATCTATTTATTTTTCTTTACTCATTTTTTCCTATTTTTGGATGACATTTTGGGGCTTCAGAACCAATTACCAGGTTTCCATAGAGTTCTGGTCTCAACATACAATGGTCGTCCTGGAACCAATTAATATTGTAACTTGAGGGACCACTGTATTTGGATACACCTCGCCTGTCAGGACTTCTATTGGTTATTTATTAGAATTTTACAGAATTTACGAGTGGCCGCCATTTCCCACACTAGACAGGATTTTATAACCTGGTTTATACAGCTCAGCTTTCACCAAAGCTCCTTAGCTGAGCTGTGATTGGTTGTGTGGAAAAATCTCTCCACTTGTTCTCTCGCGCAGTTTGATAAATCTGGGTCATTGTGTCTAGGGGTTGGTGTGTATCCTGTCATGACGTGATGGACTGGAAGAAAGGAACAACATTTTAAACCACAATCTGTGGTGATGTTCACCCATCATTTTAAAGGGGTACTTCGCCCCTAGACATCTTCTCCCCTACCCAAAGGATAAGATGTCAGATCGCCAGGGTCCCGCTGCTGGGGACCCCCTTGATCTCCGCTGCGGCACCCTGCTATCATTACTGCACAGAGCACACTATCTGTGCGTAATGACCGGCGATACAGGGGTCGGAGCATCGTTACGGCACGGCTCTGTAGACTTGTATTGAGGGGGCGGGGTCGTGATGTCACAAGGGCCGTGACGTAACGATGCTCCGGCCCTTGTATTGCCCTTCATTACGCACAGAGCGAGTTTTCTCTGTGCAGTAATGATAGCAGGGTGCCGCATAGGAGATCCCGGGGGTCCCCAGCAGCAGGACCCCGGCGATCTGACATCTTATCCCCTATGCTTTGGGTAGGGGAGAAGATGTCTAGGGGCGGAGTACCCCTTTAATATCAGTCACACTTCTGCCATGGACTTGGTTTTCTGCGCTGTGGGTTTGCACAAAGTGTTGCCCTCGTGTCCTTGGCCTTTTCATGAGACTTCTGGGGAAATACACAACATTCTACGTCTTTCTGTAGTGGATTTTTTGGCACCTTTTACTGTGACTAAAATCTAGAAATTTTCAGGGGTGTTGAATCTGCTCAGTAATCTGTATAAATCCAACTGTGATACAACGATTGATACATCAGGAATATGGGTCCCGGGGGCATGAAACGGCAAGATATTCCGGTCTGTCCTTGTATTGCAGGTTTTTTGGGAGGGAGGCCACCATATTGTCTGCCACACCTGAATCTTAAGGACCACCAAGCCTGAAATACAGGCTGCTTTATCTGTTAGGGTGCGTTCACACGGCCGTCTGTCCATCCACACCCCCCCCCACCCCACCCCCGCCGTGTAGGTTCCGTTGTTGCTGCTTGTTAACAGATTACAAACGGTTGTAAAATAATCCCATTGATGCCAACAGGGTTTTTTATTTAATTTTTTGTTACAATCCTTTCACATCCGCGCTCATTTCCTTTTTTTTTTTTTTTTTCCTTAATGGGAGAAAAGACGGTACATGCAGTATATTTTTTTTTTCTCCCATCAAAAAAAAAAAGAAAAAACGGATACAGTTAATTTAACATTGAAGTCTATGGAAAGCGGATGAGCCTTTAATGTCATCTGTTTTCATCCAATCAATCCATTGATCTGTTTTTATTTCTGAGCATGCTCAGAACAGATTTTTTTTTAGTTTTTTTTTTTTGTTAACTGAACAATAATGGATATAAACGGATAACATCCATTTGCATCAGTTATTGTCCGTTTTTTTTTTTAAAGACCATTTAATGATCTTATTATCTGCATTATAATGTGTACATCTCTGGACAAAAAAGCCCAGTTACTCGTGTGAGCCAGTTCTACCAAAATATTACACTGGACGATTGCTCTATATCGGTGTTTCCCAACCAGGGTGCCTCCAGCTGTTGCAAAACTGCAACTCACAGCATGCCCGGACAGCCAAAGGCTGTCCGGGCATGCTGAGAGTTGTAGCTTTGCAACAGCTGGAAGCACCCTGGTTGGGAAACGCTGCTCTATGTACTAGTATTCAGCTAGTTTGTAGTGTTCATTCAAAGGCCGTGTTCACACTGGAGAAATTTCATTTAGGGAAAATAAGAGCATGTTGCGGATTTTCTGATTCCACTGCTTTCTTTTCACCAAGGTCAATGAATGGAGGTGGGGGTAAAACTGAGAGGTCTCCATTAAATCCTGCACACAACAGATTTGGTATTAATGGCCATGAGTACCGTGGTAGATAATTACCCCCAAAATGTGAACCTGGCTTTACTAATCTGACTAGTCACTTTTTACTAGGGGTGTCCCAATGCCTTTTTTTTTATTTTATTTTTTTATTTTTTTTAATTTATAAAGTACCTACTGATATTATGTGACAGCAGAGATGACTCTAGACTTTGTAAAGCTTTATGTGAAAGCTTAACATGAGGCCCTCAGTGACCTTCATAACAGATAGGTAGAAGCCTCCAGAAGATAGGTGTGGTGTCCCGGCACCGGATTGCATCCGCTGCCTTGTGGTGAGGTCCCCAAAGTCAGAGTCCCTAGGTGTAGGTGGGATCCTCATCCTTATCTAGTCTCTTGTCACCCCTTTTGTAATAAAAATTATTAAAATTTAGTGTATATATTTATATAGTAAGTGTACTTACCTAGTTAGCGTCGCAGGACCTGCGGGTCACGTGATGCGTTCCAAAGACTCTATATGGTTTGTGGTTCAAGGACCTTTGGAGGAAGTCATGTGTTTATCCATCAGGCTATGTAACGGTGAGTGACAGCTGACTTGGGCCAATCCAAAACGGCCCTGCCCCTGCCCATATAAGGGAGAGGCGGCCATTGCTCTCTCTTTCCTCGTGGGCTGTTGACAGGGAAGGATCTGCGCTGCTGTCATCAGTGAGTTGGGCCCGAGCCTTGCGGCGACCGCTGATCTTTACAAAACCGTGAGTGTAATCAATCCCAAAGCACTCTGCAAGATCACCGGACCTTATCTAACCCCTAAATCCGGACGGATCTTCGCAATTAACCCTAAATTCTAAGACTTATATCAAAAGTCAAGGTCCGCAACAACTGTCAGTCATTGAACTGTATAGAGACTGTATTCCTGAGACTGTTACTGTTCATTGGATGTGCCGCAAGTCTTTAAGTAAAGTTTATCCAAGTTCAGCTACCTTGTGGACCTTCAGTCATTTTATGCATGCACCTATCGTTACTGGGAAGGGCGGCGATAGGCCGGAGAATTACTTCAGCATACTAGCCCTCAGCCTGGCATCACGAGTGATAGGGTTAACCTTAACCCCTGATATACTGAAGTAATACCCTGACTACACTACCACTACCCCAGAGGCCTACCACATAGGCAATCACCCCTACTAGGTGGAAGCCCCTAGTAAGTAGGAAATCCCCCCCCCCCTCCCCGTTAAGTATAAGCCCCCAAGTAAGTAGGTAGGGAATCCCTCTTATGTGGAACCCCCCCTCAATAAATTAAAGCCCCCAATATGTAAGTAGGAATGGAACCCTCCCTTTTTAGGTAAAAGCCCCTGGTAGGTAGTGAACCTCCTATTGGCTAGAAGCCCCCGAATAAGTAGTTTCCCTCAATAAATACCCTGTAAAAGAAAACAATAAAAATCCAACACCTTCCCTCTGCTCCCATGCGGAGACCTCTACATCCTTTACTATGTTAGTGGTGCAGGACCTGTCGAGCGATGATAGAATGATGTCATTGTACGGCAGGTCCTGCACTTCCCCAGATAATGGAGCGAACGGTGAAGAGGCCTCAACGCGGGAGTGTTAGGAAGGTGAGAGGGATTTTAATCATTTTTTATTTTTTTGTGTATTGGAATATCCCTACTATTTACCGCCATTAGTATTTATCAAGCTTTGTTCCCCGCTTTACTTTGGTCCTCCGTACACTTGTGTCTTGTCTTATAGACCACATGGAAGCTCTGTATAATTCCCCTAGCACCGTGTGGTCCCGGAGACATCTGTATCTGTCCTATAAAGAAGCTCTGGTGCACGTTTCTATTGTGGAGACTGGAGAGACCATTCAGGAGAGTCCCGGGGCTTTGTCTGGGCTGTCGCTCGCTCTCCATGTGCTGCGTACAGGTGACGGGGGCCTCTTTGTGTCCATGGTAACGGTGTCATACCTCATTATTCCAGTGCTGCGCTCGGGGCAGGTCAGAGTCGTGAAGCTTCGCCGATTCACAGCTGTCTTGACATGGACTTGTTTACTACCTACCAAGAAGAAGCACATTGTGGCTGGACCGTCAGGGTCCGAGAAATTAATTTAAGCGCATTTCTTTTAAGTTTTTAGTACTTTAGGCATACCTTTTTGTGTAGTATTTTATTTATTTAGTCTGTGGTTTGTTTATTTTAGGTTTTTTTTGTGTTTTTTTTATTTTATTTAGATAGATAGATAGATAGATTATATATATTATTATGTATATTGTTTTTTTTTTTTTTTTTAAGATTTCTCATAGCTGTCAGTATACAGTAGTGTTCCAGCTAGAAACCTTGTGGTTTCTAGTTGATTTGTAGTCAGATCTTGACATATAAAACGTAGGAGAATGAATTATTAAGAACCTATGGCTGCTGTAGTGTGAGGCGCTATCACTTTAAACGTATTCCACCCTTTCCTGTTTGGATTAAGAGTAGGGGGAAGGGGGGTCTGCATCTCGCTGCCATGGTAACTTTGAGAGCCGAATCTAAACATTCCGAGGATAATGAGGCTGTGTGTTCGGCTTTCTTGGTGCACAGGATTCGATACAAACGTTTGGGTGTAAGGACCAATAACATGTCACTATCTGTAGCAGTGTTTCCCAACCAGGGTGCCTCCAGCTGTTGCAATTCTACAACTCCCAGCATGCCTGGACAGGATGTAGATCATTGACACGTGCAGTGTATTTGACTCCGAATTATCACTGAATTAAGCGCGGCCAATTGTGCAAACATTTGAAAATTTCCAACTTTTTTTTTCCTTTATGACATGTACATAATTTACTTTTCGACAGGATCTGTATTATGTGCTGTATTTATTAAAGGGGTACTGGGGGGGGGGAGCTTTTCACCTCTCCACAGGATACTGGATAAGTGTCTGATTGTGGGGGTTCAACCTATGCGATCATCTCATGTATGTAGACTGGCTACTTAACCGTCCTTGGTGGCGCTCTGGCCACCACTCTCGGAGATGGGCTTCAGTGGCGGCCCGCTCAGCAAATCGGCTCCGCCGATTTGCTGAGCGGGCAGTCACTGAAGCCCATGTGTGAGGGTGGGGGGGCAATGTGCGCTAAGGCCAGGTGAGTGGATGGCATACAGTAGATTGTGGGGGGGGGTCCTGTGGTTGGATCCCTAGCGGAGGGCTTATTTTTGAAGCTTAAAACAATGAACAGTGTATATGGTGTCCAGCCAATAATGACTTTCCTACTGGGAAAACACTAGACCAACATACATGTTGCACAAGAAACTGAGCAAATAATAAATTCCTCCCATGGTTCCCACCATAGCACTATGAATTCCAGCTATTCATCATTATATACGTTGTCTGATTATTGCTTTAAATAGGAAGTTGTAATTTACCTTAAATCACATTGTATAAGGCAGCGATACATTATACTGTGTGTTCTGCCGGCTGTAGTGATTTTTCCAAGGCAATGGAAAAAACTCGCGGTTCGGTGTTCGCTGACTTTATCCTGCATAAATGAGTTCAGCTTTCAGGTGCTCCGGTGGGCTGGAGACTCTCTCCTAGGACTGTATCCATCTTTTCCAGCCACCGGAGCACCAGAAAGCTGAACTAATTTATGCAGGCTAGAGTCAGCGAACACCGAGCCGAGAAGTTTGTGAAGAATCAAATCCCTGTAACTTCACTCATCTCTAATATCTGTATATGACGCCAACGTCCTGGCCCCTGTCTTATTATATTGATGTATCAGTCGGGTAAGACATGCCAGTTTTTCATCCAGTTTGGCTGTGCATCAGGTTGCAGCACAAAACCAGGCTGGGGCTGGGAGAGAGGGGGTGGGGCGCTTGGAATGAGCGGTGGAAATTCTGTCATGTGATTGTGGCTCAGAAAATGACTGACGTTCTCTCCTCTAAAATGTTTCCTCCTTCTTCTCTCTTTGCAGTGACTATTTATTCAAGTTGCTTCTGATTGGAGACTCTGGTGTGGGGAAATCTTGCCTTCTGCTTAGGTTTGCAGTAAGTATAATTTTACCTTTCTTTATGTAAACTTTATGAATGACAGAGTACACTTGTATTATCATTGCTTAAATTGTAGATGTGTTTTATTTAAAGGAGAACTGTAGTGCAATATAACTTATCCCCTTTTCGATGGACAGGGGAGAAGTTATAGATTGCAGGGGGTCGCAGCAGTCCGCAGGAAGCGCCTTGTGTTCCCCAGCAGATGGCCACGGCAGACTCGCCCCCTCCATGTATGTCGGCCGCCACATCATGCGGGGATGGAATGCCCCCTTCCATCATACTGCCGCAGCCCTGTACAGGCGATCGCAGGGAGTCCCAGGGGATGGACCTCCGCAATCTATAATTTATCCCCTATCCTTTTTATATAAGTCTTATTGCGCTACAGTTCTCCTACAAATATATTTACCTAAAATAGTAACTGCTTATCCATAAAGGGGCTGTCCCAGATTTAAAGTTACCACCAGTCATTTTGATAGGTGATAACTAGTGGATCAGTGGAGGCCTGACTGCTGGGACCCTCAACCATCATGAGTGGTGGATCCTTGTCCATGCATAAGGTTCCTATGAAGAGCTAAGTCGGACAGACCTGCTGTACATGGTACTACAGTTCAGTCACATTCAGGAGGATGGAAGTGGGTTTCAGTACCAGGCATAGCCATACTTGTACAATGCAGTAATTCATTCTGTTGATTGACAGCAATGGGTTAAACCCCAGTTAATAAAGATTGATCCTGACTTATCCTGAGCATCTGTTTTTGGTCCTGAAAATCTCATTTTAAAGTGGAACTGTAAATTGAGTAAACTTTTGATTTGTTGTCCAGACATGTCAAAAGTTTACATCACACCAGGTCTCACTCAAGCAGCATCCTGGCTGTCACTCAAACCTGACCGCTTCACTGCATAAGTCTATAGAGTAAAAAGGTCAGATGGTGTAACCGGCCAGGAAGTGAAGAGCTCTGCTACGATCACAAGTAATAACACTGAAGTGCACAGTGGTGTCAGGAGGGAGACCCAAAGCGGTCTATACTTTGGCCTATCTGGACAACATGTCAACAGTTGATTGAAATGACAGTGAGTCTTTAAAGGCGTGCTCTACTGGCCAGCGTTCGGAACATTTAGTTGTGAACACTGTGCGCACTGCGGGGGTCAGTTAGGCCCCCTAGTGATGTCACGCCACACCCTTTCAATTCAAGTTCATGAGAGGACATCTGCCATGGCCCCTCCCATAGACTTGCATTGAGGGGGGCCTGGCTGTAACATCAGGAAGGGGCGAGGCCAACCCCCGCAGCGCTCACAACAAAATGTTCCGAACGCTGGCCAGTAGATTGCCCCTTTTAAGTTCACCATACTTATAAATGTTGTTTTTTTGGTAGTTTGATGTTCACCATAGTTACCCTAAATTTATTTTTTTTGCAAGTTGCCATCAGATACTTATTTCTGTGCTGCAGTTGATGCCTTAAAGATGTGATATTATATAATGTCCATTCAGATGAAATGCTGCTTCTATTTTAGCAGATGCTCCCCAATCTGTCTAGAACAAAGTGGGCAAATAGAAAACAAAATATGGCATATGTGACCCTACCCCAAGGGTCTATTCACACACACACACACACACACACAGTATCCTGTGCATATTTGATGTGCAGCATTTGAAGCTGCAGTTTTCAGTGTAAACTGAAGGACTGAACACAGCATCAAATCTGCAGCTTTAACCTTTTGGGGACATAGGGCGCATGCATACGCCTTGCATCCCCGATCCTTAAGGACATGTTTACTGGGTTTAAACCGTTCTCATCAGCAGAGAACGGGTTAAACCCGGTGGGTCCCTACGGGCAGCCAGGACCCAAGGCTAATGCCGGGCAAGGCCGATCGGGCCAATGCCAGTCATTAACCCTTTAAATGCTGCGATCAAAGTTTATTGCGGCGTCTAAAACCAAATTAAAAGAATCCCGGGAACTCAGCGGAGCTGATCGGGACTATCGCGATGTCCCAATTAGCTTACCGGATGACGGGAGGGTCGTCACCTGCCTCTCCGTTGTCCGATTGGCGATCTACTGCTCCATACCTGCACAGCAGACAGGAGCAGTAGAGCGCCGGTTACACTGATCAGTGCTTTGCAATGGCAGAGCACTGATCAGTATATGCAATCAGAAGACTGCATGTTTTAGCCCCCTATGGTTGCTAAAAAAAAGATTTTTTTTTTTCATAAAAGCTCATTAATCCCTTTCCTATTTATTTTTTAAATAAAATAATGTAATAAAGAATAAAAATGATCATATGTGGTACCGCCGCGTGTGTTTTTGTCCGAACTATTAAAATATTAGGTTAGCTAAACCACACTGTCGATGGCGTACACGTAAAAAAAATACCAAAGTCCAAAATTGTGCATTTTTGGTAATTTCATATACCATAAAAATATTTATTAAAAGCGATCAAAAAGTCCCATCAAAACAAAAATGGTACCTATAAATATAAAACAGAGGACGACGCCCTCATACCACCCCGTCCACGGAAAAATTAATAACGTTATAGGGGTCAAAAGATGCCAATTTTAAACATACAAATTTTGGTGCATGTAGTTTAAAATTTTTTAAAGTATTAAAATAAAATAAAACCTACATAAATTTGGTATGGACCTAGAATAAAGATAGTCATTTTTTTACCAAATATTGCACTGTGTAGAAACGGGAGCCCCCAAAAGTTACAAAATGGCTTTTTTTTTTTTTTCACCCCACAAATTATTATTATTATTTTTTTTTTTTTGGTTTCACTGCAGGTTATATCATAAAATAAGTGATGTTATTTCAAAGTACAATTGGTGATGCAAAAAACAAGCTCTTATATGGGTCTGTAGGTGCAAAATTGAAAGTGTAATGATTTTTAGAAGGGAAGGAGGAAAAAGCGAAAATGCTAAAATTTTAATTTGCAGAGTCCTTAAAGGGGTAGTCCAGTGGTGAAAAGCGTATCCCCTATCCTAAGGATAAGGGGATAAGTTTGAGATTGCAGGGGGTCCGACCGCTGGGGCCCCCTGCGATCTCTCTGTAGCGGGTGTCGACCCCCGCACGAAGCGGTGGCAGACACGCCCCCTCAATACATCGCTATGGCAGAGCCGGAGATTGCCGAAGGCAGCACCAGAGTTGTATTGAGGGGTGCGTGTCGGCCGCCGCTTCGTGCGGGGATCGACACGCCCCCTTCACGCGGGCTGTCGGGGCCCCGTACAGGAGATTGCGGGGGGCCCCAGCGGTCGGACCCCCCGCGATCTGCAACTTATCCCCTATCCTTAGGATAGGGGATAAGTTGTTCACCACTTTTCACTACTGGACTACTCCTTTAAGGTGAAATGAGTCCATAAGGGGTTAAGGACATGGCCCATTTTGGCCTTAAGAGGACAGCCATTTTTATTTTTGCGTTTTAGTTTTTTCCTCTTTGCCTTCTAAAATTCATAATTCTTTGATATTTCCATCCATACTTTGTAATGACATCACTCATTTTACCATAAAATGTACAGCAAACCCAAAAAATGAGTACCTGTGAGGAAATTAAAAAGAAAACTGAAATTTTGGAGTTTTATTTTTTCACCCTTTATGGTAAAAATTACATGTTTATTTATTCTGTGGGTCAATAAGATTAAAATGATACCCGTGATTACATACTTTTCTATTATTGTACCGTGTTTAAAAAAAAAACTTTTCTTCACAAAATAAGTATGTTTAAAATTGCTTTATTTTGACCACCTATAACTTTCTAATTTTCCCGTATAAAGGGGATGTATGAGGGCTCGTTTTTTGCGTAGTGATCTGTAGTCTTTTTTTTTTTTTTTTTTTTTTTTTTTTTTTTTTTAAAGACCACTTTTGGGTACATATGACAATTTGAATCGCATTTTTTTTTTTTTTTTTGGGGGGGTGGTGGTGGAATCTGATGTGATCAGAACACAGCTGTCACGCTGTTCACCGTATGGGATCATTTACATTATATTTTGATAGTTCATACACTTACACACGCAGTGACACCAATAGGTAAAATAGAAAAAAGTGCGATTTACATTTTTATTGAGGGGGATTTTTGTTTTTTACTTATCCTTAGATTGCTAATACTGTTCAGTGCTATGCATATGCATAGCACTAATCCGTATTATCAGCGATTTACTTCTCTGGTCTGCTCAATGTCAGACCAGAGAAGACCCTGGGGGATGGACGAAGGCAGGTGAGGGGACCTCCATTTGCCATCTTGGATGATCGGATCCCCGCGGCAGTGCCACGGGTGATCTGTTCATGCATTCAAAGTGCCGTATTGCCGCAGATGCCGTGATCTGTATTGCTCACGGTATCTGAGGGGTTAATGGCAGACATCAGCGTGATCGCTGATGTCCGCCATTACCGTCGAGTCCCTGGCTGCTGATAGCCGCTGGGACATGACGTGCATGATGTGAGCATCCTTCCAGTGCTCGCATCATGTATAGGACATAAATATACATCTTGGTGCGCTAAGTACCAGTTGACCAGGCCGTACATTTTACATCCTGTGTCCGTAAGGGGTTAAATCCTGAGCATAAAAAATGTGCAGAATACTGTATAAGTGATGCACAGGATTTTCTGCTGCAGATTTCAATGTAAACTAAATGACTGAGCTCAGCTTCTAATCTGCAGTTACAAATCCTGCGCATCAAATCTGCATAGGATCCTGTACGTGTGGAAGTATCCTAAAGGGATTTTCTAGGCCAAATGTGAGAAATGTATCCACAAGATGGGTCCTTAATATCAGACTGGGGGGTGCCAGCACCTGGCACACCTGCTGATCAGCTGTTTTTCAAAGCTGGCATGCCGCCATACACAGTGAACTAGGGAGGAAGTCTATAACTTTATACATTGTGCAGGGTCTGAGCTGTATAGGACCTATACAACCTCCACAGCCATTTTAATCCTCCTTGTTTCACGGTGTTTGTCAGCATCATGGCTCCGACGAACAGCTGACTGGTATGGGTGCCGGGTCCTCTGCCCTCCATAGTAGGGATCGACCGATATCGTTTTTTTAGGGCCGATACTCTGTGGAGGTTAGGGCCGATAGCCGATAACTTATACCGATATTCTAGTTATCGGCTATTTATCCCCCCCGCGAAACCGCTGCAGATCATTGATTTAAAGCAGGCGCCTTAAATCAATAAACTGCAGCGGTTTTTGCGGTGCCATAGGCCGCTGCCGCCTCCCGCTTCTCTTCCCCTGCCTGTCCGGGGGTCCTCCTGAGTCCTATCACGACCGCCCGCTCCACCGCGTTGCACACCGCACCGCCCGGCCCCGTTGCCCCCCCATCCCCGGTTTTATAATTACCTGTTCCCGGGGTCCACCCTACATCTGGCTCCGGTGGCGTCCTCCTGAGCTGTTACTGTGCGCACTGACGGTGACGTCGCGTCACGTCGCTCGTCATTGCGCACAGTGTAACGCAGGATGCAGCAGGAGCCAGAAGCGCGGTGGGCTGGGCATTATCAGATTATCGGCAAGGTAATTGCCGATACCTATAACGTCCAAAATCGTGATTATCGGCCGATATCGGTCAAACCCTATTCCATAGATCTGATATTGATGACCTATCCTGAGAATTGGTCATCCATTAACGTTACTTTAATAGGACTATGTATAAGGGACAGACACTTTTAGTCTTCTATAGGGGGATAAGTTGTTTAGGACCAGAGTAGAGAGTAACAGTTTGTAAGGTCTATTAGCTTTATCTGGGCACAGATCTTAGAGCCCTGTTCACATGTAATGAATCTCCATCATGGTTGGCTTTGTTTTTTTTTTTCTACCATTTGCCCGTACATGGACCGTAGTTTCCTTACTAACAAGATTGTCCTTGATTCCTGCTCTGTTATATAGAATATTGTGCTCTGTTTTATCTGGGACACTCGGGAGTGGAAGCCAAGGTAGATTTATTTTGTAAAATGAAGGGAATAAGGTTACGGCGGAGAAGAAGGTATCTGGGATCATATTCCACTCCAGGTAGATCAGGTACCAGTACAGACATACATAATTCATCAGGCAAAAAGAAAGGGAACCGAAAATGTGGTCTCTGTTTGTTCTGGATGCTGCAGTGCAGGGAATTCAAGTCAGAGGGTGCGATCTTCATTCTGCCCCCCCGTGTTACATATTTGAGGATAAAGGATTTTGGACAAAACCCTGACTATGTGGTCTCTGCTAAAGGATATATAGGGCAGTGTTTTCCAACCAGGGTGCCTCAAACTACAACACCCAGCATGCCCAGACAGAGTAATTGATCAGTCCTGGGGACTTCCTAATAAATAATTCCAAAGGAGACAAAGTCGAGTGCAGGTGGGCAGATAGAGTTGCACGCGAGTGTGTTTGGCAGTGTTTCCCAGTCAGGGTGCCTCCAGCTGTTGCAAAACTACAACTACCAGCATGCCCGGACAGCCAAAGGCTGTCCGGGCATGCTGGGAGTTGCAGTTTTGCAAACAATTGACACTGTTTAGAAAACACTGCTATATGGTTTAACTCTAGCAGCTGTCAGAGAGGCCTTTGCAGAAACTCTGCGGCTTCCATCGCCCCCTATAGGTTTCATTGGAGACCCAAGCTGCTGCTGCTCCTTTCATCTCCTCCTGCTTTGTTTACCCAGCCTTTGAAAAAAATGATGGCCTATCCTCAGGATATTAGATCGGCAGAGGTCCGACCCCCTGAGACCCCCCACAAAGACTAGAGGCCATTTTGCTTGTGTCTCTGCTGCTGCTTCCTTTATTTACAGATGCTCTGCAGAACTTTACGCTGCTGCTACAAATAGTACAGCGTTTGCAGGCGCACTTTGATGGAGCAGCATTAGAATACCTTGGTCTCTCGCCACAAATAGTATAGTACAGGTGCGAAAAAAGATGCCTGTAAGCTGCAGCGCCTTCATATGTTCCTTGGCCCATTTAGGGTAGGGTCACACATGCCGTTTTTTGCTGCTGCGTATTTTCCTACACATGGGTTAGGTGGGTATCGAAATACCTAGCTTATTTTGCTATCCATTCACCTCAATGGGTGAAAAATTAAATAAAAAATATGCAGCAGCAAGATATGACACATGTGACCTGACCCTAAATCAGCTGATCGGCGAGGAGGATAGGCAACCCAATTTTTAAGGGGTACTCCAGTGGAAAACTTTAAATCAACCATGGTGCCAGAAAGTTAAACAGATTTGTAAATTACTTCCATATAAAAATCTTAATCCTTCCAGTACTTATCAGCTGCTGTATGCTTCACAAGAAGTTCTTTTCTTTTTAAATTTCTCTTCTGTCTGACCACAGTGCTCCCTGCTGACACCTCTGTCCATGACAGGAACTGTCCAGAGCAGAAGCAAATCCCCATAGCGAACCTCTCCTGCTCTGGACAGTTCCTGAGACAAACCAAGGTGTCAGCAGAGAGCACTGTGGTCAGACAGAAAGGAAATTCAAAAATAAAAGAACTTCCTCTGTAGCATACAGCAGCTGACAGGTACTGGAAGGATTAAGATTTTTATATGGAAGTAATATACAATTCTGTTTAACTTTCTGGTACCAGTGGATTAAAAAAAATTTTCCCAGTGAAGTACCCATTTAAAGCTACAAAACCCCTTTAAGGTACGCTATGGTATAAAAACTGTCCAATATCGGAGACAAGGAATGGGTGGTGCTTTTTCTGGAACACTACTCTTACGTTATCCCGTCACTATAAATGTATGTTCAAGGTATTTTAAAAACCAAACGCAGTTTTTTCCCATGTAATTGGCTGGAAAAAAGGATTTAAATAAAAATTGTACACTTTTTTTTTTTTTTTTTTCTAGTATGTGAACATGAGACCTTTATTGTATGTTGTGTTTTGTGTTAAGTTTAGAAATAATGGAAGGAGATGCTTAATACAGATGATGCATAAAACATAATGAAGTATGATACTAATGAAGAACCTTTCTGTTTTCTCCGCAGGATGACACATACACGGAAAGTTACATCAGTACAATTGGTGTGGATTTTAAAATCAGGACTATAGAATTAGACGGGAAAACAATTAAACTTCAGATAGTAAGTAACTGCTGAGTGTTTATTGTGAAGACGTGGAAGCGCCGAGCCGCTAATTGCTACATTGTTACCATCCTGGACGGCCGTTATTGTATCCGCGATAAGTGGTCGGATCCCACTAGTGTCTAATCTGCTCGCTCGTGCATTAGAGAGGAATCCTAATAAAGAGGATGCTGATTTATAGGAGGAGATGTAACTCTGACACTGATCTCAGCCGCAGCTGCCTTCTCTTCAGATAAATCCTACAGTGTTCAGCCATGATGAACGGGAGCAGATAAAAGCATCTATAGCGATGGCTATAGTAACAAGCGTGAGATTTATTTCAAAGAATTCTGCAGCTAGAACAATCCACTTCATACATGTGAATGGGGTTATCTCCGCAGCAGGTTTAAAAGGGTTTCTGCAATCACAATATAGATTCTCGGAAAAAAAAATTATGATATAACTGTTTCCTTACCCTAGTTAGGATCACACGTTAGGGATGATGTATCAAAACTGGTGCAATGTGGCATAGTTCTCAGCAGCCAATCAGATTCCATTTTTAGGTACAGTTAATTATGGAAGCGATCAGCCAACCCCTTAGGGTTTGTTCACACTGTGGAATCTCTACGAGCGGAGATTCCGTGAGGCCGCCGTAGATACTTCGGCGGTAGGACCGCGGGGCACTGCGCCGTAACAATGAACATGTTGTTTTATTGGGCGGAACAATTTAATTGGTGATATTGTCCGCCGCTGAAATTCTGCAGTGTGAATGGGTCTCGTGGAAGACCTATTCACACTGATGGTAATGTTCACTGTGCGGAATTCCGCAGTGTGAACATACCCTTAGGCCTCATCCACACTGCTTACGCTCTGCCCAGAGATATTCCAGGTGGAGATTCTATCGCACGCGGGCCCCGCCAAACCATTGGCGGTAGGACTGCATGGGCATGCGTTGTCTCCTATGTTCATTCTTTGGGCAGACGTCCGTTCTGCCGACACAATTCCACTGTGGAAATTCCCCAGTACACTTTTCTTCATATTGAGGTTTGTTCTCCCATGACACAAGCAATGGGGCTTGGTGCTACAAGTGGAATTCTGCCTGCTAAATGTCTGCACTGTGGACGGGGTGGGTGCCCATATCAACCAATCATATTGCTTCTTTCATTTTTTTTGAAAAGGCCACTGAAAAATAAAAATGATCTTATTGGTTGCTCTGAGAAAATGGTCAACTTTTCCTCTACTTAGGTTTTAACCCCTTAACAACACCGGACGTAAATGTACGTCCTGGTGAGCTGGTACTTAACGCACCAGGACGTACATTTACGTCCTATGCATAACCGCGAGCATCGGAGCGATGCTCGGGTCATGTGCTGCAGGTCCCGCCTTGCTGATTGCAGCCAGGGACCCGCAGGTAATGGCCGACATCCGCGATCGCATAGAAGGCCGCCATTAACCCCTCAGATGCTGTGATCAATACAGATCACAGCTTCTGCAGCATCGCGGTCATTAAAATGGATGATCGGATCACCCGCAGCGCTGCCTCGGCAATCCGATCATCCATCATGACAGCCGGAGGTCCCGTCACCTGCCTCCGCTTCCTTCCACGGGTCTTCTGCTCTGGTCTGCGATCGAGCAGACCAGAGCAGAAGATGACCGATAATACTGATCAGTGCTATGTCCTATGCATATCACTAAACAGTATTAGCAATCGAATGATTGCTATAAATAGTCCCCTTGGGGGACTATTAAAGTGTAAAAATAAAAGTAAAAAAAAAAATTTAAAAACCCCCTCCTCCAATAAAAACGTAAATGGTCCCATTTTCCCTATTTCACCCCCCAAAAATATTTTATATACATATTTGGTATCACCGCATGCATAAATATCCGAACTATTAAAGTAAAATGTTAATGATACCGTACAGTGAACGGCGTGAACGTAAAAAAAAGTCCAAAATAGCTGCTTTTTTATAACCTTTCCCAAAAGATTTTTATAAAAAATGTATTAAAAATTTAATATCAGCAAATATGGAATCAATAAAAAGTACAGATCACGGCGCAAGAAATGAGCCCTCATACGGCCGCTTATACGGAAAAATGAAAAAGTTATAGGTCTTCAAAATAGGAAGATTTTAAACGTACTAATCTGGTTAAAAAGTTTTCTTTTTTTTTTTCTTTTCTTTTTTTTGCGCAACAGTAATAGAAAAGTATGTAATCATGGGTATAATTTTAATCATATTGACCCAAAGAATTAAGAACACGTCATTTTTACCGTAAATTGTACGACGTGAAAACGAAACCTTCCAAAATGTGCAAAATTGCGTTTTTTTTTTCTTTTTAATTTCCCCACACAAATAGTATTTTTTGGTTGCACCATACATCTTATGGTAAAGTGAGTGATGGCATTTCAACGGACAACTGGTCGCGCAAAAAACAAGCACTCATACTAGTCTGTGGATGGAAATATAAAAGTTATGATCTTTTGAAGGCCAGGAGGAAAAAATGAAAACGTAAAAATAAAATTGTCTGAGTCTTTAAGAGGTTAGAGAGTACTTCTCATGATCTTGTAAAATTTTATAATCCTCCCAGGTCACTGCCCCCCTCATGATAAACCACCCCCTGCCTTTATTTTTATTATTTTATAGTTTTCTACCTTGACATTGCTCTGTATTTTCTGCTCAGTCAGTCAGATTCAAAGACTGGGAAGGGGCGTTACCCAGCAGGCGTGACTTAATCTGAAGCCATACAGGGGAGAACTTCCTCCCTCACTCTGCTACACACAGCCCGGTGTAGTTCAGTGTATGAGATTAGCTATGATTGTCTAAGGCTGCATTTCCTGATTTTGGACTTCTGCTAAGCAAGTCTGTGCAAGAGATGGGGGGGGGGGGGGGGAAATGTGCTCTGGACAAGTAGGGAGACACCTAGTGGCAGCTTTTTTTTTTTTTTTAAGCACAAATAAAACAAATACTAAATTTTTTTATTTTATTTTTTTTTATTTACCATAAGGAGTGCAATAGTAAAAAGTAATTTTAATGACAGTGCACATTTAACAAATCTCTCCATAGTATGTATTTGATCAAATATGTAAAGATGACTTACTATAAATCCAAAGCTGTACACACTGTATTTTGTGTTGAAATACCCCTGAATACCACATTGATTTTAATCAGAATATAGGTTGATGTGTTTTCTGCTCAGAATAGGCATCTAGTAGCCACAGTGTGAATTGGCCCCATTGGTTGAGACTAATTCTTGTATAAAACTGCAGCAAAATGTGAGTGAAATACCCCCACAAAATTCCAAGGGTATGCCTCCGATTTCTGCCACGTTATCTCATGGAAATATTTGCCATGGGAACATAGCCTTGACATTGAAATCCTGCACTGTCATATTCCAGTCATGGCCTCTGTGCAGTAAACAGCAAGGCTAACATGGCAGATACTTAAATCTATAAGAGGCATTGAGCAAAACGCATCTACATCGGTGGTCTCTAAACTGTGGACTTCCAGCTGTTGCAAAACTACAACTCCCAGCATGCCCGGACAGCCGTTGGCTGGAGACCAATCATGTAGATGCAGAATGGAGGTCATGTCATAGCTTTGTTCACACGGCCTCCAATTGGCGTATGTTCTGGGAAAAGTATACATTAAAGGGGTGCTCCACTGGAATATATATATATATATATATATATATATATATATATATATATATATATATATATATATATATATTTATATTATTTTATTTTTTTATATCAACTGGTGCCAGAAAGTTACAGATTTGTAAATCACTTCTATTAAAAAAATCTTAATCCTTCCAGTACTGATCAGCTGCTTTATGATTAACATGAAGTTCTTTTTCTTTTTGAATTTCCTTTCTGCCTGACCACAGTGCTCTCTGCTGACATCTCTGTCCATTTTTGGAACTGTCCAGAGTAGGAGAAAATACCCATAGAAAACCTATCCTGCTCTGGACAGTTCCTAAAATGGACAGAGGTGTCAGCAGAGAGCACTGTGGTCAGACAGAAAAGAACTTCACAAATTTATTTGTAGTATACAGCAGCTGATTAGTACTGGAAGGATTAAGATTAGTTAAAAAAAAAAAAAAAATCCAGGAAAAAGGGGTATTCCAGGAAAAAACTTTTTTTTTTTTTTTTTATATCAACTGGCTCCAAAAAGGTAAACAGATTTATAAATTAGAAAAAACTATGTGGATGTGTGCAGCTCACAACTATTACGCACCGAGGTCAAACAGGGCAAGCAACTATACCTTAATTGCTAAAAGAAGGGAAACCAGAAAAATGCAATGTAGCCCGGACCTTCTAGGTGAGTATAAAATGGATATACGAGGATCGTGCTTCAATAATAATTATCATTTATTTATAAAAATAAGATTTCATCACTTCTCACAGGGCCCTTGTGAGAAGAGCATACATAATAAAAAGGCAACCTAACAATGTATTAGGCAATAGTATTAAAATTAAAATTCTACACTTGGCATAGAGTAATAGAATAAAATAGCAGAGTAAGAGCTGTACCATACAAATATATTAGAAAGTTGCTCTTCTAGATGTTTAGGGTAAATATGTCCCTTTTTTGGATACAGTGACAAACAGTCTGTATTGATAGCAATTGTTACCGGTCTGTAGATTGTAGCTCAGGCGGTGAATATTGCTCCCGCAATAGCTGAGTGTCCGTAGTGTATACAGTCCACTGTGTGGTGCCTCCAATTATGAGCCTGGTCCAGTAGGGTCTGAGCGTGGTGGCAGTCGCTGTCGGATAAGGTGCTGGCAGGCGCCAAAGATCGTGATGGTGTCCGGGGACTGCTGGCGCTGGCGTGCGCTAGAGTTGATATTCCTCACCGCTTCATTGGTTGGAAAACTACTTATGTAGTTATGACTACTGAGGAAAGGGTTATATCATACAACCCTGAAACGCGTCTAGTCTTTATCTACTGGCATAGCAGTACTAAAACTGTGCCCAAATTCTATGGCCAGTTACACTCTATGAACTGTACCATCATTTGTGCTCTCGCTTTGCTATCCACCCGGTCCAGCAGTTCAGATCCATCCCGGCGCAATCATCCCGGTGCAACTATCCTGCTGTAACCATCCCGGCTCTGACGTCAGATGCCGGCACCACGAGGTGAACTTCCAGCCTTCCAGTATATGGTCCTGTTTTCCAACCAATGAAGCGGTGAGGAATATCAACTCTAGCGCACGCCAGCGCCAGCAGTCCCCGGACACCATCACGATCTTTGGCGCCTGCCAGCGCCTTATCCGACAGCGACTGCCACCACGCTCAGACCCTACTGGACCAGGCTTATAATTGGAGGCACCACACAGTGGACTGTATATACTACGGACACTCAGCTATTGCGGGAGCAATATTCACCGCCTGAGCTACAATCTACAGACCGGTAACAATTGCTATCAATACAGACTGTTTGTCACTGTATCCAAAAAAGGGACATATTTACCCTAAACATCTAGAAGAGCAACTTTCTAATATATTTGTATGGTACAGCTCTTACTCTATTTTATTCTATTACTCTATGCAAAGTGTAGAATTTTAATTTTAATACTATTGCCTAATACATTGTTAGGTTGCCTTTTTATTATGTATGCTCTTCTCACAAGGGCCCTGTGAGAAGTGATGAAATCTTATTTTTATAAATAAATGATAATTATTATTGAAGCACGATCCTCGTATATCCATTTTATACTCACCTAGAAGGTCCGGGCTACATTGCATTTTTCAGATTTATAAATTACTTCTATTAAAAAATCTTATTCCTTACAGTAATTATCAGCTGCTGAAGTTGAGTTGTTCTTTTCTGTCTGACAACAGTGCTCTCTGCTGACATCTCTGCTTGTCTCGGGAACTGCACAGAGCAGAAGAGGTTTGTTATTGGGATTTTCTTCTACTCTGGACAGTTCCCAAAACAGGTGTCATCAGAGAGGACTTAGACAGAAAAGAACAACTCAACTTCAGAAGATCATAAGTACTGAAAGGATTAAGATTTTTTTAATTGAAGTAATTTTACAAATCTGTTAAACTTTCTGGAGCCAGTTGATATATATAAAAAAAAAAGTTTTCCCCTGGATAACCCCTTTAATCCTTCCAGTACTAATCAGCTGCTGTATACTACAGAGAAATTTGTGAAGTTCTTTTCTGTCTGACCACAGTGCTCTCTGCTGACATCATGACCACAGTGCTCTCTGCTGACACCTCTGTCCATTTTAGGAACTGTCCGGAGAAGGATAGGTTTTCTATGGGGATTTTCTCCTACTGTGAGAAAGGCTGAGAGCACTGTGGTCAGGCAGAAAGGAAATTCAAAAAGAAACAAACTTCCTGTTGATCATAAAGCAGCTGATAAGTACTGGAAGGATTAAGAGATATATATATATATATATATATATATGTATATGTGTATATGTATATATGTGTATATGTATATATGTGTATATGTATATATGTGTATATGTATATATGTGTATATGTATATATGTGTATATGTATATATGTGTATATGTATATAAGTATATGTATATAAATATATATGTATATGTGTATGTGTATATGTGTATGTGTATATGTATATATGTATATATATATATATTTTTTTTTTTTTATTTTTTTTTTTTTTAACTAGAAGTAACTTGCAAACCTGTTTAACTTTCTGGCACCAGTTGATTTGAAAACATTTTTATTTATTTTTTCACCGGAGTTCCCCCTTTAAGTGGAGGCAAGTGATGGTTGGATGGAATAGTGTAGTCTGCTCTGCTATTCCATTCCATCCAGGACACAGTTTTGGTGTCTGGCTAGGGACATCCATGGTCATGTTCAGTGTGTACATTTAGTAACTTTCCCAGTGTAAAAGGAAAACTTGTTCGATCTGCTAGTCGGGTATCGTGTGGAAACCAGTCTATCCACCAGGTGGCAGTGTTGTCCATTGTGTCCTATACGTGCAGCTTTAGCTAACGTAATACAAATCTAATAGAAAAAATGCTCCACGTTTCATTTGAATACTTTTCTGTGTCATTTTAAAGTTTGGCCTTATATGTAATCCCAGAATCTAATAGAGATGGGCGGGTAAGCGCAAAATACGAAGTGTGGATCATGAATATGTATTATTATTCATTTAGGCCTGCAGACCACAAGCTTCTTGCAAAAAAGAACTGCTAATCTAGATGTGCACCTATTTATACATAATCCTAGTAGGTTGTGGTTCATCTCTAACTCCAACCATTGGTGTAAAAGGAGAATAAATCTGAATGCCAGATTGTAGCACATAATAGAGAGTTTTCTTAATAATTTCTTAATGTTTTTCAAATGTAATAAAAGTCAAACCTTTCTCCTAAACAGTGGGATACAGCCGGCCAGGAAAGATTCCGAACCATCACATCCAGTTACTACAGAGGAGCGCACGGTATCATTGTTGTGTACGATGTGACAGACCAGGTAAGCAGAATCTTTAATTTCCTACAACACAGTATTTGGTCAGCCCCATAAAACTGTTAAAGGGGTTATCCAAGAAAAAAACTTCCTTTTTTATATATCAACTGGCTCCAAAAAGTTAAACAGATATGTACATTACTTCTATTTAAAAAAAATCTTGATCCTTTCAGTACTTATGAGCTGCTGAAGTTGTGGTGTTCTTTTCTGTCTAAGTGCTCTCTGATGACACGTGTCTCGGGAACCGCCCAGTTTAGAAGCAAATCCCCATAGCAAACCTCTTCTAAACTGGGCGTTTCCCGAGACACGAGACACGTGTCATCAGAGAGCACCTAGACAGAAAAGAACAACCTTAACTTCAGACGCTCATAAGTACTGAAAGGATTAAGATTTTTTAATAGAAGTCATTTACAAATCTGTTTAACTTTCTGGAGCCAGTTGAGATAGATAGAGATATAGAGATATATATTATATTATAATATATAAAAGTTTTTTTTTTTCCTGGATAACCCCTTTAAGCTATATGTAAGAGCAGTACTGAGGCGCATGGTCAGCTCCAGAGTCTTGGGTTCTGCATATGTATCTTCTTAGTCTGCTTCCTATGGAGGAAGCCATATTTGATTTAAAGGGGTGCTCCGCTGCCCCAGTGTTCAGAACATTTTGTTCTGACCACTTGGAGTGGGCTGTGGGGTTGTGATGTCACGGCCATGCCTCCTAATAACATCACGCCACGCCCCCTCAATGCAAGTCTATGGGAGGGGGCGTGGCATATGCCACGCCCCCTCCCATAGACTTGCATTGAGGGATGTGGCGTGATGTCACATGGGACGCGGCAGTGACGTCATGATCCAGCTAAACGAACGCCGGTTGCTGCACAGATCGTGGGGGGAACCAGCGGCAGGACCTTTTGGATTGGGGATAAAATGTCTTGGGATGGAGTACTCCTTTAAGTTATTTTGGAACAGGGACTGATGGGAGTGATGACTGGGCTGCAGAGCTCTCTATAGGCAGCTGAAAAGAAATAGGTTTGTGGAATAATGGGTGTAAACAATGTTAGGCCACTATTGAATATGCTTATTATAGCAAAGCAGTTTTTTTTTTTTCCCAGTTTTTTTTTTTTTTTTTTATTATTGGGGTTTCCGGCTCCTGCCACCCCCACGGATTCTACAGTGCAGGGGTAGAAGTGCCAAGCAGTTCTCTGTAGTCTCCCCTTGGATCTTTGATGAGACAAAAGAACATTTGACAATTGAGCCATAACTCAACTCGACCCATTCGCCCCTCCTTACAAACACCATAATCTCTGAAACCAGTTATGTAAGACAACTCATGGGCAGTTCAGCTATGATACCAGTAGAGGGCGCAGTTATTTGAGTTTTATTGTGTGTGTATATATATTATAGTGTATACCTGCGTATTCTATCAAAGGGCCTTAGCACTCGAGACTTTGTATGTGGAGAGAAAATGCATTTATTTCCCCCTGTATTAAATTTTTTTTTATTCAGGAATCCTTCAACAATGTAAAGCAGTGGCTTCAGGAGATAGACCGCTATGCCAGTGAAAATGTCAACAAGTTGTTGGTAGGGAACAAATGTGATTTGACTACAAAGAAAGTAGTTGACTACACAACAGCAAAGGTGAGGAACGGCTGATTTTGCAGGTTCTAACCATGAATTTTTCTTTTCCACCTTATTCCTCTTACACACACACACATATAGTGCTCCCTCAAATTACAATATTAATTGGTTCTGGGACGACCATTGTATGTTGAGACCAGAACTCTATGGAAACCTGGTAATTGGTTCTGAAGCCCCAAAATGTCATCCAAAAATAGGAAAAAGTGAGAAATAAAGAAAAATAAGTAGATAACTAATATAGATAAAGCAAATCCTTACATATAAAAGTAAGAAAGATCTGCTGGGAGCTGTAAATCACTGTCTATGTCAGTGTTTCCCAACCAGGGAGCCTCCAGTTGTTGCCAACGGCTGTCCGGGCATGCTGGGAGTTGTAGTTTTGCAACAGCTGGGGGCACCCTGCTTGGGAAACACTGGTCTATGTAGAGGATAGGAGCTTCTTCGGGGTCCTGTACAGTACACACAGTGGGGGACATGTATCAAAGATTTTACCCCTGTTTTGTGTGTGTTTTTTTGCGCAAAATTTTGTGCAAGCCCTTTTTTTGCGCACGTTTTGGTAGAGCATGTCCTCCAGATGTGGCCGAATCAGGGTATCTTGGTGACATCTATAATACGCATGGATTTATTATCTGCGTACTTTTCCTTTACACCAAAAATGTTGCCGCAGGAGCTGTTTTTTTTGCGCAAATATAAGCCATCTTGGGCTTAACGTAGCAAGATGCTCTAAATCATTGATTCTATTTTCCAAAGAGTGGATTGAGGAGATTACTACATTTACCCGCAATTTATGAAGCTCATTGCGCTTGATTGATAAATTTAGTACTTCTGCTCATAATTTAGAATTCGGGAAAAGGGGTAAACTGCTTCTACCATACACAAATAATGATACATGTCCCCCAATGTCCTCAACAAAGTAAAATGGAGTTGCCCTCACCTGATGCCCAAAGGAGCAGCTAACCCTGGTACAGGTAAAGAGTACAGAACATGTAATACCTCCCTGTAGTGTAGGGGGCGCTACCAGACACCAGTCAGTGCATACGCTTCAGTAATACAGGAGTTTTACCAGTGAAATGTCCATTCTGATTGGTCAGTTCTTCTAGCCATTGACACATTTCACAGATCTGGACTGTCTATACATTGTATGTTGAGTCTGGTTTCAACTTACAATGGTCCAGAAAGGACCATTGTATGTTGAAACTATTGTATGTTGAGGCCATTGTAAGTTGAGGGATCACTATATATATATAATTATATATTTATATTATATATTTTTTATATTATATTTTATATTATTATATTTTATATTTTATTTATATTTTATTTATACTTTATTTATATTATAAAATATAAATAAAATATAAATTATATTTATATTTTATATTATATTTATATTTTATATTATATTTATTTTTATATGCACATGGTACCATGGGCAGAGCTGGTCAGGACCTTTTCTGCTCCCTTGACTGCCCCTTTTAATGTATATATGCTGCAGGCTTAGAGCTCTCATTTACAATGTGGATTGAACCTAACATTTAGTATTTATATTAGATTTATACTGATCAATGTAAACATGTTCAGTATCTCACATACTGTTGTGTTTTTTTTTCCCCTCTCTTCCATCCTCCAGGAATTTGCAGATTCCCTGGGAATTCCATTCTTGGAAACGAGTGCGAAGAATGCGACAAACGTAGAGCAGGCCTTCATGACAATGGCTGCGGAGATCAAAAAGCGAATGGGTCCCGGAGCCACAGCCAGCGGTCCGGACAAGCCCAATGTCAAACTCAACTCCAGCACTCCAGTCAAGCAGACCGGCGGAGGATGCTGCTAAAACGGCCTGCCTCCCCCTCGACCACCCCATTCCCTCCTCACAGCAGTGAAATCTTAATCTGAACCTAAGTGACAAAACAAAAAAAAAATAATTGCCTGAATTGTACTGTATGTAGCCGCACTACAACAGAATCTTACCGTCTCCCCAAAGGTCAGCGATTGTAAACGCTCAATACTGACTTTTTTTTTTTTTTATGCCCTTGACTCAAGACCGCTAACTTCATTTTCAGAATTGTTTTAAACCTCCCCCTCCCCTCCCGTGTGTGCCAGTTTCTCTGTGTGTAACCTTTGTTGCTTTATTAATGGGCCGTCTGTCTCCCCCCTATCCCCTTCATCCACCCCCTGATTAAGCTATCTATTCACCCCTCCCTCCTTTTATATTATTATATATATTTTTTTTGTTTTTTCCTTTTAATTTTCGCCCGGTTTAAATTGGCCTAGATAGGATTCGGGTTTAGTCTTCTGAAGATGAAGTTAAGCCATTTTGTATCAAACAGCACAACAGTGTCTGTCAAGTTTCCATGCATCAATAAAGTTTAGTGAGATGTTATATGTAAGATCTGATTTTGCTAGTTCTTTTCTCATAGAGCTGTAAATGAAAAGATTACTACACTATGATTGGCCCAGAGGAGGCCTTCCCGCAGCACATCGCGCTGCCGCCCCCCTCACCGACGATTGACGCGCGACTAGTTTCTTTATCCTCGGCATATAATTTGTGGCTGCAGAACATTGTGATTTGTTGCACAACAATGTAACAAACAACCGAAGAAATGTTTAATAAATATTGTACTTATTGGAAGTAATATCAAACTGTATGGTGATAAGTATTGTCTTAATTTGTCTTAGTAATGGGAAGTATGAAGGTATTAAGTATACACACCGCCCTGCATGTAATGGAAGTTTACATAGGGGGTACTCGTATACCAAACTAACAAGTGCTTAACTAACCCAATCATTTGCAACCACTATTATTGCTTTATGGTAATCTAAAAAGTAGGTGAATTTAGTCGATTTGTACGAGAGGGAGATGTTTTAGTTGAATGTGCAGTGTTTGCCCTATTTTCTCTATCGGGGCGTACAGTCTACTCCTAGATCCACTGGTTTTATTTAGATTCTGAAGAGGCGTACAGCAGTGCAAGTGTGACGGCAATCTCATTTTTGCCATTAATTGGGTATTCCAGGAAAAAACTTTTTCTTTTTTTTTTTTAAATATCAACTGGCTCTAGAAAGTTAAACAGATTTGTAAATTACTTCTATTAAAAAATCCTAATCCTTTCAGTACTTATGAGCTGCTGAAGTTGAGTTGTTCTTTTCTGTCTGGCAACAGTGCTCTCTGCTGACACCTCTGCTTGTCTCTGGAACTGCGCAAAGTAGAAGAGTAGAGATGAGCGAATTTACAGTAAATTCGATTCGTCACGAACTTCTCGGCTCGGCAGTTGATGACTTATCCTGCATAAATTAGTTCAGTTTTCAGGTGCTCCCGTGGGCTGGAAAAGGTGGATACAGTCCTAGGAGACTCTTTCCTAGGACTGTATCCACCTTTTCCAGCCTACCGGAGCACCGGAAAGCTGAACTCATTTATGCAGGATAAGTCATCAACGGCCGAGCAGAGAAGTTCGTGACGAATCAAATTTACTGTAAATTCGCTCATCTCTATAGAAGAGGTTTGCTATTTGGATTTGCTTCTACTCTGGACAGTTCCCGAGACACGTATCATCAGAGAGCACTTAGACAGAAAAGAGCAACTCAACTTCAGCAGCTCATAAGTACTGAAAGGATTAAGATTTTTTAATAGAAGTCATTTGCAAATCTGTTTAACTTTCTGGATCCAGATGATCTATAGTTTTTTTTCCTGGAAAACCCCTTTAAGTCTAAGCTGTTCTATTTGTTTTTTCATTGAAAGTGTACCCTTTATCTATATATATATTATATATACCCGCACAGTGATGGCGGACACCTTGTCGAGTCCGAGTCGCTATTTATAAGAATACCACCCACAAGCCGGCTGCATTCGCAGAGACCAGGACGCTTTACGCTTTCACTCTCATCCCAGACGCGTCGTCATGCCAGTTCTGTCCTAAGCTTCAAACGTCATCTGTAAGAATATTCATGTATTAGAAATAGCAAGTTCACGGATTATAGAGAGAACGCAAATCGCTGTACGTAGTCAGGTAGGACAACATGTACTTTGACGGCGGTTTTGGATATCGGATAATCAGTCCTATCTTGTGTATATAGCAGTTATACTTCTGTGGATGGTGTCTAAATCTGCTAACTTATGCTACCGATACAGATTGGAAACCCATGTGTTTGTCTTACTGGAAATAAAACATGTTAACACTGAATGTGTAGTCAGACGTGGTCATGGCGAACAGGATCCGCTGGGGGCACTGATGCTCTGTATGTATGTGGCTAGAACAGGGTTTCCCAGTCAGGGTGCCGCCAGCCGTTGCAAAACTACAACTCCCAGCATGCCCGGACAGCCAACGGCTGTCCGGGCATGCTGGGAGTTGTAGTTTTGCAACAGCTGGAGGCACCCTGATTGGGAAACACTGGTTTATATCTCTGTACTAAGCCCTTTATTAAAGGGGTACTCTGGTGGAAAACTTTTTTTTTAACTGGTGCCAGAAAGTTAAACAGATTTAAAAAAAATAAAATCTTAATCCTTCCAGTGCTTATTAGCTGCTGAATACTACAGAGGAAATGGTTTTCTTTTAGGAACACAGAGCTCTCTGCTGATGTCATGACCACAGTGCTCTCTGCTGACATCTCTGTCCATTTTAAGAGCTGTCCAGAGTAGGAGAAAATCCCCATAGCAAACATAGGCTGCTCTGGACCAGTTCCTAAAATGGACAGAGGTGTCAGCAGAGAGCACTGTGGTCATGATGTCAGCAGAGAGCTGTGTTCCAAAAAGAAAACAATTTCCTCTGTAGTATTCAGCAGCTAATAAGTACTGGAAGGATTAAGATTTTTTTTTTAATAGAAGTCATTTACAAATCTGTTTAACTTTCTGGCACCAGTTGATTAAAAGGGTACTCCGGTGGAAAGCTTTTTATTTTTTAAAGGGGTATTCCAGGTTAAAGCATTTACCTACCCACTGCATTGGTGATTAAATACTAGATCAGTGTGGGGGGTGGTCTGACAGATTGTGCCTATATCAATCCCTAAAATGGTGGACCATGTTCCCCTTAATTTTCAGACTGGAATACCCCTTTATGGCTCCGCTCATGTAACATTCTTTTTTAATGGTGACTGGAAGTAACTTATGGCTGATCTAACAGGTTTTCCTATTACAACTGAACGGTGTATTTGTCCCTATTCACACTTCACAGGAGTCCTTGTTATGATTAAAGGAACACTCCAGGGGAAGACTTTATATGATGTGTAATGCCTGGAGCAGAGGGGGCCAAGCATGACTTGGCTTATGGCCTCTGTCTCTGCCCTTGGCTTTACACGATTTCATTATTTCAGGAGTGTCCCTTTAAAGGGGTACCCCGGCAAAAAACATCTTATCCCCTAGCACGTCTCCGAAGGTGTGAGCTGGAGCGCTGAGGATTACGGTAATTGGGAGGTGAAAGTCAGGCCCTATACTGGAGATCACAAGGGGTTCTAGTGGTTAACCGGTCTGGGCATGCTGGGAGTTGTAGTTTTGCAAAAACTGGAAGCACTAGGATAAGCTATTTGTGAACACTAGAAATCCTGAGAAAGAAGGGGCTGCAAGGAGGGATTGTAGCATGCCTCAATTCATGTCCATAGGACCGTCCCTGACAGTTCCCTTGCACAGTGGGTGGCTGGGAGCCCTGCAGAAAGGGAACACAGCGCAGAATTTACATTGCACTGGAAGACCCTAGAGCAGTGGTTTCCAAACTGGACCTCCAGCTCTTACAAAAATACAACTCTTAGCTTTTCTGTCCGGGCATACTTGGAGTTGTAGTTTTGCAACAGCTGGAGGTCCACAGTTTGGAGACCACTGTGCTAGAGAGAACCTAACATTAAGAAAAGGAAACCTACACTGCTCAAAAAAATAAAGGGAACACTTAAACAACCCAATGTAACTCCAAGTCAATGACACTTCTGTGAAATCCCACTGTCCACTCAGGAAGCAACACTGATTGACAATCAATTTCACATGCTGTTGTGCAAATGGAACAGACAACAGGTGGAAATTATAGGCAATATCAGTACACCTCCAATAAAGGAGTGGTTCTGCAGGTGGTGACCATAGACCACTTCTCGTCCCTATGCTTCCTGATGTTTTGGTCACTTTTGAATGCTGGCGGTGCTTTCACTCTAGTGGTAGCATGAGATGGAGTCTACAACTTACACAAGTGGCTCAGGTAGTGCAGCTCATCCAGGATGGCACATCAATGCAAGCTGTGGCAAGAAGGTTTGCTGTGGCTGTCGGTGTAGTGTCCAGAGCATGGAGAAACTACCAGGAGACAGGCCTGTACATCAGGAGACGTGTAAGAGGGCAACAACCCAGCAGCAGGATCGCTACCTCTGCCTATGTGCAAGAAGGAGTAGGAGGAGCACTGCCAGAGCCCTACAAAATGACCTCCAGCAGGCCACAAATGTGCAAGTGTCCACTCAGAAACAGACTCCATGAGGGCCCAATGTCCACAGGTGGGGGTTGTGCTTTCAGCCGAACACTGTGCAGGACATTTGGCATTTGCCAGAGAGCACAAAGATTGTCAAATACACCACTGGCGCCCTGTGCTCTTCACAGGTGAAAGGTTCACATTGAGCACATGCGACAAACAAAGTCTGGAGACTCCGTGGAGAACGTTCTGCTGCCGGCAAAATCCTCCAGCATGACCAGTTTGGCGGTGGGTCAGTAATGGTGTGGGGTGGCATTTCTTTGGCGGCCACACAGCCCTCCATGTGCTTGCCAGAGTTAGGCTGGGTCCACACTACGTTTTGTCCCATACGGGAGCGCATACGGCAGGAGGGAGCTAAAACCGTATGCGCTCCCGTATGGGACAAAACGTAGTGTGGACCCAGCCTTAGCCTGACTGCCATTAGGTAACGAGATGAGATCCTCAGACCCCTTGTGAGACCATATGCTGGTGCAGTTGGCCCTGGGTTCCTCCTAATGCAAGACAATGCTAGACCTCATGTGGCTGGAGTGTGTCAGCAGTTCCTGCAAGAGGAAGGCATTGATGCTATGGACTGGCCCGCCCGTTCCACAGACCTGAATCCGATTGAGCACATCTGAGACATCATGTCTCGCTCCATCCACCAACTCCATGTTGCACCACTGACTGTCCAGGAGTTGGCGGATGCTTTAGTCCAGGGCTGGGAGGACATCCCTCAGGAGACCATCCGCCACCTCATCAGGATCATGCCCAGGCATTGTAGGGAGGTCATACGGGCACGTGGAGGCCACATACACTACTGAGCCTCATTTTGACTTGTTTTAAGGACATTACATAAAGTTGGATCAGCCTGTAGTGTGGTTTTCCACTTTGATTTTGATTGTGACTCCATATCCAGCCCTCCATGGGTTAATACATTTTTATTTCCATTGATAATTTTTGTGTGATTTTGTTGTCAGCACATTCAGCTATGTAAAGACGAAAGTATTTCATATGATTAGTTCATTAATTCAGATCTAGGATGTGTTTCTCGTACTGTTCCCTTTATTTTTTTTGAGCAGTGTATTTAGTTAACAATCCCCTTCTGGTCACATTAGAATAAACAGCAGTTTTGTGGGGGGGGTCTTTTTAGTTTTTTCCTTTTTTGGCTTACAAAACTATTCGCAACTTTATCATCGTCATGTATCAAACATTGTGGATTGATCTTGCTCCATTGAGTTGTAACTGGACATGTGTAATTCTCTGAGTGCAAATACTATTTTATATATAATTTTTTTTCCAACATAATCTATACATTCCTTTCCGTCCAGTATGATGCCGCCAATAAAAAAAAAAACACTGACACTAGGCATTTGAGTGCAACTTTTTATGGCTGCTATAAAAACAGACACATACAAACTCACAAAGAAAATGTAAAAGGTAGTTTTGAAAATCAGTAAAAACATGTGATTGTACAAAATAGCATTCTGCGTTCAGGCCTTGGGTGGAACAGATATGAATACTTACGGTACACAGGTGTCACATTAAGGATCAGTCAGCCTTACTTACCAGTTCTGTATGCTACACTAGACCAGCAGATATGTCCACAAGGTAAAATCTGGGGCAAATTACAGGGCAAAGGGATCAGACACATACACTGTGGACATTTTCGGCATGGAATGTGACATACGGGGGAGATTTATCAAAACCTGTCCAGAGGAAAAGTTGCCAAGTTGCCCATAACAACCAATCAGATTTTATTTTTTATTTTTTTTGTTTTTGTTTTTTTAAAAGAAGCAAAGAAACTCCGCAACATTTCCTCTGGATAGGTTTTGATAAATCTCCCCAAGATGCCGATTTTTATTCTATAGCTTGTCAATGTATGTTGCAGATTTCTCATTACTTTTTTTTATTTATGTAAAGCATGTTCACATGGTGTAAAATGTGCGGAATGTCCGCCTGGAAAACATTTGAACATTCTGCACATTTGAATAATCTGGCGGGGGCAAGGGACTGCTGGGCCGTTGAAGTGAAAAAAAAAAAAGAAGCTCAGCGCTCTCAGTGCTAATTGCTGTTAGGATTAGAGTTAAGTTTCCCAACCAGGGTGCCTCCAGCTGTTGCAAAACTACAACTCCCAGCAGCCCAGACTGTCAGTCTGTGCCAACCTGCAGAACTAAGTTTCCCAACTAGGGTGCCTCCAGCTGTTGGGAAAGTACAACTCTCAGCATGCCTGGACAGCCTTTGGCTGTCCGGGCATGCTGGGAGTAATAATTTTGCAACAGCTGGAGGCACCCTGGTTGGGAAACAGTGGGTTAGGGAGTGAGAGGTTGCTGGCTGTAAAGCAGAAAAGTGTGTCCCTGTGCTGGGGGTCACATTCCTCTACAGGACGAGGTTGGGAGAGAGAAAAGGCCAGGCGGCGCTCCCTTCTAATGTATATCAGCTTGGTGTGAGCCCTCCACCACACCTAAGTGATATACTCACCTTTCTGGTGATGGTGAACTGATCCTCGGTTCTTCCGAATAGTTATGCGATTGTGGTGGGGTGCAATTTCAAAGGATTGCTGTAGAGCTGCTGCACTCCCAACCCATGCTGGGCTCCCATGGGGCGACCAGTAAAAAGTGGTGGGGAAAAATATGGTTTTGGAGGCGCTGCTCACAGGTGATCACGCAACAAAAGACTCAGGCCGGCACAGGACAATACAGATTTTATTTGCAAAGTACGGACAACACATTTCGGCACGTACAGAATGCCTTCCTCAGGTCTTTTTTTTTAGCACTCTTATTGGACCTTAGGAAGGCATTCTGTACATGGTGAAACACATTAGTTTGCAAATAAAATCTGTATTGTCCTGTGCCGGCCTGAGTCTTTCGTTTCATGACCACCTGTGAGCAGCGCCTCCAAAACCATATTTTCCCCCCTTCCTTTCACATTCCTCTACAGGGACACAGTTCTCTTCATTACATAGTCTCATAGACAGCAATGCATCGCCGAGCACTATCCGCAGAAAGAACAGACCAGGCTATTTTATTCCACCATGTGAATATACCCAAATAGGTAAAATCTACAGAATAAAAAAAATGGATTTGCAGCAGAAATACCTGCAATTTTTGGACTAAACCAAGGCCAAGTGTCTGAAAGGGATGACCTAATGCCCTGCAATCTCTAAAGAGAAATTTTTACAAAGTTATCCGGCTATTAAAACCATATCCCCTATCCATAGGATAAGTGTTTGCCTGCTGGGAGCCCTAGCGATTTTTAGGATTGAGACTATTTTTTTCTTCCCCCTATATACCTCTGAGCACTTTGGCTCTACCAATCACTGATTGGCGGATCGTGCGTCACTCAAAAGACAAGTGCGTCTCAGGTGGAGGCCAGAGCGTTCAGAGGTGAGAGACGGGCCCTGTTCTGGAGATTGCGAGGTTCCCCAGCAATCAGACACGTATCCCCTATCCTCTGGAGAGATCCCTTTAAGGCTTTTTTTTTTATTAAGAATGTTTATGCAACAATGTCCTTATTGCCCAAAGCAATCAAACACAGTTAATTTGGTGCAGTTTAGGGAACTTTAGCCGAATTGCCGACTTCTCATTGATAACTCCATGAGATCCTCTGGTCACTTGGGCTGGTTATGTGGAAGTGTTTAGATGGCTGGACCTCTCCAATGATGATTAACGCTTGTCGTACTGTGTGTACTTTATCTTCATTTATAATATAAATCATTCCATCTCTAAAGTTGACCGCAGCAAACCCTGCTTTATCTGGAAAAAATAAAAACTGTTAAATACAGCAGTTAGTGATTTTTTTTTCTGCTATGGTTTTCATAAACATTGGGATTTATTATGTTATCCCCACCATATAATAGCTTCCTAGATCAGAACCCCATTCATTTATGTGCTGTGTTTGATGGCACTGTGGACTCCCCCTGTGGTGCCAATGGCAGGATCCCAGTATCAATGCTGCCAGCTCATCCTATACTGTGATTGCTGCCGTCATTATGACTGACTTCACTTCCCTGTCAAACAAAACGTCTGCTGCATTTTAGCAGTTATCGTGGACTCTACAATGCAAACAATACCACAGACCTCCTGTGAAGACCCTGGAGGTACACATCAAGTGACGTGTATACGGATCAGCAGGAAACACATACAGTGATCCCTCAACATACAATAGTTTCAACATACAATGGTCTTTTCCCGACCATTGTAACTTGAATCCAGACTCAACATACATGTACAGACAGTCCAGATCTGTGAATTGTGTCAATGGCCGGAAGAACTGACCAATCAGAATGGGCATTCACTGGTAAACCTCCTGTATTCCTGAAGTGTATGCACTGACTGGTGTCTGGTAGCGCCCCCTACAGTACAGGGTGGTATTACATGTTCTGTACACTTTACCTGTGCCAGGGTTACCTGCTCCTTTGGACACCAGGTGAGGGCGACTCCATGTTACTTTTTTAGAACACTGCGGATACTGTACAGGACCCCGAAGAAGCTCCTGTCCTCTACATAGACCAGTGCTTCTCAAGCAGGGTGTCCCCAGCTGTTGCAAAACCACAACTCCCGGCATGCCCGGACAGATTTTGGCTTTCCAGGCATGCTGGGAGTTGTAGTTTTGCAGCAGCTGGAGGCTCCCTGCTTGGAAAACACTGACAGACAGTGATTACAGCTCCCAGCAGATCTTTCTTACTTTTATATGTAAGGACTTGCTTTATCTATATTAGTCATCAATTTTTTATTCTCACTTTTTTCTATTTTTGGATGACATTTTTGTGCCTTTAGAACCAGTTACCAGTTCTGGTCTCAACATACAATGGTCATCCCAGAACCAATTAATATTGTAACTTGAGGGACCACTGTACATAATGTTTCCTGAGCGGCCGCGATGTCAGAGTAAACTGTGCATGCGCAGTTCACTACAGTCACACAGATCCCTGTTTGTGCTTGTAGTAACAGATTGCTGCTACGAGTGGGCACAGGCAGGGGGCTGACTCTAGGGTCGGTCATCGGCGGATCTGGTACGTGTGACCCTACCCTAAGGGGGAAAATGACCTTAAGGATACATTCACACGTACAGGATCTGCTGCATATGTTGTGCAGCTGATTCTGCTACCCATTGAAGTTAATGAGTAGCAAAATCAGCTGCACAAAATATGCAGCAGATCCTGTACGTGTGAACGTGTCCTTAGAGTGATTCACTTGTGCATATTTTAGCTGCAGATTTTGCAGCCCATTGACTTCGATGGGCAGCAAAAGCTGCAGATCTGCAGATCATACCCTTAGAATACAGTATCCCAAAAGATCAAATCTTGTTCTGGACATAAAACATGGATGTCTGGGCATGCTGGAGGCTGTAGTATTGCTACAGCTGGAGGCACCCTGGTTGGGAATCACTAGCTTATGGGATTACAGCTCAGTAGAATTCACTTGGCTGCAATACCAGAGCCACCCTATGGACACGATGGTTACTTCTGCAGGAACATAGCCGTTTTTACATCTACAACCGCTATGGGCTCGTAGTGTTGCCATCGCTACTTTATCTTTATCACCTCTAATCGTTCCGATTTTGTGTGGAGGGTCAAGCTGAATAACACCAGTGTACATGGACTAGAGATGAGCGAAGTTACAGTGATTCAATTCGTCACGAGCTTCTCGGCTCGGCGGTTGCTGACTTTATCCTGCATAAATGAGTTCAGCTTTCAGGTGCTCCAGTGGCAGGAAAAGGTGGATACAGTCCTAGAAGAGAGTCTCCAGCCACCGGAGCACCTGAAAGCTGAACTCATTTATGCAGGATAAAGTCAGCAACCGCTGAGCCGAGAAGCTCGTGACGAATCGAAACAGTGTAACTTCGCTCATCTCTAGCACGGATTTCAACTCTCTTTTCCTACTTTGCTGTAAGCATGAAAAGGCACTTTATAAACCTTGTATCATAACCCCAATTTACTGGCGCCGTTTGCATGAGAATCTTAGGTTTTTGAACTTTTCCTGTACAGAATAGTAACTATTGGAAATGTCCTCATGGTGGCGCTGTGTTGATCTTGCTATTATATTGCGGCTCTGCAGGCCCTCCATGCACCACAGATGTTGTCCACCATACTTGTTCGTCTTATTTCACTAACTAGACTGTAAGTGTTATGGTAGGGACTCCCCTGAAAATGAATGCTCATGTAAACTATTATTTTGTGTATTGTTCCATCTCTGTATACAAGATGTCATACAATAAAAGAGATCAAAACTGGGAAAGTGCCAAATATCTTCCAAAAAAAATGTATTTAATCCAGATTTTACTGCTTAGGACACCACCTTATTTCTTCATCAGGTCCCTGTCAAAAACCTGAGGGGAGGTTTACACACAGTGGTCCAGATTCACTTTATGTCCGGGCATGCTTGGAGTTGTAGTTTTGCAACAACCAGCTGGTGGCGCCCTGGTTGGGAAACATTAGACCATTTATTTGTCTACTTTATTTCAACAGACATTCCAGCACATTTGCACCTGTGTTTTCTAA
The DNA here is from genome assembly GCF_029499605.1 of Hyla sarda. Taxonomy (NCBI): domain Eukaryota; kingdom Metazoa; phylum Chordata; class Amphibia; order Anura; family Hylidae; genus Hyla; species Hyla sarda. The sequence goes on from NC_079191.1 coordinate 388,550,941, forward strand.
AAAATTATGCGATTTTTTAGCTAAAGCCAAGAGCTAATTCCAAAGAAATGGGACATAAAGAAAGGATTTATACTAATGGATCAACCCAAAAAACTGCATAAAAAAAATAATAAAATAAAAAACTATCCAAAAATGCAGTGTGTACCTGCTGTAAAAATGTTGGGGAAACTGCTTCCACTGACATTCCATAATGCTCGCTTTGGAGCCCTGTCATACTTCAAGGAAATAGTTTAGAGCCACATATGGGGTATTTCCATACTGGGGCTGGGGATCCAGTGAAACGTTAAAGGCATAGGCTATATTAGGTTTTAAATTGCAGCCTCAGTCTCCTCACTCGCAACCAACAATAAGTTTTAACAAAAAGTCGAGGCCAGACTATTATAGTGCACCCGGTATTAGCAGTTTGGTTGCCAGTTACATTATAAGAGGACTGGGGCTGTGTTTTTAATCACTGAGTGGTCCTGACATCTAGTGGACAAATCTGCTAACTGCACTTCAATAGTTCACATTTATTTTAGCCAGTATTAATAAAAGTTATATTTTAGTAGGGAGGGACCTAGTTTAGGGCACCCCTTTGGGGGTTTCCTCTAAAGTTGTTGTGACCTAAAGTGATCTGCAGATGTACAACAAGGCTCAGGAATGAGAGCGCACTATGTACATTTGAGGTCTAAATTGGCGATTTGCACAGGGGTGGCTGATTTTACAGCGGTTCTGAAACGAAAAACAATAAATATTCACATGTGACCTCAATTTGGAAACTATACCCCTCACGGAAAGTAACAAGGGGTATAGTGAGCCTTAACAGGTGTTTGACGAATTTTCGTTAAAGTTTTTCACTAAAATGCTGGTGTTACCCTAAATTTTCACAAGGGAAAATAGGAAAAAAAAGCCCCCCAAAATTTGTAACCCCATTTCTTCTGAGTAAGAACATACCCCATATGTGGATGTAAAGGGCTCTGTGGGCGCACTACAATGCTCAGAAGAGAAGGAGCGCCATTGGGCTTTTGGAGAGAGAATGTGTCTGCAATTAAAGGCCACGTGTGTTTACAAAGCCCCCATAGTGCCAGAACAATGGACCCCCCACATCTGACCCCATTTTGGAAACTACACCCCTCACATAATGTAATAAGGGGTACAGTGAGCATTTATGCCCCACAGGTGTCTGACAGATTTTTGGAACAGTGCTCCGTGAGAATGAAAAATTAAATTTCTCATTTGCACAGCCCACTGTTCCAAAGATCTGTCAAGCACTTGACGTCCACATATGGGGTATTTCCATACTCAGGAGAAAAAGACTCCCAAGATTTGTAACCCCATTTCTTCTATTACCCCTTGTGAAAATGAAAAATTTGGGGCAACACCAGCATGTTCGTGAAATAATTTTCACGTCCAATTTTAGCGGAAATTTGTCAAACACCTGTGAGGTGTTAAGGCTCACTGTACCCCTTGTTACGTTCCTTGAGGGGTGTAGTTTCCAAAATAGTATGCAATGTGTTTTTTTTTTTTTTGCTGTTCTTGCACCATAGGGGCTTCCTAAATGCGACATGCCCCCAGAAAACATTTTCAGCAAAATTTGCTTTCCAAAAGCCAAATGTGACTCCTTCTCTTCTGAGCATTGTAGTGCGCCCGCAGAGCACTTAACCTCCACACATAGGGTATTTCCATACTCAGAAGAGATTGAGTTACAAATTTTGGGGGCATTTTACACATCCAAATTTAACAAAAAGTCTTCAAACACCTGTGGGGTGTTAAGGCTCACTGTACCCCTTGTTATGTTCCTTGAGGGGAGTAGTTTCCAAAATAGTATGCCATGTGGGGGAGTTTTTGCTGTTCTGGCACCATAGGGGCTTTTTAAATGTGACATGCCCCCCTAAAACCATTTTAGAAAAATTCACTCTCCAAAATCCCACTGTCGCTTCTTCCCTTCTGAGCCCTCTAGTGCACCCACAGAACACTTTACATCCACATGAGGTATTTCCTTACTCGAGAGAAATTGGGTTACAAATTTTAGGAAGATTTCTCTCCTTTTACCCCTTTACTTGAATTTTCACCTTCAATTTGCTGCTATTCCTGTGAAACACCTAAAGGGTTAACACACTTTTAGAATGTCATTTTGAATACTTTGAGGGGTGCAGTTTTTATAATGGGGTCATTTATGGGGTATTTCTAATAGGAAGGCCCTTCAAATCCACTTCAAAACTGAACTGGTCCCTGAAAAATTTCAATTTTGAAAATTTTGTGAAAAATTGGAAAATTGCTGCTGAACTTTGAAGCCCTCTGATGTCTTCCAAAAGTAAAAACACATCAAGTTTATAATGCAAATATAAAGTAGACATATTGTATATGTGAATCAATATATAAATGTATTTGGGATGTCTATTTTCCTTACAAGCAACGAGCTTTAAAGTAAAAAAAAAAAATAGCTAACATTTTCTATTTTTTCAGCAAATTTTTTAATTTTTCACCAAGAAATGATGCGTATCGATGAAATTTTACCACTAAGATAAAGTAGAATATGTCATGAAAAAAAAATCTCTGAATCAGAGTGAAAGGTAAAAGCATTCCAGAGTTATTAATGCTTAAACTGACAGTGAGTGGTCAGATGTACAAAAAATGGCCGGGTCCTAAGGTGAAAATGGGCTGGGTCCTTAAGGTGTTAAAGAGGTACTCCGGTGGAAAACTTTTTTTTTTTTTTTAAATCAACTTATGCCAAAAAGTTAAACAGATTTGTAAATTACTTCTATTAAAAAATGTTAATCCTTCCAGTACTTATCAGCTGCTTAATACTACAGATGAAGTTCTTTTCTTTTTGGATTTCTTTTCTGTCTGACCACAGTGCTCTCTGCTGACACCTCTGTTCATATCAGGAACTGTCCAGAGCAGGAGAAAATCCCCATAGTAAACCTTTCCTGCTCTGGACAGTTCCTGACATGGACAAAGGTGTCAGCAGAGAGCACTGTGGTCAGACAGAAAAGAAATACCAAAAGAAAATAATTTCCTCTGTAATATACAGACGCTAATAAGAACTGGAACGCGTCGGCGTTTGAGGACTTCCAGCTATGCTGTCTTTGCACTTTTTTCCTTGCGATACAATTTTTGCCTGCCATGGAATTTTAACTTGGATATAATAAAAATATATTTTATTCAGTGCTGGTTCCACCCTTCTTCCAAACCTACTTTAATTTACAAATCTGTTTAACATTCTGGCACCAGAAGATGAAAAAAAAAAAATAATAATAAAAAAAAATAAAAAAGTTTTCCACCGGAGTACTCCTTTAACCCCATAATGAAGCAGGACATAAATGTACGTCTTGGGGAGGTGGTACTTAACGTACCAGGACGTACATTTACGTCCTATACATAACCGCGAGCATTGGAGCGATGCTCTGGTCATGCGCAGCAGGTCCTGGCTGCTGATAGCAGCAAGGGACCCGCCGGTAATGGCGGACATCCGCGATCGCACGGATGTCCGCCATTAACCCCTCAGATACCGTGATCAATACAGATCATGGCATCTGCAGCATCGCTGTCACTAAAATGGATGATCGGATCGCCCGCAGCGGCGATCCGATCATCCAGAACGGCAGACAGAGGTCCCCTAACCTGCCTCCGCTGCCTTCCACGGATCTTCTGCTCTGGTCTGCGATCGAGCAGACCAGAGCAGAAGATGACCGATAATACTGATCAGTGCTATGTCCTATACATAGCACTGAACAGTATTACCAATCGAATGATTACTATAGATAGTCCCCTATGGGGACTATTAAAGTGTAAAAATAAAAGTATTTGAAAAAAAAAACCTCCCCCAATAAAAACATAAATTGTCCCATTTTCCCTATTTCACCCCCCAAAAAGTGTAAAAACAATTATTTATATACATATTTGGTATCGCCGTGTGCGTAAATATCCAAACTATTAAAATATAATTTTAATGATACCGTATGGTGAATGGCGTGAACATGAAAAAAAAAATCCAAAATAGCTGCTTTTTTTTTTTTTTTATAACATTTTATGCCCAAATAATATTTTATAAAAAATGTATTAAAAGTTTTATATAAGCAAATATGGTATCAGTAAAAAGTACAGATCACGGCACAAAAAATGAGCCCTCATACCACCGCTTATACGGAAAAATGAAAAAGTTATAGGTCTTCAAAATAGGGGGATTTTAAACGTACTAATTTGGTTAAAATGTCTGCGATTTTTTTAAGCGCAACAATAAAAGAAAAGTGTATAATCATGGGTATCATTTTAATCGTATTGACCCAAAGAATAAAGAACACATGTCATTTTTTTACCGTAAATTGTACGGCGTGAAAACAAAACCTTCCAAAATTGCGGTTTTCTTTTTAATTTCCCCACACAAACAGTATTTTTTTAGGTTGCGCCATACATTTTATGGTAAAGTGAGTGACGGCATTACAACTAGAGATGAGCGAACTTACAGTAAATTTGATTCATCACAAACTTCTCGGCTCAGCAGTTGATGACTTTTCCTGCATAAATTAGTTCAGCTTTCAGGTGCCCCGGTGGGCTGGAAAAGGTGGATACAGTCCTAGGAAAGAGTCTCCTAGGACTGTATCCACCTTTTCCAGCCCAAGGGAGCACCTGAAGGCTGAACTCATTTATGCAGGAAAAGTCCTCAACTGCCGAGCCGAGAAGTTCGTGACGAATCGAATTTACTGTAAGTTCGCTCATCTCTAATTACAACGGACAACTGGTTGCGCAAAAAACAAGCCCTCATACTAGTCTGTGGATGAAAATATAAAAGAGTTATGATTTTTTGAAGGCGAGGATGAAAAAACGAAAATGTAAAAATAAAATTGTCTGAGTCCTTAAGGCCCAAATGGGCTGAGTCCTTAAGGGGTTAATCAGTATATACAGTATATATGAATGCTGAGGCCATGCCAGCAGCTGTTACAGTTGAGGCCTTGAGATGACACTGATCATGTGACACCCTGTAGTAGTTGCAGCTATATAAGGGGTATACCAGCCAGTCCTAGTACAAATATGTGTTGTATTAGCTTCATGGTAACGGGAAGTCAATGATGTATAATTAGCCTGTTAACAACGGCAAAGACACGTCCTGGGAATAATGGCTGCCTCACACTATCTGCCCTGTCACATAAGCACAAAATGTTAACAGGATTGTGCTGACTGTTCTGTGATGGCAAATGTGGAGGGGGGGATGAGGTTTCTGGAATAATGGATTTCATTACATTCAATCCTTTGCTTCTGCAATAGATATGTTATACACCTCTTCTTTATGTATCTCCTCTCCCTACAGCAGTGTTTCCCAACCAGGGTGCCTCCAGCTGTTGCAAAACTACAACTCCCAACATGCCCGGACAGCCCTTGGCCTTTGGGTAACACTGGCCTAGATTCAAACTCTCCTTTATCACCAGTCTTTCGCTAAAGCAAAGAAATGAACAGCCTGGCATGCTGGGAGTTGTAGTTTTGCAACAGCTGGAGGCACCCTGGTTGGGAAACATTGTTCTAAGCCATGCTGGGCCGTGTAGTATCACTGCAGCTGGTGCAGGTTGGCATAGACTGGCAGTTCCGGGCTGCTGGGAGTAGTAGTTTTGCAACAGCTGGAGGCACCCTGGTAGGTAAACTTGGCCCTACTGTATAAACATGCATGCCCAGCTGAGTGTACATGTTAAGGCATGGGCATAACTCACTATGGAAACGTGGACAACAATCATTCTGATCTTTAAAAGGGTTTCCTAATCCTAAAAAAAGTAATTGTAGAATCTGTTTCTGATTGGTCGGCTGAATTGAGGGGCCGCATCCAAGTTTTAGCATTTTGGCTCATTTGTTCTCAGGATCAGCAAGAGTCCTAGAGATCAGTCTTAACTAATGATTTTACAGCATATCCTACCAATATGCTAGAACATTCAACTATGGGAATGCAGGGCTTGTTTACATTCCTCTGGCTGGGGGGGGGGTTACCATGGATGTGCCCTATACCTCCATAGAGGTGACCGCTATCAGGCATCCAACACATCCAAACTAAAGAGTACACCTCCCCTATAAGACAATGCATCACTGTCCACTCCAGGCTGTAATAGTATACTGACACTCCTTCTCTAAGCATCTGTGTACTAGACGTCATCACGTTACTATGTTTCCCTCAGTAGTGGCATGTGTCAGACGACATTCCTCCGATGCTTCTGCTGTCCCCTTTCTTACCTAACTTGACTCCATTGCCAGGGAAACCCGTTTTAGGTTACCATTCCTCGCCAAGCTTTCCTCAGTGATGGTATCCATAGCGTCTAGAACAGAGGCGTACAGACGCTCCGTGTGTCTCTCCAGTTCTCCGGATTGCTTGGAAATTAATGACAGCGTGTCCTTCAAAACTAATACAAGGTTACAAAAATAAAAAATAAATAAATAAATCACTGTAGAGTATAAACTATATGAACTAACAGCTCCTGACATGTAGTGTTGAGCACGAATATTCAAAATGCTAATTTTGAATTTGCAAATATTTAGAATATAGCAATATATATTTGCTATGACGAATATTGTTTTTTTTTTTTTTTTTTTTTAAATATACATCACAACAATGATGAGTACAGTGACCCCCCCGACCTACGATGTCCCCGACATAAGATCATTTCAACATACGATGCGAGGCCATCGCATGTTGAAGGCAGCATCAACATACGATGCTTTTGTATGTCGGGGCCATCGCATAAACGGCTATCCGGCAGCACAGACTGCTTCAGCTGCCCCCGGATAGCCGTTTACGGTGCCCCGTGAGCTCCGGTGATTGTTTCCTACCTGTCCTCGGGGCTCCGGAGCGTCCTCTTCACGATCCCCTCCATCGCCGGCGCTCTCCATCGTCATCACGTCGCACGCACGCCGTCCCGTCACCCAATAGGAGCGGCGTGCGTGCGTAGAGACGTGATGACGGCGACGGAAAGCGAGGATCCCGGGGAAGCAGAGACGTCCAGAGCATCGGGGACACCCCGGGGACGCGGCGACAGCGATGAAGGGCGACATCAAGGGCAGCGGTGACGACTCCGGAGCGGCGGGGACAGGAGAGTACAGCTTCCTATACTTTACATTGCACGGATCCCTCAACATATGATGGTTTCAACAAACGATGGTCTGTTTGGAAGGAATTACCATCGTATGTTGAGGGACCACTGTATTGTGTTAGAAAAAAAGTGATCATCTCTCCCTGCTTCCAGCTTGTGGTTCCAAAGAAGGAAATTATTTACTGTGCGAGTTGTTGTGGAGCGCAAATATTTTGTATATGCGAATATCGGCACTTCCAGAGGACACTGATCCGTCCCTTCTTTTAGCTTGTTGGCCAATGAGAAGGATACAAATACAGTTGTCAGAGGTTAGCAACATCCCTAGCAACCAATAGGAAAGTTGCCCACAGACAGTTGAAAGATGTAATCGCGCATGCGCACTATACGAATTTAATTACGAATTTTGCAGGGAAAAAAAATTAATAAATAAAAAAGTGAACGAATATGTGAAATTCGCTTACATAGGACGAATATTCGTCCATATATTCGAGAAATATTGCGAATTTGAATAAGGCTCCTGCCGCTCATCACTACTGACCTACTTCTGCCCTTGATTGTGCTCAAGATACAGTATCAACCCTACATGCACGCAAAACACCTGAGTGAAGAATTTATTCTACATTAATATATTCTATATCAGTGGTCTCCAACCTGCGGACCTCCAGATGTTGCAAAACTACAACTCCCAGCATGCCCGGACAGCCGTTGGCTGTCCGGGCATGCTGGGAGTTGTAGTTTTGCAACATCTGGAGGTCTGCAGGTTGGAGACCACTGTTCTATATGATTAATAAACACATTTGTTTTCTAATACATGGAAACAACTTTCCCTCACATTAACTACATAGTGACAGATGTAGCAGTGCTGAATTTTTTTCATGCACATTTTAATGGTTTATTCATTCTTTGTTTGTAATAGTTAAAAGTGGGTATTTCAGCCATTAAACACATATTTACTACTCTGTAGATAGCATCTAAGTGTATGATCATGGGGGCCTGACTACATGGACCCCCACCATCTCAAGAATAGGGTCCAGAGTCTTCTGTGGGAATGGAGCGGTAGTTGCATACGTGCACTGCTGCTTCATTCATTATCTATGTTTCCAGCATGAGATTGCCGCTATATTCTGCTAATTTGCTAGCTTTTATAGACAACACAACAGAGCGGTAGTACACATGCTCAAACACCACTGCATTCTGACAGGAGACTCCGGACCCTGTTGTCAAGATCCTGTTAACAAGAGATAAAAGATAATGGCTGAAAAACCTCTTTAAAAAGGGGTTATCCAGGAAAAAAAAAAAAAAATAATCAACTGGCTCCAGAAAGTTAAACAGATTTGTAAATTACTTCTATAAAAAAAAAAAAAAAAAAAAAATCTTAATCCTTTCAGTACTTATGAGCTGCTGAAGTTAAGGTTGTTCTTTTCTGTCTGGCAACAGTGCTCTCTGCTGACACCTCTGCTTGTCTCGGGAACTGCGCAAAGTAGAAGAGTAGAGATGAGCGAACTTACAGTAAATTCGATTCGTCACGTGTCTCTCTGATAACACCTGTTTCGGGAACCGCCCAGTTTAGAAGCAAATCCCCATAGCAAACCTCTTCTAAACTGAGCGGTTCCCGAGACACGTGTCATCAGAGAGCACTTACTTCAGCAGCTCATAAGTACTGAAAGGATTAAGATTTTTTAATAGAAGTAATTTACAAATCTGTTTAACTTTCTGGAGCCAGTTGATCAATAAAAAAATTTTTTTTTCCTGGATAACCCCTTTAAGGGTCTATTTACACGTACAGTATTCTGCGCAGATTTGATGCCGAGGATTTCAAGCTATGTTTAGTTTACATTGAAATCTGCAGCAGAAAATCCTGTGCATCAAATCTGCACAGAATACTGTAAGTGTGAATAGACCATTAAAGGGTAATCCAAACGGTAGAGGATAAGATCGCAGGGGTCCGACCCCCCCCCCCCACAATCCCCGGCGTGGCACCCCAGTCATCCAATAAACGGAGCGAACTTGCTCCATGCAGGATGATGGATGACCACAAGCATCATGCCCCCTCTATTCAGGTCTATGGGAGGAGACATGACCGCTATGTACTAACAGTCACGCCCCCTCCTATAGACACAAATGGACGGAATGTGGCATGAAATAGAAGATAGCGAAGAAGTGCAGGGGGGTCTGACCATTGAAGCTGTGGCCGACATGCCCCTTCATATAGGTCTATGGGACTGCTGGAGATACAGCGGACCCCCAGCCATCAGACACTTTTCCCCTATCCACAGGATCCTGTGGAAAAGGGAGAAGTACTTCTTAAAAACAGTTTTGCCTCCAAACTTATGTAAAAGCACAACAGGCAATCAGTGTGATTACAAAAGAAAATCTGTCCTTTAGGTCATGAAACATACAAGCCTTGTTTACTTATTGTAGGACATCACAACCATTACATGGCATTTGGTCAATTCTATATTAGGTCCTGGACAGGCTACAGTTCTGTGACACAGCCGTTACGCCCCCTCCCATAGACTTGCACTGAGAGGGCGGGGTTTGACATCATGAGGGACGGGGCTATGATGTAACGAGCTCCCGGCTCCAGCGTTCAGAACAGCTTGTTCCAAATGCTGAGCAGCGGGGTACCACCTTAATTACTTATGTGGAGCCAAGAAAAGTTCTACACTGCCCACCATATAGTGCCATGCAGTACTTACATACTCTGTGTGGTAATAATACTGGGTTCTGCACCTACCTGAGAAATTGAGGGATAAACTTCTCACCAGTGACTCTCCATCTTTCAAGACTGTGTCAGCGAGGACTTGCTGCTCCGCTACATCTTTCCTCAGTTTCTGGAACAAGAGAAAATGTGAAATACTGGATATAGGGCACTGAATAAATCACTGTAAAGCAAAGAGGTTCTGCTGTGAAGTTGGGTAGTAGCAAATATCAACATGACTTCCACTGTACATACTGTATATGAAGATATACAGTTAAAAAATTTACAAGGAAATGTGGGGCATGGAGCGATATTTGTAAAAAAATAAATTGTGTTTTCTGTTCCATTTAAGCCATTGTTTTAGTGTTCCAGTCTGTTTCCTGTACTTCCTGTATGTCAGCCCCTTTGTGTATGTACACTGATGATATAGGGAAACATTTAGAAATTAACCCCTTAAGGATCAGAGCGTTTTTTTCACATCTGACCACTGTCACTTTAAACATTAATAACTCTGGAATGCTTTTACTTATGAATTTGATTGCAAGATTGTTTTTTCATGACATATTCTACTTTAACATAGCAGTAAAATGTCAACGATACTTGCATCATTTCTTGGTGAAAAATTCCAAAATTTCATGAAAAATTTGAAAATTTTGCAATTTTCGAACTTTGAAACTCTCTGCTTGTAAGGAAAATAGACATATATATTGTATATATTGTGTCACATATACAATAGGTCTACTTTATGTTTGCATCATAAAGTTGACATGTTTTTACTTTTGGAAGACATTAGAGGGCTTCAAAGTTCAGCAGCAATTTTGTAATTTTTCACAAAATTTTCTAAATCTGAATTTTTTAGGTACCAGTTCAGTTTTTAAGTGGATTTGAAGGACCTTCATATTAGAAATACCCCATAAATGACCCCATTATAAAAACTGCACCCCTCAAAGTATTCAAAATGACATTCAGAGAGTGTCTTAACCCTTTAGGTGTTTCCCAGGAATAGCAGGAAAGTTAAGGAGAAAATTCTAAATCTGCATTTTTTACTCTCGCATGTTCTTGTAGACCCAGTTTTTGAATTTTTATAAGGGGTAAAAGGAGAGAAATCCCCCCAAAATTTGTAACCCAATTTTTCTCGAGTAAAGAAATACCTAATATGTGTATGTCAAGTCTTCGGCGGACGCAGTAGAGGGCTCAGAAGGGAAGGAGCGACAATGGGATTTTGGAGAGTGAATTTTTCTGAAATTGTTTTTGGGGGGCATGTCACATTTAGGAAGCCCCTATGGTGCCAGAACAGCAAAAAAAATCCACGTGGCATACTATTATGGAAACTACACCCCTCAAGACATGTAACAAGGGGTCCAGTGAGCCTTAACACCCCACAGGTGTTTCACGAATTTTCGTTAAAGTCGGATGTGTAAATACATTTTTTTCCCACTAAAATGTTGGTTTTCCCCCAAATTTTACATTTATACAAGGGGTAATAGGAGAAAAAGCCCCCCCAAATTTTGTTAGGCAATTTCTCCTGAGTACAAAAATACCCCATATGTGGCCCTAAACTGTTGCCTTGAAATACAACAGGGCTCCGAATTGAGAGAGCGCCATGCGCATTTGAAGACTAAATAAGGGATTTGCATAAGGACGGAACCGGATGCAAGAATTACACTTGCCTCAGATACAAAAAATACCCTATGGCAGTGTTTCCCAAACAGGGTGCCTCCAGCTGTTGCAAAACTTCCAGCATGCCTGGAAAGTCAATCGCTGTCCGGCAATACTGGGAGTTGTCTTGCAACAGCTGGAGGCTCCGTTTTGGAAACCGTGTCATACGAGAATTTTTTTTTGGGGGGGTTGACTGTGTAGGGGTATGTGTGTATGTAGCGTTTTACTTTTTATTTTGTGTAATGTAGTATAGTGTAATGTTTTTAGGGTACACTGACACGGCCGAGGTCTACAGCGAGCTTCCCGCTGGGAGTTTGAGCTGCGGCGGAAAACTTGCTGCATCTCAAACTTGTAGCAAGAAGCTCGCTGTAGACCCCGGCCGTGCGAATGTACCCTGTACATTCACATGGGGAAGGGGGGGTGCTCAAACCTCCAGTTGTTGCAAAACTACCACTACCAGCATGCCCTTTGACTGTCCGTGCATGCTGGGGGTTGAAGTTATGCAACAGCTGGAGGCACACTGTTTGCAAAACACAGAGTTTGTTACTTAACTCAGTGTTTCACAACCAGTGTGCCTCCAGCTGTTGCAAAACTACAACTCCCTGCATGTACGGTCTGTCAGTGCATGCTGGTAGTTGTAGTTTGCAACAGCTGGAGGCACACTGGTTGCGAAACACTGTTAGGTAACAAACTTCGCAACCAGTGTGCCTTCAGCCATTGCAAAAACTACAACTCTCAGCATGCAGTGACAACTGAGGGCATGCTGGGACTTGTAGTTATGCAACAGCTGGAGGCATACTACTAACACTCCCAGCATGCCCTTTGGCTGGGGGTTGTAGTTATGCAACAGCTGGAGGCACACTGGTTGCAAAACACTGAGTTTGTTACTTAACTCCGTGTTTCCCAAAAAGGGTGCCTCCAGCTGTTTAAAAACTGCAACTCCCAGCATGCACGGACAGCCAAAAGACATGTTGGAAGTTAGTTTTGCAACATCTGGAGGGTTCCAGTTTGGTGACCACTGTGCAGTGGTGTCCAAGCTGTAGCCCTCCAGATGTTGCAAAACTTAAACTCCAAGCATGCCCAGACTGTCAAGGCATGCTGGGAGTGGTAGTTCTGCAACACCTGAAGGGCCAGATGTTACAGAACTACAACTCCCAGCATGAACGGACTGTCTGGGATTGCTAGGATTTGTAGTTTGGCAACTCCTGGAACGCAGCAGTGAAGATCACTTAGGGCTGATCTTTACTGCTGCGTCCGCCGCTGCCTCAGTCGGTCCCGCGCTGCCTGTCCCGATCCTGCCGCCAGTCCCGCTGCGATCATCGGTCCGGGAGTGAGGTGAGATTTCCGAACCCGTCCACCATCTTCCCCCAGCTCTGCGCCGACATTCAGGGGTGGGCAGAGCGGGGATTTAACCTTTAACCTCCCGCCCCCCTCCTGCCATTGGTTGCTAGCCATAACGACCAATGGTAGGGGTTTAGGAGCGAGGTGGCAGCTGCCACCTCGGTCCTATCCCTTAGGATGATTGGGGCTGTCTCTGACCGCTCCGATCATCCCTATTTTCTGGGTGATCGGGTCACAGAGACCCGATCAACCCGGAACCCCGCAAGTCCTTGTCATTAGTCAGCCACTGACTGACTGACTGACTGACTAACTAACTAATGACAATGATCTGCAGCAGGGTACCAGTCTGATTGGTTCCCAGCTGCAGTGTCATCGGTCAGCTGTCCAGAACAGCTGAGATGACGTTTCTATCACCATGCCAACGGACATGGTGATAGAAAATGTATTGGACGTGTATACACGTCCATTTGCGTTAAGTCACAGGAAAAATGGACGTGTATACACGTCCATTTGCGGGAAGGGGTTAAGGTGTCCCGGTCATCAGTAAAAACTTGACAAGTAAGGCTGCTCTCACACTATAGAATTATCTGTTTTAAAGATCCGTTAACAAAACCATTAAAAACAGACGTTAAACGGCCGTTACAAAATCCCATTATAGTCTATGGGATTTTTACATTACCCGTTTTAACCTCTCATAGCCCCTTATTAATAACGGACGTTATTTGTTGACAGGAGAAAGTAACGGAAGAAATAATGGATGCACTATTTCTCCCATTACCTCTCCAGTCACAAAATAATGTCCGTTATTAATAAGGGGCTATGAGAGGTTAAAACGGGTAATGTAAAAATCCCATAGACTATAATGGGATTTTGTGCCGGACGTTTAACGTCCCTTTTTAATGTTTTAAAACAGGTAATTCTATAGCCTTAAAAGTTTTGATTGGTAATCATCTACGTGTTCAGACCCCCATCAATCTCTAGAACTAACTAGCTTATTGCATCTTTTCTGTCTTGTTGCAGAAGATCCGCTCCATTGTAAGACACCATTTCTCCTGGCTTATTTTAGAGTTTTTGCAAATAACAGGGATCACATGGATTACATAAAGGAAACTTCTAATTCAATAAATAAATACAAGTCCACTTTTCAGAACTGTGAAATATAAGCCAAAGAATACATTAACTTTGGAGGGCCTGGAAGGTCCATGCATTACACAGGTAGTCTATTTCCCTAGGAACAATGTAAGGCTATGTTCTCACAGAATTTTGGGCTGTTTTTTATTTTTTTAAAGATGTTAAAGGCTGAAAAAGTTATATGGAAGCATAAATGGCTGAAAGTAAGGCCCAATATACTGTGTGTGAACCCATCCTAATACTTAATTTCCCCTGTGGTGTTGCTGCACATGTGTATAGAATGTGTCCATCAAGGATTCTAGCTGATCGTTCATGTGTCCAAGCAGTAAATGGCTGTGACTGATCATCAGGGAAGACTTCTAAAGAAAAGCCACTTACTATGCAGACAGACCTCTTTAGTAGATATAGGACTTTGGGAATAGCTCTACCTTAAAGGAGTACTCCGGTGGATTTTTTTTTATTTTTTTTAAATCAACTGGTGCCAGAAAGTTAAAACAGATTTGTAAATGACTTCTATTAAAAAAATCTTAAGCCTTCCATTACTTATCAGCTGCTGTATGCTACAGAGGATATTCTTTTTCTTTTTGAATTTCTTTTTTTTGTCTTGTCCACAGTGCTCGCTTGCTTACACCTGATGCCCGTATCAGGAACTGTCCAGAGCAGCATAGGTTTGCTATGGGGATTTTCTCCTTCTCTGGACAGTATCTGATACGGGCATCAGGTGTTAGCAGAGAGCACCGAGGACAAGACAAAAAAAGAAATTCAAAAAGAAAAGAATTTCCTCTGTGGCATACAGCAGCTGATAAGTACTGGAAGCATTAAGATTTTTTTTAATAGAAGTCATTTACAAATCTGTTTAACTTTCTGGCACCAATTGATTTAAAAATGTTTTTCCACCGGAGTATCCCTTCAAGATTATTAAGTTTGGAAAGAATGTGTATAGGGCAGCGGTATCAACACTATAATGCCAAGTTTCCCACCCAGGATGCCTCCCACTGTTGCAAAACTACAACTCCCAGCATGCCCGGACAGCCTTCGGCTGTCCGGGAATGCTGGGAGTTGTAGTTTTGCAACAGCAGGAGGCACCCTGGTTGGGAAACACTGCTATAATGAAAGTATTCAATGACAGCATTTCAGGCAATGGGCATCAGCAAGAGGGGCGTTAGTGTTTCCTCACCAGGTAAAGGCTGAGTGCTATCTGAATGCTCTCCACATTTGGCTTTGGAGCGGTCCAGTTTTCAGTTACTTCTGCAACGCTGTACAACCACTCAATAAGCTTGTCCAGGTGCTGGCAGAATCTCTGTTTGCAATAGAGAAGAGTTGATTACAAAATTTGATCTGTTAGCACATTACAATTTTATTACCTTTCACAAAATATCACAACCTGACACTTCAGGCAAATGTCTGTATGTATCTAATACAGGTCCTATGGGGGGCTGGGGTGCACGGAACAGAGATGAAAAGGACACCGCTGTGAAAATCTGTGTCATGCACCCCCTGGGGACACAACACTGAACACTGCATCAGTTCTTTCTGGAGTATTAAAGGGTACCTTTCATCAAAAAAAAACTTTTGATATATTATAGATTAACCCCTTAAGGACCAAGGACGTACAGGTACGTCCTTGGTCCTGCTCCGGTGATATAACGCGGGGTTACACGGTAACCCCGCATCATATCACGGTGGGCCCGGCGTCATAGTGATGCCGGGACCCGCCGCTAATAGCGCGCAGCTCCGATCGCGGCGCCGCGCGCTATCAACCCTTTAGCCGCGCGCTCAGAGCTGAGCCGCGCGGCTAAAAGCGAAAGTGAAAGCTCCTACCTGCCTCCTCGCTGTCCGATCGTCGAATGACTGCTCAGTGTCTGAGATCCAGGCATGAGTAGTCATGCGGCAGAATCATCGATCACTGGTTTCCTATGAGAAACCAGTGATCAATGATAAAGATCAGTGTGTGCAGTGTTATAGGTCCTTATGGGAGCTATAACACTGCAAAAAAAAAAAAAAAAAAAGTGAATAAAGATCATTTAACCCCTCCCCTATTAAAAGTTTGAATCACCCAACTTTTCCCATAAAAAAAAAAAAAAAAAAAAAGTGTAAATACAAATAAAAAAAATATATGGTATGACCACGTGCGGAAATGTCTGAATTATAAAAATATATCATTAATTAAACCGCTCGGTCAATGGCGTGCGCGCAAAAAAATTCCAAAGTCCAAAATAGTGCATTTTTGGTCACTTTTTATATCATTTAAAAATGAATAAAAAGAGATCAATAAGTCTTATCAATGCAAAAATGCGCAAAAAATGAGCCCTCATACCGCCCCATACACGGAAAAAGAAAAAAGTTATAGGGGTCAGAAGATGACAATTTTAAACGTATACATTTTCCTGCATGTAGTTATGATTTTTTCCAGAAGTACGACAAAATCAAATATATATATATATACACAGGGTTTTCATTTTAATCGTATGGACCTACAGAATAAAGATAAGGTGTCATTTTTACCGAAAAATGTACTACGTAGAAACGGAAGCCCCCAAAATTTACAAAATGGCGTTTTTTTTTCAATTTCGTCGCACAATGATTTTTTTTTCCGTTTCACCGTAGATTTTTGGGCAAAATGACTGACGTCATTACAAAGTAGAATTGGTGGCGCAAAAAATAAGCAATCATATGGATTTTTAGGTGCAAAATTGAAAGAGTTATGATTTTTTAAAGGCAAGGAGCAAAAAACGAAAATGCAAAAACGGAAAAAACCCCGGTCCTTAAGTGTTTAATGTATGCAGAATAACTTTCCAATTGCCTGTTATTAAAACATATGCTTCTTTCTATTTAATTTTCCAGTCTTGGCCTCAAGCCCTTTTTATAGATTTCAGTCTCATGCTGGAGTCCTAAATCTCAGACTGCAGCCGGGACACAGACAAGCTCAGCACTACTCCCTGACTGTCAGACAGGCAGGAGCCAGCACTGTGCTCATAGCACAGCAGGGCATACTCCTAACTCTGCCTCACTGCATGCCCTCATTCATTTTACTATCTGAGCTTCAATCTTTCTTCTCTCTGCACATGCAGTTATAAACAGAGAGGAGAAGATTCAGAGCTACCAACTGAGCTTGTCTGTGTCCCGGCTGCAGTCTGAGATTTAGGACTCCAGCACGAGTCTGAAATCTATAAAAAAAAAAAAAAAAAAGGCTTGCAGCCAGGACTGGTAGGGAGACCTCTAGTGGTCATTTTTTTCTAAGTGGAAAATGAAATAGAAAGAAGCATATTTTTTAATAAGATGGAATTGGAAAGTTATTCTGCATACATTAATCTATAATATATCAAAAGTTTTTTTGATGAAAGATACCCTTTAAGGGCCCCATACACAGTAGTGGAAATTCGTCCAACATTACAATTTTTATTGAGACTGGCCGACCATGTAAAGTGTATGGAGGCCTCCTGACTTCACCCCCAACAGAGGATGCCACGAGTGAGTTTGGGCACTTTCGATCTCAGTTTCCCTACCTTTTCCCTTTTTTAGGGTAGGGTCACATCTGCCATATTCTTCAGCATATTTTCAATGTCAGTGGGTAGCAAGATACGCAGCTGATTTTGCTACCTATTGATTTCAATGGGTAGAAAAATACGCGGCAAAATACAGCACATATGACCCTACCCTTAAAGAGTAAGTGGCTAGCAGAGCTAACTAGCTGTGGCTTACCTTTTTCCATTCAGAACACACAAATGTGCATCTGTGTGGGGTAAACAGGACTGAAATATATTATAACGCTAAATAGTTCAATACTAATAGCAAGTGAACTAAAGAACACATTTTACCTGAATTTTTTGGACTAGAGATTTATTTTCTTTGATTGAAGAACATTCAGAATCATCCAAGACTTCTGCGGAGATCCTCCCATCAAGCATATCTCTCAGTGAAGAAAACCTATTCAGTTTAGATTCATCGTAGCTGTAAAAATCAGTGAGATATTCTGTGTCTTTTGGGCTATCTTCAGAGACTGTGTTTGATTTGGCACTGGATCCTTGGTTTTTGTCACCTACAGTTAAAGATAGGTCCCTCAGATAGTGAGCCAGGGTCTCTAACTCTTTTAGCGTTGGGGGCAAGGAAAGATATTCCTCATCAGTGTCCAAATCTATGTGGAGGGGGAGAACATTGGATGTAGGTAGAAACTGTCCTGAACAATCTCCAGAGGACTCCTCTTCAGAGAACTTATTGAGTACATCATATCTGGAGGGGGACAGACTACTGGTGCACACTTTGGCAAGATCCAGCTTACTGGCATAGGGCGAGAACCCACCACACAAAGTCACATTCGAAGACCCTGGTGGGTTTTGTAAACCACGATCACCAGTTCTTTTAAGTAAAGGTGTTGAAAAGGCAAATGGTAAATGCTGATTATTTGCATGTGAATATTTATTAGTCTTTGCTTTGTGCTTTTCTCTATAGGTAGTGGTAAAAGAGCCGAACTTGCCTTCACAAGAGGCATTATAGCTATCGAGGTCTACACCAGAGTCCTGTAAAAAAGCTTCGGCCTCATTCTCATCATCTCTATTAATAAAATACTTTGGATTTAGGGGATATGTATAATCTAGTAAGTCCTGATACTCTTTATTTGGATCCCAATGGGGAGACGTTCGGTCAGGACGTGGAGGGAGAGAGTTTGGAATTGCACAGGCCCAGTATTCTTCTGTCAAAGTCTGGGATTTTCTGGAATACTTCTCAGAACTACTGACATCAGTAAAATGAGAATCTAATGATCGACATGCCCCTAAATGTGGCCCGTTCTTAGAATGAGCCACTGAAACATCACACGTTAAACATGAAGTGTCTAACATAGTCCTTGATCTTTGTCTGTCCTGCTGGAGATCATCACAGTCTTCAGACATGGTCCTCGTAGGCTCCGCTCCTGAAGGCCTATATTTTGGCCTGTATGCATTCTGATATCCTGATTCATTTGTTGGGAAGACCTTTTGTCTACATGAATCCATTTTCTTCAATCTATGAAATCTTCTCCAGGCATAATATAAAAGCTACTCTATCCCTTCCCTGGAAAGATAAAATGAGAAAAGTTAGACACTGAAACAGAACATCAACTTTACACATTGATGTCTGACCCCCATGACCCTGAATATCAGTAACATGAAGGTGGTCCCTTCCTTTAGCTGATCAGCAGAGGGTTCTGGGGTCAATCCTTCATCCCCCATTTACTAATCCACCAGTATTTCCGTGCGTAGACCAAACAGCATGTAACATATTCCCATAAATTTCCCATTTAGAATTTTTTGTAGCATGTGAGTGGAGCTTCGGAAACCCCCATTAACATGCAAAGTAAGTGGATTATTGTCGGATTCAGTGTGGCTTAGGTTGGTCATACACAAAGGATATATGTGGGCTGAACCTACCAATTTCAGTGGGGCTGAATGACAAACTAATGTGTATGATGGCCTATAAACCATCCCCTAGAGCAGTGTTTCCCCAACCGGGTGCCTCCAGCTGTTGCAAAACTACAAATCCCAGCATGCCCGGACAGCCGTTGGCTGTCCGGGCATGCTGGGAGTTGTAGTTTTGCAACAGCTGGAGGCACCCGGGTTGGGGACACACTGCACTAGCATGTTAAAGCTCATCTGGATGATCCTTTTGTTTTCAAATGAATAAGTGACCACCTCGAATGTCTGGCAACAGCTGGAGGCACCCTGGTTGGGAAACACTGAACTAGACATAAAGAAGACAGCCTTATGAGCTTAATACTTTACTAGACGGAATCAGATAATGCAAAGTCACCGTGTCTAGGTCTCTCCGTGCTCTTTGAGGAGGTCATCCTGTTATTTGTGTCCTTCCCAGGCAAGTTCCAACAAGACGCGACCATGTCAGCCACCTAAAACATTACTTATTGTTGTTCTTCATCAAACCTGCAATTACTAAAGCACCACACCAGCAAGCACACCTACCTTTATTAGGGTGGATTCACATGTGACAGATATTTGTTGTTGCAGAAATTTCTGGGACAGAAAACAGTTAAAAAGTACCTGTCACCAAATAAACTGTTCTAAAAACTAACTGTGACTATGTTCCCTGATTACTCCTAACACCCCTCCCACCCTTAAAAAAAAAAAAAAAAAAAAAATTTCAGAGCTTTAAAAAGCTGTGTATCATAGCTTTCTTCTTGCTCACATAGTGCAATTTCCCAGCAGGAGAAAGTGGGTGTTTTCCAGCAGGCATGACATCACTGAAGCCTGCTGGGGGACCACTTCTGCCCTCACATGGTTGCAGTGCTGTGATGAATAGAAGACCTCAGGCTCTGTGCATGTTTCAGTCTGTGTTGGTATCAGTGAGGCTCTCCTTCAGCTCTCAGTCCGTGCAGCTTTCTGTGAGAATCTTTGGAGCCTTCACTTTCTCTGCAGCTATCAAGCTCAGTGCAGAGAAACACTTCCTGAGTTTGGTCTCCTGCCAGGCCGGGAGTAGACCAAACTCATTGTATTAATTGTGGCAGGGAACAGAACAGAGCCACCTAGTGGCCATTTTCTATTACATTTTAAACATATTTATGTTGATAATTTTAAAAGCAAGTGAATGGGAAAGTGTCTTTCTGGATTTCTGCAAGTTCCATTCTTATGAATGCCATGTGTGAATCTACCCTTATAGATCTCTGAATTATTATCCCAAGTCAATGGATCCTATAAAATCACGTACAGTTTATAATAAATATATAGTTATTATGACTGCACTGGGTAAAATTCTTCTATTTGTATACTTTGTATTTGCCACAGCAGTGTGAACCTGTGTATAAGGTAGTTATGCTGGCTATTTTTCTGTATTTTTTTTTTTTTTTTTACAATGCAAGTGAACCCTCTATAGCCGTGCACCCCTTCCTGTTCACAGGCGTGTTTACATTTATAGTGGATCCTGCATGTCACCCAGTCAGACGCTATATGCCCTGACTGTGTTAGGGCCCATCCGAAGTAAGGCCATCTGAGCGAGGTAGTTGGGGGACGTGTTTTGATCAAAAAGTGCGCTAAGAGCCTCAATTTTGACAAAGTGCTGCTGCAACCTTCTTTTTGTATACTAAAATTCTGCTGACTGAGCACAAAAATACCTAAAGCTCAAAAATGTTGCAGATCTAGTAGAATACAGTAGTAACAATTGAGACTCTACTCACATTTACATCGGAGGCTCCATTTACAGCCTCTGTTGTATGATATAGGAATGGTGCTGTGACTTCCGTTACAAAAGGTGAACAATAAATTGAAATCTGTTAGCGGAATGTTTGCTCAGCTGATTTCTATTGGTCACGATTAGACTATATACATGCACACTCAGCTCGGCTGAGCCTGCATGAGTTTGCAGTGGAGTTAGGGGGAGGTAATCCATTGCCAGATCTCTTTTTGTGAGCAAGAGGATCCGACTGTTAAAAGGGTACTCCGGTTGAAAAAAAAATGTTTTTAATTCAATTGGTGCCAGAAAATTAAACAGATTTGTAAATTACTTTCTAAAAAAAATCTTAATCCTTCCAGGACTTATCAGCTGCTGTATGCTCCATGGGAAGTTCTTTTCTTTTTGAATTTCTTTTCTGTCTCACCATAGTGCTCTCTGCTGACACTTCTGTCCATGTCAGGAACAATTTCCCATAGCTAACCTCCCCTGCTCTAGACAGTTCCTGACATGGACAGAGGTGTCAGGAGAGAGCACAGTGGTCAGACAGAAAATAAATTCAAAAAGAAAAGAACTTCCTCTGTAGTATTCAGCAGCTAATAAGTACTGGAAGGATTAATACTTTTTAATAGAAGTAATTTACAAATCTGTTTAACCTTCTGGCAACAGGATTAAAAAATAAATAAAAAAATTACACACACACACACACACACACATTCCACCAGAGTACCCCTTTAAAACTAAACATTCCCAATCCTTCTCTGACATGACGTGTGCAACTTGGGAAGAATCTGTAGGCTACCATACACATTATATTCAGCTGAAATAGTTTGGTTCAGAAAACATTTATCTTATATGTATGGCCAGCTTTAGAGAAGATAAATCCATACCTAAATAAAAGGGACAGATGGCTTCAGGCTCCTTTGAAGTGTTCAAGAAAATATGGTATCGTATATGAAGACTGCAACAAAAAAAATTAAAAAAAAATATAAACTAGCATCTGAACAACTTCTTTGCATCCTATTTGAAAAGCAAAGAATGGCGTCCGCCCCGGAGGACTAGACCATAGACGTTCACCTATTGCTAGAGAGGGAAAGAAGTGGCCGCATGCAGATTCCCCCAGTAAGAACAGCAGAGAACTGGGTGGTGTCATTTTGGGAATGGTTGTCCAGTTGGGTCCAGGACCTTCTATATAGGCAGATGAAAATTGGACATTTTAAAAGGAAGAAAAACCACTTGAATGAGAAGATACAAGGATCTAAGAAACTATACAGATTATAGTGATCCTTGTACTGTACACATACTAGGGGGCTCATCCTCAGTGTCACTATGGTGAAGTAAGTGGAGCTATGTCTGCACCGTATCTAATCATAGGCGTCATGTTTACCCTCAGCTTACTGCTTGTACCCATACAATGCACTTCATCTGTGTACAAAATTATAGTAAGAAGTCAGCCAAGAGTGAAAAGAAAAGACAACAATTCATTTGCCTCTGATGTCAATGGGACACTAGTAATTTTACAGCTAAAACAATAACAATACAGCACTTACTGGGCAATAGCATGTCTTGTTATTATTGTCCTTCAGGATCCTAAGGGTTTGTTCACACACTGGAATTATATAAAGGAAAATTTCCTTGTTGAAATCATCTTTCTGCGCCACTTATTTTCTGCTGGAATTCAGAATCTCTTCTGAAACATCTGCATACTTGAAGCTGCAGATTTTATGCTGTAGAGTTCATTAAAAACGAAATGACTGAACGCAGCTTCAAATCCTGCGACCAAATATGTGCAGGATACTATACGTGTGAATAGACCCTATGGGTACGTTTACACATGCATATCTTTGCTGTACATCTGCTGCAGATTTTGCTGCCTATTGACTTCAATTGGTAGCAAAATCTACTACAGCAAATCTGCAGCAGAAATCGCGAATCTGTGAGCGCACCTCCTCACACGAGATTTCCTTTCAATCTCGCAGCATGTTGCACGCTGCGAGTTTGAAAGGGGGCAGGCTCTCTGATGGCTTTAAGTGTGGAATTTACTGCAGCGGAATCTTCGCTGCAATAAATCCGCCGCACACCCCATTGACGTCAATAGGGTCCAGTGCTGTGGAGTCGGAGTCGAGGAGTCGGAAGAAATTTTGAGTACCTGGAGTCGGAGTCGGCAAACAATGCAGACTCCTACTAAATTTAGATTGGAATAAAAGAAAATAAAAGCGCAAGTTTAAATGTCCCAATTTACAAAAAGTTATAATTAATGACTTCTCTACTGTAAGAATAAAGACCAATGCATGCAGTGCCTCACGTAACCGCAAAACGAACACGTTAAGTGACTGAAGAAGCTTTTCATGTGCTTCACTATATGGCACGCAACGCACAATTAGGAGCAGCAATACTTATACTTTCCATAGTGTTGTGTTATGCTGTTACAAGGAACCCATGGGTAACGTAGTCTCTCACTGATAAGGGATTAAGTAAATATGTTTTTTGAAGGACTAGAGACACTTGTATAAGTGACGGGAATGGAGGGTCAATAGTTCAAGACTGAAGCTGTAAACCATTGGAAAAACTGCTGCCATTCAGCTAAGGCTATAAAAACTTGTAAACTCCGATTGTTAGCTTAAACTTTAAACATGACTATGGGATTCTACTAGGGAAATCATGTTTTATAATAAATGCCCCTTCCTGGATCCTCCCACTGCCCTATCTTCAGCAGCAGATCAGCACACAAAAAGGAGAAGGCAGCAGCTTCTGCCCAACTACCTCTCTGTGCTAGAAGAGCTTAGAAGAACTTGGTGGAACAGTTTCTTGGATTCAACTTTAAGTGTTTATAAATACATTCGCATATTAATACAGAGGAGTCAGAAGTACAAAAAACTGCGGAGTCGGAGTATTTATCTACTGTCTCCACAGCCCTGATAGGGTTTTCAACTCGCTGCTAAAAATCTGCTGTGTACAAGCTGCAGAGAGCCCCCCGCCTTCCAAACTCGCAGCGGGAAACAAGCAAGGAAATCCGCTTGTGTGAACTAGCCCTCAGGGTAAGCTCACACATACTTTTTTACTGCGGATTTATTGCCCATTGACTTCAATTGGTAGCAAAATCTGCTGTAGCAAATCTACAGCAAAATAAGGATGTGTGAACTGACTCTTAGACAGTTAGACTCTTACATCTTATTTCTAATGTGTATGTGCAGCTTTAGGTACTATGAGGCATAGACCAGCAGCAAGAACCAAAAATTAGGCAAAACCCAGCTAACGTACAGAAAACACTGGGGAATGAAAAAAAAAAAAAAAAAAATTTATTAATGTAAGGTGTGAACTTGTAAAATCCGTTCTAGCTGGTTAAACAGGTTGGATTTTGTGGGTGGTAACAGGTGCATTCTGGACTCCAACACTGGTCACTGGTAGAATTAGTCTATTCTGGAGGGTGATGATGCCAGTGACAGAGGAGTCAGCGCATCCTGCTGTGTAAAAGATATTATAATACAAGGCTTGGAGGGAATCCCTAATTATACATTACAATGTCTTTCTCTAGTTTTTACCAGTTTCATCTATTATTCATTTACACATGGCCGAAACAGAGAGACAAGTCAAGCTAGCATGACGCTCACAATAAAGCCATTATATATGCAGCTCTTCAGAGGTCACAGGTCAACTGGTCCAATCCTTATAACAATGACACCAAAGTCTTATTACAGATGCACCCAGAGAGATCCGCTGGTCTACATTTTATATACATACAAATGAAATTTCAGTTTGTGCCTTGTTACATTTCCTGCTGTTTTAAAAAGATTAGACAAAATTGTACACCATTCTAGTCACTACCTAAACATATTATGAGGGTGCTAGGGTCTCAACAACTACATGATACCAAGAAAAAGGAGCAATAGCTACTGAATTTATAAACCTTTATTAAAAGCAGTACTATGGTGCATTTTATTAATAACCCTATGTGCTCGGGCTGCAAAATGAAACAAAAACTTTAACTCACCTTCCTATGTTTCCCCGTTGCGCTGATATCTGTGTCCTGTTCTCCGGTCCGTCTTCTTCCGCGTCGGTGAGTCGTGCTGCTTTCAGCGTATCACCAGATGCAGCACTGTCC
Organism: Hyla sarda; assembly: GCF_029499605.1. Lineage (NCBI taxonomy): Eukaryota > Metazoa > Chordata > Amphibia > Anura > Hylidae > Hyla > Hyla sarda. The sequence goes on from NC_079191.1 coordinate 388,576,073, forward strand.
CGCTGCGGCCGGTGATAAGCTGAGAGCAGCACGACTCACCGACCCGCAGGAAGCAGAAGAAGACAGGGACACCGATATTAGCGCAACGGCGGAACATAGGAAGGCGAGTTAAAGTTTGTTTTGTTTCATTTTGCAGCCCGGGCACATAGGGTTAATAATAAAAAGCACCATAGTACTCCTTTAAATACTTTACACATACAGGGAAAATTTAAAGTTTTAAAAAACAAAAATGGTAATCAGAATGGCTTAAAGGAGATACAATGTGCTATATATATTACACAAGTAAACATTTTGTATATAAATGGGAGAGATGCTAGGAGGGTCTATATAATACAGGCCATAAACAATCATATAAGCAAAGTGCAGTATTATAGACCAATGTGTCTCTGAACTAACATACCTGACTGTATGGTGAATATATAAAGCATTAGGTCATAGTAACTCACCCATTATAATGTGCCACGCTGCCTGCCCAAAAAGATATTGGGGGAGAATAATCAAATCTGATCAGCTGCTCCTGTTCACAAGGTTTGATAAATCTCCCCCATTCTCCTTTGCTTCTACGGGAGAATGTGTCACCGCATGACAGCATTATACAATGGCACTGTATATACCGTGGTCCCTCAAGTTACAATATTAATTGGTTCCAGGACAACCATTGTATGTTGAGACCATTGTATGTTGACACCATAACTCTATGGAAACCTGGTAATTGGTTCTGAAGCCACCAAAATGTCATCCAAAAATAGGAAAAAGTGAGAAATAAAGAAAAATAAGTAGATAACTAATATAGATAAAGCAAATCCTTACATATACAGTGGTCCCTCAACATACGATGGTAATCCGTTCCCAATGAACCATCGTTTGTTGAAACCATCATATGTTGAGGGATTCGTGCAATGTAAAGTATAGGACAGTGGTCTACAACCTGCGGACCTCCAGATGTTGCAAAACTACAACACCCAGCATGCCCGAATAGCCGTTGGCTGTCCGGGCATGCTGGGTGTTGTAGTTTTGCAACATCTGGAGGTCCACAGGTTGTAGACCACTGTTAGAGAAAGTTGTACTCACCTGTCCCTGCCGCTCCGGACCGTCACCGCTGCCCTGGATGTCGCCGTCCATCGCTGTCGTCACGTCCCCGACCCTCCGGCAAGGCTCTGCTTCTCCGGCATCCGCGCCCTCCGTCGCCGCCATCACGTCGCTACGCACGCCGCTCCTATTGGATGACGGGACGGCGTGCGCAGCGATGTGATGACGTCGATGGAGAGCGCCGACGATGCAGGGGATCCCGAAGAGGATGCGCCGGAGCCCCGAGGACAGGTGAGTGACCATCAGCGGACCACACGGGGCACCGTAAACGGCTATCCGATGGCAGCTGAAGCAGTCTGCGCTGCCGGATAGCCGTTTATGCGATGGCCCCCACATACAAAAGCATTGTATGTTGATGCTGCCTTCAACATGCGATGGGCTCTGAGAGGTCATCGTATGTCGGGGCCATCGTAGGTCGAGGGGTCACTGTAAAAGTAATAAAGATCTACTGGGAGCCGTAATCACTGTCTATGTAGAGGACAGGAGCTTCTTCGGGGTCCTAAACAGTACACACAGTGTCCTAAAAAAGTAATGGAGCCTCCCTCACCTGGTGTCCAAAGGAGCACAGGTAAAGAGTACAGAACATGTAGTACCTCCCTGAACTGTAGGGGGCGCTACCAGACACCAGTCAGTGCATGCACTTCAGTAATACAGGGGTTTTACCAGCGAATGCCCATTCTGATTGGTCGGTTCTTTCAGCCATTGACATGTTTCACAGATCTGGACTGTCCATAGCTTTGTATGTTGAGTCTGGTTTCAAGTTACAATGGTCCAGAAAAGACCATTGTATGTTGAAACTATTGTATGTTGAGGCCATTGTAAGCTGAGGGATCACTGTATAGGCAAAGAAAAGAAAAACACGGGGGCACTCACATGTCGCGGATCAGATGCTGGCTTCTTTATTCAGGATCAAGGTGCAATAGAACACATATTCCGGCGAGGCGCCAGGAGAAAGCGTGTGGTCACAATAGCTATTTCGTGCAGATCCGGTGGAGCCTTTTCTCTAACGGTGAAGCACCTGTGGGATCAGCCTGGGAAAAGTTGCTGCTGTCTTACCCGTGACATTTACCACGCACCTAACACTGCCAGACCAGTGCCAGCACCTATTTTCTTTGTGGAGGGCACTGTATATATAGTCTATATGGCTCACTGTATAACTAGTCAGACTCTATAGGACAGTGGGGAGAGCAATATACAATGCACTACCAGGTAGATTGGCCATTCAGACACAAATCTAGAAGAAAATGTCTCAATGACTTCTGTTCCCAGCACTTCTCAGTAGGTGATGCCCAGAAGGATCCTGCCTACTCACCCAATGCCTTTCTATACAGATTTTTGTACACATGTTATATATACACTGCAACACATCGGCATAACGGAGCACATACCAGGGCACATAGCTATGGATCACATTACAGTCTGTCTGGGGGATCAGTGTACACAGATTTATACATCCTCTATACGTCACCAAGACAACACAATGGCCCTCATTTACTAAGAAAATCGGGTTGTAAGTCTATCTTGCTTTCTTACCCGACTGCTTTTTCCCCCTGATATTTATTATTATGTCGCATCCTGTTTGTCGCACGTGGGTTTTGTTGGTTTTGGTTTCCAACTCCTCTGAGTTGTCGGGAAAAATCCACAACAATACAACAAATTCGGGTTGGAAACCTTTTATAAATATGTGGGAAAGCTCAGAAATGTCGGGTTACGCCCCTTTTTCGGGTTTGGGAGAATCCACATCGGGTCCGTCGGGAAAAAATGTCGCATCGTGTCGCAGACTGGCGCATGATGTCTAAGACATGGCGCAGACAAAGATGCGACAAAAAAACCCGACAAAAGAGGTCGGGTTTAGAATAGTAAATGAGGGCCTGAGTGTAAGCGGTATCCCATTATAGGTTACTTCAAAATGTCTCCAATCTAATGCCTTGAAACACATAACTGTGCCCACTATAGTGCCCCCACAACTAGTGCCCGCCACACTCCTAGGGTTGCCACTTTTTTGCAAAAAAAATACCAGGAGTGCTAATTTGCATAATTGTTTATATATATATGGATACACCTATGATACACATATGTGGGGGAAATGTTGTCCTACTCTGACCCCTATAACTTTTTTATTTCTCTTTATATGGGCCTGTATGAGGGCTCATTTTTTGTGCCCGATCTGTAGTCTTTAACAGTAGCATTTCTGTTTTGATGTGACTTTTTGATCGCTTTTTAATTTATTTAATTTTTTAATAAATTCAGGAGTTGCAGTTTGTTACTAACTACAACTCCCAGCATGCCCCGATACAGCCTATGGCTCAGCAGCTGCCCCAAACAACAACTCCCAGCATTTTGGACTATATATAGTATAGATCAGTGTTTCCCAACCAGGGGTGCCTCCAGCTGTTGCAAAACTACAACTCTCAGCATGTTGGACTATATAGTATAGATCAGTGTTTCCCAACCAGGGGTGCCTACAGCTGTTGCAAAACTACAACTCCCAGCATGTTGGACTATATAGTATAGATCGGTGTTTCCCTACCAGGGGTGCCTCCAGCTGTTGCAAAACTACAACTCCCAGCATGTTGGACTATATAGTATAGATCAGCGTTTCCCAACCAGGGGTGCCTCCAGCTGTTGCAAAACTACAACTCCCAGCATGCCCGGACAGCCAACGGCTGTCCGGGCATGCTGGGAGTTGTAGTTTTGCAACAGCTGGAGGAGCTCTGGTTGGGAAACCCTGGTATAATATATGGTGCAACATCCTAGGTGTTGGAGGATTGGTTGGATAAATACCGGCCATTGCATTACCAGCCATGTGGCAACCATACACACTCCCCTCAACATTCTCCCCAAAACCATGTGCCCAGAACAGCTCCCCTTTTCTTACCAGGGGCATTGATATTTCAACATGTATCTGGACAGTCACACTATGGTGCCAATGGCACAATCCCTGCTACCATCACTGTACCATGGAGAAAAGTCTACCCTGAGGGGTCACCACCTCTTCATAAAGCTGACCTGTACTGAATACAGCTTTTGTATACATCACTGCACGCCTATATCTGTGGGCGCCATACACAAGACCGTACTCACTATACAGCACACAGGGGAAACCCGGAGTCCTCGGCATCACAGCGGCCCGAGCAGCCAATTACAAAGCGTCTTCTAGCCCATAACTCGCGCCGCAGACATAAGAGCTGAGCTCTGATTGGCTGCCGAGCTCTCCCTCAGTCCGCGCCGGATTTATAGTTCTCACACCGTCTCCAGCCATTGTTGGGAATAGGCGCACAAAGGCGATGCTCCATAATGTATAAGCTATCCCGGGGTGCCCCTCCAGTCTGTATACAAGAGCGCAGAGGACTGTACACATTACCTTATCTCCGCTCCCGGCTGATAACAGAACCGCAGCTCACCAAGACATGACAACCCTCTGTGTCCGACAACCAACACCTCTTCCTGTATACATCGTGTGACGTCATCGCCAACCACTCCCTCCGGCGTCCTCCCGGCCAGTCACAAGATGGCGGCCGCCCCTCCGCTTGTGTGGTGACAGTAGTGCTTGTCAATTGTGGAGGGTCATGAGGAGAACTGTCACTGCCCACAACCCTGCCTACCTGATAATGTGAAAAAACAAACAAATATATATATATATATATATATATATATATATATATATATCCCTGAGAATTGCAGATAACCTTACATCATTCACATTAACAGTAATGAGGAACCTCCGAGCTATTTTATTTATATCACATTTTATTTATTTTTGTAACTAAGTCGGTTTTGTAATAGGAAAACAGTGATTTGGGGCTCTTTATTCACTTTAACAGTGATGAGGAACCTCCGAGCTATTTTTTCTAGATCACATTTAATTTATTTTTGTAATTAAGTCGGTTTTGTAATAGGGAAACTGTGTTTTTAGGCTAGTCCAGTGTTTTCCAACCAGGGTGCCTCCAGCTGTTGCAAAACTGCAACTCCCAGCATGCCCGGACAGCCATTGGGCCTCTGTTAACCCCTGCTGACAGAACAGTGGCGCAGCATGAATTCTCGCGGCCTACTGCCCCCTCAATGCAAGTCTATGGGAGGGGTCGTAGACTTGCAGGTCAGTGTGACTACAGACTGAATGATGATTGCATGTTTGGTTGTCTTTATTAGTCATGAACTACATTTCAGCTTAGCAACTTAAAGGAAAATGGTCAGCCTATTCACCCACACAAATCCCAATACACTGGGTTATAGTTTGGGTGAACAGGAAAACGATGAGGAGTCAATGACCAACATATGTACCTTAGGTCCAGAGATATGTCCCACCAAAGATCCGCTGCTATATTCCCTTAATTGCGCTCTAGAGGTGGGCCCCATCGGCTAAATTGGCATATTCATTGTCTGTGACTCCACGTCCTAGTGACATGGAGTCGCTGGTCATGTGAGTGCTCAGTCAGCGCATGCGCTCACGTGACCAGCGACTCCCAGGGTACATATTTTACTCAGTGACCCCTAAATCCAGTGTATTGGATTTAGTGTAGATGAACAGGTGACCATGTGAGACACTTACAGTGAGACACTGGTGCAGCCCTTGTTTTTGCAAAATGGATATGTACATTCCATATCACTTAAAAAATTATGAAAGAAAAATGTTTTACAGCAGCTGGGCTTGAATATTACAAAGAATATTGGGGGACATCTATCAAAGTCCTTGTAGATGCACTGATGTTATACACAGGTTTTGATGGTGCAGTTGGAATGTGCATGTACCAAATGTATTAAATGGTGCAGGGCCTGTGATAAATATGGGGCTAGTCCACATTTTTGTGAAATTTAACTTCCGAACACCACTTTGTACGACCCCCTTCTCCGCAAATTTTGTGCAACGTTTTGTAAGCTGCTCTGGGGTATGTTTTTTTTTTTTTAAAGTCGCATGTCGTAAATCACTGACCAATGCAAAGTGAAAAGCAGATCCCGTGTTAAACATCTGTTCAGTGAGAAATCATGCAGGTCGGAATACCACTAAAAGTTGCTCAAACAGTGGCACATGCAACATTTTTGCGACAAATATACACAAAAAAAACCTTTGTGAATCCCTTAGTAATTTCTCCCCTTGAGCTTTGACTGTAACAGTGCTGATCCCAGGGGTGACTATGAACGTCTTTAAGCTACTACCGTATATACTCGAGTATAAGCCGACCCGAGTATAAGCCGAGACCCCTAATTTCAACCCAAAATCCCAGGAAAAGTTATTGACTCGAGTATAAGCCTAGGGTGGGAAATACCTCATCCCCCCCTGTCATCATCCAGACCCGTCATTAACATCCTCATCATCCCCTTGTCATCATCCCACACATCCCCCCTTCATCATCCCCTTGTCATCATCCCACACATCCCCTTATCATCCCACACAATCCCCCTTCATCATCCCCTTGTCATCATCCCACACATCCCCTTATCATCCCACACATCCCCCCTTCATCATCCCCTTGTCATCATCCCACACATCCCCCCTTCATCATCCCCTTGTCATCATCCCACACATCCCCTTATCATCCCACACATCCCCCCTTCATCATCCCCTTGTAATCATCCCACACCCCCCCCCCTTCATCATCCCCACCCCCCTTCATCATCCCCACACCCCCCCCCCCCTTCATCATCCTCTTCTCATCATTCGCCCTCAGTGGTCTTCAACCTGCGGACCTCCAGAGGTTTCAAAACTACAACTCCCAGCAAGCCCGGGCAGCCATCGGCTGTCCGGGCTTGCTGGGAGTTGTAGTTTTGAAACCTCCGGAGGTCCGCAGGTTGAAGACCACTGCGGCCTTCAACATGCGGACCTCCAGAGGTTTCAAAACTACAACTCCCAGCAAGCCCGGGCAGCCATCGGCTGTCCGGGCTTGCTGGGAGTTGTAGTTTTGAAACCTCCGGAGGTCCGCAGGTTGAAGACCACTGCGGCCTTCAACATGCGGACCTCCAGAGGTTTCAAAACTACAACTCCCAGCAAGCCCGGGCAGCCATCGGCTGTCCGGGCTTGCTGGGAGTTGTAGTTTTGAAACCTCCGGAGGTCCGCAGGTTGAAGACCACTGCGGCCTTCAACATCATCCAGCCCCCCTCTCACCCCCTTTAGTTCTGAGTACTCACCTCCGCTCGGCGCTGGTCCGGTCCTGCAGGGCTGTCCGGAGAGGAGGTGGTCCGGTGAGGAGGTGGTCCGGGCTGCTATCTTCACCGGGGGCGCCTCTTCTCCGCGCTTCCGGCCCGGAATAGAGCCGTTGCCTTGACAACGACGCATCTGCGTCGTTGTCAAGGCAACGTGACTATTCTGAGGCCGGGCCCGAAGCGCTTAGAAGAGGCCTCCCCGGTGAAGATAGCAGCCCGGACCACCTCCTCACCGGACCACCTCCTTACCGGACAGCCCTGCAGGACCGGACCAGCGCCGAGCGGAGGTGAGTACTCAGAACTAAAGGGGGTGAGAGGGGGCTGGATGATGTTGAAGGCCGCAGTGGTCTTCAACCTGCGGACCTCCGGAGGTTTCAAAACTACAACTCCCAGCAAGCCCGGACAGCCGATGGCTGCCCTGGCTTGCTGGGAGTTGTAGTTTTGAAACCTCTGGAAGTCCGCAGGTTGAAGACCACTGCGGGTGGGGGAGTTCACTCGAGTATAAGCCGAGGGGGGTGTTTTCAGCACGAAAAATCGTGCTGAAAAACTCGGCTTATACTCGAGTATATACGGTAAATGGATTTGCTACTTACATACATGAGATAATGTGCCTCTAAATTGGAAACTGTAGAAACATCTGGTCACCCAGGGAGCACCATGACCTAAAGAAGCATGATGTATAGGTCATTAGATCTCTAGGATGATTCCTAATATTATTAATAATATTGCGTAAGTGTACAATGGGCCTAATTTATTAAAGCTGTCTAACAGAAAGAACGGCATACCATATCAACCATACCTCCCAACTTTTGCTGAGAGTAAAGAGGGACATGAATGATAACAAACATAACATAATTCAAATCACGCCCCCAGCCGATGCCCGCCAACTCTGAAATATTAAATTATCACATTCCTAATCCTGCACAATCAACGGTGTAAACACAGAATAATGCCACATGCCAAAACTACTGTTTATTGGTCACATTACATCTCAGTTAATAAAAAGTAAACACTTGGCAAAAGTTGTACTGGTAAAAATATAAAAAAAATATTTTTTTAAGGGTACGTTCCAACCTGGCCTATTTGCTGCATATTTGCTGCTGCATATTTTATTTCCCATTGAAGTCAATGGGTAGGAAAATACGCAGCAGCAAATACGCAGCAAAATACGCCAGGTGAGAACGTACCCTTATAGTAAAACAAAAAATACATTGTCCCAAATTCCTTTTTTTTTTTTTCTTTTTCTTTTGCCCCATAAATTTTTTTTCTGGCTTTGTAATATATAATATGGAAAAATAAAGGACATCAGTGAAGAGAACAACCCGCAAAAAATAAGCCCTAATACAAAGTCAGTTGAAAAATATGTAACACTATAGAAGATGAGGAGGAAGAAAACATCAAGGTGTTGGGAGGGGCTAAAGGTTAAATTATCATCTACTACAGTATGTTCATGCCGACATAAATCTGATTTTTGCATCAAAAACACCACTCCCTTTGAGACAGGAACCATATGTGGTTACACTCTGGAACTCCCACTGAAGTTGATGAGAGCTTAAAGGTGTACTCCACTGGAAAACATTTTTTTTTTAAATCAACTTGTGCCATTAAGTTAAACAGATTTGTAATTTACTTCTATTTAAAAATCTAAATCTTTCCAGTACTTATCAGTTGCTGTATGCTCCACAGGAAGTTATTTTCTTTTTGAATTTCCTTTCTGTCTTACCACAGTGCTCTCTGCTGACACCTCTGTCCATTTTAGGAACTGTGCAGAGCAGGAAAGATTTGCTATGGGGATTTGCTCCTACTTTGGACAGTTCCTAAAATGGACAGAGGTGTCAGCAGAGAGCACTGTGGTCAGACAGAAAGAAAATTAAAAAAGAAAAGGACTTCCTGTGGAGCATTTAGGAGCAGATAAGAACTGTAAGGATTAGGATTTTTAAATAGAAGTAATTTACAAATCTTTTTAACTTTCTGGCACCAGTTGATTAAAAAAAACAAATGTTTTCCAGCAGAGTACCCCTTTAACCCCTCAAGGACTCAGGGTTTTTCCGTTTTTGCACTTTCGTTTTTTCCTCCTTACCTTTTAAAAATCATAACCCTTTCAATTTTCCACCTAAAAATCCATATTATGGCTTATTTTTTGCGTCGCCAATTGTACTTTGCAGTGACATTAGTCATTTTACCCAAAAATGCACGGCATTAACACGCCTGTGATCAGTGTTATCGGCGCTTGACTGCTCCTGCCTGGATCTCAGGCACGTAGCAGTCATTCGCCGATCGGACACCGAGGAGGCAGGTAAGGGCCCTCCCGGTGTCCTGCAAGCTGTTCGGGACGCCGCGATTTCACCGCGGCTGTCCCGAACAGCCGACTGAGCAGCCGGGTCACTTTCACTTTCACTTTAGAAGCGGTGGTCAGCTTTGACCGCCGTTTCTAAAGGGTTAATACCGCACATCGCTGGGATCGGCGATGTGTGGTTTTAGCCACGGGTCCCGGCCGTTGATGAGCGCCGGGACCGACGCGATATGATGCGGGGTTATGAGGTGGTACCCCCCCCTCACACTTTCTGCATCAGGCGTAAACCCACCCCATTACTAAAGAAAAGCCCCCGATAGGTGACAGTCAGATGACAAGTGTACTCCAAAGAGCCCTGAGAAGACCTGGTCTAAAATTGCAGCCCTCCAGATGTTGCAAAACTTCAACTTTCAGCATGTCCGGACAGCAGAAGGCTGTCTGTGCATGCTCGGAGTTGAAGTTTTGCAACATCTGGAGGGCCACAGTTTTAGACCACTGCTCTAGTGCAAGCCCCCCTTTACCAGCACAGCCCCCAAACCACATAAACACATCCCATGACTTTATGACATTCCCCCCAATATGGAATTCTGATAGAGACTCTCCACAATACAGACCCTCACCCCTATCTCAAAGCTGAACCCTATCTCAAAGTTGTACGCCATTGACCGTTCATAGAGATGACAGAATTTTTTTTTTATTCGATTTGGCGAATTTGGCAAATTTTTATTAGTAATGTATTTTAATAATGTGTTTAATAAAGTTTGTGTGTGTGTTTCACTTTTTTTCTCTATTTCTTTATATTTTTTAGGTAGTACTACTACTCCCAGCATGGAACAGACTGTTCCATGATGGGAGTAGTAGTACCTGTACTAAAAGACATATAGCCCAAGGTGTCACTCCTGACACCCGCTGCGATTGTCTCGTATAATGTATAGATGCGGGCGGCTTTCTCGCATCTAGATAGGATGATTGCATCGGGTGTCAGGAGTGATATTTGCTGTGATCTGTCCTTAACTGCAGGTACTACTGCTTCCAACATAGAGCACACTCTGCTCCATGCTGTGAGCTGTAGTACCTGCAATAATAGACAGATCGCAGCGAGTGTCACTTCTGACACCCGATGCGATCGTCCTCTATAATGTATAGATGGGGGCGGCCGGCCGCTCTTCTCTGGTCCCACTGTAGTATGAGTATATGCCATATATATATATACCTATTATTCATATTTCCCGCAGAGAGCTGTGAGTGGCTGGAACCATCTGGCCAATCACAGCTCTCTGCAGGAAATATGAATAAGAGATGCGAATTCAATTCACATTACTGGCCGGCCAAAGTTTAGTGCAGAGATGCGAGCGCAAGGGAAAGCCGCTCGATCTCTGCAATAAACAATACAATCAGGTATCAGTAGTGACACCCGGGCTGATCTGTCTATTAGTACAGGTACTACAGCTCCCATCATAAAACAGTCTGTTCCATGCTGGGAGTAGTAGTACTACCTAAAAAATTTAAAACATAGAGAGAAAAAAAAAGTTAACACACTCACACTTTAATAAACACAATATTAAAATGCATTACTAATAAAAAAAAATTAAAAAATTAAATATAAAAAAAGACTTATTTTTACATTTAAATGGCCCCTTTCTACATTATTGTCGGCTAGATTATTAGGTCCCTGCCCGCCCACATGAATTGATCCCTGTTTAAAAATTAACATTAGCGTTTTTTTTTTGTCTTTCAATTTTTGGGAGCGGGCAGGGACCAGAAAATTCAGTGCTCAATATAAAAAATGGGGCTAAAAAAGTAAAGTGAAATAAAAAAAATAATTGTGATTTAGAACAAAAACTAGAAATGTTTTTTTGATGAAATGCACTCCTCATTCATTTTTAATATTGAGCGCTGAATTTTCTGGTCCCTGCCGGCTCCCGAAAATTGAAAGACAAAAAAAATAAATGTTAATGCTTATTTTTAAACAGGGATTAATAATGTGGGTGGGCAGGGACCTAAAAATGTAGCCGACAATAATAAAAATTTTGTGTGTGTTTTTCACTTTTTTTTAAATATTTTTTAGGTAGTACTACTACTTCCAGCATGGAACACACAATTCCATGATTGGAGTAGTAGTTCCTGTACTAATAGACAGCTCGCCCCGGGTGTCACTCCTGACTCCTGATGTGATCGTCCATAATATAACAGAGATGCTCTATACAGCTCGCATCTCTGCACTATACTTCGGGGCGGCCAGTGACGTGAATAGAAATTCACACCCCTCATTCATATTTTCCGCCAAGAATGGGCATTGGCCGGATGGTGGCAGCCAATCACAGCTCTCAGCAGAAAATATGAATGGGGAGTGGCCGGCAGGAGTATAGAGCAGAGATGCGAGCACAGGAGAAAGCCGCTCCGCATCTCAGGGATGAATGATGATCGCAGCGGGTGTCAGGAGTGACACCCGCTGTGATCTGTCCTTAACTGCAGGTACTACTGCTCCCAACATGGAGCACACTCGGCTCAATGCTGGGAGCTGTAGTACCTACATTAATAGACAGATCGCAGCCACTCCTGACACCCGCTGAGATCCTCCTGTATAATGTATGGATGTGGCGGCCGCTCTTCTATGGTCCCCTGCACTGACGTATATATACACATATTCATATTTCCCACAAAAAGTTGTGATTGGCTGGAACCATCTGTCCAATCACAGCTCTGCGGGAAATATGAATAGGTGTATATATACGGCAGTGCAGGGGACCATAGAAGAGCGGCCGGCCGCATCTATACATTATACAGGAGGACCGCAATGGGTGTCAGAAGTGACACGGGTGACATGGGTGACACGGGCGACATGGGTGACACAGGCGATCTGTCAATTAGTACAGGTACTACTACTCCCATCATGGAACAGTGTGTACACTTGGGAGTACTGGGAGTACACTTCACTTCATTTTTATTTTTGTTGGCTACATTTTTAGTGCCCTGCCTGCCCACATAAATTGATCCCTGTTTAAAAATGTATTACAATTTAGTTAAAAGACACATTTTGTTAAATACAATATTTTCTATCACTACTGTATCTTTTTAAATATTTTTTGTTAATGGTATCCTACGAAATTTCATGAAAAATGGATCAAGTTCGTATTTTCTCTGTTATTGCCTCCTAAAGGGACCATTCTAATAATGGATGCAAACTGATGCAAATGGATGCCATTTAGTAGCCATCAGTTTTTCATCCGTTAGTATCAGCCGTCGGCAGACTCCCGCAGCTGGGACTACTACTACTCCCATCATGGAACATACTTCTTTCCATGATGGGAGTAGTATTTCCCCAGCTGCGGGAGTCTACAGGTGGCTGAGGAGGCTACTTTAGTATTTGTACTATTACCCCCATCATGGAACAGAGTCTGTTCCATGTTGGGGGTAGTAGTACAGGGGATAAGGGATAGAGTTAGGTCCCGTGCCATCTGAGAAACCTTGGCGTTGGTGTGCGGGCTCTGGTGTCTCCTTAATATAAGGATACACTGGCGAATGTCTCAATTTTAACATCAGTGTTGAGGGATTAGCCAATGTCATTGTATACATCTACCACAGTAGTGCACCTACATTTCTGTATTGTATTCTAATTGTTACACATCCACACCGTCTATCTGGTGTAGGATTCTATTGTGGCACTTGTAGTCCGCTGCAGGCATCCTCCATTGTATGCATTTTTATGCTGGGGATCGCCCCTAGCAACGGACTACAAGGGCAGGATCTGCTCCCCCAGTATATATGCACAACTGCATTTGGGGTTGAGCACCTCCAGCCATTTGAGACCACTTTTTGTGTTTTTGTTTGTAAATTTATACGTGGAGGTGTGTAAACTCCATATGTTAATGCGCCTTGAACATTTTCCAGGCAGCATTAGGGTTGCACCTGTGAGGCCATGCACCTATATCAGCCAACTTGGGTGGGGCTTGTAGCCTCTCTCCCCCCTTCCATTGTATGTGTGCTCAGTCACGCTGGAGGGAACTGGGAGCAGGCTACATGTCGACCTAGTGCTGCTGTAATTGCCCACTGGCCCCTGGTTTTTGCTTATTACGCACAGGTAGGTTAGCGTTAGGTCCCGTGCCATCTGAGAAACCTTGGCGTTGGTGTGCGGGCTCTGGTGTGTCCTTAATATAAGGATACACTGGCGAATGTCTCAATTTTAACATCAGTGTTGAGGGATTAGCCAATGTCATTGTATAAATCTACCACAGTAGTGCACCTACATTTCTGTATTGTAATAGGCTATATCAGGGCATGCTGGGAGATGTAGTCAATAACTAACTGCAACTCCCAGCATACCCTGACACAGCCTAAGGCTTTGCAGCTGACCTAAAACTAGTAATACATTTTTATTTTTATTTTAGTTATTGGAAATTATTTTTATAACTTTTTTTTTTTTTTTTTTTTTTTTTTTTAATGGGCAAGGCAGGTCGTTTACGCTTTCCGTTTTTGGCCCCTACTAGCTAACTACCTACCTATCTCCCTACCTGGCCCCCCACCTGGATACATACCTACCTACCTGCCTGTCTAGCTACCTGGTTGTCTACCTACCCGGCTACCTTATAACCTACCTTGATAGCTACCTGGATATCTACCTAGCTAGCTAACTACTTGACATTCTATCTACCTGCCAAGAAGCCACCAGCCTAACAACCTACCTACAGGGCTACCTACCATCATATTTACCCACTTGGGAGGGGGAGATCAAATTACCTACCTAATATGCACGTGTGAACGTACCCATAGGGTACGTTCACATGTGTGCATTTTTGCTGCAGATTTGCTGATGCAGATTTTGCCGCCCATTTACTTCAATGGGTAGCAAAATCTGCTACAGCAAGTCTGCAGCAGAAAATATGCAAAGGTTAAAGTACCCAAAGGATACATTCACACGTGCAGGAGCAGGATCTGCGGCATAGTTTGTGCAGCTGATTTTGCTACCTATTGAAATAAATGGGTAGCAAAATCAGCTGAACAAAATATGCAGTGAAAATATGCAGCAGATCCTGTACCTGTGATAAGGGTAAATTCACACGGACAGTATTGGACTTAAAGGTGTACTCTGGTGGAAAACTTTTTTTTAAATCAACTGGTGCCAGAAAGTTAAACAGATTTGTAAATTACTTCTATTAAAAATTCTTAATCCTTAGTGGCTGTATACTACAGAGGAAATTCTTTTCTTTTATGATTTTTTTTTGTAGAGGCCACAGTGCTCTCTTCTGACACCTCTTTCCATTTTAGGAACTGCCCAGAGCAGCATATGTTTGCTATGGGGATTTTCTCCTGCTCCAGTTCCTGACATGGACAGAGGTGTCAGCAGAGAGCACTGTGGTTGTGATAGAAAAGAAATCCAAAAAGAAAATAATTTCCTCTGTAGTATACAGCCGCTAATAAGTACTGGAAGGATTAAGAATTTTTAATAGAAGTAATTTACAAATCGGTTTAACTTAAAAAAAAAAAAAAAGTACCCATTTAAAGCTGCAGATTTGATGCTGTGTTCAGTCATTTAGTTTACATTAAAATCTGCAGTGCAAAATCTGTAGCTTCAAATCTACACATCAAATACGGTACAGTATGTGTGATTCTACCCTTATATGGTAAACAAATCCTGTGTACAGCTAGTATCTACCTCTATATGGTCCTGTATATAATGACTTATATAGTATACAGATCCTGTGTATAGCTGGTACATACCTCTATATGGTCACCGTATGAGGTAATAACAGTCTGTGTTTAGTCAGTCACTTTGTGATGTTTAGTGTGTTCCTGATGCATCAGTATTATTTGGCCCTTGTATTATTTGTATAATGGTATTATTGGTATTTTTAGTCTGTGTATAGTGGTGTTTAATCAGTATGGTGCTAATATCAAGTCTTTGTGTGACGGTATAATTTGTTCCATGTATACTGTTATAATTGGTAATATTAGTCCCGTTACCCATATGATGATAATATGTATGGTGATAATATTCCTCCTTATATACTGGTATTATTGGTAATATTGGTCAGTATACAGGATTTGGTCAGTAACAGTATGATAGTAATGTGTATGGTGATAATATTCCTTCTTACATACTGGTATTATTTATAATATTGGTCATAGTACACAGGATTTGGTCCATAACAGTATGATGGTAATATGTATAGTGATAATATTCCTCCTTCTATACTAGTATTATTGGTCTCAGTATAGAGGATTTGGTCAGTGACAGTATTAGAGATTTTAGAAAAATTTAATTCGGCTGATTCGCCAAATTTTTTGAAAAAATTTGATTTGATACGAATAAATTCACGGCAAATCGATATAATAAAGTGTTTTTTTTTTCCTTTTTTCCTTTTTTTTTTTTTTAGGTAGTAGTACTCCTACTCCCAGCATGGAACAGACTGTTCTATGATGGGAGTCGTAGTACCTGTACTAATAGACAGATCGCCCCGGGGTCTGACACCCGTTGCGATCCTCCTATATAATGTTTAGATGCGGGGGGCTGGCCACTCTTCTGCGCGATCCTGCACTATGTTCTGTGATGTGAAGTTCTTCACATCACAGATTCATATTTACCACAGAGAGCTGTGATTGGAAAGATGGTTCCTGTCAATCACAACTCTCTGCGCGAAATATGAATAATAGGTGTGTATATATATATATATATATATATATATACGGCAATGCAGGGGACCAGAGAAGATCGGTCGTGCCCCGCATCTATACATTATACAGGACAATCGCAGTGGTTGTCAGGAGTGACACCCGCTGTGATCTTTCCTTTACTGCAGGTACTACTCTGCTCCATGCTGGGAGCTGTAGTACCCGCATCAATAGACAGATCGCAGCGAGTGTCACTTCTGACACCTGTTGCGATCTGGCTATCAATTCAGGTACTACAGCTCCCAGCATGGAGCTGAGTGTGATCCATGTTGTGAGCAGTAGTACCTGCAGTTGAAGCACAGATTTTCACCTGTATAATGTATAGATGCGGCCGCTCTTCTTTGGTCCCCTGCACATGTATTTATACACCTATTCATATTTTCCTCAGAGAGCTGTGATTGGCCGGATGGTTCCAGCCAATCACAACTCTCTGTGGAAAATCCGAAAAGGTCTGTATATATGTCAGGGCAGGGTACCGTAGAAGAGCGGCCGGCTGCATCTATACATTATACAGGAGGATTTCAGGAGAAGATTATACAGGAGAAGTGACACTTGGGGCGATCTTTCGTTAAAGCGCAACTGTCATGGATTTGAACCCCCATAAACTAGCCCTAGGATGACAAAGTTGTTAAAATTACAGTTCAAGCATTCCTTTTGCTGTTTTCCAGCAGCTTTAATCAGGTTAGCAACAGTCGGATATCTCCTGTATGTCAGTTCTGGGACCGCTGTCTGATTGACACCCAGGTCCCAGGGCATGGGCACCTTTTTCTTCTTATATGCAGATGGCACATAAACAGTGCCCATTTTCCTGTGCCCAGCAGTGATGCGATGCGGGCGGCCACAGCAAGTGCTCAGTGCCTAAGGCCCTATGCAGTAACGGAATGAGCCGGCCGCCCATTCTCCTGTCTTCTTAGAGTGCACAGCGGTGATGCGATGCGCGCGGTCAGCTCATTCCGCTACTGCATTATGCCGCCCATGGGGAGCGAGTGTTTGGTGTGAGAGCTGGCTGCCCGCATAGCATCACTGCAGTGCACAGGAGAACGGACACTGTTTATTCTTTTTAGCTTGATTAAAGCTGCTAGAAAGAAGCAAAAGGAACTGTAATTTCTAACAACTTTGTCATCCTGGGGCTAGTTTATGGGGGTTAAAATCCTTGACAGTTGCGCTTTAACTGCAGTTACTACTGCTCCCAACATGGAGCACACTCAGCTCCATGCTGGGAGCTTTAGTACCTGCATTAATAGACAGATTGCAACAGGTATCAGAAGTGACACTCTCTGCAATCTGTCTATAAATGCAGGTACACTACACCTATAATTTGTGCATAAAAGCACAGAAAAACCCCCAAACAAGATTAATTGTAAAATTGATAACTCTTTATTAGTAAACAAAAAACATATACAAATACATAAATGGAATCACACAAATAGAGACAATAGTAAAAATCCAGGATACTCAGGTGAAGGTCCTGATCGCATGATTAGCTGTATGTCTGTTTTCAATGTTATGCCGCCGGAATAGATCACAGATATACATGTTGTGTATACATACATAGCTGTGATGTAGAGAAATGTAAAGCAAGATATAAAGTGCCACAGTGCAGAAATATACTTTTAAGGGCCAAGCAGCTCCCAAAGTTCAGCATATGAAAAAGACTGAGGCTAAAGAGAGAGTAAGGTGCATGAGTGCAATCATAAAGCAACAGACACATACAGTTAGCAGGACTCACCCCAGCTCCACACCAGACCTCCGACGCATTTTGCCGGGATAGGCTTTATCCAGGAGTGGTGTGGTTCTGAAGGAGCATGGTGTGTATATATATATATATATATATATATATATATATATATATATATATATATATATATATAGTCCCAAATAAATGCAGCACTACTTATCTAGTCCAACAAACAATGGTGGTGCCAGCATCCAAAAAAGACTCGATCAAAGTCCTCCATAGACAGAAACCAAAAACAGGCGCAGCACTCCAAAAAACAGTGTGATTCAATATCTCATGTCAGCATTACTAGTAATGCTGACATGAGATATTAAATCACACTGTTTTTTGGAGTGCTGCGCCTGTTTTTGGTTTATATATATATATATATATATATATATACACAAAGAGAGAAACACAGCCGCACATCCACCATTTGTAATTTGATCTACTTGCTTCTCAGCATAATTTCAAAAACGAACAGGTTGTTAGTATACATTTTGATCAAAAAGTACTCAAATTAGGTGGCCTTGACGTGGCGAGTGGGCTTGTACCTTTTGATCAAAAAGTATACTAACAACCTGTTAGTTTTTGAATTTATGCTGAGAAGCAATTAGATCAAAATGCAATATGTAGATGTGCGACCATGCCTGTTTCTTCTACCTGAATTCACACACATATATATATATATATATATATATATATATATATATATATATATATATATAAAACAGATGGCGACTGCTCCTTGCCGGATTGCTCTTAATCTATGTTTACATATTCAAAATTACTGGTCTTTACATCTACATACAGGTGTATGTATGTGTATGCAGATGCGTGTATATATATATATATATATATATATATATATATATATACATACTATGTCTTCTCTCCACTTTCTGTTACCCTTACTATGATTTTAATAATTAAGCACTTGCATTGACTTTTGTACACCAGGGGCCCCCCTGACTTATTGCACGTGTCACCTTAGGGCAGCCATCTTTGCGAAGCCCGATCGGTGGGTTCTGTGTAGTTTATAAACTCTAGCGCACAGGCATGTGCACTAATGATTATGGCAGCCATATTTTTTAAGCCTGACCAGTCTTCCGTTAGGCCATTCTTTAACAGATAGGCAGCGCCGTGTATGTATGAGCGCGCATACACATACCCAGCGCTGCATTCATGTGATGTAGCTGTTACATGAATACCTAATAGCTACGTCAGTTCCGGATGTGGTGATAAAACACAGGGGGCCATGTTAACACCATACATGCTTTCAGGTGCGTACTTCTACTTTCTGGCCTTTCTATTGGCCATCTGTTTTATATATATATATATATATATATATATATATATATATATATATATATATATATACACACATATACCATGCTCCTTCAGTCCCACACCATTCCTGGATAAAGCCTATGCCAGCGAAACGCGTCGGAGGTCTGGTGTGGAGCTGGGGTGAGTCCTGCTAACTGTATGTGTCTGTTGCTTTATAATTGGAGATTTTCCTATCCTAGGTGACGGAAAATATAGATTTTATGAAAGACAGGAGGCGAGCATTATATGCAAATTCTTTCTTTACTGAAATCAATAGCAGTAATATTAGAAGCTCTTTTTTAACAGATACAAGAAAAAACTTTAAAGCACACAGGTGCAACATTACAGGTAATACAACCTAACCTGCTGAATAGTAGTGACCAATGAGCATACAGCCCAGGTGATATAAGGTCCTGTCTCACCACAATAGTCCTCTTTCTTTAATAGTAACATAAAATTATAGAGAATGGAAGTCAATAAAACCATGAAAAATTGGAAACATCTTGAAGGAAGAATTCTTCATCAGGAAGACGTCTGGAAGAGGAGAGGATTAACTCAACGATGGAACTGAAGAAACACTTGGCAGAGGAAGGTGGTCATAATCCAAAGCGCAGATATGTAGAACAAGTAAGTCCCCACGTCAGGATGGTTAATAAGCTGAAATAGAATAATAAATATTAGAGGGATGGGTACAGGGGGGGATAATGCTCGCCTCCTGTCTTTCATAAAATCTATATTTTCCGTCACCTAGGATAGGAAAATCTCCAATTTTATATCAAGACAGGAGGCCTCGCATTATATGCAAGTTTAAAGCTCTAAACAAAACAATAAGTCATGATAAATAAGTTTATAATAGACACATAGACACATGAGAATCGGGTCTGAAATAGAAAGATTTAAAAGTGGATTCTGACGACCAGTTAGCGGCCTTCAATAGATCTGATAACGAACCTCCTGATTGAATAAGTTTGCTGGCAACCGCACCTCTGGTTGAGTGGGCACCAAATTGAGATATGTCTACACCGGCCAGAGACATGAATTGTCTAATCCATCTGGCTAAGGTAGCAGATGACACAGGACGATGAGGTTTGCAATAAGAAATGAGGAGTTCAGAACAGGAAGGATGACGTAGAGATGCTGTTCTGGATTCGTAAGATTGTAGGCAGCGAACCACACAAAGTTTATCGTTATGTGGGAAAAAAGGATAGAAGATTTGTTGTAAATTGGTTTTGGTGCGTCTATGTATAGAAAACAACACTCCTTGAGGAGAAAAATGTCTACAAGATATATCTAAAGCTCTCACGTCCGATACCCTTTTAATGGAGATTAGGCAGAGAAGAGATGTTAGTTTGAAAGACAACAATTTTAAAGATAAAGAATCGTTATCTTCCCATAATGTAAAAAGATTAAGAAGTAGATTAACATCCCATGAGGATGTATATTTAGGAAGTGGAGGATGACGAAAGCGAATACCTTTCAGAAGCTTGCATATGACCGGGTGTCTACCTATTGGGACGGAATCTATATAAGAATGGTAAAAAGAAATGGCCGAACGGTAAAGGTTTAGAGTGCGGTAAGCTTTCCCAGAGTCAAAAGAAGCGGAAAGAAAATTTAAAATGTAGGTAATAGGTGCATGAATGGGATCCAAATTCCGTCTACTGCACCAATCAGCCCAAAGTTTCCAGTCTGATCGGTAAGCAGTTCTGGAGCCCAGGCGTCCGCGAGGATATCTCTAGTTGATTGATAAATTCCTGCGAGAGAATGGTCTGGCCTGATATCAACCAAGCAACCAGAAGAAGTTGAGACGAGAGGATCAAAGGATGTGGGTTCCCTGATGGGTCTAACAAAAGATCTGGATGGTGAGGAAGAATTCTGGGGTAATCTATCAACATTCTGAGGATGTGTGGGAACCACGATTGGGACGTCCACCAAGGAGTGATCAATACTATGGTCGCCTTCTGAGTTGATACTTGAAGGAGGACTCTGGAAATTAGAGAGAACGGGGGAAAAGCATACAGTCTCTCTTTTGGCAAAATTAGAAGGAAAGCATCCAATCCCAGAGCTTCTGGGTCTGGGCGCCAACTGAAGAATTGGGGTAGTTGGTGGTTCAGACGTGAGGCGAAAAGGTCCAATTGGAGGGGTCCCCACAGGAGATTGATCTCCTGAAACATCAAGGGGTCCAATTTCCAATCGCTGGAGTCCGTGAGGTATCTGGAATTCCAATCCTCTACTGTATTGGAGAGACCTGGCAGATATTCTGCCCTTAAAATAATATTTCTGTCCAAACAGAAGTGCCAAAGATCTTTGGCAATATTGGCAAGAGATTCTGATCTCGTTCCTCCTAAGCGATTTATGTATTGGACAGCCGAAATATTGTCCAATCGAAGAAGAACGCAACAATCCGAAAAATCTTTCGCAAACTCCGAAGAGCAAAGAAGCCAGCTAGGAGTTCCAGACAATTTATATGTAAATGAGTTTCTGATGGGGACCATTTGCCTCCTGTGGAGAGGGATCCGCATCGAGCTCCCCATCCGATGAGGCTTGCATCTGATTCCATAATCAGATCCGGAAAGGAATGGAAAATTGTTCTGCCATTCCATTCTTGCACATGATGAAGCCACCAAAGAAGTTCTTCTTTGGCTTCTAGGGATAAATGAACCTCGTCTGAGTAACGAAGACCCTCCCTCAAATGTCTGATTTTTAATCTTTGGAGGGCCCTGTAGTGTAATGGGGCTGGAAATATTGCTTGAATAGAAGCCGAAAGGAGGCCGACTATACGAGCTATGGATCGTAAGGAAATGAGTTCCTTGTTGAGGATGGATCGAATTTCCTTCCGAATAGTCTTCAATTTTTTGGAGGGAAGACTCAGTAGAGTAGTGTGGGTGTTGATGAGAAATCCCAAGAATTCCAGCTGTTTGGAAGGAGTAAGAACGGATTTCTCGTAGTTGATAAGAAAGCCTAAATGGACCAGAAGAGAGAGGGTCCAATGCATGTGAAGATAAGCCAAATGTTGAGATTTGGCCATGATGAGGATATCGTCTAGATAAATTATTAGACGAACACCTCTGGAACGGAGAATGGCCACTACCGGTTTAATCAGTTTGGTGAAGCACCAAGGGGCTGATGAGACCGAAAGGAAGGCAGTTGAATTGCCATTTCTTGTCCTTCCAAATAAATTGGAGAAAAGGTTGGGAACAAGGATGGATAGGGACTGTTAAATAGGCATCTTTTAAGTCTATTTTTACAAGCCAGTCGTCTGGCAATAAGAGATCTCTTAACAAATGGATGCCTTCCATCTTGAAATGTTGGTAGCGCACAAAATTGTTTAGGATTTTTAGGTTTATCACTTTTTTACCAGGAATAAATTGCTGATGAAGCCTATTGAATGCAAGGGAACCTGGGATATTGCATTTTTTGAGCAAAGATCCTCTATTTCTAAATCCACCAGCATTTGATCTTCCTTGAAAAATGGTATGGGATGAGGCAGATGTTCCTGATTAGGTAGAGAAAGGAAATCTATTTGATAGCCTTTCACGGTGTTCAGAATCCAAAGGTCGGAGGATATTAGTTCCCAATTTAGGGAAAAATGTCGGAGACGTCCGCCTACTGGAAGGAGGGAAGAAAGTACAGGAGGTGCACTTACCTGTTGGCCTAGAACGAGTGACTCCTCTCTGTCCTCTAGCCCTCCAAGGGCGTCCCCGATAGGGGAAGAAAGCAGGGGTTTGGTAGGTTGGGACGGGGTATACAGGTCTGTCTTGGTGGTAGGATCCTCTTTGTTGAGGTCTGTATTGGGAACTGCGGCCGGAAAAACGGCCTCTACTTTTTCCGGCCCTGGTAAAAACCTTATTAGGGAAGACCTTTTTAAGGGAAGATTGGGCTTTATCTAACGAGGAGAATAAACCTACGTATTTTGAAATTTCTTTTATGAATTGATCTCCGAATAAGAGACCTTCAGTAGGAGATGAGGGTTCTGAAGAAGCTAAATGTGCTAGTTGAGGATCTAGCTTCATCAGCACCGCTCTTTTTCTTTCAGTACAAAAAGATTGATTGATATTTCCAAACATGCACATGGCCCGTTGGGCCCAGCCCCTTATAGCATGAATATTAGGAGTATCAGAATTAATCGCTTCCTCGGATAAATCTAAGATTTTGGAAATGGGGCCCAGGAGGTCTAGGAATTTATCCTGACATAGTTTGAAGCTACGATCAACTCCTTTCTTTGGGTTCTTGCCCGATTTTTGGAGATATTTAATTAAGATCGGGTCTAACTCGGGGGTCTGAGCAGCACTTAAAGGTATAGTGGGCCTAGGACATTCAGCCCGTAACTTATTGCGAGTTTTATTATCAAGACCCCTTTTTGCCCAATGGCTTACAAATTTTTCCACTGCAGGGTTAAGTGTCCACTCTCCTGACCTGGGGTGTGTTATGAAGGCGGGGTCAAAAAATGGCACACCTTGAGTGTCCAAAATGCCTGCCACCTCAGTAGAGGAGTTGCCAAAATTTGTGTTATCCTCCTCCGAGTCCTCAGGGAGGAAAGAGGGGTCATTGGAATCTGAACAATCAGAGTCCTCTTCAGTCTCACTATTATTATTATCATTAGAGTCCTCATTAAATGTAAGGATATTTAGAGGCTTTCTTATCCCGAATACATTTTTGCTCCTCTCGGGAAGAGAGTCCTGGATGAGACATGATGTCATCAGTATTTTGGCCGCTACAGTGAGACGGACCATCAATATGGTACTGACCTTCAAACCCAACATTGGGTCTACTATGTTTGCTAACTGGAAGGTCGTTATTTTCAATATGCCTCTTTTTAGAGTGACTCTTTTTTGTTATCGTTTGAGACTGGTGAACTTTATGGGACATCATTTGCGTAATTGTCATAGCAACAGATTTGGTCATGGATTCGTGCATAGTTGTCATGGCACTATCTAAGGCTTTTTGCACGGACCTGGATACAGACTGGTCCACAAGTGCTTGTATTTGACTGTCAGACATAGTATTACTCTGTTCAGAAGACATATTATTAAATAGCTGTAAATAGAATAATGTAGTATATATATAATTTTTTATGTCCCACAAACAATTATAATAATATTTGTGTGTAAGATAATGTAAGGTATATCAATGCCTGCAGTGTCCTGAAAAGGACAATGGGTGATTTTTAGTCAGAAGTGGTAATGGGAGATACGTGACAGGAGCTGAGGAGACGGGAGGTCCGCTCTGACAGGCTGAGTGTCGCGTCTGTCAGAGCGGGAGGCGGGAACGGCCAGATGATCACCAACTGGCCAGTCTCGCGAGAACGGGATTTCGCCTGTAGTGAAGGAAGATGGAGTTACTGCGCGCGCAGCCCAGGAAGAATATGCGCGGCGCCCGCCGGGAGCGAAAAGCCACCGAAAGGGCGGTAGGAATAATGAAGAGGGATATATATCTAATTTGAGTAGGAACCATATATAACAAGAGTATATAAGCTATAACACTGAATAGAGTGGGGAAATATGTGTGCAGAAACTTAGAGAAGGAAAAGCACGGAGTATGTAACATAAATTAGAATAGAATAGTACAGGTTCTGCTGGATATGGGAAAAGAAAAACTAAATATGTAGAAATGATATGAATTAGACAGTACACAGTATATATGATACTTATCTGCAGAGCAGTAAAGAAAGAGGACTATTGTGGTGAGACAGGACCTTATATCTCCTGGGCTGTATGCTCATTGGTCACTACTATTCAGCAGGTTAGGTTGTATTACCTGTAATGTTGCACCTGTGTGCTTTAAAGTTTTTTCTTGTATCTGTTAAAAAAGAGCTTTTAATATTACTGTTATTGATTTCAGTAAAGAAAGAATTTGAATAGAATGCGAGGCCTCCTGTGTTGATATAAAATTGCACTTATGCGCCTTACTCTCTTTTTAGCCTCAGTATTTTTCATATGCTGAACTTTGGGAGCTGCTTGGCCCTTAAAAGTATATTTCTGCACTTTGGCACTTTATATCTTACTTTACGTTTCTCTACATCACAGCTATGTATGTATGCACAACATGTATATCTGTGATCTATTCTGGTGGCATAACATTTAACCCCTTAAGGATCAGGCATTTTGGCCTTAAGGACCAGACCAATTTTATTTTTGCATTTTTGTTATTTCCTCCTCGCCTTCTAAAAATCATAACACTTTTATATTTCCATCCACAGACGCATATGAGGGCTGTTTTTTTGCGTCACCAATTGTACTTTGTAATGACATCACTTATTTTACCATAAAATGTACGGTGCAACCCAAAAATATTATTTATGTGTGAAAATTGAAAAGAAAACCGCAATTTAGCATATTTTGGAAGGTTTTGTTTTCACGCTGTACACTTTCCGGTAAAAATTACATGTTTTCTTTATTCTGTGGGTCAATACGATTAAAATGATACCCATGTTATATGCTTTTCTATAATTGTACCGCTTAAAAAAAATCTCAAACCTTTTTAACAACATTAGTATGTTTGAAATTGCCCTATTTTGACCACCTATAACTTTCTAATTTTTCTGTATATGTATGAGGGCTAATTTTTTGCACCATGAGCTGAAGTTTTTATCAGTACCACTTTTGCTTAGGTTTTACTTTTTATACATTTTTTATGAATTTTATTGGGAATAAAATGTGACAAAAAAGCTGTAATTTTGGACTATTTAAAAAAATGTTATGTTTACGCCATTCACCGTACAGGATAATTAGCAATATATTTTAATAGTTCAGACTTTTACACACGCAGCGATACCAAATTTGTGTATAAATTTATTTTTACGCTTTTTTGGGGGGTAAAATAGGAAAAACTGACATTTTACTTTTTTATTGGGGGAGGGGATTTTTCAAATTTTTTCCTTTTTTATTTTCCTTTTTTTTTTTTTTTTTTTTTTACACTTTTTATGTCCCCATAGGGGACTATTCATAGCAATTAGTTGATTGCTAATACTGTTCAGTGCTATGTATTGGACATAGCACTGATCCGTATTATCGGTGATCTTCTGCTCGATCTCAGACCAGAGCAGAAGACCCAGGGAGAGATGGCCGGAGCCAGGTGAGGGGAACTTCGGCCGCCATGCTGGATGATCAGATCCCCGCGGCAGCGCTGCGGGCGATCCGATCATCCATGCAAGGGGTTAATGGCGGACATCTGAGGGGTTAATGGCGGACATCCGCGCGATCCCGGATGTCCGCTATTACCGGCGGGTCCCTGGCTGCTGATAGCAGCCGGGACCTGCCGCACATGACGCGAGCACAGCTCCGGTGCTCGCGATCATGGTGGCCCGTAAATGTACGTCATGGTGTGTTAAGTACCATGACGTACATTTACGTCCATTGTCATTAAGGGGTTAAAACAGCTAATCATGCTATCAGGACCTTCACCCCAGTATCCTGGATTTTTACTATTGTCTCTATTTGTGTGATTCCATTTATGTATTCATTTATGTTTTTTGTATACTAATAAAGAGTTATCAATTTTACAATTAATCTTGTTTGGGGTTCTTTCTGCGCTTTTCTGCACCAATTATAGGTGTTGTGTTAATTCATTTGCAAATAACCTCCTCTGCTGTCAATTTTTGTTTCGTGAGCCTACATAAGGGCAGGGGTTCTATAGATTGATTATTATTATAATTATTGATTCTATAGCTGAGTGTGCTCCTTGTTGGGAGCATATAACCAAGAAAAACATGAAAATATGTGTACACACCTAAAAAGAAAAGATATAGCAATAATAATAATTGTCAAAAATTGCCCAAAACACTGGCTACCCACAAAAGCTCAGTATCGTATCTCAAATGCTACTTCCCAGTATTATGTGTGAAAAAAGCCTATGATATAGACTCCAAACAATACAATAAACCCAAAGAAAAAGGAGCTATTTGCACAAATTGGTGTACGAAAATATATCAATCTTTATTATTGTATACTGTATGACATACAGTAAAAATTCCTATTAAAAACAGGGAGGAATATACAACAGAAGGCAGCAACCTGGGACATATGTAAACAATAAACTACAAATATTGGACGATGTGGAGCATATCTCGAGAGGACATGTGGCTAAGACAATTATATAAGTAACTGGCTGAGTACCCGGCGTTGCCCGGTTTTTCCTTCCTAATCCTTGCTGGGGAGAAAAATAAACAAAGGAGGAAGCTTTTGACTTCCTCATATATTGTTGTCAGAGCCCAACTCCATATCCCGTCCTCATAGCCCGACCTCCTATCCCGTCCTCCTATCTCGACCTCCTATCCCGTCCTCCTATCTCGACCTCCTATCCCGTCCTCCTATCTCGACCTCCTATCCCGACCTCCTATTTCGACCTCCTATCCTGTCCTCCTATCCTGTCCACCTATCCCGATCTCCTATTACGACCTCCTTTCCCGTCCTCCTATCCCGACCTCATATCCTGACATATCCTGATATGTGTACCAGGTATTGCAATATCTCCAGCCTTACGGAAGTTGTGGGTACATACATTTCCCATTGTTTTGCATGGAACTTTAAACAAAAACCCTGACCCTCACAAATGGGGGTAGTTATGGGTTAATTTAACTATCCTATATTTTAAGTGGACATATAAGTAATATGTGACCAAGTATTATCAAAATATCTCCAGCCGTTTGGAAGTTATGCAGTAACATATATTTCCCATTGACTTGTATGGGACTTTAAACAAAAACCCCTCCCCTGGCAAATGGAGGTGAGTAAGGGTTAAATTACCTATCCTATGTTTGATGTTGACATATAAGTAACGTGTGCAAAGTTTCATGTTAATATCTTTAGCCGTTTGGACGTTATGCTGGAACATACATACATACACACACACACACACACACACATTGGGGGACATGTATCAAAGATTTTACCCCTGTTTTGTGTGTATTTTTTGCGCAAAATTTTGCGCAAGCCCTTTTTTTTTGCACATTTTTTTGCGCATGTTTTGGTAGAGCATGTCCTCCATATGTGGCCTAATCAGGGTACCTTGGAGTGACATCTATAGTACACGTGGGAAGCCTCTCAGGCTGAATTTGTGGGAGGGGCTTTGGCTATTTAACATCCATCGGCCCCTCCCTCTGGGCGTATGCTGGGTTGGCGAAATTGCGGGGGTTCTTTCGTTGCGTACGCTGGGTCAGGTGTGTGGTGGTGCAGGTAAGTGCCGGGTGACCAGCAGGTTTCTTTTACTGGGGCCCTGGTCTGTTGCTATTGCTACCCTCGTTTGGCGGGCAGGCTCCGGCACCCAGCGTGGCCGCAGTGAACACGGCCTCTGGATCCAGCGGCAGCTGGCGGCATGGCAGGCGTGGGGAGACGCGACCCACGTGGGTCTCCCTGTGCCGGCGTCTCGCGTGTAACACGGGGCTCTGAACGGGCGGAGTCACAGCATGCCAGTGAGACGGCGGTATAGCTCCACGGATGGCCAGCAGGTGGCGCTGGAAAAAAAATAAAAAAATAAAATGTGTGTGAGGAAATGTGTTAGGCTTACAGAGGGTATTGGTACCATGCAGTAATAAGGGGCTGGCTCATGGTGCACCGGTGTCAGGCCACAGTTCCTGACACATGCACTGTCGCAGACAAGGGGCAGCTTGTAAAGTTAATAATACGATAATCCATATTACTGTGGCTTCGGTTTAGGGGGGGGGGGGGGGTGGTCATGCATATCGGGGTACCGGGTCAGAGGCTTGGGGTAGTCAAGTAATTAGTGGGGTTGGGGTAGTTTCAGGCATAGGGGGGGAGGGGCTAGGGGGTGCCAGCATGTATGGGTCAGAGGTGGTAGGTGACGCGTAAACCATATGGTTAGTACACTGTTAGTTTCTCTTGCAGATTAGGTGGGCTGTATCCAGTTAGGTGGTCGTTACGTTCCTGGTCATTGCAAACTTGGCTACGGTCAGTACTAACCGTACGGCGGTTGTTCATGTTATTTATTCACGTTTCACGGTGGTCATCACTTTCGCTAGCAGACGCTAGTTCACGTCATTTCAGTCAAATGCTTAATACTCCTGTTACATTAGTTAATGTTACGCACTGCTGCTGTTACACATATGCCCTGAATCACTGTATATCTGACTCGACATGTCAGATAGGGTTCAAGGCGTCATTGCTACTGTCACGCATACAGAGCATTTCGTTTACACGGGTAGTGGTCACTGCGATCTTGACTCTTCTTCAAGGGTGACCACTTGCCTGCGGTGGTTGCTGACACGTCTTCAGAGCCATCGCTAGTTAGTTAGAAACGGTGCACACTGTAATCTTGACTCGCAGTCAGGAGGTGTTCACGGTTTAATTATTCATGACTATACGCGTCATGCACACGTTCTCGGTCAGACACACGGTCAGGCCTCATTTCAAACTATTCAGGTGGTACTCTGGGTCGCACTGGCACTACGGTCAGCACTCTTGGGTTCGGCCACATTGCACGGGCAATCTGCAGCTGTAAGCTAACATTAAGTATGTATTCGGTGGTTTGCAGGGTTACAGTCGATTTGCTGTCCGTTTCAGGCGTCTTACTGTTGTGTTACAGTGGTGGTAAGGTCAGTCAGTACTCAGCAAGGGGGGTACACGTTTCTCATATCTGGTGACTCACGATTACCGTTTTTTTTCCCCGGCACCCGTTACGGCCCGGACAGGTCATGTCTCACGTGTCAGACATAGAGGACCCGATGTCCATCCCTGATACACCAGCTAGAAGCTCCGTGCGAGGGACGCCCTCCTCTGCAGCTTACAGGGCTTGGACGATTCCCAAGTTGATGGAGAAGTTGCGCAAGAGGGCAATTCCATTTCCAGCAACCGCCTGAAAAGCAGAGTTGTACAAACTTCTCATGGCGGATCAGGGGGCTGGCGACAGTCAGGAGGGGACCTCGGGCCAGTCCACCCTCTCTGAACTGCATGCAATGATGACTTCCATGTTGGGCAGGCTGGATTCTCTGGAGAGAAGGGGCATTCAGGGGCCCCCAGCTCCAGCAGCATTGCAGGCGCCAACGCCTACACAGATGTCTGCCCCTGTTCCGGTAGGCAACCCAGGTAGGCGCTCTGGGCCACCAAGGGTGTCACCAGTCCATTTTGTCCCAGCGGCCCTGAGAAAGGACATACTGGAAGGGAAGGACATCAATTTGGCGGCCCTGTTGCTATCTGCCTTCGACGTTGAGGACACTAGAACGGTAGCGTGCGCTGACTTATCTGTTGTCCTTAAGAGTAAGGACACCAGGCTGAAACGGAAGCTAAATATCCACGAGTTTGTGATTGCCTTCAGCAAATACAGGGAGGTGATATGCTCAGCCAGGCCGGAGCGCAGAGAGGAGCTCGACCTGTATTTGCTGGGGGTTACTGAATACGCATACAAATACGGTGGTACCCATTTCTACGATTATCATAGAAGTTTCTCAGCCATGGCAGCGGCGGCCTTCAGCCAAGATGGGTACCTCACGGACTGGAGCATCGAAGATTCACAGATGTTCTGCAGCCACTTCGCAAATCTCAAATTCCCCGCATGTGCCGCCTGTCAATCAATCACGCATACTACGGCGTGGTGTGTAGGGCTGGCTCAACATGGCGAGCAGGGCGCCACCAGACCGTCCACTTCCACGGACAGTTTCAGAAGGTCCGCACCTTCCGTGGATAAGTTGGGCCATCCAGTACACTATCTCGGAGGCTCACAAATTTGTAACAACTATAACATGTCTTCGTGCAACTTCAGCAATTGCAGGTTATTACACGTCTGCTTCTACTGCTTCAAGGCACATCCGGGCTATGCATGTAGGCAGAGAGGGCCAGCATGACTAGGCGGGGTACGTACCCCAGTCCTGGCCGCTCTGCTCGCGGATCACCCGGACCCAGATTGGGTCCAATGGTTGATCAATAGTTTTGATAGAGGCTTCCACGCCGGCATGGTCACACTGCCGCAGGCCACATTTGAATGCGACAATCTGCTGTCTGCCATAAACGATCCCGCTGTTGTCACTGAATTAATAAATGCTGAGCTAATGAAAGGTTATATGATTGGCCCCTTGTTAGTTTCTCCATTCAGGTCTTGGAGGGTCAGTCCGGTAGGGGTGGTAACAGGCAAGTTCAATGGGAAAAAGAGACTGATATTTGACTTGTCGGCTCCTCATGGGTCACTTGTCCCCAGTATCAACTCTCTCATTCCATCCGAGGAGTTTAGCATGCATTATTCTTCCATAGACCAGGCTATTCAGGTCATCTTGGCGCTCGGCCCAAGGACTTGGATGGCGAAGGCGGATATCACTGATGCCTTCCAGTTGCTGCCATTGCACAGGGACCAGAGGCAATGGTTTGGGCTCAAATGGCAGGGGGCATATTATTTTGCTTCCAAGTTGACTTTCGGATGCAAGAGCAGCCCGTGGCTGTTTCACCAACTGGCCCAGGCATTGCACTGGCTGCTGGTTAATGTCTCTGGATGCAGCCAGGTCTTCCATTATTTGGATGACTTTCTTCTGCTCAGTCGCCCGAGGGAAGAGCCGGACCAGTTGGTCAGATTGCTGAAACTGTTCACTGATATTGGGGTGCCAGTGTCTCCCAAGAAAACGGTCGGTCCAACTAAGTGTCTCACCTTTCTGGGAGTAATCCTAGATTCAGTCGCAATGCAAGTCAGCTTGCCCACTGACAAACTCAACCGTATCAGAGACACTATCCACAAGTACACGGTCTCCCAGGTCACGACCAAGGCCGAGTTGCAGAGCTTGCTAGGAATGTTTGCATTTGCTATGCGAGCAATTCCGCAGGGCAGAGCGTTCGTATCCAGAATATTGTCTTTGCTGCATGGTGTCCCTCATAAACACAGTAGGGTTTGGTTAGATTGCCAAGCCCTGGCTGACCTGAACATGTGGGATAGGTTCATGGCACAATGGAATGGGACGGCTATGTTTGTCCCGCCAGCCTCCGAGTTGTCCCCCAAGATCTGCACCGATGCGTCATCTTCCACCGGTTATGGTGCAGTGTGGGGCGGCAGGTGGATGGCGGGCCAATGGTCCAAGCAGGTATTGGCTCTGGCAGGCTTCAGCAGCACTTCGGCACTTTTTGAGGTTTTCCCCAATGTAGCAGCTGCAGTGACATGGGGCGACAAGTGGTCAGGGCAGACAGTGGAGTTTCAGTGTGACAATCAGGCGACAGTTGCCATAGTCAACAAGGGCAGTTCCAGGCATGCTACTGTCATGTCATTCATGCGCAGGCTAGTCTGGGTGTCCTTACAACACAACTTCAATTTTGTAGCCAGACACATACCGGGGGTAGACAACACGGCCGCAGATACCCTGTCCAGGGCTAATTTCCATCTCTTTTCACAGGTGGCTCCGCAAGCAGACGCAGTAGGAACACAACCCCCTTGCCTGGCACAATTAATCTTGGACTGAATTATTACACACAGGTGGCCCGGGAGTTAATGTCGGACGCCTTAGCCCCCAATACCAGAAAGGCCTATCATGCAGCATACGACACCTTTTAGGTCATATCTGTCGCAACATAGCATCTCCTTTTCTTACGACACCACTATCATTCTATCTTTCATCGGTTTCTGCCACTCTTCTCTGCACCTGTCTCATAGCACTATTAAATCTTACCTTTCGGGCATTCAGCATTTCATTTCTTTATCCCACCCAGACAGGCTATCTATCCTATCATCTCAGGCTGTCAAGGCTGCGCTCAGAGGGGTGGTGGCTCGTAGCGCCACAGCGCCACCTCTCAGGAAACCGATCAGCGGCGAGCTGTTCCGAGCCATGTCTGACGCATTAGCCAATAACCCGTTTGGCTTCGAGCGCAGTCTGATAATCAAATCTGCCATTTATCTAGCCTTCTATGGCTTCCTCTGGCCGGGTGAATTTTCATGTGTCAGGCGGGGAGCGACACATCCACAGAAGGCTCATTAAGGTGGCAGGGTTCTTGGTTCGAAGTTTCACTGTCTGTCACAAAAACTTGCAGGTGGGGGGCGGTGGTTAAGTATTTTCCTTCAGGCAACAACTGGTGCCCGGTGGCGGTGTTGGCACAACTGGTTGAGTTCCTCCATGATAAGCCTCCGGAGTCGCCACTGTTGCCTTTCGGTGGGGGTGCTCTTACCACTTCTCTTTTCACATCGCATGTCTGCACGCTGCTTGGCAATTTAGGACACAACCCCAGAGAGTTCTCAGGTCACTCATTCCGCATAGGAGCAGCATCGGCGGCCTCCAGGCACAAGGTGCCTGTACAAGTCATCCAGAAGTTGGGGAGGTGGCGTTCTGATGCATATACCACTTATGTCCCAGATCCCTCAAGGGAAATGGCAGAGGCATTTCAATTTTTTGGCATTATAAATAAATGATACTTAATTACCCTAACTGGTGGTGTATTTTTGCCCTCTATAGGCGGACCCTCGACCCGGTTTTCAGGCACACCTCAACCGCTGTTCTATGTTATAAGTAGAGTTTTGTGTTAGGTCTTGGTAAATCTAGTTTCTTGCAGGTGACCTTGGCAGGAGATAACAGGTAAGCCCATGCACGGTTCAAAGTCCTGACCACAAATGGATTTATTACCTGCGTTCTTTTCCTTTGCACCAAAAATTTTGACGCAAGTGCGTCTTTTTCCCCGTAAATATAAGCCAACTTTAACTGCACGTTGCAATCCTTTCTATTTCTGAAAGAAAGTTCTACTAAGGAACCACCAGAATGTTTTTACTTTCCTATCTCAATTCCTCCTTTGGTTTGCCTTATATTGCTTTTTACTCCTTGGTTATTCCAAAGCACTTTTAAAATAATTTGCATATAGAATATTTGTTTACAGTTCAGTTATTCATTAGATCACTTGTATATTGGTTTTGTTATTTTATGATCCAACAATTTAATACATTTACATAGGAAATGTTTGATAACTTATCATTGAACAAGATCCGTCACATTAAAATAGCCTTGTAATCCACTTAACACTGTAGATCATTCTCCTTTTATTTTTACAATTTACTACTTTCCGTTATACTTTTCCCCAGCGCCCGGTAAGATGGTGGCTATCACTTATAGCCAGCCATCTTACCATGTGACCACGGGGGGTTTCATCCCCCCAGCGATCGCTGCTATCAGCTAGTCAAGTCTGACTAGCTGATAGCAGCGTTTCGCTATGAGAATACTTAGCAGCGCGGTATGTGAGTCCGGATCACGGGGATCGGAACACACACCGCTCTACTAAGTGTCCCTTACCCGTCCCCCAGCGTCACTTACCCGGCCATGCGGTGTCCTGAGCAGTCCCGGTGCGAGTGGCGTCCTCCAGGCGGTCCCGGGGGTGGTGCATCCCGGCGGTGAGTTTCCGGCAGCAGGGCGGCATCTTCATTGGCAGCAGTGAGATCGCCGTAAAGCGATCTCACTGCTGCCTCTGGGAGTTTCAAAACTGCAACTCCCAGCATGCCCAGACAGCCTTTGGCTGGGAGTTGTAGTTTTGCAACATCTGGAGGGCCACAGTTTGGAGACCACTGTATAATGGTCTCCAATCTGTGCTCTTCCAGATGTTCCAAAATTACAAATCTCAGCATGCCCACACTGTTGAGGCATGCTGGGAGTTGTAGTTCTGTAACATCTGGAAGACCACAGATTGGAGACCATTATACAGTGGTCTACAAACTGTGGACCTCCAGCTGTTGCAAAACTACAACTCCCAGCATGCCCAGACTGCCCAAGCATGCTGGGAGTTGTAGTTCGTCAACATCTGACCCTTCAGATATTGCCGAAATACAACTTCCAGCATGTCTCGCCATGCTGGGAATTATAGTTTTTCAAGTGTTTTGCAACCAGTGTGCCTTCAGCTGTTGCATAACTACAACCCTCAGCATGCACGGACTGCCAAAGGGCATGCTGGGAGTTGTAGCAGTATGCCTCCAGCTGTTGCATAACTACAAGTTCCAGCATGTCCTTCTGCTGTCACTGCATGCTGAGATTTGAAGTTTTTGCAACAGCTGAAGGCACACTGGTTGCGAAACACTGAGTCTGTTTCCCTGTTTCGCAACCAGTGTGCCTCCAGCTGTTGCAAAACTACAACTCCCAGCATGCACGGACAGCCAAAGGGCATGCTCGGAGTTGTAGTTTTGCAACAGCTGGACGTTTCCCCCCCCCCTCCCCCCAATGTGAATGGACAGGGTACACTCACATAGGCGGAGGTTTACAGGGAGTGCTGCAAGATTGAGATGCAGCAAACTCGCTGTGAACCCCGGCACGTGTGACTGTACCCTAAAAACACTACACTACACTACACTTAAATAAAATAAGTAAAAAACACTATATATACACATACCGCTACACAGCCCCCCTCCCCTCCCCAATAAATATGAACAACGTCTGGTACGGCACTGTTTCCAAAATGGAGCCTCCAGCTGTTGCAAAACAACAACTCCCAGTATTGCCAGACAGCCATTGACTGTCCAGGCATGTTGGGAGTTTTGCAACAGCTGGAGGCACCCTGTTTGTGAAACACTGGCATAGAATACCCCTATGTATTTGGAGCCCTGTCGTATTTCAAGGCAACATTTTATGGTCACATATGGGGTATCACCGTACTCGGGAGAAATTGCCTTACAGATTTTGGGGGGCTTTTTCTCCTTTTACCCATTATGAAAAGGAATAGTTGGAGTCTACACCAGTATGTTAGTGTATAAAAATAAAATTATTTACACTGACATGCAGGTGTTGCCACATACTTTACATTTTCACAAGAGGTAAATGGGAAAAAAGACCCCCATTTTTTGGGACACAATTTAGCCAGAGTACGGAGATACCACATATGTGGGCGCAAAGTGCTCTGCGGGCGCACAACAAGGCCCATAAGGTAGAGTGCACCATGTACATTTGAGGTGATTTGCACATGGGTGTCACAGATGTTAAATGAAGAATAAGGACATTGGTATAATTGATGTGATATAATTGGGTGCAAAAAGTGATATTATTGTGAGATTAAAACTCTACATAATGAAGAAAAAAAATTCTAAAACTAATAACGAGGACACACTTACTGTTATGGTGCAGATACGCTGCAGACAAAGCTCCTACTAAATAGAGCTGCGGTGTAAATTTATGCTCTGAGGAGAATTCTAAATTTAAACGCAATTCAAGAAAGTCGCTGCACAAGAATGATAAATTTAACGCAGCTGCGCCAAATTTAGACAACAGGCAGAGGGGTAAAAAACTTCTATTATACACTGGAAATGATACATGTCCCCCATTGAATTTTATACATATAGATAAGCAGCAGGGCACTAGAGGTATGTGCAATAATACATGATAAACTATTAAGAAAACAAAGTGCAAGTGCAAAATTCAATATACTGCTGCATTAGTCTTGCCACATGAAAAGGTAAAACAGCATGACATGGATACCAACCAAACTAAGCTCTGAAAGTCGTGCGTCCCAGGATGCCGCCACCTCAACACGTGTTTCAGTCCTAAGACCTCCGTCCGGCGGCATCCAGGATGAGCGTAGGTTTTATATTGTACAACGGCCAATCATAACATCAGTAGAATAATTAGGTGATGTGTCTCACCTGTCCCGATTCCAGTGTGCAAGTGCCCGCCCGACCCAGCAACCCGAACTTCCGGGTACACGCACCGCATGAGCATCACGTGATATATCACATGATAACCTCAGCGGCTGCACGTAAATGGGAGCCGAGAGCAGGACGTAGGACGGAGGCGCGCATGGGAGAATCAGAACAGCACGAACACATACAAACCATGTATATAAAGGAAGAGTGGCGACATCTAGTAGAAATTTAATATATTACATTAAATACTGATTATCAGTGGATATTATAGTAGGAAGCAACACAATACACAGGGGCTACATTTAAATAAATAAAAAATACTCAATGCAACATTTCATAATCCTGTACAATTAAATAAATAAATATATATATATATATATATATATATATATATATATTAGAACAATTAACAGCGCAAAGGGAACCTTTTAAATTATTTTATTGTATAAACATAACACTCGTGGTGATGATTATAATCCGTATTAGCCACCATACACTACTTATATTGCCGGATCCATTTTATATCTGTAGAGATTTATCACAAGTTGTAGTCCATATTTCTCTAGGCCACAATGTTCATCAGTGCGTTTTAAAGTGCATATGTGAATGTGCGTTTTCTACTTGTTCATCAAGGTATGCTTGTATACTTGTGACATATATCTTCTATGTGTGCCTCCCACACACCTTGATTGTCAAAGTGTGGTGACAGTTGCTTGTTATGTGCATATGTTAACAGAAGTATTTAATGTGCTGTTATTTTTCATAGAGGTGTTTCGATTGTATGCCTCTTTAGCAACTTAATGTCCATCTGTTAGTGGCAAAATATATCACAGTCTTTTAGATATTGCACATTATACATATTGCACATTTGGAATGTTTCCATTTGAATTATTGCACACACTTATTGCACATATTCCTTATTGCACATTGCACTTATTGCACTTATCTCTTATTCCGGCTTCTCAAGTAGTTGGTGCTAATTGTTTCTTTCGGATGGGAGCCTCTTTATAGGTAATTGCCGGTCCGACGCGTTTCCTCTTGCGATTCTTCCGGGACTTATTTTCGGCTTCTTTCACTCCTCCTGTATCCTTCTCTAGATGCGGCACTGATGACGGCCGTCCTCAGTGCCACATCTAGAGAAGGATACAGGAGGAGTGAAAGAAGCCGAAAATAAGTCCCGGAAGAATCGCAAGAGGAAACGCGTCAATATAGACAGTGGCAAGCTGCATAGTATATAACAGATTTTGTTGAGCATGTAATGTGGCGTCTGATTGTATATTTTCTTGATCGAGCAGAGTCTACAAAATCAAAAGCACGCTCAATTTTCGTATTGGTGGCCCCAAAAATAACATTCAATGGTATGGGGGTGTATTCACTTTTCACCAAAGCATCTTCTAAATTTCTTGCACATCGTACAGTAATTGCAGGTTTTGGGGACACATAATGTTGGAGTATGGGATCCAACGTTAGAATTGACCAGTATTTATCCATAGCCTGTCTCATCCGAGACCATTGTGTGTGATAATTGGTTATGAAGCGTACCTGGTCATCTCCATTCTTTTTCTGTCTTGGTTGAAGAAGTTGGGAGTGTGATTTTTGTTTTGCTCTGTTCTATCTATGCATGTTTCAAATTGCGATTGCTGTAGTCTCTACTCCGGAACTGTTTTCGCAGGTCATCAGCCTGAGCCCTGAAATTTTCTTCTGATGAACATATTGTTCGATCATGTGCTGTGGAGGAGAAGATGAGGCTTGTAAGTAATTGTTAACAGAGGTTTTTTCCCAGAACATGTCAGTCTGAAGGTTTCCATTAACATCTCGTTGTATGGACACATCAAGAAAGTCTGTTCGGTCAAAGGCATAGTTGTACGTAACCTTAATGTTTTTGGAGTTATTGTTTAAAAAAGACATAAAAGAAGATAACTGAAAAGAATCACCCTGCCAGATCCTGAGGACATCATCAATGTAACGGGCACAAAACAGGACGCGATCAATTGAGACGTCCCCATGATCTGCCAGGAACAGGTCTCTCTCCCACAGCCCCAGGAACATATTGGCATAGAAGGGCGCACACGCTGCCCCCATGGCTGTCCCCTGGGGCTGCAAGAAGAGAGACCCATTAAACGTAAGAAAAATTGTGTGTCAAAGTTAATTCTTATAACCCCATTGGGGGAGATTTATCAAAACCTGTGCAAAGGAAAAGTTGTCCAGTTGCCCATAGCAACCAATCAGATTGCTTCTTTCATTTTCAACAAGGCCTCTGCAAAATGAAAGAAGGGATCTGATTGGTTACTATGGGCAACTGGACAACTTTTCCTTTGCACAGGTTTTGATAAATCTCACCCATTGTGATTGCTAGTAGTCAGAAAATACTTTGTTGCAGCCAATCCATCTGCATGTCTGATACTCGTATACAATGATTTCATGTCACAGGTTACTAATAATGTGTCTGATTCCAGATGTATGCCTTTGATACATTGTCACAAGTCTGTTGTGTCTCTGATGTAAGAAGGTAGAGATTCAACTAGTGGTTTTAATTTGTAGTCAATAAATTTCGCCACATTCTCAGTTAAGTTACCATTACCAGATATGATTGGTCTACCTGGAGGTCGAATTTGATTCTTGTGCACTTTCGGTAGAAGGTACAGGGTGGCAACTACTGGGACTCTGAGAGCTTCGGATAGGTCCTTAGATATAATATTGCCATGTGTGGCAGCGTCTAAGATAGAATGCAATTCAGATTGAAATTTTGCCAGAGGATTAAATGTTAGTTTTTTGTAGCATGTCTGATCCCGAAGTTGGCGATAAGCTTCAGATTCAGCTTCCTATAGTCTGCCTTATAATTATATCTACACCATATATACTCTCACCATATGTTTAATTTATGTTTAATTTATTTATAATTTTTGCATGCTCATGGTGTTTCGCAGTCACTATTTACACTTTGTTCACCTTTTACTATTAATTTTACACATTGAATTGTATATATTTATTTATTTAATTGTACAGGATTATGAAATGTTGCATTGGGTATTTTTTATTCATTTAATTGACCATGTAGCCCCTGTGTATTGTGCTGCTTCCTACTATAATATCCACTGATAATCAGTATTTAATGTAATATATTACATTTCCACTAGATGTCGCCACTCTTCCTTTATATACATGGTTTGTATGTGTTTGTGCTGTTTTGATTGTCCCGTGCGCGCCTCCGTCCTACGTCCTGCTCTCGGCTCTGGTGATGCTCGGCCGCAGAGGTTATCATGTGATTTATCATGTGATGCTCGTGCGGCGCGCGTACCCGGAAGCCCTTGTACAATATAAAACCTACGCTCTTCTTGGATGCCGACACCGCCGGGCGAAGGTCTTAGGACTGAAACACGTGTTGAGGTGGCGGCATCAGAGCTTAGTGTGGTTGGTATGTATGTATGTATGTATGGTATGTTATGCTGTTTTACCTTTTCATGTGGCTAGACTAATGCAGCAGTATATTGAATTTTGCACTTGCACTTTGTTTTCTTAATAGTTTACCATGTATTATTGCACATACCTCTAGGGCCTTGCTGCTTATTACTTATATAATTGTCTTAGCCACATGTCCTCTCGAGATATGCCCACATGGTCCAATATTTGTAGTTTATTGTTTACATATGTCCCAGGTTACCGCCTTCTGTTGTGTATTCCTCCCTGTTTTTAATATGAATTTTTAATGTATGACATGCAATATGCAATAATAAAAATTGATATATTTTTGTACACCAATTTGTGCAAATAGCTCCTGTTTCTTTGGGTTTATTCCATGTTGGGAGCAGTAGTACCTGCAGTTAAAGGGGTACTCCGGTGGAAAACCTTTTTTTTTTTTTTTTATATTTACTGGTGCCAGAACGTTAAACAGATTTGTAAATGAATTCTATTAAAAAAATCTTAATCCTTTTAGTACTCTTTAGCAGCTGTTTGCTACAGAGGAAATTCTTTACTTTTTGAATCTCTTTTTTTGTGTTGTCTACAGTGCTCTCTGCTGACACCTCTGTCCGTGACAGGAACTTTCCAGTGCAGCATAGGTTTGCTATGGGGATTTTCTCCTGCTCTGGACAGTTACTGATATGGGCATCAGGTGTCAGCAGAGAGCACTGTGGACAACACATAAAATAAATTAAAAAAAATAAAGATTTTCCTCTGTAGCATACAGCTGCTAAAAAGTATTAAGAAAAGGATTAAGATTTTTTAATAGAAGTAATTTACAAATCTGTTTAACTTTCTGGCACCAGTTCATTTAAAAAAGAAAAAGGTTTCCACCGGAGTACCCCTTTAAAGACAGATCACAGCGGGTGTCACTCCCGACACCCACTGCGATCCCCTGCACTGCCGTATATATGTGTGTGTATATATATGTTATTAATCTTACTGACATAGCACTATCGAAAGATTGTATTGCATTGTTATCTAGGGGTTTAAGTTTTTGTCTACCACAAGAATTTGATTTTACAGAGTTCCAATTGGACTTAAATAGAGCCATGCGTAAAATGAATTTATTCAGATATTTCTCTACTCAGCACACGGGCGGGTCCATGCGACCTGAGCATTTAGGTGAAAAGCCAGATAGTTCAGAAGTACTAGGATACAGTTTTTGTGGTTCTATTACTAATCAAGAGCATGAGGTAATACCTGACTTATTAGATCTGCCCCGGTTGAATCACCTACTATTATGCCTGCCACAGGTAGTTTTTCGGGAGGAGTCCCCTCCAATTTTAACCCCCCCTTGCCTGCCGGTTCATCTCTAGAACAATTCCGAGACCGTGTCTTGGAAGAGGTTCGAGCCTTAATTTATCCGATACCACATGACAACATCTCATCAGGAGAAAAGGCAGCATTGCGATGGCTCAGCTCTCGTACCGATATTATAGTGAAACCGGCAGATAAAGGGGGGCAACATAGTCATCATGTCAAAAGATTACTATTTAGAGGAGGCGAATCACCAACTGAGTGACAATAGGACCAATGTCCCCCTGGATTCAGATCCTACCAGGAAATATCAGGACGGACTGCGGGGCCTCCTTAGAGAGGGGGTCGAGAGAGGTTTTTTCTCCCCACATTTTGCTGAGAAGCTAATTTGGAAGTTCCCCACACGTCCCTACTGGTATTTCCTCCCTAAAACACATAAGAGTGTGACCAGTCCACCCGGGAGACCTATAGTGGCTGGCAGGGGTTCAGTTACTGAACCCCTGTCACGCTATCTTGATTGGTTGCTACGTCCTATTCTCCAAACCCTACCGTCCTACATTAAGGACACTGGCGATTTTCTTGGCCATCTGAACCAAATGGTTTGGCAAGAGGACTATAAGCTTGCTTCACTGGATGTGGAGAGCCTGTACACCCGCATCCCGCAGGATGCGGGTATTCAGGCCATAAGACGCCAGTTAAGCAACACACAGTCAGATAGTGTTTTCTCTAACTATATTTGTAAAGCTTTATTTTTTGTCCTCAGTCATAACGCCTTCCAGTTTGGCCAGAAATGGTATTGGCAGCGGTCGGGGACCGCGATGGGGACTCCGGCCTCACCAACTTTAGCAAAAAATTTTTTGGGTAATCTGGCGGAAAAGATGGTATTCTCGCTTAGCAACCAATTTTTGCGAAATATACGTTTATTCTTACGCTATATAGATGATGTTTTCATCGTCTGGGCAGGGTCCGAGGACAAATTTTTGTCCTTTGTCACCTATCTAAATAGCAGCACAGACAACATGACATTTACAAGTAATTTTGGGAATAAGAAAGTGACTTTCCTGGACGTAGATGTGACTTTGACAGGGACGGTTCTACAAGCAACAGTCCACACCAAGCCTACTGCCACGAACACTCTTTTGCATCATTAGAGCTACCATCTGTCCTATATAAAAGAGTCTTTACCGTATGGCCAATTTGTCCGATAATGACGCATAAACAATAATGATACATCTTTTGATTTACAGGCCAACACTCTCAGTCAAAAAATTTAAGATCACCTACTTTACAGAACGAATAACAGACAGAAAAAGGACAGCTTCTCTTTCATTTTCAAACACAGTATCATGAACGATCGTATAAAAACTGCCATTCAAGGGAATTGGCATTTAGTCATGGATGATCCTGTGTTAAATGTTAAGACACAATTTAACCCTTTAGTGTATTTCCGACGATGCCAAAATGTTAGAGACACATTGATCAAAGGCAGGTTGGATACCTCTACTCCTAGGAACTGGTTGCGGGATGCTGTTCCCAAGGGCAACCACAGATGTGGTAGTTGTCGGTGCTGTAACGGTTTCCTAGGAGTAAACTTTATCCACTGGGATCTACTGATTTATCCATACAAGATTTCATAACATGTCGCACTGCATATGTTGTATACGCGATCATTTGTGATTGTCAGTGTTTCTACATCGGAAAAACTATCCGGCCTTTATTTAAACGTTTTAATGAACATGTACTGTTGTTAAGGACCAAACTGGGGTCACCCAGATTGATTAAACATATGTGTGAGTCTCACAACGCAGATCCGAGGTGCATGAAATTTCTGGGTTTAAAGCGAGTGGAAGCTCCCCGACACGGGGGCGACCGCCACCAGAAATTGTTACAATGTGAAACTGCATTGATACTGCAGACAGGGGCCCTCTGCCCCCTCGGTCTCAATGAACATCAAGATATTAACGTATTTCCATAAGAAATGGTCAGCGAATAATTAGGTGCATACTCCATACTGTGCGTTTTATTTATCCTTCCGCTATGATTGGTTTTAATTGTGGATGGTTTGTCCAAGATTTTTTCTATTATGTGATTGTTAATAAAGTT
The DNA here is from genome assembly GCF_029499605.1 of Hyla sarda. Taxonomy (NCBI): domain Eukaryota; kingdom Metazoa; phylum Chordata; class Amphibia; order Anura; family Hylidae; genus Hyla; species Hyla sarda. Next base: position 388,619,647 of record NC_079191.1, read on the forward strand.
GTTGAATTTTTGGGACTATTTAAGGGGAGGGATAGTGTTTTGGGATCAGGCTGTGAAGAAGCTTTTTGTTAGCGAAACAATTGTTGCCTGTGCTCTGCATCAGCTGACAATAAAGTTGTGTTGGATCCTATGACGTGTGCCACAGGCGTTCTTTCTCTCACCTGTGTGATTACCTCTGCTGCTACTAGTCTGCACTGCCCGGACCTTCGGAGCGACCACTCACAAATCTGCTGATTCCCATTCCTGACGGGGACTTTAACGGTAGTGCCAGCGTATCTTCTCCACATTTATTTATATATATATATATATATATATATATATATATATATATACTACTTATATAGATTTGATTTTGTATTCCTTCTAAAAAAAAAAAAAATCATAACTACATGCAGGAAAATTAATACGTTTAAAATTGTCATCTTCTGACCGCTATAACTTTTTTATTTTTCTACGTATGGGCCGGTATTAGGGCTAATTTTTTGCGCCGTGATCTGAAGTTTTTCTCGGTCCCATTTTTATATTGATCGGACTTTGGAATTTTTTTGCACGTACGCCATTGACTGTGCGGTTTAATTAATGATATATTTTTTATAGACCAGACATTTCTGTATGCGGCGATACCACATATGTTTATTTTTATTTACAATGTTATTTATTTTTTATTTTTTTTGCAATGTTGTAGCTCCCCCTGGTGGCTATTTCACTGCACATACCGATCTCATACACAGATCAGTGTTATCGGAGGTCGATTGCTCAAGCCTGGATTTCAGACTTGGAGCAATCGCCTATCGGACGTGACGGAGGTAGGTAAGGGGACCTCTGCTCGCGTTCTAGCTGATTGGGACATCGCGATTTCACCGCGATGGTCCTGATCAGCCCGACTAAGCTGCCTGGAAGCTTTCACTTTAATTTAAGACGCGGCGATCAACTTTGAATGCCGCATCTAAAGGGTTAATAGCACACGGCACCACTATCGGTGCTGCACGCTATTGGTCCTCGCTGTCATGAGCGTGACCCCGCGTTATATACCTGGACCGGGCGAAGGGCGCACAGGTACACCCTGCGTCCTTAACCCCTTAAGGACCACGGACGTATGAGTACGTCCCTGCGCCCTGGGTCTTAAGGACCAGGGATGTACTCATACGTCCCAGCGAATTTCACATCACACCGCTCGCAGGCCGGGTTGCGAAACCGGACGCCTGCTGAAATCATTCAGCAGGCATCCCAGGACCCCCACATGTCGACGAGCGCCGCAGATCGTTCGCGAAATCGCGCGGGCGATCTGTGGTGATTCCGGTCATTCGGGTCAGTGATGACCCGATGGCCTGGAAATAAATGGTGATCGGCGGTGTACAATACACTGCCAATCACCTACCGTTGCTGGGGAGCGGTGACAATACTGTCACCGCCCCAGCAATGCTGCTATTGGCCGGCGATCGTCCAGCCAATAGCAGAGCGGCAGAGGAGGGGTGAACGGCTCCTTCCCGCTGCGGTACCCGCTCTCTGCGTTCAGTCAGCGGGTGCCGCAGTGAGGAGAAGCCGTGGATCCCCCCTTGGAGCCGGAGCCCCCTCAGGAGTCGTTACAATAGGGAAAGCAGTGTATAGGGACAGGTAGGAGTAATAAAGTTACAAAAGTGAAAAAAAAGTAATAAAAAGAAGAAAAAAAAATGTACCCCCCCGACCCCCTAATAGGTCCCAAAGGGTCCTATTAGGGTCTGATCCCTGACCCCAGGTCCTATTAGGGGTTCAGGGAGCTGCGTGCGCCACCCCCTTTTTTTGGGGGGCCGCAGCGTTTTTTGTTTTTTTACCCCCCCTGACCCCCTAATAGGTCCCCCAGGGTCCTATTAGGTTCTGATCCCTTACCCCAAGTCCTATTAGGGGTTCAGGGAGCTGCATGCGTCACCCTTTTTTTTTGGCCGCAGCGTTTTTTCCCCCCCAATTATAACTCACCATTATATAAAGTAGTACAACAAGCACCACATACACACTTCCCCACCCCAACCGCACACATCCCCTCCCCCCCCCCTCCCGCCACCATAGAAAAAAGGCGATGGCCCGCCGGGCATTTTCGGCAGAGAAGGCTTACGTTTTTTTAGCCTCCGACTTCGAGTCTGCCAGTGAGAACGATGAAGATCATACATTTTTGTGTTCTTCCTCACCCTCCTCATCATCTAGCAGTGAAGATGAGTCCCCTGTACGGCGGTGGAGACGCCGCCAGGCGAGGCCACGCACCTCCCATGAGAGTGACCCAGTGGCCGACACTAGTACGAGTGGCGATGCCGCTCGTAATAGGAGTCCGGCCCCCCAGACAAGTGCACCGGAGCCCCCTTCCGATGACCCTGTCTGGAGCCCCCCAGAGGATTATCAGCCACGGATTCCTGAGTTTGTTGGCAACTCAGGAATCCGGATTGACCATGCTGGCTTCACTGATCTGGACTTTTTAAAGTTTTTTTTCAGTGACAGCCTGGTCAATCTAATGGTGGAGCAAACAAACTTGTATGCCCAGCAGTTCATTGCCCACCACCCAGATTACTTTTTGGCCAGGCCCAATGAATGGTACGCCATTGATGCAGCGGAAATTAGGACATTTTGGGGCCTCTCGCTGCATATGGGCCTGGTCAAAAAACCAAGTGCTCGTCATTACTGGAGCGGGGATGTCCTCTACCAGACCCCGCTTTACAGTATGGCGATGTCACGGAGGCGGTTCGATGCTATTCGGAAATGCCTGCATTATGCAGATAATGCGGCATGTCCGCCCCAAGGTGATTCCGCCCATGACCGGCTTTACAAAGTGAGGACGGTCATCGATCACTTTGGGGCCAAATTTTTGGAGGCCTACGTACCGCTCAGGGACCTCTCGGTAGATGAGTCTCTCATCAGTTTTAAGGGGAGACTCATCTTCCGCCAGTATATTCCCTCGAATTGGGCGCGGTATGGCGTGAAGCTCTATAAACTCTGCGAGAGTACCTCCGGGTACACTTGCAAGTTTAGAGTAAATGAGGGACGAGATTCCTGTATTGAACCCCCAGAATGTCCCCCCACTCTGGATGTTAGCGGGAAACTCGTTTGGGACCTTGTGCACCCATTGCTGGATAAGGGTTTCCACGTATACGTGGATAACTTTTATACCAGCATCCCTCTGTTCAAATCCCTTTCCGCCAGATCCACGTCCGCTTGTGGGATCGTGCGGAAAAACCAGAGAGGCCTCCCTCTAAATTTGGTCAAGACGCCTATTCCCAAGGGTGAGTCCCGTGCCCTGACATATGATAACCTGTTGTTGGTGAAGTATAAGGATAAGAGGGATGTCCTTATACTCACCACTATTCATGGGAATGGCAGCACCCCTGTCCCTGTGCGAGGTACCGTGGGACTGGTCCTCAAACCCATTTGTATTCTGGACTACAATCGGTATATGGGGGGAGTTTATCTCTCAGATCAAGTCCTCAAGCCATACAACGCCATGCGGAAAACACGGGCATGGTACAAAAAAGTTGCGGTCTACATGGTACAGGTTGCCATGTACAACGCTTTTGTACTATCCCAGTACGCTGGCAACACAGGGACATTCCTCCAGTACCAAGAAGAAGTCCTAAGGTTCCTGATCTTTGGCGACCGGGAAAGATCAGGCCGGACTTCCCAAGGGTCTGGAGTTATAGGCGTCAGGATCGTCCCCGGCCAGCACTTTCCAGGTGTGATCCCCCCCAATGGAAAGAAGGTACGAACCCAGAAAAAATGCAGAGTGTGTTTCAGGAAGGGGATGCGCAAGGACACCACATATCAATGCAACACTTGCCCAGATAATCCGGGCCTCTGCATAGGCTGCTTCAGGGAATATCACACTTCCATGGAGCACTAAATTTTCCCTTTTAATTTGAATTTTCCATAATTTGCCCAATGTACCAAGTCCAGAGTACATTCCAAAATTTAACACCTATAAAATCACTAAATTGCCCAAAAGAACCTGAAAAAAAAAAACCCAAAACCTGATAAGACCTCTGGGGGTGTTTTTTCAAAAATGGGTCATAGGTCACTGAGTCACTATCATCGGGGACTTTTTATGTTGCCTCAAATGCGCAGCGCTCTCTCTCCACCTGAGCGGGTGCGCATTTGAGGCAACAGGTTAGGGACGGCCACACACATCACATTCCCAGAATGATGACTCAGAGCATAGGGTTTGGGGCGGGCATATTTTTTTTAGTTTTGGCTATGCTCTGGGTCATCATTCTGGGAACATATCCTGTTTTATGTTTTATAATTTTCTGGCCCACTGTACACCATATTACGGGCCTCTGAACCCCACCTGTCTACCCCAGTTACGGCCCGTTGTCCCCCATAGTGTTCCCCTATTTTAGGGCTCAGTGCTCCCCCCATTAGCGCTCCTTGATGGGGGGTCCCACATCCTGGCTCCATATCAAGCTCAAGGTCCCTGATTGCGCTCCCACTCAAGCAAGACCTGCTGTGCACCCGTCAAGCCTAAATCATCAAAAAATAAGGTATGTCCTTACTCCAAAGAAATGTATTTACAAATTGTGGGGTGTCTTTTCTGCTATTAACCCTTGTAAAAATGTAAAATTTGGGGGGAAACACACACTTTAGTGAGAAAAAAAATAATTTTTTTTTACATATGCAAAAGTGGTGAAACCCCTGTGGGGTATTAAGGCTTACTTTACCCCTTGTTACATTCCTCAAGGAGTCTAAATGCGACACGTCCCCCCCATTTCAGCAAAGTTTGCAAATGTGACTCCTTCTCTTCTGAGCATTGTGGCACTCCTGCAGTGCACTTGACGTCCATTTATGGGGTATCTTCATACTCAGAAGAGATGGGGTTACAAAGTTTGGGGGGTCTTTTCTACTATTAACCCTTGCAAAAATGTGAAATTTGTGGGGAAACCCACATTTTAGTGAAAAAAAAATCCCTGAAGTCGTGAAATCCCTGTGGGGTATTAAGGTTCACTTTACCCCTTGTTACGTTCCCCAAGGGGTCTAGTTTCCAAAATGTGATGCCATGTGTTTTTTTTTTTTTTTTGCTGTCCTGGCACCATAGGGGCTTCCTAAATGAGGCATGCCCCCAGAGCAAAATTTGCTTCCAAAAAGCCAAATGTGACTACTCCTCTTCTGAGACCTGTAGTGCGCCAGGAGAGCACTTTTCACCCCCATATGGGGTGTTTTCTGAATCGGGAGAAATTGGGCTTCAAATTTTGGGGGGTATTTTCTGCTTTAACCCTTTGTAAAAATTAAAAATTTGGGGGAAAACAAGCATTTTATGTAAAATTTTTTATTTTTTTTACATTTGCAAAAGTCATGAAACACCTGTGGGGTATTAAGGCTCACTTAATTCCTTGTTACGTTCCTCAAGGGGTCTAGTTTACAAAATGGTATGCCATGTGTTTTTTTTTTTTTTTTTTTGCTGTTTTGGCACCCTAGGGGCTTCCTAAAGGTGACATGCCCCCCAAAAACCATTTCGAAAAAATGTTCTCTCCAAAATCCCCTTGTCGCTCCTTCCCTTCTGAGCCCTCTACTGCGCCCGCTGAATAGACATATGAGGTATGTGCTTACTCGAGAGAAATTGGGCTACCAATACCAGTAAAAATTTTCTTCTTTTACCCCTTGCAAACATGCGAGTGTAAAAAATTAATTTTCTCCTTCACTTTGCTGCTATTCCTGTGAAACACCTAAAGGGTTAAAACACTTACTGAATGTCATTTTGAATACTTTGGGGGGTGTAGTTTTTATAATGGGGTCATTTATGGGGTATTTCTAATATGAAGACCCTTCAAATTCACTTCAAAACTGAACTGGTCACTGAAAAATAGTGAGTTTGAATTTTTTTTTTTTTATTTGAAAATTGCTGCTGAACTTTGAAGCCCTCTGGTGTCTTCCAAAAGTAAAAACTCATCAATTTTATGATGCAAACATAAAGTGGACATATTGCATATGTAATCCAAAAAAATTTTATTTTGAATATCCATTTTCCTTACAAGCAGAGAGCTTCAAAGTTAGAAAAATGCAAAATTTTCATTTTTTTCATCAAATTTTGAGATTGTTCACCATGAAAGGATGCAATTTTACCACTATGTTAAAGTAGAATATGTCACGAAAAAACATTCTTGGAATCAGAATGATAACTAAAAGCATTCCAGAGTTATTAACGTTTAAAGTGACAGTGGTCAGATGTGCAAAAAACACTCAGGTCCTAAGGTGTATAATAGCCTGGTCCTTAAGGGGTTAAAGGGGTACTTCGCCCCTAGACATCTTATCCCCTATCGAAAGGATAGGGCATAAGATGTCAGATCGCGGGGGTCCTGCTGCTGGGGACCCCCGGGATCTCGGCTGCAGCACCCCGCTGTAATTATTGAACAGAGCAAATTCGCTCTGTGCGTAATGACAGGCAATACAGGGGCCGGAGGAACGTGACATCACAGCTCCGCCCCTCATGACGTGACATCACTCCCCCTCAATACAAGTCTATAGGAGGGGGAGGGGTGGCCGTCATCCCCCTCCCATAGACTTGCATTAAGGGGCGGGCTGTGATGTAATGAGGGGGCGGAGCCGTGACATCACAATGCTCCGGCCCCTGTATCGGCCGTCATTACGCACAGAGCGAGTTTGCTCTGTGCAGTTATGAAAGCGGGGTGCTGCAGCCGAGATACTTGGGGTCCCCAGCGGCTGGACCCCCCCGATCTGACATCTTATCCCCTATCCTTTGGATAGGGGAAAATATGTTTAGGTGCAGAGTACCCCTTTAAGAGGTTAAATGGCCCCTTTCTACATTTTTATTATTGTCGGCTACATTTTTAGGTCCCTGTCGCCCACATAAATTGGTCCCTATTTAAAAATTAATTAAATTGTTTTATAGAATATGAAAATTTCGTAAAAAAGTTTTTTTCACTGCAAAAACTCAGTGGAATCTTAGCCTCAGAGTAATAACAAAATGGAATGAAAGAAATTCCTTATTTCAAATCGAGTAGAAGTTCGGATTTTGTCAGTATCGAACTTTTCATGAAATTCAGAATGAAGTCGGATTCGTCCGATTCGATTCGCTCACCTCTAAACAATATGATGGTAATATGCATGGTGATAATATTCTTTGTATACTGGTATTATTGGTAATATTGGTCTCAGTATACAGGAATTGGTCAGTAACAGTATGATGGTAATATGTATGGTGATAATATTCCTCCTTATATCCCGGAATTATGGGTAATATTAGTCTCAGTATACAGGATTTGGTCAGTAACAGTATGATGGTAATACGTATGGTGATAATATTCTTTGTATACTGGTATTATTGGTAACTTTGATCTCAGTATACAGGATTTGGTCAGTAACAGTGTGATGGTAATATGTATGGCAATAATATTCACAGAAATCCAATATATGAAGCGAACTCCACTCCGTGCCGGTTGACTGGCGACCACAGCCATCATGACCCCTCCATTCATGTCTATGGGAGGGGGCATGACGGCTGTGTACTACTCTTTTGTATAGAGATTAACATGTCTTGGGTGGAGTACCTCTTTAATTATGTAAACGTTGGCCCATGATGCTCTTAATCCGGCTCTGGACACCCCCTTCTCTTCAATACAGACCTCACCCCACAATATAGACTGGGCTGCAATAAGGAATTTTTGGGCCCCATACAGCCACAGTTTTTTGGCCCTCCTTCACCTAAAGCAATCGTCCCAAAAACTTCTACGGTATAACCCTTCTTCCTTTATAAAACCTGACGTCCATCTCTATTATCCTCCAGGGAGGGAGTGTTCATTCCCTTACGTCCTAACCAGTAGCACAGATGGGGTATTCCACCCCCCGCGAACTGGTAGGACAGATGGAAGTTTTATTGAACCTAATTAAACAATCAGTAAGACACACCCACAACCCCCTGTATAAGTAAGAGGGTCATCCTCTGCCTCATTGTGTTTTTTTCTGTCCTCCCGGACAGTGGGACAGATGGTGACCCCCTTACTCCTGTTGGAGGGGGGGGTTTCTCTTACTTGCAGTTCTGGGCTTAGTTTGCGAGCCCATCTGCTCCTATCCTCGGAGCCGCGACTCCAATCGCGGCCCCGGCCGGAAGTGCGTCAGCGGCGTCTGACGTCACTTCCTGTTTCTCTCTTTCGCTCCCGGCTCGGTTTTTTGCGCCGTTTTTGCCAATAATGCGGCGAAACCGAGCGAGGAGCCTCTTCTATAACCCTCTAACTAATAGGGTTCCTTTCCTCCTGTTTTTTGTAAGACAGGATTTCTCTTCTGCAACTCCGCCTTGTGGGCGGAGTCTTGTTTTGGCGCCAGCCAGGAGGATATTTAAACTCCCCCTAGGCTGCCATTCAGCCTCCTAGAGCGCAGAGCTGTTGGTACTTCCACAGTCCTGTCTTTTTGAGTCTTAGTAGTGCATCCTTGCGGATTCTACTTTTCCCTATCTCTTACCTGGTCTCTTGCTGAGAACTTGGGTATTTTTATTATATTTTAGCTAGCCGCAATTTTTTCTTGCCGCTACATTATCTAATCACTCCTCTCATATTTACCTAGATATGTCGACCGAGGGCTCAGGGGATCGTGAAGGCTTGGCAAAAAGATCCGCCAAGCGCAAGCACCTCTCTTGCCATGACTGCAATACTCCCCTGGAGGATAATTATGAATTTTCCAGGTGCCCTCCTTGTAGGGCTAAGTCTCTACCTTCCCATCAGACTGAACCTACAGTCCAGGATATGTATGTGTGGGTCTCCTCTAACATGTCGGCTATGCAAGCCTCTATTGAGGAGCTGAAACACGTTGTCTCTCAGAAACGCGCCAGATCTTCTTCACCTCCCAGAATGGAGATGTCTGTGGATCAGGAGAGAGAAGATTCCAAGTCCTCCTCTTCGGATGAGGAGGTCACTGCATCTTATTTTTTTCCGCTGGAAAAGACCCAGCGTCTTCTGAGATCCATCCGGTCGGGGGACCAGGATGTTGATCCCGGGGAAGCCTCTACCTCCGCCTCTAAGGGACCTAGGGTCTTTAAAGCGGATGATACCCTTCTGTCCGTGCTTAGAACGGAATGGAAAAAAACAGAAAAGGGTCCGGTCTTAACTAAAAGTTTTAAGACCATGTTTCCTATACAGGAATCTCAGCTTTCTTCCTGGGGCCCTGTCCCTAAGGTTGACATGGCAGTTGCCAAACTGTCCAAGAGGACAGTGGTCCCTGCCGAGGATGGGTCTTCCTTGCAGGATCCAATGGATCGGAAGGCTGACTGTGCCATGAGGCGCTCCTACTCCACTGCTTCTGCGTCTGCATCAGTGGCGATAGCTTGCTCTGAGGTAGCAAACTTTTTGAAGACCCGTCTTTCTAACATCCAGTCGGATTTGGACCAGGGGGTTCCTAGAGATGAAATTCTTTCATCCTTCAAGACGTCCAATCTGGCCGTTGATTTTTTGTGCGATGCTTCCACCCAGCATCTTAAATTGGCCTCCAAGTCTATGGCCCTGGCTTCCGCTGGACGACGTCCTCTATGGTTAAAACCTTGGAAGGTTGACAACTCTTCCAAGAACACCTTATGTGCTATGCCTTACGAACCCGGCATTCTTTTCGGAGCTGAGCTGGACCGCATTATGGAGGGACTTTCTGACAAGAAAGGCAAGTCCCTTCCTTATTCCTCCTTTCGTGGTCGAGGCCGGCGTTCTGGGGGCGGATCAGCCCCCCAGCCTAAGCCTCAGAGAGAATGGGGTAATCAACGCCGGGGCGGAAAACGCTCCCGTGGCTCCAAAGACAACAGAAAGCTCTGACTGCGGGCTTCTGCGAAGCTCTGGGTTCCTTGCCGAGGTGACCTTTCCAGTTTCCCATCCTGCCCCCCAGATTCCAGTTGGTGGTCGTCTTCACCACTTTTCAAGCGCCTGGTCCCTCCACATTCAGGATCCTTGGGTCCTGAGATTAATCTCGGATGGTTATTCGATAGACCTCGAATCAATTCCCCCATCCAATTATGTGGAGACAAGAGTTTTTTCACCAATCAAACAGGGGGCGCTAGAAACCTACATTCTGGAATACATCCAGAAGAATGCCTTAGAGGAAGTTCCTCTTTCAGAACGGGGGTCAGGAATTTATTCTCCAGTCTTCCTAGTTCCCAAGGTAACAGGAGACTGGCGGATGATTATAGATCTGAGATATCTCAATCAGTATGTGAAGCACAAACGCTTTCGTATGGAAACTATTCAATCTGTGGTCAACCTCATCTCGCCAGGGGATTACCTGGCTACTCTGGATCTAAAGGATGCTTACCTTCATATTCCTATTCATCCGGTATCCAGAAAGTATCTAAGGATCGCAGTTCAGGTAGGGGGAGTTCTAAAACACCTCCAGTTTGTAGCCCTCCCGTTTGGAATTTCTTCGGCCCCACACACATTTACCAAAGTGGTGGTAGCGGTAGTCGCTGCTCTAAGGCTCCAGGGGCTCAGCATCGTTCCCTACCTAGACGATTGGCTCCTCAGAGCTCCTTCTTCTGCGATCCTGTCCCAACATCTGCAACTAGCAGTATCCTTCCTTCACCAGTTAGGGTGGATAGTCAATTGGGCCAAATCCAATTTCCTCCCTACTACCTCAGTGAGGTTTCTCGGCTTCATAGTCGACTCAATCTCCATGACACTCTACCTCTCTCCCGAGAGGAAATCTCGGGTGCAGGAATTGGCCCTTTTTCTCTCTGTACCCCGGAGAGTTTCCATTCGCACTCTCATGCGGATGTTGGGACTTATGTCCGCTACCGTGGATGCGGTTCCTTGGGCTTTGGCATCTACGCCCTCTTCAATCAGAGGTGCTCGCCACTTGGAATCTCAGGCCCTCGGGCCTAAACAAGTGCCACTCCCTGTCTTATCGAGTCAGGTCCTCTCTCAGATGGTGGTCTCACCTCGAGGACGGCAAGTCAATGATCCAACCCCCTTGGATCATACTTACTACCGACGCGTCCCTTGTAGGTTGGGGAGCGCATCTCTTGGATCTGTTAGTGCGGGGATCTTGGTCTCCTCAGGAGAGAGGGTTAACCTCCAATCTCCTCGAGATTCGAGCCATCAGATTAGCACTCCTCCACTTTGCTTCTCTTCTTCAAGGGAAAGCAGTAAAGATCCAATCAGACAGCATGACGGCTGTATTGTACATCAACAAGCAGGGAGGCACTCGATCACAAAGCCTCCTCAGAGAGGTGGGTCTGATCTTGGATTGGGCAGAGAGGAACCTAACCCACCTGTCGGCAGTTCACATTCGGGGATCTCTCAATGTGATCGCCGACCGCCTGAGCAGAGGACTTTCAACTGGAGAATGGTCTCTCCATCCAGAGATGTTCAAACAAATAATACTCAGGTGGGGTATGCCAGAAATAGATCTTATGGCAACAAGGTTCAACACCAAAGTGGTGAGATTTTGTTCCCTGTACAGGGAAGACAACCCAGTAGCAATCGATGCTCTCTCAATCCCATGGAGGTTCAGGCTGGCCTACATCTTCCCTCCAATTTCCTTGATCCCAAGGGTATTGATGAAAATCAGGCAGGACCAAGCCTCTGCCATAGCCATAATTCCATTTTGGCCCAAGAGAGCTTGGTTTACCCAACTCTTGCAAATGAGTCGGGGACAATTCTGGAGGCTTCCCCCAGAGCAAGCACTAGTGTCGGGGGACACTCACAGCTGCTCAAATCTTCAAATGTTCAACCTGACAGCCTGGAGGTTGATCAGTCCCTTCCACATCTAGAAGGGCTTTCTAGTGCGGTCTTGAATACCCTCTCGCATTCCAGAGCGGAGTCCACTAACAGAGCCTATAAAAGAATTTGGACAACTTTTCAGTCTTGGTGCTCCAAGAAACAACTACCTGGACAGAATCCAGCTGTTGCCACAATCCTCAACTTTCTCCAGGAGGGATTAGACAAGAATCTATCTCCTTCCACACTCAGAGTTCAGGTATCAGCCATCTCTGCCTTTCTCAATAAACCATTGTCTCAAGACCCACTAGTCAAAATATTCTTGAGGGGATCCTCAAGGTTAAAACCTACAATTATACAACCTGTCCCAGCATGGGACTTATCGACGGTGCTCAAGGGGTTAGCATCTCCCCCCTTTGAGCCCTTGGAGGAGGTGGACATGAAGTTTGTTACCATTAAAATAACTTTTTTTACTGGCAATCACTTCAGCCAAAAGGATTGGGGAACTTCAAGCGCTCTCGGCACTTGAACCATATACTAAATTTTTGCCGGATCGAGTGTTACTCAGATTCATGCCAGCCTTTATACCTAAGGTTCCATCATTCCAAAATATAAATCAAGTTATATCCCTGCCAGTATTTTCTCCTCCTCCATCCTCCAATGAAGATAGTGCTCTTCATTGCCTAGATATCTCGAGATGTCTCCAGATCTATATAAGAAGATCTTTGGAGTTTCGGAAGGATGAAAATCTGCTAATTCTCTTTTCAGGACCCAAGAGAGGTCTTAAAGCTTCAAAGCCCTCCATCAGTAGATGGGTAAAAGATGCCATTCGTATTGCCATGGTATCCCAAGGTAAGGAGCCTCCTGAGTTTGTAAAAGCTCATTCCACCAGGTCTGTATCTACCTCCTTTGCGGAAAGGAGTCTTGTTCCCTTGGAACATATATGCAAAGCTGCTTCCTGGAGTTCACTCTCCACATTTATCACCCACTACAGACTTGACAGTAGATTGGCCGATTTTTCCTCATTTGGACGGACAGTATTATCTGCCGTCAGGCATGAGAGCCCTCCCTCATAGGGTTTCTGCTTGCCATTTCCCCATCTGTGCTACTGGTTAGGACGTAAGGGAATCGTTAATTTCTAACGATAATTTGTTTTCCCTTAGTCCTAACAGTAGCACAACTTTCCCTCCCTAGTTAAATTATTTTCTTCTATTATTTACCTTTAGTTCTTCTTGTTACTACACAATGAGGCAGAGGATGACCCTCTTACTTATACAGGGGGTTGTGGGTGTGTCTTACTGATTGTTTAATTAGGTTCAATAAAACTTCCATCTGTCCTACCAGTTCGCGGGGGGTGGAATACCCCATCTGTGCTACTGTTAGGACTAAGGGAAAACAAATTATCGTTAGAAATTAACGATTATATGTGCTGTCTCAAAGCTGAAGATTTTTGTTTTGAGAGCAGCGATTGTGATCCCCTACAGACATGATGTTTGGGTTACCACCAGCTACAGCCTTGAAGTACATTTTAGGATGTTTCTTTGAGAAAATGTAAAGGAACAGATCAGCGCTGTTATCTATGGCCAGTGTGATAAATTACAGTTTTGACCGGTCTTTTAGGTCTCTATAATCTTCAATATTTTTTGCAATTTTTCCAATGGCAGGAATGACAGGAACCGGAAGAATGGAAAACCTTCTGAAAAAAAAATGGAATTCAGTGGCATATATAGAAGGGAAGCAAATACAAAAAAAATAATAATGCACTGGCTGTCTGGACATGCTGGGAGTTGTAGTTTTGCACCATCTGGAGGATACTGTGCCACCTAATCCAAGTTTTTCATTATGCTAAATGTCATGCGCCTATTTAATAAATTTGTCACAATTAAACCAAATAAAGTGTGTTGTTGATAGATCTGTATTAATTATTATTATTATTTTTTTTTTACTCTTGCAGACTCACCTTAATGGGGTTTATGCCGCAGTTTCTATGGCAGCATGTACTGTAAATATGGCCCTGTGCAGGGCCGGCCTTAGGTGTTTAGGCGCCCTGTGCGAGCTAACCTTGTGGCACCCCCTTATTACCCCATAAGCATATACAAAGAGGAAAAAAATCTTTGTAACAAATATTTTTTTTAAATATCTAATCAGTTCCATGTCCCCCTTCACCAGTCCCCTGCCCCCTTTAATCAGATGCAGTATAGTTCCCCCACATTAGGTGCCATGTAGTTCTCCACATTAGGTGCAGTATAGTTCCCCAACATTAGGTGCAGTATAGTTCCCCCACATTAGGTGCAGTATAGTTCCCCACATTAGGTGCAGTATAGTTCCCCCACATTAGGTGCCATATAGTTCCCCACATTAGGTGCAGTATAGTTTCCCCACATTAGGTGCAGTATAGTTCCCCCACATTAGGTGCAGTATAGTTCCCCACATTAGGTGCAGTACAGTTTCCCCACATTAGGTGCCACATAGTTCCCCACATTAGGTGCAGTATAGTTCCCCACATTAGGTGCAGTATAGTTCCCCCACATTAGGTGCCATATAGTTCCCCACATTAGGTGCAGTACAGTTCCCCCACATTAGGTGCAGTATAGTTCCCCACATTAGGTGCAGTATAGTTCCCCCACATTAGGTGCCATATAGTTCCCCACATTAGGTGCAGTACAGTTCCCCCACATTAGGTGCAGTATAGTTCCCCACATTAGGTGCTGTATAGTTCCCCCACATTAGGTGCAGTATAGTTCCCCCACATTAGGTGCCGTATAGTTCCCTGCATTAGGTGCAGTATAGTTCCCCCACATTAGGTGCCATATAGTTCCCCACATTAGGTGCAGTATAGTTCCCCCACATTAGGTGCAGTATAGTTCTCCACATTAGGTGCAGTATAGCTCTCCACATTAGGTTGGCAGTATAGTTCCCCACATTAGGTGCAGTATAGTTCCCCACATTAGGTGCAATATAGTTTTCCACATTAGGTGCTGTATAGCTCCCCATATTTGGTGCAGTACAGTTCCCCCACATTAGGTACACAGTTCAGTTCCCCCACATTAGGGGCAGTACAGTTCCCCCACATTAGGGGCCATATAGTTCCCTGCATTAGGTGCAGTATAGTTCCCCAACATTAGGTGCAGTATAGTTCCCCCACATTAGGTGCAGTATAGCTCCCCACATTAGGTGCAGTATAGTTCCCCCACATTAGGTGCCATATAGTTCCCCACATTAGGTGCAGTATAGTTTCCCCACATTAGGTGCAGTATAGTTCCCCCACATTAGGTGCAGTATAGTTCCCCACATTAGGTGCAGTACAGTTTCCCCACATTAGGTGCCACATAGTTCCCCACATTAGGTGCAGTATAGTTCCCCACATTAGGTGCAGTATAGTTCCCCCACATTAGGTGCCATATAGTTCCCCACATTAGGTGCAGTACAGTTCCCCCACATTAGGTGCAGTATAGTTCCCCACATTAGGTGCTGTATAGTTCCCCCACATTAGGTGCAGTATAGTTCCCCCACATTAGGTGCCATATAGTTCCCTGCATTAGGTGCAGTATAGTTCACCCACATTAGGTGCCATATAGTTCCCCACATTAGGTGCAGTATAGTTCTCCCACATTAGGTGCAGTATAGTTCTCCACATTAGGTGCAGTATAGCTCTCCACATTAGGTTGGCAGTATAGTTCCCCACATTAGGTGCAGCATAGTTCCCCACATTAGGTGCAATATAGTTTTCCACATTAGGTGCTGTATAGCTCCCCATATTTGGTGCAGTACAGTTCCCCCACATTAGGTACACAGTTCAGTTCCCCCACATTAGGGGCAGTACAGTTCCCCCACATTAGGGGCAGTACAGTTCCCCCACATTAGGGGCAGTACAGTTCCCCCACATTAGGGGCAGTACAGTTCCCCCACATTAGGTGCAGTATATTCCCCCCACATTAGGTGCAGTATAGGTCCCCACATTAGGTGCAGTATGTTCCCCCCACATTAGGTGCAGTACAGTTCCCCGCATTAGGTGCAGTATAGTTCCCCACATTAGGTGCAGTATGTTCCCCCCACATTAGGTGCAGTACAGTTCCCCACATTAGATGCAGTATAGTTCCCCATATTAGGTGCAGTATGTTCCCCCACAGACATACAGCCTCCAGCCATATACAGTGTATGGCTGGAGGCTGTATGTCTGTATACTGCCCCACTTCGAAACACTGAAGATGACGTACAATATATAGGTAACTTACCATGTGCGCGCGTCCTCTTCCTCGCTGCTCCGCTCTGCTGTTGCTATGGGCATACGCACAGGTCGTCAGTAACGTCCCTGCTTGCCCTAACTCCCGGCGGCCCCTGCGTTTTTAAAGTTAACGCGGGGGGCCACCGCAGAGAAGTAACGAGACATCCTTGGGATGTCCAGAATGTGATGGGGGCCCTTGCGGGCTCCTTAGTGGTGGCCTGTTACACTGCGAGCTGTGTCGGCCACCCGGCACCCCTGTTGTTATGGCACAGTGTTTGGCCGCACAGCTCGCACACCCCTAAGGCCAACCCTGGCCCTGTGTGCGGAAAGCCTTACAGGCCCTGATTTATCAAACTGTGTGAGAGAAGGCCGGCCCTGGCCCTGTGTGCAGAAAGCCTTACAGGCCCTGATTTATCAAACTGTGTTAGAGAAAAAAAATGGAGAGATTTTTCCACAACAGCCAATCACAGCTCAGTTAACGAGCTCTGATAAAGTGAAACCTGAGCTGTGATTGGGTGTGGGAAAATCTCTCAGTTTTTTCTCAAACAGTTTGATAAATCAAGGCCAGAGTGTATTCAAGCTGTCTCTTCTCACTGGCCTTGATAGGTACCAATTTTCAGTATTTAGATACGTTCACACACCATTGAATTACAACAGACATTTATGCAATTTCCCCATTCTTTTGTTCAAAAACCTCAATATATTGAGTCATGGAAATTTCTTTACAAATCATTAGCGTGTAATTACAATGGAATTCCCCAGGACTGGCACATAGCAAATGTGGCAAAATTTGACCCTAGGAATTATAGACCTGTTAGTTTAACCTCCGTTGTATGTAATTTTTTTGAGGGTTTTCTGAAGGATGCTATTTTGGAGTATCTTGATAAAAATAAATGTATGACCCCATATCAACATGGTTTTATGAGGGATCGGTCCTGTCAAACTAACCCTATCAGCTTTTATGAGGAGATGAGCTCCATACTGGACCAGGGGTAATCGTTGGATGCCGTATGTCTGGATTTTTCCAAAGCATTTGATACAGTGCCACATAAAAGGTTGGTGCATAAAATGAGGGGAATTGAGCTGGGGGGAAAATGTGTGCAAGTGGTAGGAAACAGAGGGTGGTTATTAATGGTACTTATTCTGATTGGGTGACTGTTACTAGTGGGGTACCACAGGGGTCAGTCTTGGGTCCTATTCTATTTAATATATTTATTAATGACCTTGTAGAGGGGTTGAATAGTAAAGTAGCAATCTTTGAAGATGATATTAAACTCTGTAAAGCGGTAAACACAATAGAGGACAGTGCACTGTTACAAATGGAAATAGATAGGTTGGAGGTTTGGGCTGGGAGGTGGCAGATAAATGTAAGGTAATGCACATGGGGAGGAAAAATCCGGGCTGGGAATATGTATTAAATGGGAGAAAACTTGGGACGACTGACATGGAAAAGGAATTGGGAGTCTTAGTTAACAGTAAATTTAGCTGTAGTGACCAGTGTCGGGCAGCTGCTGCCAAGGGGTGCATCAATAGGGGCATAGATGCTCACAACAAGGAAATAATTCTACTGCTGTACAAATCACTAGTCAGACCACACATAGAATACTGTGTACAGTACTGGGCACCAGTGTACAAGAAAGATATAGTGGTGCTGGAGAGGGTTCAAAGACGGGCAACCAGAGTAATACGGGGAATGGGAGGACTACAGTACTCAGAAAGATTATCAGAATTAGGGTTTTTAGTTTAGAAAAAAGAAGGCTTAGGGGAGACCTAATAACTATGTATAAATATATCAGGGGACAGTACAGAGATCTCTCCCATGATCTATTTATACCCAGGACTGTATCTATAACAAGGGGGCATCATCTACGTCTAGAGGAATGAAGGTTTATACACCAGCATAGACGGGGGTTCTTTAGTGTAAGAGCAGTGAGGCCGTGGAACTCTCTGCCAGAGGAGGTGGTCATGGTGAACTCTGTAAAAGAGTTCAAAAGGGGCTTGGATGCATTTTTGGAGAGTAATAACATTACAGGTTATGTATACTAGATCTATAGGGACAGAAGGTTGATCCAGGGATTTATTCTGAGCCATCTTTGCCGGGAACTAATTTGTACCTCCTAGTATGAGGGTTTTTTGCCTTCCTCTGGATCAACTCAGTAGGGACTGATTAGGGATATAGGTTGAACTTGATGGACCTTATGAACTATGTTACTATGTAACTATATGTAATTAAGTTTGCAACAGTATTTCAATTGGGACAATATGATGCTTCATATGGTAGCATAGTATGGAATTACTAAGAGCTCTGATCCAATTTTCATCAGTTTCATATACCACTTGAAAATCCTCAATATAAAATAAGTCTTATGAAATTACATTAAAAAAGAGGTGGAAGAAGCGTCATCTGACGCGAAACGGACATTGCCTGTCAAGCACCTGCACACTATAGTCCTCTACCTGGTGAATCCTATGATCTGTATGTTTATGCCATGATGCCACAATAAACTACACAAGATTTAAGGAATATCTGGAGAGTGGCGTGTTCTCCTATACTTCTATAGATATTGAAAGTACATTAAGACCCCACAAAAATCTATAGTTTATTTTTTCTTTTATTGTAGCTTTGTACAATTGTATGCATGTGCCCAATTTTACTACAAAAAACAAGAGCAAAATGCAGGAAACATGCACTTACTCCTGTCCCCATAAACATCCCTTAGTAGTGTGTAGATCAAGTACCAGTACCATAGAAAAGCTATTGTTTATTTTAAATGCAACATGTTTAATTGTGATTGCTACATTGTATACATATTATAAACAAGGACACAGAAAACGGACAGCACAAGTCATGAACATGCATTCCCAATGTCCTCACACATTTCTAATTCACTACATTTAAGGTCACTTTGTTATCTGTGACATTTTCTTGGAACATAGCCAGGTAAAATGTTATTTCCAAATGAGCAAAGGTCCAATCCAGGAATAACAAAACTTTTCCGAACTCATTTTACTCGAGTCGAGTACAAATAATTGTTACAAAAAGTATAACAGGTGTGTGTGAACACTTTATCAAATGTACCTGTCATAATAATAAAAAAAAATGTTGCATACACCCATACAACACTAGAAAAAAAATACATGCCCATCAAGTTCAACCAAAGAGGTGAGAAGATGGATGAAGGGAAGGGGAATGGATATGGGGTATGTTATTCTATATTTCTACACATGCTTTATTTTTCTATGTTTTGAACAGCCCTCAGTTGTTGCTGTGACTGGTTCCTGAGGTAGACTGTTCCATAAATTCACAGTTCTTATTTTAAAGAAGGCTTGTCGCCCCTGGAGATTGAAATATTTTTCTCCAGGCAGGAGTGCCCTCATGTCTTTTGAGGGGGTTTTATCTGGAACAGCTTTTCCCCATATTTTTTGTATGGTCCATTTATTTTTATACTTAAATAAGCTGACCATATCCCCCTTGAACGTATCTTCACTAGTTTAATTCAATAATAAAATAAAAAAAGTATAAAAAATAAAATAAAAAATAACATACATATATATATATATATATATATATATATATATGTGTATGTGTATGTGTGTGTATGTGTATATACACATATATATATAGGGTCAGTACTTTCCTCAGGAAGAGGACACCTCTTCAGGTGTAACGGAGATTCAGGTTAGGCCAATTAGCACTCCGCATGCATTCTGGGTAGGTGAATATGCAAATCCCGTTCAGCTTTTTATATTCCTTAACAGGAGCTAAGCTGATACCAGGGAACACTACCTGAAAAGGTTGTATAAAGAGCTGCTTTGCATATTCCTCTACCCAGAATGCCTGCGGAGTGCTAATTGGCCTAACCTGAATCTCCGTTACACCTGAAGAGGTGTCCTCTCCTTGAGGAAAGTACTGACCCCGTTTAAAGCCTCAGGCCTCTCACCACAGCCAAGCCAGATCACCCTGCTCTGTACTGACGAGGGGCAAACACCCCGAAACAGCTTTAAACTATATGTGGAGCCGTCCTCGGATAGACTTCATCTTCACTTCGAGAGCAGTCAGAAAGGTGTCGTACTCTATGGTCCCCTGCTTCTTCTCTGACCACAGGGCCATTCGATTTTGGGGGACTCTGGATTCCCACCTGGCCCAGGCTCCTGGAAGTTGATTTGTGCCCTGTTGGAACAGAGGGAGGTCATGGAGGAACTTAGGGATGCGTACCTTTTATGGCGTAATGACAAATGCCTGTTTAACTGCATCAGCGATTGGTGAGAATATGTTAAAGTTGAGTTCCATTGTTTCTTTCAGGCAAAAGGCAGACAACAGGCGTGTGCGAAGAAGTGGGACTTCAGGAAACTGCAGCGCGAGCTGCGGTCCCTGCAGGACCTGCTCCAGTGTGGCTGGGACGTCAGGGAGGAGCTGGAGGAGACCAAAAAGAGCCTGAAAAGGCACTTTGAGGAGGAATCCAAGCGAATCGTCTTTCATTCCAAGATGGAGAACCTGGAGAAGGGTGAGAATTGTAACTCTTTCTTTTTCAGGAAGCTCCATGCTGGCCACACGCCCCTGACTGAGCTACGAGATGAGACCTGACACATGAGGAGGGGCAAGGAGGAGGTGGTGGGGGTCGTCTCCGACTTCTACAGCAACCTCTACGCCCCCAAGTCATCTGACCCCGAAGCCGCCGAGAGGTTCCTGTCAGGTATCACTAACCTTGTTGATCCCGCAGGTGCGGCGGCTATGGACGATCCCTTGACGGTGGGGGAGCTGCTCTCTGCCGCTAAATCCTTTAAGCCCGGCAGGACCCCGGGCAGTGACGGTCTCCCGGCTGAGCTCTATGTAGCGCTTGGTGACCTGATCTGTCCAGACCTGTTGGAGGTGTACGAGGAGATGGTGGTGGGGGGCAGAATGCCTCCGTCGTTGAGGGAAGGGATGATCACGATCTTGTATAAGTGGAAGGGGGAGAGATGTGACCTGAAAAACTGGCGTCCCATCTCTCTCCTGAACGTGGACTACAAGATCCTCGCCAAGGTGCTGGCCAACAGGCTGAAATCTGTCATCGGGCAGATCGTCCATCCGGACCAGACCTGCGGCATTCCTGGTTGCATGATTGCTGACAACCTTGCCCTTGTGAGAGACACGGTCCATTACATCCAAGACCATTGTGGCCATGCCGCCCTGGTCAGTTTGGATTAGGAGAAGGCGTTTGACCGTGTCTCTCACGCATTCATGGGCAGGGCTTTGCGCAGGCTAGGTCTGGGGAAGATGTTTTGCTCTTTTGTTAACGTCATGTATTTTAACATTTGCAGCATGGTGTTGGTGAACGGCTGGAAGACTAACCCCTTTTCCATCCTTTCAGGGGTTAGACAAGGCTGCCCTCTTTCACCTCTTCTTTTTGTTTGTGTTATAGAGCTCTTCGCTGAGACTATACGGCAGAATGGAGAGATCAGAGGGATCACCGCACCAGGACCAGATCGCTACAAGGTCAAGTGCTCGCTCTACATGGACGACGTGACCGTCTTCTGCGCTGACCAGCGTTCGGTGACTGCACTCGTCCAGACCTGCGAGGACTTCAGCAGAGCTTCGGGGGCAAAAGTCAACTGCGGGAAGTCGGAAGCCATTCTCTTCGGGGAATGGCACCTGGCTTCTTCCGCCCCTTTACTGTTAAGCTGGACTTCATTCAAATTCTTGGAGTCTGGTTCGGGAAGGAAGGAGTGGCCCTTAAGTCTTGGCAAAACCGACTAGGAAAGATGAACTCTAAGATCGGACTGTTAGCTCCAGAAAGCTCTCTATTGAAGGCAAAGCACTTGTCCTGCGGAGTGAAGTTTTGCCTGTGCTCCAGTACACCGAACAGGCCTGGCCTCCCCATTTCACCGTTTGCAAGGCCATCACCCGGACAGTGATTCGCTTCATCTGGGGCAAAATGGACAGAGTCAAGAGGACTGTGATGTACAAGGAGCCCCGCAAGGGTGGGAAGGGAATACCCGATATCCCCACTCTGCTGAGGGCCTCCTTTGCATGTGTCAGCGTGCAGCGGACTCTTGTTGAAAAGACTGGCTCAACGGGCAGGTCCATGTCTCGCTTGTTTCTCATGCCCCTCTGGAGACAGCTGGGCTGGGACTGGTGGGACAGCTCCATCCCTTACAACTGGAACGCTCCCTGGTTCTATGGGGATGTTGTCCGGTTTGTGAGGGAGCACCGGCTGGAAGGACTGAAACCTGACCTATGGAAGCCTGCAGAGACAGTTTGGACTAATGTGGTCTCAAAGCGGCTTACCAATGGACACAAGGACTTGTCATGGATGACCCTCAAGGGAGGACTCTCTCTCAGGTCGTTCATGCATGCCCGCAACCTGTGCACAACCCGGTACTGCCCCCGGTGCCCCTATGTGGAGGAAACATCTTTGCACGTGTTTTGGCAGTGCCCCTTTGCACAGGGTCTGTTGGACTCCCTGGAACATGAACTCAGAGACTCTGTACCCAGGAACTGCCTATCGTACCATTCGGTGCTTTACGGTCTGTTCCCTGGGACCCACGACGTGGAGGCCATCCAGGAAGCCTGGCGCCTTATGAACTGTTTTAAGGACGCAGTGTGGCTTGCCAGGAACTGCCTCGTGATCAACAGGGAGAACATGTCCGTCCGGGACTGCCGCAGGTTCATCAAGAGCCTGCTTAGAGACTATTCCATCTTGGACAGCCCGGCTGTCGATGAGGAAGAAAAGGAGTGAAGACCCCTCTCCTTCTCCCATGTCTCCTTGAAGATACAGCCCAGCAGTTTGGCCCTGTGATCCGCCCCCTCCCCACCCCCACATAGTCGCCCATACCCCCCACGCCCCCGCCCCACAGCCCATGCCCCTACCCCGATCACAGATTGTATTGCTTTGTTATTCGATCCCTTGTGCTTTTCTATTACAGGATTGAGCGGAGTGTTAGAGTAGCATGATGTGCGATGTATAGCTTAGGGAACCTTTGCTGTGTTACTGTCATGCTTTGTGTGATTGTAATTTATTGTATGACTTGTAATGATTGAACGGACAATAAAGCTCTTTCAATAAACCCGAAACAGCTGTCTGAAGATGGGTAGAAATTTCCCTTTTGGGGAGTAGTCTGGCTTGGCATAAATCCTATTCAGCTTTTTATATTCCTTAACAGGAGCTAAGCTGATACCAGGGAACACTACCTGAAAAGGTTGTGTAATGAGCTGCTTTGCATATTCCCCTATATATATATATATATATATATATATATATATATATATATATATATATATTGTTACGCCTAGCGCTCCGGGTCCCCGCTCCTCCCCGGAGCGCTCACGGCGTCTTTCTCCCTGCAGCGCCCCGGTCAGTCCCGCTGACCGGGAGCGCTGCACTGTCTTGGCCGTTGGGGATGCGATTCGCACAGCGGGACGCGCCCGCTCGCGAATCGCATCCCAGGTCACTTACCCGTCCCGGTCCCCTGCTGTCATGTGCTGGCGCGCGCGGCTCCGCTCTCTAGGGCGCGCGCGCGCCAGCTCTCTGAGACTTAAAGGGCCAGTGCACCAATGATTGGTGCCTGGCCCAATTAGCTTAATTGGTTCCCACTTGTTCCCTGGCTATATCTAGTCTCCTCCCTTGCACTCCCTTGCCGGATCTTGTTGCCTTGTGCCAGTGAAAGCGTTTAGTGTGTCCAAAGCCTGTGTACCTGAACTTCTGCTATCCATCCTGACTACGAACCTTGCCGCCTGCCCCCGACCTTCTGCTACGTCTGACCTTGCCTCTGCCTAGTCCTTCTGTCCCACGCCTTCTCAGCAGTCAGTGAGGTTGAGCCGTTGCTAGTGGATACGACCTGGTTGCTACTGCCGCAGCAAGACCATCCCGCTTTGCGGCGGGCTCTGGTGAAAACCAGTAGCCTCTTAGAACCGGTCCACTAGCACGGTCCACGCCAATCCCTCGCTGACACAGCGGATCCACAACCCGTAAGCCGAATCGTGACAGTAGATCCGGCCATGGATCCCGCTGAGGTGCCGCTGCCAAGTCTCGCTGATCTTCCCACGGTGGTCGCTCAGCAATCGCAGCAGATTGCCCAACAAGGACAGCAGCTGTCGCAGTTGACCGCCATGTTACAGCAACTTCTGCCTCTGCTACAGCAGCAACCATCTCCTCCGCCAGCTCCTGCACCTCCTCCGCAGCGAGTGGCCGCTCCTAGCCTCCGCTTGTCCCTGCCGGACAAATTTGATGGGGACTCCAGACTCTGCCGTGGATTTTTGTCTCAGTGTTCCTTGCATATGGAGATGATGTCGGACTTGTTTCCTTCAGAACGGTCTAAGGTGGCGTTCGTAGTAAGCCTTCTTTCAGGAAAGGCCTTGTCTTGGGCCACACCGCTCTGGGACCGCAATGATCCTGCCACAGCCACAGTCCAGGCCTTCTTCACTGAACTCCGGAGTGTCTTCGAGGAGCCAGCCCGAGCTTCTTCTGCCGAGACTGCCCTGTTGAACCTGGTCCAGGGTAATTCTTCCGTTGGCGAGTATGCCGTACAATTCCGTACTCTTGCTTCAGAATTATCCTGGAATAACGAGGCTCTCTGCGCGACCTTTAAAAAAGGCCTATCCAGTCGCATCAAGGATGTGCTGGCCGCACGAGAGATTCCTGCCAACCTGCAAGAACTCATCCATCTAGCTACCCGCATTGACATACGTTTTTCTGAGCGACACCAAGAGCTCCGCCAGGAAAAAGACTTAGATCTCTGGGCACCTCTCCCACAGTATCCGTTGCAATCTACGCCTGGGCCTCCCGCCGAGGAGGCCATGCAAGTGGATAAGTCTCGCCTGACCCAGGAAGAGAGGAATCGCCGTAGGGAAGAAAATCTCTGTCTTTACTGTGCCAGTACCGAGCATTTCTTGGTGGATTGCCCTATCCGTCCTCCACGCCTGGGAAACGCACGCACGCACCCAGCTCACGTGGGTGTGGCGTCTCTTGGTTCCAAGTCTGCTCCTCCACGTCTCACGGTACCCGTGCGGATTTCTTCCTCAGCCAGCTCCTCCCTCTCAGCCGTGGCCTGCTTGGACTCCGGTGCCTCAGGAAATTTTATTCTGGAGTCGTTTGTTAATAAATTCAGCATCCCGGTGACCCGTCTCGTCAAGCCGCTCTACATTTCCGCGGTCAACGGAGCCAGATTGGACTGCACCGTGCGTTACCGCACAGAGCCCCTCCTCATGTCTATTGGACCCCACCTTGAGAGGATTGAATTCTTCATTCTCCCCAACTGTACCTCTGAGGTTCTCCTCGGTCTGCCTTGGCTCCGGCTTCATTCCCCCACCATTGATTGGACCACCGGGGAGATCAGGAACTGGGACTCTGCCTGCCACAGGAAGTGCCTCTCCCCCCCTCCCAGTCCCGTCAGGCAAGCCTCTGTGCCACCCCATGGCCCCCGTCCTGGTGTCACACTGCCCCGTGCCAGGCCTCGCCCTCTGCCCTCCCTCCCCATTCCCACTCCTGCTGTACTGCCTGCCGTTGAGGAAACCCTCCATTCTTTCCAGGTGTCCTCATCCCAGGGGAGGCAGTTACCGGACAAAGAGAAGGGGAGACCTAAGGGGGGGGGTACTGTTACGCCTAGCGCTCCGGGTCCCCGCTCCTCCCCGGAGCGCTCACGGCGTCTTTCTCCCTGCAGCGCCCCGGTCAGTCCCGCTGACCGGGAGCGCTGCACTGTCTTGGCCGTTGGGGATGCGATTCGCACAGCGGGACGCGCCCGCTCGCGAATCGCATCCCAGGTCACTTACCCGTCCCGGTCCCCTGCTGTCATGTGCTGGCGCGCGCGGCTCCGCTCTCTAGGGCGCGCGCGCGCCAGCTCTCTGAGAGTTAAAGGGCCAGTGCACCAATGATTGGTGCCTGGCCCAATTAGCTTAATTGGTTCCCACTTGTTCCCTGGCTATATCTAGTCTCCTCCCTTGCACTCCCTTGCCGGATCTTGTTGCCTTGTGCCAGTGAAAGCGTTTAGTGTGTCCAAAGCCTGTGTACCTGAACTTCTGCTATCCATCCTGACTACGAACCTTGCCGCCTGCCCCCGACCTTCTGCTACGTCTGACCTTGCCTCTGCCTAGTCCTTCTGTCCCACGCCTTCTCAGCAGTCAGTGAGGTTGAGCCGTTGCTAGTGGATACGACCTGGTTGCTACTGCCGCAGCAAGACCATCCCGCTTTGCGGCGGGCTCTGGTGAAAACCAGTAGCCTCTTAGAACCGGTCCACTAGCACGGTCCACGCCAATCCCTCGCTGACACAGCGGATCCACAACCCGTAAGCCGAATCGTGACATATATATATATATACACACACACACATATATATATATGCCTGTATCTTAGTCTGGCCTACTGGTTGCTACTTCAGATGTGTTTATGGATAAGCTTGTTGACTAAATTCCTGTAATGCAGGGTGGTATAAAGGTTATACCTTACTTTCCAGTAAATCACCATGGATAGAAGCAGCAGGGCATGCTGGGAGATTTCAGCTCTGCAGCCTGCAGAAAGCAGCTCTGGGAGATAATGCAGGCTGTAACTGATCATCAGTAATACATAGATATTAATATTTAGATTGGATATGTATACTTTGAAATGGACGTAGGGGGAGCTTTATCAAAACCTGTCCAGAGTAAAAGTTGGCTGAGTTGGCCATAGCAACCAATCAGATCGCTTCTTTCATTATTCAGAGGCCTTTTCAAAAATGAAAGAAGTGTTCTGATTGGTTGCTATGGGCAACTCAGCAACTTTTCCTCTGGACAGGTTTTGATAAATCTCTTCCATAGTCTTTAGATATATTTTTCAACTAAAGGTATTGTAAGAAAAATCTGATTAATAACACATGCAGAGATGGGGAACAGCAAATCTGCTTTTCTCTACCGTCAATAGATTTAGCCTCAGTAATATGTAATGGCTTCATTTTCTGTTGTAAACTTTGGACAGAACCCACGGAAGAAACAATCTAGAATTGAAACTTGGAGTAGGAGAATATCTGGTGGTCTTATAGCTTTACTGGGGGATTTTTTTTTTTAATGGCTGCACATATAAATGAAGGATAAAGTAACATGAGAATAGGGATATGCAGATCTTATGGAGTGACCTTAAACATTTTCTGTAAATTACTCTTAATCTATTTTGCTTATATGTCTTATAAAGCTTAGAAATGACAACAGTAATAAATCTAACAAATTTGAAAATAACAACACTTAAACATCTAACAAAAATGACAACAATTCTATTAACAAAGAAGACAAAGCAAAAGTATAAGTTTTCATATTAGGGTTTAAAGGGATGAGAAGGATTCTAGTAATGCTGCCCAGGCACTGCCCCGGCCACAACAGTAAGTGTAGTAATCACTAGTAGAAAGTAACACAAACTGCAGATACACAGGAATCCTAACTACAGTAAATCATTTCAATGGTAAACATGGACAGCTCCATAGGACAAAACAATGCCCCATGTACCGGTTCCCATAACTATTAACCTTATCCTCACTTTCAGATAATGGTGAATGATAGATGTATGGCACAGTATGGTCTAGTCCTGGCAACAAAGTTCAAGTAAATGGCACACATTTTATGGATACATAAGCCCTTGGGAAAACCATGCCTCCAAGACTTAAAGGGGCCATGTGTCATGCAGAGACATCTCTGGGAGCTCCTGGACCCCAATGTAAATACTGTAAACTGCTGGACATTTAAGCCCCAGCCTAGAAACACCCCCCAACTGCCCAACAGTGCCCCCAAAACAGCCACTTTCTAGTGAGTACTGTTGGCAAGTTTTTTTTTTTATAGGGACACTACCTACCATGTGCCATTTAAAATACTGGGGTCCTTATAGGCAGCAGTTAGGCCTATTCAAGCGCCAGAGCTGGGGGAAAACTACAGCCATTACTCTCTTGATGTCATGGTAACAGATTTTCTTATTGCCCCAATAAGATAATATGATTTAGACAGTTATTTAGGAAACTAACAGAAACATTAGCCTTATTGCCCATAGCAACCAATCACTACCAAATCTAATCTGAGCTCTGCCTGGTTGCTGAGGAATCAAGGCCAATTTTTCCATTACACAGTGTTAATAAATGAGGTTTGTTTAACAAAAACAAACTTATTCTTTTTGTTTTTTGTTCAACAAGGACATGATCCAGCTATAATAAGATTGATTAGTGGTTATCTTTAACTATTAAATTGTCTGGGGATTTCTCGAGGATTTGGAAAGGAGTCACTATTCTAGACTCTAGCAGCTCATACTGGCAGTGAGCAATGTCTGGTCTTAAGGACCGACCAGCAGTCTAACCCAAAAACTTAGTACAACATGGCACATTACAGAACTGATTCCTTAGACTCTGGCACGGACATGTTGTGAGGATTTGACATTTGGTCCCTGGGCATTACAAGTGGCGAAGTTTCTTCTTCAGACTTGCAGTTTGGCACGGCTTCTATGTAAACATCATTCAGATCCTGTTGGTTCTTCGCTGCTTCTTTTTGGTTAAGATGATGGAGGATTCCTGCTCCAAAGGCATCGCCTTCAACATTTACCACTGTAGTGGTCCGGTCCCTTTACATAAAGCAAGAAAGCAGCATATTAGAAAGAGTCATTTGGAAACACAAGAGTTCACAGACAAGACTATACACGAGAACATATACAGATGGATAGTACTCTTGTGTACTAGAGCAAAGCCAACTATTGTATTGGCTTGGGCCTATCTGGACACCTTTTGCTATAAATATAAACCATATTGAAATCTTGTTGTTTTTGAATATTTTGAAAGTCTAAGGCAGTCTTTCCAAACCATGGGAGTTGTAGTTTTCCAAGAGCTGGAGGCACACTGGTTGGGAAAAACTGATTTAAGGTGAGTATGCGCTCATCCACACTACAGACATTCCACTGGCTGAATGTTCACTTGCGGTAGGACTACATGAACATTGCCCTCTCTACGGTCCCAGCATTCATTCTTTGAGTAGATGTACTTTCCGCAGGCAGAATTCCACAGTTTGAATAAAGCAGAATCCTATTGAAAACAATGGGATTCTGCAGCAAGAAAAATTCCCCAAGCAGAGTGTCTGCAGTGTGGACGAACCCTAACTGAGATACTTTTTATCCATGAATGTTTTATTGGGTAATTGCACCAAGTCGTACTATGGCAGTGGCCCAAAAAAGGGCTCAAAAGTTGCTGCACTGCCTAGAAACTCTATGGGGGACATTTATCAATGTTTGCTTATGTATTCCTTTTTTTAATAATTTTTTTCTTACTATTTTTTTTGCTTATGCGTGACTTATTTATCAATAGTGTTGCTCGCGAATATTCGAATATTATTCGCGAATATCGCATATTCGCGAATTCGCGAATTTCGCGAATATAGCGCTATATATTCGTAATTACGAATATTCATTTTTTTTTTTTTTTTTTGTTTTTCTTCACAGTACACATCACAGTGATCACCCCTCTCTGCTTCCAGCTTGTGTGGTGTAAAGAAGGCTGTAATACTACTGTGTGAGACTGGCGCGCAAAAATTTCGCATATGCGGATTTTCGCATATGTGAATTTTCGCGTATGCTACTTTTGTATATGCTAATATTCACATATGTTAATTTTCGCATACGCGAATATTCGCATATGCGAAAATAAAACGCGAATATAACGAATATGCGAATATTCGCGAATATATGACGAATATTCGTCCATATATATTCGCGAATATTCGCGAATTCGAATATGACCTATGCCGCTCAACACTATTTATCAACTGCTTTCAGCCTGTTGATAAATTTCTTTCACTTAAACACTTTTTCTTTTTTTGCTTTGGTAGTGGCTTTTTCTGCTCCATGTCTGAGCTGGAGTAAATTTAGTAGGTTTTTTTCATGCAATGCAACTTTTTTGCGACTTTTGCACTTGATAAATCTCTGACCACTGCAAGTCAAAAATCCCTTTTTGCTTTGGTAAGCAAGATTAACATTTTTTGCTTAGGACACTGAACATGCAAAAAGTCGCAGTAAAAAGAGCGTAGTCGCACGTGCGACTTTTTTTCGACAATTTTAAGCAACAAAAAAAAAACAACTAAATGCTTTGATAAATGTCCCCCTATATGTAATTTGTTGAAACACAGCATTCTGGGAACTATAGTATATTCTAATGTTGTCAAATTATGTTAATTTAATGAGAATATTATCTCTAAATCACAGTCAAACTGTCTTTGGTGACAGTATAATAGTTTTGAAGCAATGGAAGCCAGATTCACAAGAACAAAAATATATCAGAATTATTTTTAGTCACCACTCTTTACTTTTCTACACTAAATATTAAAGGGATATTTCAAATTGTATTTTTTATGCATTCAGTATGGTGCAAAACATTTAAAAAAAAACTTTACTTATCTTCCTTGCGTTGCTGTCACTGTTGTCCTTGAGCTGATCCCGTTGAAAAGTGCTTCTTGTGTTTGGAGTCAGCATTGCATGTGCATTGCCAGCTTAGCCAATCAGCAGTTGAGTTGGGACACCGCTGTGGCTGCTGATGGACTGAGTGGCCAGTACATGCACTGACATGAAACACAAAAAGTGTTACGTGACGCAACAGGCTCTTGGAGAGCAATGATGCTGGCAGAAGCGAGGAAAGTTAATATCGTTTTTTAATGTTTTGCACCTGAGCACATTTTTACAAAAAAAAATTATAATAATGTAGAATACTTTGAGAATGTCCTGCCATCTTTATAACAGAGTACTTTGTCATAAAGTCCATTTGGCCCTCAATTTGTGGAGCTAATTGGGCTGCCTGATACTTTTGCAATTTTCTTACTGCAGTTTTAATGCAAAACTCTCCATGGTTACAGACTACAAACATACCCCCTGTAGTCAGATAATGCAGTAATTATGACTCTCTTATATCTACCTTCTCTTCTTCCTTATGTTTAGGAAGAAGGTAAGAAGGTTTAGGAATTGATGTGGTATATCTGGATTTTTCCAAAGCATTTGATACGGTGCCACATAAAAGATTGGTGCATAAAATGAGAAGGAACGGGCTGAGGGAGAATGTGTGTAAGTGGGTAAGTAACTGGCTCAGCAATAGGAAACAGAGGGTGGTTATCAATGGTACTTATTCTGATTGGGTGACTGTTACTAGTGGGGTACCACAGGGCTCAGTCTTGGGTCCTATTTTATTTAATATATCTATTAATGACCTTGTAGAGGGGTTGCAAAGCAATCTTTGCAGATGATACTAAACTCTGTAAAGCGGTAAACACAATAGAGGACAGTGCACTGTTACAAATGGATCTGGATAGTTTTGGGGTTTGGGCTGAGAAGTGGCAGATGAGGTTCAACACTGATAAATGTAAGGTAATGCACATGGGGAGCAAAAATCTGGGACAGGGTTATATATTAAATGGGAGAACACTTGGGACGATAGATGTGGAAAAGGACTTAGGGGGTCTTAGTTAATAGTAAACGTAGCTGTAGTGAACGGTGTCGGGCAGCTGCCGAGGCAAATAAAATCATGGGGTGTATCAATAGGGACATAGACGCCAACAACAAGGAAATAATTCTACCGCTGTACAAATCACTAATCAGACCATACATAGAATACTGTGTACAGTACTGGGCACCAGTGTACAAGAAAGATATAGTGGGGCTGGAGAGGTTTCAAAGACGGGCAACCAGGGTAATACGGGGAATGGGAGGACTACAGTACCCAGAAAGATTATCAGAATTGGGGTAATTTAGTTTAGAAAAAAGAAGGCTTAGGGGAGACCTAATATGTATAAATATATCAGGGGACCGTACAGAGATCTCTCCCATGATCTATTTATACCCAGGACTGTATCTATAACAAGGGGGCATCCTCTACGTCTAGAGGAAAGAAGGTTTCTACACCACCACAGACGGGGGTTCTTTACTGTAAGAGCAGTGAGACTGTGGAATTCTCTCCCGGAGGAGGTGGTCATGGAGAACTCTGTAAAAGAGTTCAGAAGGGGTCTGGATGCATTTTTGGAGAATAATAACATTGATGGTTATGTATACTAGATATTTAGGGACAGCATGTTGATCCAGGGATTTATTCTGATGCCATATTTGGAGTCGGTAAGGAATTTTTACCTCTAGCATGAGTTTTTTTTTTGCCTTCCCCTGGATCAACTCAGTAGGAACTCATTAGGGATATAGGTTGAACTAGATGGACTCTGGTCTTTTATCAACCTTAAGAACTATGTTACTAATTTGACAACAAGCAGGTTTATATATAAC
Organism: Hyla sarda; assembly: GCF_029499605.1. NCBI lineage: Eukaryota > Metazoa > Chordata > Amphibia > Anura > Hylidae > Hyla > Hyla sarda. The sequence continues at coordinate 388,651,746 of NC_079191.1, forward strand.
CTTGTAGACACATAAGTCTACATAGTGGCTGTATACACAAAATAGTAGAATAATTTAAAGGGTAACTCTCATTAAAACAAATTTTTGCTATTGCACTCCTTATGGTAAATAAAAAAAATATCTAATATATTTTGTTTAAAAAAAAATGAAGGTTTCTATGTTTTATTTGTGCTTAAAGCTCAAGAGCACATTTTCTCCCATCTTATACACAGTCTTTGGACCAAAGTCCAAACACAGAAAGTACAGCCTGGTGTGCTGAGGGGTGTGTGTCCAGCCTCATCCAATCATAGCTCCTCTCACAATTAACTGCCATATGCTGTTGGTTGGACACCCCCACCCCCCTCAGCACTCCAGGCTGCACTTCCTGTGTTTGTGCTTTGGCTCAAAGTCTGTGTATGAGATGGGGAAAATGTGCTCTTGACCTTTTTTAAGCACAAATAAAACATAGAATTTTTTTTTAACCCCTTAAGGACATAGGGCGTATCCATACGCCCCATTTCCAAGTCCTTAAGGACCGAGGGCGTATGGAGGGCGCCCTGAGCATTTCCTGCCCCCGCCGCTAGCCGGAGGGGAGCCGGGGCCGGATGCCTGCTGAAATCATTCAGCAGGCATCCCGGCATATCGCCCAGGGGGGTCATTATGTCCCCCCATGTCGGCGATTGCCGCAGATCGCTGGACAATTCAGTCCAGCGATCTGCGGCGGATTCCGGGTCAATCGGGTCTCCGGTGACCCGATGACCCGGAATTACTGGCTGATCGGGGCCATCAGAGACGGCCCCGAACAGCCATTGCCAGCAGGGGTGAGGTGGCACTGGTGCCACCTCACGATCACCCTGATTCGTCGGCCGGTTTCCCGGCCGACCAATCAGAGTGCCTGCTGCGGGTGTCACTTCCGCAACCCACTCCGCCCCTCTTCCGGAGGACGTGAGCGGGTGCGGGCAGAAGACCCCGGGAGCTGGGGACCCCGATCCCCGGCGTTAATGTTGGGATCGGGGCCCCAGGAGCGACGGCGGCGACGAAGGACTGACATGTGCGGCGGCATCGTGGAGCAGCAGCAGGAGGTGAGTGACAGCCTCCTGCTGTTGCTTAGCAACAGCTCCCAGCATGAAAAAAGGGCATGCTGGGAGCTGTAGTTATGCAACAGCAGGAGGCAGACCACCACAACTCCCAGCATGCCCTTATGGGCATGCTGGGACTTGTAGTTTTGCAACAGCTGGAGGCACATTTTTCTATGGAAAAGTGTACCTTCAGCTGTTGTATAACTACAACTCCCAGCTTGCACAATCAGCTAAAGTGCATGCTGGGAGTTGTAGTGGTGCATCTGGTGGTTGCATAACTACAACTCCCAGCATGCCCGTTGGCTGTCGGTGACTGCTGAGAGTTGTAGTTTTGCAACAGCTGAAGGCACACTGAGTTAAGTAGCAAACCAGTGTGTCTCCAGCTGTTGCATAACTACAATCCCCAGCATCCCCAGCCAAAGTAGTATGCCTCCGGCTGTTGAATAACTACAAGACCCAGCATGCCCTTCAGCTGTCCGTACATGCTGGGGGTTGTAGCTTTTGCAACAGCTGAAGGCACACTGGTTGCAAAACACTGAGTTTGTTACCAAACTCGGTGTTTCACAACCTGTGTGTCTCCAGCTGTTGCAAAACTACAACTCCCAGCATGCACTGATAGACCGTACATGCTGGGAGTTGTAGTTTTGCAACAGCTGGATGTTTCTCCCCTCCCCCCCAAATTTGAACGTACTGGGTACACTCACATGGGTGAAGGTTTACAGTAAGTATCCGGCTGCAAGTTTGAGCTGCGACAAATTTCCTGCCGCAGCTCAAGCTGCCAGCGAGAAACTACTGTGAACCCCCCGCCCGTGCGACTGTACCCTAAAAACACTACACTACACTAACACAAAATAAAAAGTAAAAAACACTACATATACACATACCCCTACACAGCCCCCCTCCCCAATAAAAATTAAAAACGTCTGGTACGCCAAAGTTTCCAGAACGGAGCCTCCAGCTGTAGCAAAACAACTACTCCCAGTATTGCCAGATAGCCACTGACTGTCTAGGCATGCTGGGAGTTTTACAACAGCTGGAGGCACCCTGTTGGGGAATCACTGGCGTAGAATACCCCTATGTCCACCCCTATGCAAGTCCCTAATTTAGGCCTCAAATGCGCATGGCGCTCTCACTTTGGAGCCCTGTCGTATTTCAAGGCAACAGTTTAGGGCCACATATGGGGTATCGCCGTACTCGGGAGAAATTGTGTTACAAATTTTTGGGGGTATTTTCTGCTATTACCCTTTTTAAAAATGTCAAATTTTTGGGAAAACAAGTATTTTAGGTAAAAAAAAAAATGTTTTTTTTACATATACAAAAGTCATGAAACACCTGTGGGGTATAAAGGTTCACTTAACCCCTTGTTACATTCCCCGAGGGGTCTAGTTTCCAAAATGGTATGCCATGTGTTTTTTTTTGTTGCTGTCCTGGCACCATAGGGGCTTCCTAAATGCCGCATGCCCCCAGAGCAAAATTTGCTTTCAAAAAGCCAAATGTGACTCCTTCTCTTCTGAGACCTGTAGTGTGCCAGCAGAGCACTTTTCACCCCCATATGGGGTGTTTTCTGAATCGGGAGAAATTGGGCTTCAAATTTTGGGGGGTGTTTTCCGCTATTACCCTTTTTAAAAATGTAAAAATTTTGGGAAACCAAGCGTATTAGGTAAAAAAAAAATTTTTTTTTTACATATGCAAAAGTCGTGAAACACCTGTAGGGTATTAAGGTTCACATTACCCCTTGTTACGTTCCCTGAGGGGTCTAGTTTCCAAAATGGTATGCCATGTGTTTTTGTTTGCTGTCCTGGCACCATAGGGGCTTCCTAAAGGTGACATGCCCCCCAAAAACCATTTGTCGCTCCTTCCTTTCTGAGCCCTCTACTGCGCCCGCCGAACAATTAACATAGACATATGAGGTATGTGCTTACTCGAGAGAAATTGGGTTTCAAATACAAGTAAAAATTTTCTCCTTTTTACCCCTTGCAAACATGCGAGTGTAAAAAATGAAGATTTTGAATTTTCTCCTTCACTTTGCTGCTATTCCTGTGAAACACCTAAAGGGTTAATACACTTACTGAATGTAATTTTGAATACTTTGGGGGATGTAGTTTTTATAATGGGGTCTTTTATGGGGTATTTCTAATATGAAGACTCTTCAAATCCACTTCAAAACTGAACTGGTCCCTGAAAAATAGTGAGTTTGAAAATTTTGTGAAAAATTTCAAAATTGCTGCTGAACTTTGAAGCCCTCTGGTGTCTTCCAAAAGTAAAAACTCATAAATTTTATGATGCAAACATAAAGTAGACATATTGTATATGTGAACCCAAAAAAAAATTATTTTGAATATCCATTTTCCTTACAAGCAGAGAGCTTCAAAGTTAGAAAAATGCAAAATTTTAATTTTTTTCATCAAATTTGGGGATTTTTCACCAAGAAAAGATGCAAGTTACCATAAAATTTTACCACTAAGTTAAAGTAGAATATGTCACGAAAAAACAATCTTGGAATCAGAATGATAACTAAAAGCATTCCAGAGTTATTAATGTTTAAAGTGACAGTGGTCAGATGTTAAAAAAATGCTCTAGTCCTTAAGGTGAAAAGGGCTCAGTCCTTAAGGGGTTAAACAAAGTATATTAGAAATATTTTTTCTTTACCATAAGGAGTGCAGTAGCAAAACATTGTTTTAATAAGAGCGCCCATTTAAGTCAAGACTGATTACAAAGCTGCTACATTTATTCATTGTTGATATATTGTAACAAAAAAAAACATTGGTTGGAAGGTATGCAGAAGCTTAATAACCCCTTTCTATTTACTTACACTATCCAGTCAACAGCCAATATCAATGACAAGTCATTTGTAGGAAGTCCAATGGCCTCTAAAATAATTGCTATAGTGAGAACGCCCCCTGCAGGTATTCCAGCAGCACCAACACTTGAGGCAGTGGCAGTCACACTGTGAATGAACAAAATATTTTACATCTGTAAAAGTATAATTCAAAAGCATTTGATATAAAAAATCTTTAGACATGTGTCTGGGACATGTGAAATGTTTTGATCAGTCAGGGTCCCAGTGCTGAGACATCCATCAATCTCTAAAATGAGTGGGGAGAAGCCCATGGTAACAGGCTTCAGTCCCTAACTTGCAGTCCCATTATAAGAATACAGAGCTGTCTAGAAAGGCTTATTTTCACTTGTTCTCCTAATCGGTGAAGGTCTCAGCATTTAGACCCCGACCGGTTACAAAATTGCCTTTTTTTTTTAATCCATTTCCCACGAATTATATTTATTTTTTGCTTTCGCCTTACATTTTATTGTAAAATGAAAAACAAGCTCTGTGGATGAGTTATGCCTCTTAAAAGGCTAGAAGCATACGCCATTGTTACCCAATCAGGGAGCTCTAGCTGTTGCAAAACTACAAATCCCAGCATGCCCGGACAGCCAAAGGCTGTCCGGGCATGCTGGGAATTGTAGTTTTGCAACAGCTAGAGGCCCCCTGGTTGGGCTACAATAGTATACACATTGCTTTATAGTTGGGACTTGTTAGGTTTCTAGAACATATTTGGTTAGTCCACATATTTTGACTCATTGAAATGGAATGACTAATATCTTACAGAATTGTGAAGATCTGTCCAGCATTTAGTTCATGGTTATTCATCTGGGCAATGAATACTGCTGCCATGCACTGGAATATAGCTGCACCATCCATATTCACCGTGGCCCCAATGGGCAGGATGAACCTGCTGATCCTTTTGTCGATGCCATTGTTTTCTTCGATACATTTAATCATGGTTGGAAGAGTTGCAGAGCTGCAAAACAGGGAGATACAAATGGGTAAAAAGCTTCAGAAGGTGGCATAGAAAAAGTCATGAGCACACACAGGTCAGATCTTTAACCCCTTAAGGACTCAGCCCATTTTGGCCTTAAGGACTCAGACAATTTAATTTTTACGTTTTCATTTTTTCCTCCTCGCCTTCTAAAAATCATAACTCTTTTATATTTTCATCCACAGACTAGTATGAGGGCTTGTTTTTTGCGTGACCAGTTGTCCTTTGTAATGACATCACTCATTATATCATAAAATGTGTGGCGCAACCAAAAAACACTATTTTTGTGGGGAAATTAAAACGAAAAACGCAATTTTGCTAATTTTGGAAGGTTTTGTTTTCACGCCGTACAATTTATGGTAAAAATGACATGTGTTCTTTATTCTGAGGGTCAATATGATTAAAATGATACCCATTATTATATACTTTTATATTATTGTTGCGCTTAAAAAAATCACAAACTTTTTAACCAAATTAGTACGTTTATAATCCCTTTATTTTGATGACCTCTAACTTTTTTATTTTTCCGTATAAGTGGCAGTATGGGGGCTCATTTTTTGCGCCATGATCTGTACTTTTTTTTGATACCACATTTGCATATAAAAAACTTTTAATACATTTTTTATAATTTTTTTTTATAAAATGTATTAAAAAAGTAGGAATTTTGGACTTTTTTTTATTTTTTTTCGTTCACGCCGTTCACCGTACGGGATCATTAAGATTTTATTTTAATAGTTCGGACATTTACGCACGCGGCAATACCAAATATGTCTATAAAAAATGTTTTTTACGCTTTTTGGGTGTAAAATAGGAAAAAACGGATGTTTTACTTTTTTATTGGGGGAGGGGATTTTTCACATTTTTTTTACTTTTACTTTTACATTTTTTTACTTTTTTTTTTACACTTGAATAGTCCCCATAGGGACTATGTGGCAGGAAGTTTTGTCTGAGGGAGAATCGTCTGAGGGATGAAGGAGTTTTGGACGAGGGTATTTCTGTTGAGGGAGTTGTGGCTAATGGATGACTGTGATTGGTGTAAAGGAAGAGGCGGGATGCTGTTTTGCCTGACAGGGGACGGAGTTGCTGCTGACGACTAACGGCGATTGGTCTGAGGGAGGAAGCAGGACGCTGTTTCCCATGACGCGGGATGGAGTTACGGCTGACGACTGACGATGTCCTAAGCCGTAACTCGCTACAGCCATATGGTATATTACAATGTAGTTCTATTCACTCGAATCCTGAGTATAAGCTGTTAATATAATTCTGGATAGCCCTTTTTTTTTTTAACAAAAAGTGGGCAAGTAGCAAATTACTAAAAGGTTTAGGAGGTTTAATAGTTACTTACCTTGAACATGTTGCAAATGCAGTTGTAAAAGGAGTTATCAATCCTAACAGGAATGTGAAGGGGTTCTTGCGTGTAAAAGCAAAATAAATAAGTGGAAGGACGATTCCTCCGTGAATAATATGACCCAAAATTGATGCCATGATGTACTTCCCAAGACTGGTTACCAAAAGCACAAGGTTTCCCATTTCAACAATCTTGCTTCCAACAAGAAACATAATTCCAATAGGGACATACCTTAAAAGAACAATACAATGTGGGTCAGTGCATTATAACGTTGGCAATACAGCAAGAATTGACACACATTCATAAAATACCATAACATGTAGGGGGTTGGATTATCCTATTTTATACTTAAGTTTTATAAAGTGAAAGATTCATTGATATTTCATTATCTATAGATATCTAAGACAGAATGAGCAATGATTATTGATCACTTGGATAGACTTTATGTACCCAGACTTTAAAGTATCTAGCTGGTATAAAATAACATTTCATCTTAAGCACCTCAAATGAAAGGAGTTTTTTTTATCAAAAAGTTTATAACTGAAGGGTATATCAGGTAAGAGTTTTGCAAATACGTGTTATTTCCCCACTTGCCTGCATTTACTATTATGTCCTCTCTTGTGTCCTGCTCATTGCCTAGGTTACAGACCCCCACTTTGCTCTCTGCAGTATAGGGTCAGGTGGGCGGGATTGTGCATCAGCTAGCACATGCTCCAGGCACTGTAAATTAGCCCTGGAGCTGTCTGGGAGACATTCAGAGCAAGCATAATGCACACATGACACCCATGTTCAAGCCAGCAGCATTGGCACCATGAAAGTGCTGCTGGTCTGAACTTTTATCCAAATAAGAAGATTCCCTCACCTGCCTGAAAGCCAGCAGGGAGTGACACTCAAATAAACAAAATGAATGGGAAAACCCCTATAATAATTTTGGACTTATTCAACCACCACAACCTCCCACAACTAGTTGGGATGGAGAGTAGCTACTTAGAACATCTCTCAATTTGAAGGAACCAGCATGTCCTGCATTGCATGGACAGCTGACTGATTTGGGGAATCTGCAGGGGAATTGAACACTTGGAGCTAATCACTGGGGGTGGAGCGAGCCAGACAACCTGTGATAAGCTTATTTTGGGTGGTGTCCTTCTATTTAGTGGGGAGTTTAAAATTAGAAAGACTTTTAAATATTTAGAATTACATTTAGCTCTTCTCCTCCATATCACAAGACTTACAGGCCAACCAGAGGGTTTAACAGATATAGCTGCCACTTCATTGATCTGCATGACTAAAAAACATACAATTACTGCTGGGACATAAGGGCATAAGAGTACTTTAAAAAATATTTGGTCCCTATAGCTACTGTTGCATGTTATAATGGTTGACTTGATGAACTTACCACATAATCCATGAAACAATAACCATAGTGGCCTCATTGAATGCATTGAAAAATCTTATCAGCTCTTCCCCTTCTGGACCCAATTTTTTCAGAGCTACTCCCAATATTAGTGCAAAGAGGACAAGTCCCAGAATGTTCATTCCTTCAACCTCCATCCCAACAGGAACCTAAAACCAACAAAACAGTTATTTTTATATTGACAGCATTAAAGAGGTAATCTAGTCATATACATTTTTGGTATAGCCATAGGATAGATGCAGTATCTACCTCTGGGACTCTCCCCTATCGGAAGTAAGGGGTCTGCATTGATTACCTGCATTGATCACAGCTGTCACGCCCCCTCCCATAGGCTTTCATTGAGGGGGTGGAGCGTGACATCACATTGCTCCGGCCCCGTGATCGACAGTAATCAGACCCGGAGCGAACACGCTCCGGGGTGTGATTTTAACAGGGTGCGGCATGCAAGATCATGGGGGTCCCCAGCGGTGGGACCCCCGTGATCAGGCAACTTATCCCCTATCCTTTGGATAGGGGATAAGATGTCTAAGCGCCGGAGTACCCCTTTAAGGAAATTAAATTCTTAAGAAATTGCAAGTAATTAAGAAGTTTGGACAGTCACCAGAAAAACAAATTATCCTGTGCGGTAATCTGTTCTGCAACTTCCTTGAACTCTTCTGCTATTGTAAATATGAGAATGAATATCTAATCTTTAATGATGGAAAAACAAGGACATCTTGGAACACTATCAAATGCATGTTAATTCCTGATTTCCTGTAACACGACAGACACTGGCTCATTAGAGGAGGATCTAATGAGACATTTGTGATGTCGGTCTGTGCTTCTAAGTAGACTTTAGTATGCAGATAGAAGGAGACCACTGGGATCAGGAGGTGAATTAAGGGGCACATGAGTTCTTATATATTTTACTGTAAGATGATTGATATCTACATTTTGTTCTGTAATATGATACATTAGAATAATTACAAATAATAAAGGGATTGCATTGATTAAAATTTCTATACTAAGTATCATCCAGGAAAAATATTGATTCATTTAATCAACATGTTCATTTCAGGAGGGTGTAATTATACAATTCATGAGCACTTCTATTTATTATAGGAGTTATCCACCCAGAACACCATGATGGTGGGTCGCGTACTGGGGGTCAGGTGGAGATCAGCTCCCCCACGGCATATAACTGTGGCAACAAGGCTTTTCACCTGCAATAAGTGTTGCAGTGGAAATTTACTAGTTACTACTCTGGCCCAGTACAGAAATGGCCCTGCTGTACACTGTTGGTCCTATCAGGTGGACTCAGTCCCAGTCCCCTGGCCTCCAGACTCCTCAGGACTCTCATCTTACCTTCTGGGATATAAAGAGTTAGGGTACGTTCACACATACTGTATCCTGCGTAGATTTGATGCGCAGGATTTATAACTGCAGATTAGAAGCTGAGCTCAGTCATTTAGTTTACATTGAAATCTGCAGCAGAAAATCCTGCGCATCAAACCCTGTGCATCAAATCTGCGTATGTGTGAATGTACCCTAAATGTATTATATTCATGTTAATGTGCCTCTAAGTGTTGCTACTAAGTCTGTGTAACCAAGGAAGGTGCCAGTGACCTGGTGACTTGTAGGTGACCTATTGGAGTCCTCCAAATTGCTCCCTTATATATCCATGGAGGAGCTAGCCTAATCAGTCGAGGAGTAGAGTCTTAATGCATGCTGAGGTACAGTCAAGTCAAGACCTGAGAGTGTCTGGTGTCCTGAGGGAGACCAAGTCCTAACCACGTAGCCACGCTTCCATCATCAGTAAACCCCCTTCAGGTGAACGTCAAAGCCTGGTAAGCAAATAGAGGGGAGAAGTCTAGTCAGCATAGTCAAGTCTGTAAAGTCTAAAGTCAGTGTGGGACTGCATAATTGAGTCCAAGTCCACTACAAGTCCCAGCGAGCCCGCAAGTCTCCAAAAGTTACTGGTCATCTCCTTGGGCCTAAACTGAGCTGTACAGACTATAACATCTGTCGGCCTCAGTAAAGCTGCCCTTGTTCCGTAACCTTGCATCGGAGTGATTATTTGCCCCGCGCCTGGTCCAGGAACCAGCGACCATACCTCGGGTGGTGTATAGGATAACCATGCCCTGGCGCCACGATTACCAAGGGTTAATAACATCTGCTTTAAGGGTAATAACATGTGCCCTTCATCACACCCCTCACCACAGGTGTTTACTTAATGCATGGACATTTTGGCCCATATTTATCAACAGGAGACAAAAACTGTGCGGTTTTGCCCATATCAACCAAGCTCTTGTAAAATAAAAGCTGAGCAGTGATTGGTTGCTGTGTGGAAAACTGGACCATTTGTGTCTCAGACAGACTGAATGTGAGTCCATCAAAGTGACTCTGTTATTAGTTCTCCCCTCTTGTCTATAGAGAGGTCCCAAGCAGGGGTGTTCACTCTATGGGGCATATTGATAGGGGTTGTCCAGTTAGGCAAACTTCTTCAAGTATTCCCTCAATATTTTTTGCAAAGTGACTCCAAGATAAGATATATATGACTTCATGTATGGAGGATAGGATTTTTCTTTTATGCCAACATAAACTTTCCATAAGATTTGTGGCTTTCTTAGTGCAATACACTAAAGAATAAAATGCACTAAATAAGCTACAGACACTTACCCGCTCAATAGTGATGTTTCCATTGGTCGTGTTCCTTGTGTACGTCACATACTCGGTTGCATACTGGAAATAATAAAATAAAGATCCTTTAGAAAAGCACAGAACAGAACAGTTGTGTGGCAGAATACATTCCCGGCACATGATGGCCCAGATTTACTATTTCCGGCTTTTACAACACAATTTTACTGCACATTTTTGTGTGCCAAAATGTTACCAAATTGCAACACTTTACAAAAAGAAACCAAACAACCCTACAAAGTGGGCTTGTTTATGGGTTTATTTGAAAACCCTACAGATTTATCATTACACTTACACAAATATGCAGTGTTTGTGTTTTTTTTTTCTTTCTTTTTTTTTTTAAATGTTAAAATGGTCAGAAAAATCCAAGAGCATTATGTAGGTTGGGGAAATTACTGTGGGCTTTTTATAATTATAATTTTTCTGTTAATGATTTGTTTAGATTTCCATTTCTATGTGGCAAAAAACAAGCCTAGGTGTTAAAGGGGTACTCCCCTGGAAAACATTTTTTTTAATCAACTGGTGCCAGAAAGTTAAACAGATTTCTAAATTACTTCTATTAAAAAATCTTTATCCTTCCAGTACTTATCAGCTGCTATATGCTTCACATGAAGTAATTTTCTTCTTGAATCTTCTTTCTGTCTGACCACAGTGCTCTCTGTTGACACCTCTGTCCATTTTAGGAACTGTCCAGAGCAGAAGAGGTTTGCTATGGGAATTTCTCCTACCCAGAGTAGGAGAAAATCCCCATAGCAAACCTCTTCTGCTCTGGACAGTTCCTAAAATGGACAGAGGTGTCAGCAGAGAGCACTGTGGTCAGGCAGAAAGGAAATTCAAAAAGAAAATAACTTTTGGTGGAGCATATATCACCTGATAAATACTGGAAGGATTAAGACTTTTAAACATAAGTAATTTGCACATCCTTTTAACTTTCTGGCACCAGTTGATTTAATTAATTTTTTTCCAGGGGAGTACCCTTTTAAAGGAAATCTGTCACCTGTGTTACCTGCACTAACCTGTCGGTACCGACAGGTAGGGCAGGTGACACTAATGACAACGGAACTTACCTTGTCCCTTTCCGTGCAGAGGATCTCCAGTAACCTTCTAAGTTCTGCCCGTGCCCCAAGCTGGGTGCCTGGAGCTGAAGCTATTGGAGGAGATTACCGGAGATCCCCTGCATGGAATGGGAAAATGTAATTACCGTTGTCATCAGTGTCACCTGCACTATATGTCGGTACCGACAGGTTAGTTCAGGTGACACTGGTGACAGATTTCCTTTAAAAGTCAGGTTATTATTCCAAAAAAGAATTTTGTTGTTGCCAGACATGTTACAAGTTGATTAAAAAATGAATAAACTGGGTGGTTGGGCAGCAAATCTTCCTGTGCAAAAAATCTGGAGGGATTTAATGGGGTATTCCTGCCAGACATCTTATCCCCTATCCAAACACCGGTGGGACACCACGCTCCCAGTGAAGCTTTCGGCATTCTGTGCCGTGCGCTGCTCCCGACACCTGATGTCACACCCACGCCCCCTTATGATGTCACGTCACGCCCCCTCCATTCATGTCTATAGAAGAGGGCATGCCTATCCCATAATTGGAGGGGGCGTGGCTGCGACATCACATCTTGGAAACAGCGCCCGGCACAAAATGCCGGGGGCTGCACCGAGATCGCGGGGTGTCCCAGCGGCAGGACCCCTGCGATCAGACATCTAATCCCCTATCCTTTAGATAGGGGATAAGATCTCAAAGGCCGAACTACCCCTTTAAGCTAAACCCCCCCACCAAAAAAACTGGCTTATGTGGATTATGGTCACTCGACAACGGTGCATGCCTTACCCAAAAAAATGGACTTGGCTTTAGTAAAAAGGCACGTAGCTTAAATGCACCAAAAATGGCCTCTTTTTAGCACACGTTTTTGGTGTGAAACTAAGCCCATTGATAGATGGTGCAAAAAGATGTGCCGGATTTTCAAAGAAAGTCAGTCACTGTCACATTCTTAGATTGTCTAGTCTAACTTTACAATGTCTAAGGATTAGCTTCCCCCAATATTTCACATGCATGCAGAAGAGTAGATAAAGATCAGTACAGGAGAATGGAAGTCTATATTGTCTGAGATTGGCAGGGGCCCTCAGCCTTGTATCAGCCAAGTGAACATATATAAGCAATAGCTTCCTTATGTGCCTCAACAGGATCTGCGAATTGTCCTGACATGTCTTGTTAAGTAAATACATGCTTTTCTAAAAACTAAAAATTCTAGGGCAGTTCTTAAAACTCTGTATTGTGAGACCTTCTGTGTTGACAAGGGAAATGGTGACAACCAGTTGTCAATTTATTAATGCATTTCCAGGAAGAATGACAGAGGGACAGCACAACATAGAGTTCTAAGAAAAGATGCTCCAGAATTTATAACCCATACAAAAATTACTGAAAAAAATCATGTAAGTAGAGATAATAGATCAATTTATATCTATTGATCTATAATAGACATCATGCACTTAGCAGAGTTGTGCACAAGGATCAAGTACAGAGGCACAAAGTCCTTGTGGCACCATACTACAGTGGTCCCTCAACATACGATGGTAATCCGTTCCAAATGAACCATCGTTTGTTGAAACCATCGTATGTTGAGGGATCTGTGCAATGTAAAGTATAGGACAGTGGTCCACAACCTGCGGACCTCCAGATGTTGCAAAACTACAACACCCAGCATGCCCGGACAGCCGTTGGCTGTCCGGGCATGCTGGGAGTTGTAGTTTTGCAACATCTGGAGGTCCGCAGGTTGAAGACCACTGGTATGGGAGGTTATACTCACGTGTCCCCGCCGCTCCGGACCGTCACCGCTGCCCTGGATGTCGCCTTCCATCGCTGTCGCCGCGTCCCTGGGGTGTCCTTGACGCTCCGGCAAGGCCTCTGCTTCCCCAGCATCCTCGCTCTGCGGCGCCGCCATCACGTCGCTACGCACGCCGCTCCTATTGGATGACGGGACGGCGTACGCAGCGACGTGATGGCGACGATGGAGAGCACCGATGATGCAGGGGATCCCGAAGAGGACGCGCCGGAGCCCCAAGGACAGGTAAGTGATCGTCAGCGGACCACACGGGGCACCATAAACGGCTATCCGGTGGCAGCTGAAGCAGTCAGCGCTGCCGGATAGCCGTTTATGCGATGGCCCCGACATACAAAAGCATCGTATGTTGATGCTGCCTTCAATATGCGATGGCCTCTGAGAGGCCATCGTATGTTGAAATTTTCGTATGTCGGGGCCATCATAGGTCGGGGGGGGGGGGGGGGGGGTCAACTGTACAGATCCATAGGTACTCCTTGTGCTGACAAATGGTGCCACCACATATCTTCATAGTCTCTGCATGCCATATAACAGCCCCATACTCTTGTATTATATATCAGTTATTTCCTCTTTTTCTTATATGAATTTTACTTCTTAGTGAAGAAACTTCCTGAAATGTCTAAATATTCAGGTCTTGGTGCAAACACACATAGTATCTGAGAAAAAGACAACCTCCTGATTATATTCTAAAGTCTAATATATTAAGGTTCACAGAAATGGATTATCCCGATATTAGATTAATGCATTTTAGCTGTATCCTGTTTTACAGCTACAGTATTTGTCTTACCGATCGGAAAGCTGCAGCCACAAGATTTGCAGGCATCAGGTTTCTGAAAATGAGAGAAGGAATACATTTTTACTATAGACCTGAAATGTAACCAAGACAAAGTTTTGTAAATCATCTTGATGAAATAATGGGATTGTTCAATTAATTTTTTATATGATTGTGGTGTCCTGGAGAGGAGTCACCTCTTGCTATTCTGAACACTATTCGGGTGGCTGTAGCTTTAAAGGTTCTTGCTCTGTTCTAAGTCTACTTCTTTAAGTGTATTACAATGCAAATATATTTTCTGTGTCTTTATATATTGTCTGCATGCACTGAGCCTGATTTAAGTGTAAGGAGTTAAAATTCTCTACCCAAAAGCTTATCTTCACTGTAAAAGTTCTGATAATATGTCACATGGGCTCTGTCCAGCTCCACCCCAATCCCCAGGGATAGAGGGGAAGAATCCTAAAGCACAAGTTTAGTTAGGGTGTGATCACGATTTTAACGTCTTACTTTTTCTCACAATTTTTTACCTTCAAATCATACAAAACTGTATGCCAAGTGGTATCCATTGACTTCCATTGAGTAATCATATCCAACACATGCATCAGTTTTGATCCGCATCCAATTTTGCAAGATTTTATGTCGGAGGTAAAATCATGGTTGACCACGATTTTTTGCCCAGATTCAATCAGATTGAAATAGTGTCCGATTTTTAGATTATTATGGTCTATGCAAATCCCATTGAATCGTGCAATTTCATCAGATTTATCACACACAATTTTTTTTACACAAGCGCAGGAGCCTCGAATGTAAAATCGGATGAAAAAGCTTTACATATGATTTTTGGATACGATTTACATCAGATGACAAACAATACGATTGTATACGCTTTCAGGGAATCAATTTTTGTCTGATTTTACTGTCTGTTAATCGGATGGTAAAATCGTCATGTGAACCAAGCCTTAGGCTCTGGCCTCTGGTCAGAGAGCACAGCTATCTTGCATTTCACTCACCTTTAGAGGGATATTGCCACCATCTTCAATATATCAGCAAAAGGCAACAAAGCTTCTACCTGTCTAGCGAGTCCCACTACAGGGGTTGGACAAATGCAAACTCAATGGGCCTTATTGCAAAGAATAGACTAGGTGCAACTAATCCTCCAGACCTGGCCTAGTCAAGCGACTTAAATATGTACTCCGGTGGAAAACAATTTTTTTCAAATCAACTGGTGCCAGAAAGTTATACCGATTTGTAAATTACTTCTAGTAAAAAAAATTCAATCCTTCCAGTACTTATCAGCTGCGGTATGCTCCAGTGGAAGTTGTATAGTTCTTTTCAGTCTGGCCACAGTGCTCTCTGCTGACACCTCTGTCCAGAGCATAAGAGATTTGCTATGGTGATTTGCTTCTACTCTGGACAGTTCCTGACATGGACAGAGGTGTCAGCAGAGAGCACTGTGGTCAGACAGAAAATAACTACACAACTTCCTCAGGAGCTTATAAGTACTAGAAAGATTAAGATTTTTTTAAATAGAAATAATTTACAAATCTGTTTAACTTTCTGGAGCCAGTTGATATAATAAACAATGTTTTCCAACGGAGTACCCCTTTAAGCCTAGGGATTCCTTTCTGGATGCACTCCAAGAAGCCTGTATTTCAGATTATCCCAGTGAGGGATGGAATCTTTGCACAGTTCACCATGGTACACCCCCACGTCAAGACCCCCAAAACTTGCTGAAATACATAAGACAGTCAAGTAAGTACCAATCTAGTGCAAAATCTTAGTCACAAGTCAAGTCTCAATTCCTCAATCAAAGTCTGATCTTAAAGTGCAGTGGAGAAAAAGCCAGGCTACACCAGAGGTAACACATAGTCTTACAAGGGAGTCAAATGAGTCTTACAAGAGAGATAAACAGTCTAAGTCTCAGGAGGACTACAATCCCATAATAACCTAATATCAGATCTACTAGTTACTCCAGGACTGTGACAAATTGCCAGTTACTTCTGAAACTACCAAGTGAACCTTTAAGTTCTCTGCTGAATTGCCCATAGCAACCATTTAGATCGCTTCTTTCATTTTTGAAAAGGCCTCTGAAAAATGAAAGAAGCGATCTGATTGGTTGCTAGAGGCAACTCAGCAACTTTTCCTCTGGACAGGTTTTGATAAATATCCCCCTGTATTCTTAAATCTGCATTTATTCCAAAATATTATTCACCTGTATTTCTACTGTATCAAAAGTAAAGGACAAGATGTTTTCAATAAACCCTGCTTTTGAGGTATTTTTTCCCAGGTCTTGTTACGGATTACACTCTAATTGAAGTAATGGTTTATGGAACTATACATCCCAACATAGGTTCCTTCCACGTGACACTACAACCCTCATCATCCACCATTTACTACAAACACAACTCTAATTTTAGCATCACAAACTTGACATTTGCACTACCAAAAGGTAAAGGCCAAGTATTCTATAATCCCCTGATCCTATCCATCACTCAATTCACATGATCATATCATGTTTATAGTTTTATTATGTTTATGCCACAACATTTTTTTTTGTTTTAGTTCATCCACCTGTATGGTTTCTGTGTGATTTATGACAGTTTACACTGCAATCCACATCTCCACCAGCTCAGAATGCACCAGTTTGGTTATAGAAATGATGTAGAGGCCCATGCCTCTATAAAAATCCAGCGTGCTCATGCGCTGGCAGGGGATTCTTTTAGATTAGCATACGAGACACTGGTCTTGAGAAATCCCCCCCCCCCATAATTTCTATTACCAAACTTTACAAACTATATATATATATATATATATATATATATATATATATATATATATATGTTCACTCATTTCTTTATTGTCACTTGACTAGAATTTATCGGGATTGTTAGGAATGAAAGTATAGAGAAGCAGTAAAAAAGGTTGGGGTGCTCTCTCGTGGGTGATGGGGGCGTGGTGGAGTTGTCAGGAACCACTGCACTCTGGGTGGTGTGATGTCCCGCTGAGGTTATCAATGGTGACAGCACCTCACCTGGCGAGTGTGAAGTGGAAGGTAGTAGTGGCAGTTGTGCTGCTCGAGACCCCCTGTCCGTAACCGCGAAGGGGTACGGAAATAATGAAACCAGGAAAAGGAGAGTAGAAAAAGCGGGGGTTCTAGACGAGCGCTACTGCTGGAATAAAAGGATTCAGAAAGCCAATAGAGCACAGGACACTTTATTGTGGTTTAGAACAATCGGACAACGCGTTTCGGCACCAGCATGTGCCTTCTTCAGGAACAAATTTTTCCCTAGTCTACAGGATAGATGATACATGATTTCTAGGGGTTCACTGTCTATGGGACTAATGGATTCGCCAAGTATGGCGCTCTGCTATCTCCATCAGTCAGATTCCTTTATTATATGATTGATGGGAGTCCCTGTGGGCTGACCCCTAGTGACATACGTGTATCACCTACTCTGTTCATAGGTGATAAATGTTATTCCTGAGCCAACCCTGTGCACTGAATGATATTTCACATATCCGCATATTTAGCTGTAAATTTTGCTGTGGATTTCAGTATTTGCATTGCAACTCAAGCCCCTCAGTATTAAATGATTTCTTACATTTTGTATCTCTGGATTTCCTCTTTTACTCACTTTTAGCTGATTTCTGACATTTGATAACCACAGGAATTGTGATCCTTATAGTAATATGTGGCTCTGTATTAACACAATAGCTACACTGGTAACATCTAAGGTTACGCAGTTTAGAAAGTTATTTGTTTACCGTGGAACATGTACTTTATATAAACTGGTAGGACTGTCAGTCAGTATGATCTAAATTATAAATTTAGACTTATCTTTATGTCTATTGATAACTCAAAATAAGTTATTAGGTATTTACAAATATCTCTTCTGAGAGAAAGTAGCTTGATCTGTATTATAATTATTATAAACAGTGATATATACAGTATATATGCAGATTATATTATTAATATGTTTTAAGCCCATAGGGCTGTGTTTGTGCGAGGGGGCGTAAGTATTTCCCGCGCCCTGCACTTCCAGGTGGTGGTTATAGGGATCAGATGAGGGGCTTGTGTATATAACTCCCCCTTCTCCTCTAGGTGGGGAGTATGTGATGTTTGTGGAATCTCTGCTTCCTGTGTCTGGTATTTGAATCTCCCACAAAAATCTTCAGAGCTGCTGCTCACGGTGCTGAGGCCTCGCTGATCATGAGTCTGGCTTGGGGGGTGCTTATAAGTTAATATAGGGCAGGTATAGTGCGGGCTGGCTCTGCCCGCAGCGGTAGTGGGGTCCAGGATCGGCAAGCAGAGGAGTTAAATTTGTGCTGGGGGTGGCGCGGCCTCAGCATCTCGCGCAGCCCGCTATCTGCCTCATGGCAGCATGTGGACTGACCACCACCCGCACAGCTACAATTGTCTGTGTTCTTGGGACAGGTTGCGGCAGCTACCCAGTTCTCGGCTAGGCCGCTCGTTAAGCGGTCCTGTCAGCTTGTCTGCTATCGTTATCCTACAGTATAGTACAATGCTCTGAGGAGGGTTGTTTAAATATAATGTTTGCTGTGTACAGTGTGGTGCAATGCTCTGCAGGGGGTCGTTTCAATATAGCATTTGCTGTGTGCAGTGTGCTGCGGTGCTCTGCGGGGGGTCTCGTTACAATATAACAGGTACTGTATAATAGTATAGGGCAGTGCTTTGCAGATGGTCTTGTTACAATATAATTTATATTATATACAGTATAGTGCAATACTCTGCAGATGGTCTCATTACAACATAACATAAACTTTATACAGTTAGTGCAATGCTCTGAAGATGGTCTAGTTTCTATATAACATATACTATAGGGTACAGTGCAATGCTCTGCAGAGGGTCGTTACAATATAGCATGTGCTGTGTGCGGTGTGGTGTAATGCTCTGTGGAGGGTCTAGTTGCAGCACGGTGTGGCATGTACTGTGTTTGCTGTGGTGCAATACTCTGCAGATGGTCTTATTACAGTGTAGTATATGCTGTGTGTGGTGTGCAATGCTCTGCAGTGTGTCTAGCTTCAATATAGCATACTTTATACTGTGCAATGCTCTGTAGAGATATAACAAATGCTACATCTAATTAAATCATAGTATACTTTAAATCATAGTGTACACAGCGTATACAGTTAATATTGATTACAGGGAATATAGTCCTAGCATCTGTTTACAGTGCACAAGGTCAGTAATCCTATACAGTGCATATGGTTATATTCAGGACATGGTCGTAGTATACGGTACATATGATTAGTATTTTATACAGTGCAGTCGTCTTAGTATACATACATATAGTCATATGGTCATGGTATTTTATAGTGTGCATGGTGTTAAAAGCAGGGGTTGATTTCTTGCGCAGAGTCAGCAGGCTCTGCTAGAGGTTACAGTAGAACTTAACCCTATGCCTGTCCCCTGGTGGCAATTCACGGTTCTGATATAAAGTGTATCGTTATATTATTTGTGTACTGTTTTTTTTGCAGTGCATGAGCTCATGGCGTTTGGGCGGTGCATTCTCGTTACATTTTTGCTGTTCACACGCTCGTAGCTCTATTCTGTTTAAGATGCTCATTGCATTAATACTGTACGTACACTGGTAGCTTTTATTCTGTATTCACACTCGCAGCATTTATTTGCTTCATACGCTATTAGAAAAAAAAACTGAAAAAAACATATGCTCCGCCGAACATGTTTTATGTCATACATCCTTTAAGGGTGCAGACCATGCATAATTCACTTTAGTTGTATGCCAGGTGTATGTCGTTGTAGTAGTGTGCATAGCGTTTGTGCGGTGCTGTGTGTACGCTCGGGGCTTTGGATTATTTATACGCTCATTGCATTTATGCTGTACATACCCTCATAGCATTATATTGTTTATATGCTTGTAGCATTATTGTTCATACGTTCATTGCTTTAATATCGTACATATGCTCTTAGCCTACTGGCAGGCGTTCTAGCATTTATAGTGTTTACACACTTGTAGCGTTTACCGTACGTACGCTCATACCAGTTTTAAAGTACATACACTTGTAGCAGTTTATCGGTCGTACATAGCATTTCACTGTACATGTAGGTTCTTCATACTGTTTATATGTAGCGTTTCACTGTACATAGCTTTTATGCTGTACATACACTCACAGCATATCGTACATGACTCCTGCTTGGTTCTGCAATTGTATTGTTATCCTTATACTTTTGGTATGTATGCTGGTGTTTGCACATGACAATACACTTTATGGAAGCTGTATTAAGCCCCTATTATGCACTTTGAATCTGTCTGCCAGTTATGCACTTTATTCATTGCTATTGATTGATGCACAAGCAGGTAGTGTCACCCCTTTCTGTCTAGTCTCCCTCAGTGGTTGCATTTTTTCCCCTCTTCTTTTTATGTTTCATGAATTGCATGTTTTTAATATATATAAATAAAATCATGTATATTTTATATTTCAATTAAATGACTCCTTTTGTATTTTGGTAATACATTGTACATGATTACAGCATTTCATATTGTGCATACATTTCATAGCAGCTATATCGAGCGTACCTTTCTTATACCTGCCACGTCGCCAGGGGGATGCAGTACATTGTTGTTACTGACATATCTTAAGAGCTATAACATCTTCATTCCTAGGTTGTTTGTGCCTGCTAAGTCTGCAGGGGGATGCACCAAATAGGTTATTGTTACTGACACATCTTCAGAGCGATAACATCTCAAGTAGCATGTTTTATATTTTGCATACTGTTAGCAAGGTTATTCTGTGCATGATTAGCAGGTTTATTTGGTACACACAGTTAGTATATTTTATGCTGTGCATAAGGTTGGCTTATTCTGTGCTTACGGTTAGCATGTTTTATTTTGCATACGGTTAGGGTGTTATTCTGTGCATACGATTAGTGTGTTTTACTCTGTGCGTACGGTGAGCATGTTTTATTCTGTGCATACAATTAGCAGGTTTTGGTGCATTTAGTTAGCGTGTTTATTCAGTACACACATCTAGCATGTTTAGCTCAGTTTAGCATGTTTTATTCTGTGCATATGTTTAACATGTTTCATTATGTGCATATGGTTAGCGCGTTTCATTGCGGGCATACGGTTAGCGTGTTTGCCATGTGGATATGGTTAGCATGTTTATCCTGTAGCATATTTGTCCTGTGTATACGGCTAGCATGTTTTATTCTGTGAATACGGTTAGCGTGTTGTGAAGTGAATCATTTATCAGTTTATTTGGTTATGTAGCAACCGTTTGGGTGTGTTCTCCAGCCTCTTACTGTACATTTAGTTGATATTCGTTCACAGCTTTCATACTTTGCATGTGTTCATGGCAGCTATACCGAGCATATGTTTCTTATGACTGCCATGTCTGCAGGGGGATGTAGTACATAGGTTGTTATTACTGACAAATTTTCAGAGTAATAACATCTTGATTCGTAGGTGGTTTTTACCTGTTGTGCCTGCCACATCTGCAGGGGATGAACCACACAGGTTATGGTTACTGACACGTTTTAAGAGCAATAATGTCACAAGGGTAGGTGGTTGTATACCCGTTATGCCTGCCACGTCTGCAGAGGGATGCACTACACAGGTTGTTGTTACTGAAAATCCTTCAGAGCAATAACTTCTCGACTCGTAGGTGGTTGTTTACCCGTTGGTGCCTGCCACGTCTGCAGGGGACATGTCTTCAGAGCAATAGCATTTCGATTAGCGAGTTTTTATTTCGTGTTTACTGTTAGCAGGTTATTCTGTATATACGGTTAGCATGTTTCATGCTGTACATACGGTTGACTTATTAGCATGTATTAGCATGTTTACTCAGTACACATGTTTTATTTCATGTTATGGTTAGTATGTTTTATTTTGTGCATACGGTTAGTTATTCTGCGCATGCGATTAGTATGTTTATTAGGTGCATACGGTTAGCTTGTATGGTTCACAGAGACCTGTCACGTCTGCAGGCACGATGGTTTCACAAAGATCTGTCACGTCTGCAGGCACGATGGTTTCTCAAAGACCTGTCACGTCTACAGTGATGATGGTTTCACAAGACCTGTCACATCTACAGGTATGATGGGTTCACAAAGACCTGTCACATCTACAGGCATGATGGTTCACAAAGACCGGTCACATTTACAGGAATGATGGTTCACAAAGACCTGTCAAATCTACAGGCACGATGGTTTCACAAAGACCTGTCCCGTCTACAGGCATGATAGTTTCACAAAGACCAGACACGTCTGCAGGCACGATGGTTTCACAAAAACCTTTCACGACTACAGGCACATTGGTTATGCAGGGAACTGTCATCTGCAAAGGGTCATCACCAATGGGGTCAGAAATTTGGCAGTTTAGGTATGTCTGACTATACAGTCCAAGTTGTTAGGTAAGGTGCTTTCATGAGCCTTGTTTTGGTCGACAGGTGATATGACCCCACACGGTCTATCATGTAGATAAGTTCTTGCTTGTCATTTACCTGACAGACTAATTTTGCCTTTTAATAGCAGGGATTGGTGCTTGTCAGACCTGCCATGGAGTTATCCCTTCAGTGTCCATTTGAAGTGATGTCACAAGTAAGTATGTTAATAGGTAGAGTTCAGTTAGTATGTTTGACGGGTCCTGTTATCATCCTCAGGTCGTTTCTTTTACAAACGGACGTTACTACCACAGTTTTCTCAGGTATGGTTACTGCCTCTTGTACTCACTAGTTGGTTGAGGCTACTCTTTCCGGCATGCAAGGTATAGTCTACTTAGGGTATGTGAAGCTTGATTCTGGGTGCAGGCTGTGTTATTTCATGCATTGTTATTCATCCTATTATGGTTTCTTTTTGCCCTCCATAGGCATGCCCTCCTACGCGGTTATGACACACCTCAGATCGCTATACTAAATTAAGATCTTTGTACAGGTATGTATACAATGTTTTCAGTCACTAGTACATGTCTGGAGCCCTGAGCACAAGTTTTAAGCCCATAGGGCTGTATTTGTGCGAGGAGGCATAAGTATTTCCCACCCCCTGCTCCAGAAAGTTAAACAAATTTGTAAATTACTTCTATTAAAAAAATAATCCTTTCAATAATTATCAGCTGCTGAAGTTGAGTTGTTGTTTTCTGTCTGGCAACAGTGCTCTCTGCTGACATCTCTGTTTGTCTCAGGAACTGCACAGAGTAGAAGAGGTTTACTATGGGGATTTGCTTCTAAACTGGGCGGTTCCCGAGACAGGTGTCATCAGAGAGGACTAGACAGAAA
This sequence comes from Hyla sarda, assembly GCF_029499605.1. Classification (NCBI taxonomy): domain Eukaryota; kingdom Metazoa; phylum Chordata; class Amphibia; order Anura; family Hylidae; genus Hyla; species Hyla sarda. The sequence continues at coordinate 388,674,934 of NC_079191.1, forward strand.
AGAACAACTCAACTTAAAAAATCTTCATCCTTTCAATACTCATGAACTTATGAATAGAAGTAATTTATAAATCTGTTTAACTTTACGGTGCCAGCTGGTATATAAAAAAAAGTTTTTTTTCCTGGATAACCCCTTTAAGTGAATACTCACCTTTAAACACTATTATGTTTAACTTTTAATCTATTTTGCCCATGCACCAAAGCATGCAGTTATTGTGGTACTAATGGCTATGAAGGAGATTCTGTCAAGTGCTAGTGAGCATAGTACTAAAAAAAATGTAGAGCAAACTGTAGTACATACAAACCAACTACAACATGGAAACTACAAAATGTGAAAAACACCAGATGTAAAACATTTAATCAAACTCTTATGTCTGTTCCTGAGCCACCTGGTTTATCATTGACTTGTTACCTTGAAAGACAAAACACAACAAAAAATTGCCAGCTATGTTTATCTACATCAGGGTTCTCCAACTTTGTAGCTCTCCAGGTGTTACAAAGCTACTAGAGATGAGCGAACTTACAGTAAATCAGATTCGTCACGAACTTCTCGGCTTGGCAGTTGATGACTTATCCTGCATAAATTAGTTCAGCTTTCAGGTGCTCCCGTGGCCTGGAAAAGGTGGATACAGTCCTAGGAAAGAGTTTCCTAGGACTGTATCCACCTTTTCCAGCCCACCGGAGCACCTGAAAGCTGAACTAATTTACGCAGGATAAGTCATCAACTGCCGAGCCGAGAAGTTCGTGACGAATCGAATTTACTGTAAGTTCGCTCATCTCTAAAAGCTACAATATTCCACATGTTAACATTCTTTAGTGAGTCCATTTTCTATACCAGTGGTCTTCAACCTGCGGACCTCCAGATGTTGCAAAACTACAACTCCCAGCATGCTGGGAGTTGAAGTTTTGCAACATCTGGAGATCTGCAGGTTGAAGACCACTGTTCTATAGCATATTTCATGGACAGGTATCTAATCTGAACTAACAGGTATCTAATGACAAAGGAGGCTCAGCTACATCTGTGTTAGGGTGCTTTCACACCACGTTTTGTACTTACGGTTCCCGAATACGGTTGGGAGGAGGGGGGGGGGGGGCGGGTCTTAATCGCGGCGCCCGCACTCAGCCGTATTCGGGAACCGTATTTAATGCATGTCTATGAGCCGACCGGAGTGAACCGCAGCCTCCGGTCGGCTGCATTTTCGGCCGTATACGGTTTCCCGACCGTAGGCAAAAACGCGGTTGACCACGTTTTTGCCTGCGGTCGGGAAACCGCATACGGCCAAAAACGTAGCTGACCGGAGACTGCGGTTCACTCCGGTCGGCTCATAGACATGCATTAAATACGGTTCCCGAATACGGCTGAGTGTGTGCGCCGCGATTAAGCCCCGCCCCCTCCTCCCAGCCGTATTCGGGAACCGTAAGTACAAAATGTGGTGTGAAATCACCCTTATACAGGATTGTTTAAAGGGGTATTCCGCCCCTAGACATCTTATCCCCTATCCAAAGGATAGGGGATAAGATGTCAGATTGCCGCGGTCCCGCTGCTGGGGACCCCAGGGATCGCCGCTGCGACACTGCGCTATCATTACAGCACAGAGCGAGTTCGCTCTGTGTGTAATGACGGGCGATACGGGGGATGGAGCCGCGTGACGTCATGGCGCCGCCCCTCGTGACATCACGGCCCGTCCCCTTAATGCAAGTCTATGGGAGGGGGCGTGATGACCGCCACGCCCCCTCCCATAGACTTGTATTGAAAGGGGCGGACCATGACATCACGAGGGGCGGAGCCGTGATGTAAAGATGCTCCGGCCCCTGTACTGCCCGTCATTACGTGCAGAGCGAACTCGCTCTGTGCTGTAATGATAGCGCGGTGCCGCAGCGGGGATCCCGGGGGTCCCCAGCAGCGGGACCGCGGCGATCTGACAACTTATCCCCTATCCTTTGGATAGGGGATAAGATGTCTAGGGGCGGAATACCCCTTTAAGCATTCCAGTAGAAATTGTATAACATTTTTATCATATGCTATGAAATCTGCTACAAGACTTTCTTTTCCCAGTTCACTAAAGGTTTGGCCATTCCCAGCAGTCTTCTGGTCTATTCATACAGTAGCAATTTGCTTTCTAGTGAATAAAGAGTGGGAGCTTTGCAGTGATCTGGCAAGTTTCCCATTCTTTGAAAGACTCTTTATCAGCTGCCCGGCTCTTGCTGAGCTCTAACTTGGAAGCTCTTGTGTTCCTGTGCAGTAGTTGTCATGAGTCCCTTTATACACATTTTCTTTTCTTTTCTTTTTTTTAAAGAACTAAAATATCCCATAGTCTCTTCTCCCCTACACTTTCTTTTTATACAGATAGCAAGATTGTACAGATCTATCTATCTATCTATCATCCAGTGATAAAATACATTATTTAAATAAAATTGGGTTAAATCAAACTTATCAGATGTCAGTAGTATATCTTCTGCTGAAAGAATCTTCGCACTGCCACTGAAAGAGTCTATTTGAGCTTTGGGCCAACAAAAGAAAGTTGGCAAGGCCATACATACCATAGACGTAGCCCATACATTTTCTATGGGTCCATGAGAGGGGAGAGCAAAGCTCTTATTGTCCTTTTATCTTTTCCTATGGGCAATGAGAATCTACACAGGGTGCCCCCCTACACAATACCAACCAAATGAGGAATTGACTTGAGGGTAATGGCTTGTTGCTCTTCCACAAGGGATGGGAGGGAGGCAAACAAACTTGGGGCTGGAGAGTTCACAATCGATGAAATGAACAAGAAAAATAGACCAACCTAAAATATTGCTATTGCTACCATGGGTTTTAAGGGTTTTTGTCACCTCCAAATTGTTCACATTTGGATCCTTATTGTGTCAGAGGAAGGGTCCAATAGAGCATCCTCTGCGATCCTGGTGGGTAAGTCACACCAAGGGTGCAGCGACAATTCATCCAGGAAGTAAATAAAACACCCCTGAAAAAAGACACACCCAAAGAATTATAGGCCTACCCAGGTACCCCAGAGTGTCACCGAAAAGAAGCAAGGAAGAAACTGATCATCAAAGTCCTAAAGGTCTTAAAGGGGTTATCCAGGGAAAAACTATATATATATATATATATATATATATATATATATATATATATATATAAAAAAAACTGGCTCCAGAAAGTTAAACAGATTTGTAAATTACTTCTATTAAAAAATCTTAATCCTTTCAGTATTGATGAGCTGCTGAAGTTGAGTTGTTCTTTTCTGTCTAAGTGCTCTCGGATGACACCTGTCTCGGGAACTGTCCAGAGTAGAAACAAATCCCCATAGCAAACCCATTCTACTCTGTGCAGTTTCCGAGACAAGCAGAGATGTCAGCAGAGAGCACTATTGCCAGATAGAAAAGAACAACTCAACTTCAGCAGCTGAATTATCGGAAGGATTAAGATTTTTTAATAGAAATAATTTACAAATTTGTTTAACTTTCTGGAGCCAGTTGTTGTATATAAAAAAGTTTTTTTCCCTTGAATACCCCTTTAAACAACCACATTCGAATGGATCACAGAAAATTTCTGAAACTAATCTATTTCATGTGAATTTACCTTAGGTTTACATGGCTAATAGTCTTAAGGTTCCTGACATGGAAAATGCACTGTTTTCTGTGTCAGAAACAATGTAGGGTCACTGTCAAAAACCCTAAAGAAAAGTAGTGATATTTCACAAAATTACATTCTTAAGCTCCCAATGAAGTCAACGGCACCTTTGGGACTGGTCCTCCCAATTTAAAAATAATAAAATAAATAGTGAAACATTGCACTCAACATACAAGTGCCCTATTGCTCCTATCTTCTCTATCATGGTATACAGAATGCATAGAGGGGGGTTGTCTGCTTAGGAACTCCATCTATACACCAGAATATAGGTTACTCTATAAAAGGGGCTCCCAATATACTGGACCTGGCCTGTCTTAGTATAACATGGATGACCATTCGCTCCGGGTGGATAGAGCAGAAATATCCCCTTGGAGTGGAGGATATCAAGTTCCTTATTGCTAAACTAGGATCAGGATTACTTCTGCAGTATTTGGTACAGGAACACAAGCACAGAAAGAAAGAAGCATCACCTGGAACTCATAACGGAATTGTGTGTGGTCTCACCAAATATAATACGGGCCTCCAGGAACAAAACTGCAGTTATGAACAATCTATAACATTCCGGGACTAAAATCCAGATAAGAAGTTAAATAACTTTGTAAATTCTTTGCAGTATCTTATTCTGTTTTACTTACAGTGTGTATCCGGCCAACTGGAGCCTGATGCATGCTGCCTTTATTATGTAAGCAGAGGCTACAGGGGGGGCATATTACTGGCTACTGGGGGATACATCAATGGCTACAGAGGGATACATTACTGGATGGCAGGGGACATTATTACTCACTACAGGGGATACATAAATGGCTGTAGGGGGCACTATTACTGGCTAGCTGGGGGCATTATTACTGACTACAGGGGGATACATAAATGGCTGCAGGGGGGTACATAAATGGCTGTAGGGGGCACTATTACTGGCTAGCTGGGGGCATCATTACTGACTACAGGGGGACACATAAATGGCTGGATGGGGGCATTATTACTGGCTGCCGGAGGGGCACATTAATGGCTGCCAGGGGGGCATTATTACTGGCTACCAGGGGGATACATTACTGGCTGCCTGGGGGCATTATTACTGGATAGAATATTACTGAACACAGGGTAGCATTATTATTGGTTACAGCAGGGAACTGGCTACAGGGGGCATTTTTGGTGTATACAACAATTTATTACTGCATAAAGTGGGGCTACAGGGGGCATATTATTGGCAAAGGTGGCATTTTTAATTGCTACTGGGGGGTATTCTTACTGGGGAAGTATTCTTTGTTAATGGCTACCGTGGACAAAAGTACTGGGGAATTATTACTTAATAGGGGAATTATTACTAAGACACACAGGTCGGGGTAAGGCTGGGTTCACACCACGTTTTGCCTGCGGTCGGGAAACCGCATACGGACGAAAACGAAGCCTACCGGAGGCTGCGGTTCACTCAGGTCGGCTCATAGACATGCATTAAATACGGTTCCCGAATACGGCTGAGTGCGGGCGCCGCGATTAAGCTCCGCCCCCCTCCTCCTAGCCGTATACTGGAACCGTAGTTAACAAAACGTGGTGTGAACCCAGCCTAATAGAAACTTTAAGAGCCTTGGCATTATTAAGTCACCTTCTTGGGGGTACTCGGTTGGAACATCCTATCACTAGGGGGCAATAAGCTTGAGAAGGGTGAGAAATACTGTTCTATAGGATATTTTTAGAACTATGCATTGTACCATTCATATTTTATTCCTCCTGGAAATGTCTAAATAATTGATAAATGGCCATGGGACATTCTTTATTCAGTCCTACATTTCCAGGAGCAATAGCAGGGAACTGGCACAACACATGAGGGGAGATTTATCAAAAAAAGCTGCCCAGTTGCCCATAGCAACCAATCAGATCACTTCTTTCATTTTTCAGAGGCCTTGTTAAAACTGAAAGAGGCAATCTGATTGGTTGCTATAGGCAAAGAACAATGGACTGACTTCGAATGTACATGTGACAGTTCAGTGTGGGGGACCATCTCAGAATACCAATAACCCAATTTTGGACCCTCTATAAGCTCATATGCATCCCATATTTGACCCTTCCCTGTGCTGCTGTGTCTCATGAACTGATGAATTGCTGCAGGTTCATTTCAGCTGGCTAGAGACTGCTGGGAGCTGATAAATAATATACTGTATATACTCGAGTATAAGCCGAGTTTTTTAGCATGATTTTTCGTGCTGAAAAAAAACCCCTCGGCTTATACTCAGGTGAACTCTCCGCCTGTCAATCCCTTCTCAGTGGTCTTCAACCCGCGGACCTCCAGATGTTGCAAAACTGCAACTCCCAGCATGCCCGGACAGCCATCGGCTGTCCGGGCATGCTGGGAGTTGTAGTTTTGAAACATCTGGAGGTCCACAGGTTGAAGACCACTGCCGGGCCTTCGTCATCATCCAGACCCCCCTTTAGTTTTCTAGTCACCTCCCCTCGGTGGGAAGGAAGGGTGAGCTGGTCCGGGCCATCTATGCTGCAGGTACCGTCCAGTGGGGAGGGTTAGTCATTCCGGGCTGTCCATTTTCACCAGGAGGCCCTCTTCTCCGCTCCGGGCCAGCCCCGGCCTAGTTACGTTGCCTTGACGAAGACGCACAGGGACGTCCGTGCGCAGCAGACGTGCCTGTGCATGAACGTCCCTGTGCGTCGTCATCAAGGCAATGTCACTAGTCCGGGGTCGGCCCGGAGCGGAGAAGAGGGCCTCCCGGTGAAAGTGAACAGCCCGGAACGACTAACCCTCCCTACCGGACGGTCCCTGCAGCATAGATGACCTGGACCAGCTCACCCTTCCTTCCCACCGAGGGGAGGTGAGTAGAAAACAAAAGGGGGGTCTGGATGATGACGAAGGCCCGGGCAGTGGTCTTCAACCTGCGGACCTCCAGATGTTTCAAAACTACAACTCTCAGCATGCCTGGACAGCCGATGGCATCTGCAACATCTGGAGGTCCGCAGGTTGAAGACCACTGATGAAGGGATTGACAGGCGGTGATGATGAAGGGGGGGATGATGACGGGGTGATGATGACGGGGGTCTGGATTATGACAGGGGGGGATGATGACAGGGTGATGATTACGGGGGTGAAAATGACAGGGTGATGATGACAGGGTGATGATGACGGGGGTGATGATGACGGGGTGATAATGACAGGGTGATGATGACGGGGGTGATGATGACGGGGGTGATGATGACGGGGGTGATAATGACAGGCGGTGATGATGACAGGGTGATGATGACAGGGTGATAATGACGGGGGTCTGGATTATGACAGGGGGGATGATGTATTTCCCACCCTAGGCTTATAGTCGAGTCAATAACTTTTCCTGGGTTTTTGGGGTGAAATTGGGGGCCTCGGCTTATATTCGGGCCGGCTTATACTCGAGTATATACGGTAATACTACTGAATGTGACTCTTCCTGGGATTCCTGCTTCCCTACCAAGAGCCTGGTTCTAGTCCACCAAACAAATCAATTACTGCACATTACTCTACATTGACTGTTGTCAATGAACAAAAAAAAAAACAAAGCCCATGGTCATTACACTTCCAACCATCCAGCCGGTCATTATGAGAATGTGCAGGAAACCGTAACAACCATAGAGGAGGACATGCTGAATTTTAATGAGTTATAAAATTATGTAATCCTTGTATTTTAAGATAAATAACAGTCTAGGAATGGAAATAAAATAGCAATAATACAAAAATAATATTTCTATGATTATTTTATATATTATTTTTTATCCAAAATAGCCAATATTCATGCTAGTAGCATGATGTAATGGATCCCATTGATGAAGCTATTTTGGTCATTAAAAGGTTCTTAAAGAGTACCTGTCGTCAAACAATATTTTCTACACTAACTCAGATTACCGTATATTCCCTAACTACTCCTAACATTCCATCTGCCATTCCTTTTTTTTTCCGAGCTTTAAAAAGCTCTGTATCATACCTTTCCCTTTGCTCACATTGTGTGAGCTCCCGGCAGGAGAAAGTGGGCGTTCCCCAGCAGGTTCAACATCACTGAAGCCTGTGAGAGCTGTACCTCGCAATGCCCTGCACGCCGTTCCTGAGTTTGGTCTCCTGCCAGACCGGGAGGAGACCAAACTAACTGTTTGACTTGCGGCAGGGAACAGAACAGAGCCACCTAGTGGCCATTTTTTCCTATCACATTAAAAACATATAAAGGTTGAGAATTTTAACAGCAAGCAAATAGCAAAGTGTCTTATAATTACATAAGGAACAATCTATTAAAAGTTTAGTTTGGTGACAGGTACTCTTTAAAGAAACCAGAAGGAATGGACTATAGCATTTGTATGATATAGCATTTGCTATGCATTTACCTATTGTTTAAGCAGCAGTCCAGGATGCTACAGTATTGCATTTATGGATGAAGAGTTGATTAGAGTATAGAGAGAAGTATAGAAAGAAAATAGAGCTCATGCAGCAAACTATAGAGGCCGTAGAAGAGAAACTAAGCAACATTCAAAATAAAGACCTATGCAGAAAAAGTGTTTGTCTTTTAGCACCATGACAAGTAAACAAGTAAATAGCAAGAATGAAGTACAAAATTAACACAAAACTTTTTCTCTTGTTATAAAGTCCCCCTCCCCCTCTTGCTGATCAAATCTCAGTTTTGTCCTGTGTCTGCAAGACAAGTATTACATGTCTATGGGAGTGGGGGTGGGGGAGGGGGGGTCTCCATCTACCAGCTCTGGGAGAACTGCAAAGTAGAGATGAAGCCTGCAAAGCAGAAATCTGCTAAAAATACAATATACAAGTTATATAATGGCCAGAAATAGTGCTGCTTCTCATGTACACACACAGGGCAGCTTATTCTAAAGGTGACCTGAAATGACTTAAATGACTTTAAGAAGTTTATTGAAGTAGATGTCCTGCATCAGCTTGGATACATTTTGTAAGGTACTTGGTCAGCAGCCTTATATGTATATAGACAGGGAGCTCCTTGGTGACTTTAAATGTTCTTATAATTTAAAGATGGGATTCATTATTTGATTTAATATTCAAAAATTATACACCAAATAAGAGAAAGAATGCACCACTAGAATGATTTTTTTAACCAAAATATAAGAGGTATATCTTTATTTCATTACACAATAAAATCACATAAAAAATACATATAGAAAAAAGAAGACAGCACCAGAAACATACACTTATAGGTAGGAAGGCTCAACCCTCAGAACATACACAGGAGATGGAACAGGTCAAATCAATGGATAAACACAGTATAGTAAACAGGATGACAAGTTAAAGTGCATGAATGCAAAACTATTGCAGACCTGAGACCAAAAGAAGGAGCCATAAACATAAAACAGGGGTGCCAAACCATATATATCAACCCCAACGACCGTTTCACTGTAAAATCGCTTCCTGTTCTGAGGGTTGAGCCTTCCTACCTATAAGTGTATGTTTCTGGTGCTGTCTTCTTTTTTGTTTATATATTTTTTTTGTGATTTTATTGTGTAATGAAATAAAGATATACCTTTTATATTTTGGTAAAAAAATCGTTCTAGTGGATCATTCTTTCTCTTATTTGGTGTAAGATCATATTGATGCACCCGTCACCTGCACTTGTTGGCAGGGCTGTCTATATCAGTGTATAATATTAAAAAGTAGACAAACATATGACTAAATAGTATAAAAGGAAAATTTCTGATGTGTTTTCCAATGGTGCTGAAAAGTGGCGCTGTATTTACATAAAAGAGTATGTGCCACCAAACTAAACTATTAATATATTGTTCCTTATGTAATTATAAGACACTTTGCTATTTACTTGCTGTTAAAATTCTCAACCTTTATATGTTTTTAATGCAATTGAAAAACGGCCACTAGGTGGCTCTGTTCTGTTCCCTGGTCTCCTCCGAGCCTGGCAGGAGACCAAACTCAGGAAGTGCATGTGGGGCATGGCGAGGCACAGCTCTCGCAGTTTTCAGGGACCTTGCGCCTGCTGGGGAATGCCCACTTTCTTCTACAGGGAGCTCACACAATGTGAGCAAGGGGAAAGGTATGATAAACAGCTCGGAATTTTTCTTTTTTTAAAGGCAGGAGGGGTGTTAGGAGTAGTTAGGGAATATAATCTGAGTTAGTTTTGAAAATATGGTTTGATGACAGGTACTCTTTAAGCTGCCTGGGCATAGTGTATACATTCATCATGTTTCATATGTATGTCCCTTTACTTTTCTGTCAGGTGGTTTTACAAGACAGAGAAGCAAAAAGTAATAAATAGAAAGTTTAATAGTACATGTCCAAAAATACTCCCCCAAAGCGTACATCCCAAGGCAACAGCCTTGTTGGTGTGATAACTATTCAATAGTAGGAGCTGAGCAGCTGCATCGTATATGCAATGACTTAATGATGTAATAGAAGTGGGATCTGTCCAGGGTACCTGCTGAGAGGATTCTAAAGGAGGGTGCACCACCAATATTTGTGTGTATATATATATATATATATATATATATATATATATAATCAGCATAAAAAAAAATACACAGGTGCATAAAGACTGCTCAGAAGTCCCAGAACTAAGCTTCCATTCTCACATTAGGGACAACAATTTTTTTTCCCCACAATACTGTGGGAATTAATGGGTCTGATTGAAAAAGAGCACAACATGTGCTCCAGGAATATACTTTCGTTCTTCATTTACATACATCTCATCCATGGCCAACAAATGGCTGATGCAACACTTGTATGAAAGAGTGGGCACCATCAATAAAGGCAGAAGAGTGCTGGTCCACACAAAATAAACACAACTATCATCTAAGCTTATTAGAATGCGACTATTTAAGGGGCGTGTAGTTTAGGAAATCTTTTTTTTAGTACTCCCTATAAGGATGTTGTATGTTGAAGGGGTACTCCGGTACTAGACGCACAGGATAGGGGATAAGTGTCTGATCACTGCCTGGCACCCTGGTGATCCATATGCATGGAGCGATCTCCACTGTGTACCGGATAACTGTCAACCACAGCCCGTAGCTGTGGCCAACACGCCCCTCCTATATATCTCTATGGGAGATGCAGAGAAACACGAATGCTGTATCTCTGTCTCTCCCATAGACACAGCCACACCGAAGCCTAGCACAGCACGCGTTCTGAACATAAATGTTCAGAACGACGGGGTGTTGAGCCAGAGATTGCAGGGGGTCCCAGTGGTCATACTCCCTGTGATCAGACATCTTATCCCCTATTCTGTGGATAGGGTATAAGATGTCTAGTACTGGAGTCCCCTTTAATAGAGATGCATACTCTGTGTAGGACCCTCATCTCTTGGTCAGAGTGGAGATTGGTTACAAAGAGTGCCCCCCCTCCCCGATTTAGAGATCCTGTCCTGCATTACCTTGACATCCCATTAATTTAAATGGTCACTTAGTAATTCCTCCACGGAAGGTCCTGTAGAGAAATGAGAGACTTACAGACAGGTTTTGGTCCAGATTGCAACTGATCCTTGGACATAGTCAGCTTGTCATAATTCTTACACCTATAGATTGTCCAAAGTGGTACCTCTTTTAAGCATAGCTTACCTTTAAAGGGGTACTCCCGTGGAAAACTTTTTTTTTTTTTTATCAACTGGTGCCAGAAAGTTAAACAGATTTGTAAATCCAGAGTGCTCTCTGCTGACCTCTACTGTCCATTTTAGGAACTGTCCAGAGAAGCATATGTTTGCTATGGGGATTTTCTTCTTCTCTGGACAGTTCCTAAAATGGACAGCAGAGGTCAGCAGAGAGCTCTGTGGTCAGGACATCACAGGAAACGCATTTCTTTTTTGGATTTCTCTTTAGTATACAGCCCCTAAAAAGTACTGGAAGGATTAAAAAATTTTAATACAAGTGATTTACAAATCTGTTTCACTTTCTGGCACCAGTTGATTTAAAAAAAAAAAAGTTTTCCACGGAAGTACCCCTTTAAGGCTCAGGGCACCTATTTGTTGAGGTACTTTACTATTGCTGAGTCCCTTCGATTAGATCTAGAATCTACCAATCTACTAAAGAACCAACATTCTTTCTTATTTTTATGCAGCCAAAAATTCTGTTCTGGTTAAAAATACATGTCTGTGTAAATGGCTTGACCAGAGCTTTAAACATTTTTGTTATTATCTAGGTAGAACTTATGAGCTGTTTCAACACATGACAAGATCTTTATCATTTCCAATCTGTGGCCTGTGTTCCCTTTTACTGCTCAAAAACTAATCTGAAGCCCTTTAAAAGGGAATATACCTCAAATGAAAGGGTTTTCTACCTTCTTCTACTTAGAAACAAACATAAACCTCATATATAGCATATCTGATATATAAGTGAGTATCAAGAATTCCAACAATAAAAATTTTACATGTTTCTAAAAGAGGTGTTCCAATCCTGATGACCACTTTCTAAGGCTTTTCTGACACCTTTTATTAGACTGGGCACAGAGTAGCTCCTACTTTGTTGGACTTGCTATAATGTGCTATCAAGTATTATGTAGACACCTATTCATTTTTATTGGCCGCTATGTAAAAGTATTTCTCCAAAGAAATTAAAAAAATATATATTTTTATCATGTTTTTACTTCCAAAAGGTGATCACTGGGGTTAGAGGAGCAGCAGTTTATATCTGAGGCAGCTTCATTCTAACAAGGGGCTTTACAAATAAGACAATGCCCTTTAGTGTAGATCTGAAATACGTTGTTTCTATCATCATTGAAGAGGTTAAAATAGAAAAAGCAGCGATACTTACCTACTCCATTCCCCTGCAGCTGCCATTATCATTGCTTCCAGTCATCTCTGCTTCTTCATGGTTCCAGTGATGTGTCGTCCCCACAAGAATTGGCTGTTCAACCAGTCACTAACTGAGGCAGACAGTTCCTATGAGGGTGATGCATCACTGAAGCCAGGAAGAAGCGGTGATGAGCGAGGACCAGGTGTCAATGGAATGGCAGCTGTGGGGGATTGGGGTAGATAAGTATGACTTCTTTTTTATTTTACTCCAATTTTAGGCCCTGCCCCCCAGAATCTTCTATGTCCATGTGCACAGTGCCACTTCATTCATTGTCTATGGGAGCAGTACTTGGCTACCTCCAGCAGCTCCTAAAATGAATGGGGTAGATTTGAGACCCCATTCTGCAGATTGTGAGGGTCTGACCTCTCGGAGGTCCAGAGGACTAGGGATAAGTCTTTATGATGGGACAACCCCTTAAAAAAAAAAAAAGTGATTCAACCTTTCATTGAAAAATTAGATGGAAATAATTTTCTCAGAGTAACTTTATAATGCTGAATATTCCCAATGTTACAAAGTTCTTATTCCACCTCAGTGACCATTTATAGATGTCATAAGGCTTAAGGACAGTAAGACATGGCCATCGCATGCAGTATTCCCCAACTCCAGCTGTTGTAAACTGCACACTGTCAGGCCATGATGGAAGCCTTCTACTTCTGCAATAGCCACAGGTTGGTTGACTCTGCACTACGGATACTTATTAGATAAGGGGCATCCCGGAACAGGTAAGGAATTGTTCACTCCTCTGTACTTGAGCACTAACTCACATGTAAACTTTTAGGCCAATAATTGAATTCTACAAACGTAAATATGTCCTGACAGTCTTTAATGGGACAAAACCAATTCTTCTAGCCATATAGAAATAATTATGGACATTAATAGACTTTAATATAATAGTTCATATTTGTTCTGTCAATGGCCAGATTTAGGATCTGTGTCTGTCTTCAATTCTTTTTACCTTTGTGTAAAATCTTTATTATCTTTATAGACATTTAAAATTCCCTATGTTTTGTCTAGACACCAGCAGAGGATGTATGCAAACTACTTATATCCTCTATATAGATGTTGCTTCCTGAGATACTGTTGAGACAGTGCCAACACAATGGGCATGTAAATCTCCTGTGGTGTTGCATCATATGAGAGAGGCTGCACATGCCAACTAAGATAATGTTCTTTATATAGTAGCACTAAATGCAGCAGTGTGCAGCTCCATGTGCAGGGCTGCATTACTGTATAAGGTAATACTGTATATTTAAGCTTTATGATTTCATTCACCAACTTCACTACTAACAAAAACCTATTGCGTTATCTTAACTTAAGATGTACAAAACATTGCAGCTTTAGATTATGTTTTTGCCCAGGCATTGATGAAATGTAGTGTCCAGCAGGGACGTGCACATACAGACTCAAAAGGGGGCTTGAGCCCCTACCCTTTTTCTGCCCTTTCATTCCCTCTCTGATTGGGAACTCAGTGGAGTGATGCAAGTCCCATTCAGCTGACATGACTGCCGGAGGTCCCTTACCTCAGGAATTGTTTTGTGTTGACATATGTAAGGTTTTTAAAAACTTTTTTTTAATTTTTTTTTATAATTAGTGCTCTTTTTTGTATGTGTGCCCCTGCCCCCCAAAATGTCTGTGCACGCCCCTGGTGTCCAGCATGCCCTGACTGTACTACAGCATATTTCTTTCTTTCAAATCACTGTGCTAGTTACCTACAGAAAACATATATCCCTAACCAGAATCCCAGAGAGGCATGCCATGCTGGACATTGGTTGAACTTTATACATAGAAGAATAGAAGAAAAAGTTACCTGGCAAGATCTAGGAAAGAGTCCACCGTCTCTTTATTAGTAGTTATGGTGGTTTCTATTCCCAAGGCATTGGAGTTTAGGGCACCTGCTCCAGCCCCTGGTTTAATGATAAATCCCAGGGCGATTGCCAAACCTGAAGCCATAAGAGTGGTCACAAGAAAGTAGGCTACAGCAATACCACCCAGTTTGCCCAATGACCGGGTATCCAAACTGGCAGCCCCAGAGATCAAGCTGCATACCACCAGTGGGAGGATGATCATCTTCAGCATCCTCAGTAGCAATTCTCCAGGGAAGGCAAAATAGGTCATTTGAGCTTTGGTCAAGTTCATGTTCCTCACTGCTGTGCCAATGCCAACTCCAACCACTACCCCAGACACCGTGAGGATCACTATGGCATTCTTTCGAAGGAATTGGGCACAATTTTGTCCTGTCTTATTCTTGGCAGGTTTGGCAGCATCTTCCACCTGGCACACAGTGTAGTCAGAGTACTTGTCAATGTGACCATTGGTCTCGCAGGGCTTCTCCATCATTAGATGGTGTGGTACGCTTTTTGCCAGCGGTGATGATGAGTGGTTGCGGCAGGTCCAGCTGTGCCCACAGATGGGTGTGTGTGATATAGAAGTGTACACTGCTGTCAAGGCTATGTGAGGTCTCCAGCTTCAGATACTCTCTGCTCAACTCGTGAGGCTCTCACAACCACTAAAAGAGCTGCAGCTAAAGCTGATGCAACAGAGCTTCCTCCTCTCCCTCCCACCCACCCATCTCTATCTGAATACCCCTCCCTCCTGCTCCCTGTCTTTGCCAAGTCCTCTTCACCAGCCCTCTATTCTCCGTGCACTGTCTGGCTACAATAAGCTAAGTAACAGGATGGATGAGCATGGCGAATATGGCTATAGCAAACAAAGGATGTGATATGTAGATTAGAAATAGAAATAAAAAAGAAATAAATTATAAAATATAGATAAATTATAAATATATTCTAAAATAAATTATAAAATAAAAGAGTAAAATATGGAGTAAAAAAAGGAGTAAAATTATAAAACAAAAGAGGAAAAGAGTAAATATAAAATAAATTATAACATTTCTATAAAATATAGAAATAAAAAATAAGAATATACTGAAAAAAATAATGGCACCACAATAATAAATATGCAATGACCACTGCAAGGTGCAAAATATATGCACTCTATCCGGTCTTGTAAATAAGTGCACTTAATATGCTGGTGCTTCCAAACCAGGGTGCCTCCAGCTGTTGCAAAACTACAACTCCCAGCAGGCCCGGACAGCCTTTGGCTGTCCGGGCATGCTGTGAGTTGTAGTTTTGCAACAGCTGGAGGCACCCTGGTTTGGAAACACTATGCTATAGCTTCCTATACAATACAAATATCAATACTGATGTCACAGCACTGAGTAATACAAGATGTCTTAGATCAAAGCATTTTTGTCTTCTCTGCAGGAATTGCATTCTTAGACCATGTTCAAACACTTTAAAATCTCCCCTTTTTTTCCAGCAGTAAATGACTAAAAACCAGTAATTTTTAGGTTGTGTTTTTTGTGTTTTTTTTTTATTAGAAAATAAATATACGGGCTTACAACATTAAAAAAATGTTTTAAATAGATTTGTGTATTTTCTGAATCAATTACCTATCAATCCAGTGCAAATAAAACAACTAAGGCTGGATCCCCTGCATGCCATACATCGATGGCGCCCAAAGAGAATCATCTGCTGGTGATGGTGGTAAAGTTGTCACTTTCCTCTGATAAGTGTAAGGGTCATAGCAGGTGATGGATCCTCTGGGTCTGTGTGGATGATGACGGGAGCTGTGCCAGGGAGCGGAGTCTAAGGTGCTGCTGGTTTTCACCAGAGCCCACCACAAAGCAGGATGGTCTTGCTGCGGCAGGCGGCACCTAGGTCGCTACCCCTGGCACGACTCGTCCACACAGGTAGCGGGGATGAAGCGTGGTGCAGATGGATAAGGACAAGACGAGGTCAGGATAGCTGAAGGTCAGGGCAGGCGGAACAGTAGCAGGGTCAGGTCACGGAACAAGGATCAGGTACACGGATAGACAGGAACACAGTAGCTTTCTCTCAGGCACTAGGGCAACAAAGATCCGGCACAGAGCAGGGGGAGGTGCACACCCTTATAGGGAAAGAACAGGTAAAGACACTAATTAGGGTGTACTGGCCCTTTAAATCACAAAGCTCCGGCATGCGCACGCCCTAGGAGGCGGGGGCACGCGTGCTGAGACTGAGAGCACGGAAGACCAGGAAGGTGAGTGACGGACTGGGACTCACATGGGGGCGTGTCCCGCAATGCGAATCCCAACCCCGCCGGCAGTGAGGACATGAGAGGAGAGCGCTCACGGCTAGCGTGTCTGGCCGGAGCGCTGACGTTACATTAAGACATATTAAAAGTCTCTTCTATTGACATGAACTATTAATTTGCAAAAAATAAAAAAAATAAAACAACAGGTAACCATAGGCTCTGCTCCCACTGAAATTATATACTACTACTTTTATGTAAATTTCTGCAGTTTCTGTATGAAAAGTGTGGAAAAGTCACAAGAATAATATTCTAACTCCTGAATGAATCTATTATCTATTCCAGATGAGTCTTGCTTTAGGCTATGTTCCTATCACAATTTGTGCCTTCGTGGAACAGATACGATTTCTGAAGCTTAAAGGAGTAGTCCAGTCCTGAAAAATTATCCCCTATCCTAAGGATAAGGGATAAGTTTCAGATCGCGGGGGGTTTGACCGCTGGGTCCTCCCGTGATCTCCTGTACGGGGCCCTGGCAGTCCGCAGGAAGGGGACCCAGTGGTCAGACCCCCTGCGATCTGAAACTTATCCCCTACTCCTTTAAATCGGCTGCAATCATATCTGTGCATGGACAGGCACAGACGCCATTCACTCCTATGACCCAGACAGATCCAATCATAGTTAGATCAGTGACTACTTTCTAGTCATTTTCCGGGTATATATACTGTAAAATATCCGAAATTTGACTGAAAATGTTTCCAACAGAGTATCCCTTTAAGCCCTTAGATCCTGCATCAATAGTGACTGCGGCATCTAAGGGATTTGGCTGTAGAAAAGGGCTCCCTCTGTCAGCTCATCAATGCCCCTGAATACAATGTTGGGACGCTAAGGTTTACCAAGATAGCTGGGTGAACTCACAAATTAATATTTATGTATTTATTTATTCATAACAAAATTTATATATATTTTTAAATATTAGTCATTAAGTTATATGTACCCCAAAATAAAAAAAATAAAAAATTACAAAAAAAAAGTCCTTAATGGCTGCCTTGAGAAAATAATGAAAAGTTATGGCTTTTAGAAAACAGCACAATATGATAAAAACACAATTAAGTAAAAAAAAAAGAAAAATAAAAAGACTAATTTTTTAAAATACTTTTAAACTTTTTTTTTTACTTTCGCCGTGTTTGTGCTGGTCTATCAAACCTTCTCCTTACTCTCTCAATCATGCTAAGCCCATCTTTCTGTGAATACCACCTGCCTCATACACAATAATTGAATGTCAGTGAAGATTTATGGTTCCGGAGACACTTTCCCTTCTGTGGGACAAAGCTTTGATTTGAAGACATTGCCCTCGGTTCTGTTTCTGGAGTTGACTATTCTTGTCTCTTGGTTGAATTACATTGAGGCTGCATTTTTATTATATAATGTACAATTCAAAGTTCATCAATTTTAGAAAACAAATAAACATTGTTACTATAACATGGGTAGTATAAGTTAAAGAAGATATATCCGCACTCACCACCGGGAATGGCAAGCGATGCTCCTACATGAAGTCAGCAACGGGAACGAGACCGCAGATAAGCCTAGTGCGCTCTGAGCACCGGTGGTGAGTGCGGATATATCTTCTTTATCTTATACTACCCATGATATATAAGCTTTATTTCTTGCTAATATCCTAGCACCGTTACCCAGCATTTTTTTTTATTTTGCTAGCCTCGCCCAGCTGCTTTAAGTCCAGCTGACTGTGTCTATCCCAGAACAACTACAGGAGAAATGCTAGCACAGGCTTCCAGTATCCGTATACACTGCTATATACTACTATATACACCGCAGGAGAAATGCTAGCACAGGCTTCCAGTATCCGTAGTTTCAGGTGCTGCACATCTGGTATCTTCACAGCATAGACAATTTCCTTCAGATGACCCCAAAGATAAAAGTCTAAGGGGGTCAGATCGGGAGACCTTGGGGGCCATTCAACTGGCCCACGACGACCAATCCACTTTCCTTGAAACTGTTCATCTAGGAATGCTCGGACCTGACACCCATAAAGTGGTGGTGCACCATCTTGCTGGAAAAACTCAGGGAACATGCCAGGTCCGAGCATTCCTAGATGAACAGTTTCCTGGAAAGTGGATTGGTCGTCGTGGGCCAGTTGAATGGCCCCCAAGGTCTCCTGATCTAATCCCCTTTGGGGGTCATCTGAAGGCAATTGTCTATGCTGTGAAGATACGAGATGTGTAGCACCTGAAACTACGGATACTGGAAGCCTGTGCTAGCATTTCTCCTGCGGTGTTGCTATCAGCGTGTGAAGCGTGGGAGAAGAGGGTTGCATTGACAATCCAACATAATCCAACACAATGGGCAGCACATTGAACATATTTTATAAGTGGTCAGAAACTTGTAAATAACTCATGAAAGAATAAAGTTATGTTGAAACCAAGCACATCATTGTTTTTCTTGTGAAATTCCCATTAAGTTTGATGTCACATGACCCTCTTGCTATTGAAAAAACAAAAGTTGGATTCAAAATGGCCGACTTCAAAATGGCCGCCATGGTCACCACCCATCTTGAAAAGTACACATATACTGTGTGCTACAAACAAAAAGTTAATATCACCAACCATTCCCATTTTATTAAGGTGTATCCACATAAATGGCCCACCCTGTACATGCATTTAGTGCCATCCTATCTTTCTCCTGCACACGTATTGTTACTAAAAAAGCAAATACACCCCAAAATTGTTAACTAGTTTCCCCATAATAAAGCCAGCAAAAATGATCACGGGAGGCATATGTCACAGTGAGCCCATAGCAGTATTAAGGTGCCAAGTAATGCTAAAAAGATGCAGCCAAATTTCCCATGTATGCATGCTAACCACATTTTTTCTATCACTGTCATGCCAGAAAGTACCTGAAACACAAAGCTCTGACCACTTTAAAGATAAATTCTAGAATTATACAATAACAGCACATCACCCTTCATAATGATGTTGAAGTGTGTACAGGGTTATTGAACTCACTGCAGCTGTGTCATTCACAGGGTGTACCAAGAGATCATGCAATGTCTTGGATTCATTTAATTTATTAAAGGGGTTATCCAGGAAAAACTTTTTCTTATATATCAACTGGCTCCAGAAAGATAAACAGATTTGTAAATTACTTCTATTAAAAAATCTTAATCTTTTCAGTACTTATGAGCTGCTGAAGTTGAGTTGTTCTTTTCTGCCTAAGTGCTCTCTGATGACACCTGTCTCGGGAACCACCCAGTTTAAAAGCAAATCCCCATAGCAAACCTCTTCTACTCTGTGCAGTTCCCGAGACAAGCAGAGATGCCAGCAGAGAACACTGTTGCCAGACAGAAAACAACAACTCAACTTCAGCAGCTGATAATTATTGAAAGGATTAAGATTTTTTAATAGAAGTAATTTACAAATCTGTTTAACTTTCTGGATCCAGTTGATATATATATAAAAAAAGTTTTTTCCTGGAATACCCCTTTAATGTTCTCTAAGCACACACATGTACATAAAGGGCTATACATAGTATCACTGCCCAGGACAATGTAGATGAATTTGTTCTCAGTATGTGGTGGTGCACGATATATATATATTATGTGAAAAATTAATTTCAAATGTACATAACTGACAGACACCAAGACTCCACTCACATATCATGTGTGTGTTATGTGTGTTCGGCCCAGGTATGGAGCTTCACCTAGCTCCTAGCAAACACAATCTTTATACACCATGCGCAATATTGTTAGCTCAGCACATTTTCAGATGTTTGCAAAATATGAAGACACTTACGATTTGTTTCTTCCTCTTATATTTGCACTTTTTTTCATTTCTCACAAGGGTAAAAGAAGTTTGAACATCAGTAGGTTTCAATTGGTTTTGTGCGCTAGCAGAGATCTTACACACCATAAGTAATCCATCAAGGTCTGACGTGACGTTTCTGGGTACGACCCCTTACTCGTGTACTGAGACCTTGTCAAGCATCTCTCGAGTAGTGCATATACATCTGTTTATAATCACTATCATTCTTACTAATGTTCGTTATTTTCTACTGTATAACTGCAATACTTATAAGAATAGCTGTAACAAAGATACATCATGATTACGAAAATGCTTAAAAACGACATACTTCATTTAGCCCAGATGGAAAAATTGTTTTTAATTCAGTTATCCAAAATGCCTCTCTTTGCAATAATCGTCTGCGATTAATAGCTTCGTTCTCACCTTGCGGCACTTGCTCTATCACTTGCCATCAAACTACCAAGACACAACTACCAAGACAAACTACCAAGACACTTATTTCACCAGCATGACAACCGTATGCTATGGCCCACACACACAATGATAATCGTACAGAATATTACATAATTGGTTACTGAAATATATAATATGTTCATTATATTATAATTTGTGCAATTTAGTTTTTTTATACCAATAAAAAGCGGCAGGTATGCACTTCTGATCAGTTCCCTGTGATATTAAAGGGGTACTCCGCTGCTCAGCATTTGTGACAAACTGTTCAGAACGCTGGAGCCGGCACCGGGAGCTTGTGATGTCATAACCCTGTCCCCTCATGGCGTCACACCCCGCCCCCTCAATGCATGTCTATGGGAGGGGGCGTGGCAGCGTAGACGTGCCCGTAGACGTGCAATGAGGGGGCGGGGCGTGACACCATGAGGGGGTGGGGCCATGACGTCATGAGCTCCCGGCGCTGGCTCCAGCATACAGAACAGTTTGTTCCAGCGGAGTACCCCTTTAAGAGTCAGTCTCTAGCCCAAAAAAAATGATATTCAGTTTAAGATGAAGTTTTGGCCTCGACAAAAGTCTAAGCTACTTTATGGTACCTATTATATTAGCTCTTTTAGGTCTCCTGAGATACTCAGTCCATTGACAGAATTAAAGGAAAGATGCTGAGCTCAGTTACATAGTTTTCTATGATTGAAAGCCTTTTAGTCCTGCTCCCCCTGAGCACACAGCTTCAATGTATGAAACTTTATAAATATAGAGCCACCAATCCCAGCTTGGGACCCTAGCAGGACACCGAAGGTTTGTTTTTTTAATATCATGTGCAAAGGGCAAAGGTGTGGGGGGGGGGGGGGGGGAAAGAAACAACCTCCCGCTGGAAAACCCCTTTAAAATTGCACAAGTTCAGTATAAAGAAATGTACAATGGCAGAAAAAATAAATAAATACTGAAAAATATCCACTTTGAGTCCAGCATTGGGAAAAATAAAACATTCATAGAGGCAAAAGAAAAAGAATTAAGCAAGATGCATTGGTGCACGGGTGTTGCTCTAGGAGCGCGCTGTCCTCACTTGCTTGTCACTTGTCACCTGCTTTCTCACTCGGCCTGGCTGCAAACAGGCTTAAAGGGGTACTCCGGTGGAAAACTTTTGTTTTTTTATTGAACTGGTGCCAGAAAGTTAAACAGATTTGTAAATGACTTCTATTAAAACATCTTTACCCTTCCTGTACTTTCTAGCAGCTGTATACTACAGAGGAAATTCTGTTGTTTTTTTATTTCTTTTTTGTCTTGTCCACAGTGCTCTCTGTTGACACCTGATGTCCGTATCAAAAACTGTCCAGAGCAGGAGAAAATCCCTACAGCAAACCTGTGCTGCTCTGCACAGTTCCTCACACGGACAGAGGTGTCAGTAGAGAGCACTGTGGACAAGACAAAAAGAAATTCAAAAGAACAGAATTTCCTCAGTAGCATACAGCTGCTAAAAAGTACAGGAAGGGTAAATATTTTTTAATAGAAGTAATTTACAAATCTGTTTATCACCAGTTGACTTATAAAAACCTAAACAAAAAAAAATATTTTCCACCGGAGTACCCCTTTAAATCAGCAGCAGCTGTTTCTCAACTCTTCATATACTTATGGGAAAGAGGGGGGGGGGGGTGTAACTGCATATACCTATGGGAAAGAGGGGGGGGTGTAACTGCATATACCTATGGGAAAGAGGGGGGGGGGTGTAACTGCATATACCTATGTGAAAGGGGGGGTGTAACTGCATATACCTATGGGAAAGGGGGGGGGGTGTAACTGCATATACCTATGGGAAAGAGGGGGGGGTGTAACTGCATATACCTATTGGAAAGAGGGGGGTGTCTCTGCTTATACCTATGGGAAAGGGGGGGGGGTAGTTCTGCCTATACCTATGGGGAAAGTGGGGGGGGGGTAACTCTGCCTATACCAATGGGGAAGAGGGGGGTAACTCTGCCTATACCAATGGGGAAGAGGGGGGGGGGTAACTCTACCTATATCAATGGGGAAGAGGGGGTGTATGGTAAATCTGCCTATACCAATGGGGAAGAGGAGGGGGGAACTCTGCCTATACCTATGGGGAAGAGGGGTGGTGGAAACTCTGCCCTATACCTATGGGGAAGAGGGGGGGAACTCTGCCTATACCTATGGGGAAAGGAGGGGGGTAACTCTAACTATACCTATGGGAAAAAAGGGGTTTAACTCTGTCTATACCTATGGGGAACGAGGGGGGGGGTTAACTCTGCCTATACCTACGGGGAAAGAGGGTGGGGGGGGACTCTGCTGCCTATACCTAAGGAGAAAGGGGGGTTAACTCTGTTCCTATACCTACTGGGAAGGGGGTTTAACTCTGCTGCCTATACCTATGGGGGAAGGGTGGGGGTTAACTCTGCTGCCTATACCTACAGGGAAGGGGAGAGGTTAACTCTGCTGCCTTTACCTACAGGGAAGGGGGGTTAACTCTGCTGCCTATACCTACAGGGCAGGGGGGCTACCTAACTTTAGACCTGGATGCCTAACTACTTACCTACATAACCAGCTACCTAACTATGTACATACCCGGCCTTCATACATGGCTGACTACCTACCTAGCTAGCCCCCTACCTACCTAACTTGTCATCTACCTACATATATGGCTTCCTGATCTACCTACCTATTTACCTGGCTACCAACCTACCTGCCCTTTTATTGTGTAGGACACCAAGGAGGGCATTATTACAGTTTGTGGGCCTATAGATGGAAAGATTGTGTAGAGGAGGGGAGGGCACTGGAAAAATGCAGAGTCTGACATGTTTTTCCTGCAGATGTTAAGAGATCCACATGGCGGTCTTATCCGGACAGAGTAAAAAAGGAAAGAGGATGCCGCTGATCAGAAAAGGCGTAATTATGAGTCCCAAAATATAACTGTAATCACTTATATGGCATACACATCCTGTGTACAGCTGTTATCTACCGCCATATGGTCCTGTATATAATCACTTATATTGTATACAGATCCTGTATAGTGGTTTTATTCAGTACAGTATGGCGGTGTTATCCATTTATTGTGTGGTGGTATATATTTACTCCTTGTATACCATTATTATTGGTCATGGAAATTTACCTACGCTAAAGTGTTTCTTACATATATAAATTCAGCTGCTGGCGGATAGCCGTTTACGGTGCCCCGTGCCCTTTGCTGACGATCATTTACCTGTCTTCGGGGCTCCGGCAGGTCCTCTTCGGGATCCCCTGCATCGTCGGCGCTCTCCATCGACTTCATCACATCACTGCGCACGCCGCCCCGTCATCCAATAGGAGTGGCGTGCGTAGCGACGTGATGGCAGCGACAGAGATCGCGGATGCCGGGGAAGAAGAGGCCTTACTGGAGGGTCGGGGACACCTCGGGTACGCGGCAACAGCGATGGACGGCAACATCCAGGGCAGCGGTGACAAGCGGTGACGGTCCGGAGCGGCGGGGACAGGTGAGTACAACTTCCTCTAACAGTGGTCTACAACCTGCGGACAACCTGCGGACACTGTCCTATACTTTACATTGCACGGCTCCCTCAACATGGTTTCAACAAACGATGGTCCGTTTGGAACTGATTACCATCGTATGTTGAGGGACCACTGTATGTCTATAATGTACATGCTCAAGTCTATGTGAACAGCTTCATCTGTTATAAGACTCTGTGTCTGACGTAGGTCCAGCTGAATGCTCAGGGTTTCTGCTATCTCACTTTTTCTGCTCTCTTAACTTTCCCACAGATTAGTGCTTGAAAAATTGCTGAACTGTCAGAATATAACCAACACAAGAACTGGGCAGGATTACAACACGATATGCAAGAAAAAATATTTTCTGTGACCTCAATTTTATTTATGTAATCATTTATAACAATGTACATTCTTCAGTGGATCAGATAGACATAATTCTCAGAACGTGAATATTTAGCATTTTGTAATTCCATGAATTAAATGGAAACATTTGCAGCTTTTGCGGATTGTCTATCCCTTTTCTCTAGACTTAAAACAAGAGTTTCTACGTTTTCTCACGTGCGGTCTTGTCTGTGGGCAGCATTCTGTAGAGCAGAATTTTATGTCTTTTTTTCTTTGGATATTTTCTTATATTAATTTGTATTTCAGTTCCTGACTTTTATCAAGATATTTGCTCGCTTACATCCAGAAGCTGCAAACCTGTTCATAGCTAGTACTGCTCTTAGCTGGGAAGTGGATTGGATAAACCTGTCCATGCAATGCCCTGGGAATAAACAGCCTGGTCATAAGATGTATGCAGCTGCTTATATATTCATCTCACAGAGCATTGCCTAGACTTTATACAAATGAATCTACTTCTCAGCTGAAAACAGGACTAACTAAAGTATATTTTTTTGCCACCTCTGAATATAAGCGTGAATGTATTTATGTACAAAGTTTTTACAGTGATTAAAGGGGTTCTCCACTGCCCTGCCTTCCGGAGCTCCGCTCGCAGTGTCCGGAAGTTTATCACTCCGAACGCTGTGTGCGGGCTTCCGTGTTCGAGGCCGCCTCCTCGTGACATCACGCCAGCCCCCTCGTGATGTCACGCTCACCCCCTGGTGACCTCACACCCACTCCCTTAACGTAAGTCTATGGGAAGGGGGCACGACCGCTTTGACGCCCCCTTCCCATAGGCTTTCGTTGAGGGTGCGGGCGTGACATCACGAGGGGGTGGGCGTGAGGTCACAAGGGGGCAGGCGTGACGTCACGAGGGGGCGGCCTCGAACACGGAAGCCCGCACACAGCGTTCGGAGTGATAAACTTCCGGACGCTGTGAGCGGAGCTCCGGAAGGCAGGGCAGTGGAGAACCACTTTAAAGGGGTACTCCCATGGAAAACTTTTTTAAATCAACTGGTGCCAGAAAGTTAAACAGATTTGTAAATTACTTCTAGTAAAAAATCTTAATCCTTCCAAAACTTTTTAGGGGCTATATACTACAGAGGAAATGCTTTTCTTTTTAGATTTCTCTGATTTCATGATCACAGTGCTCTCTGCTGACCTCTGCTGTCCATTTTAGGAACTGTCCAGAACAGCATATACTTGCTATGGGGATTTTCTCCTGCTCTGGAAAGTTCCTAAAATGGACAGCAGAGGTCAGCAGAGAGTGGTCATGACATCAGAGAAATCTAAAAAGAAAAGCATTTCCTCTGCAGTATATAGCTAAAAAGTACTGGTAGGATTAAGATTTTTTAATAGAAGTAATTTACAAATCTGTTTAACTTTCTGGCATCAGTTCATTTAAAAAAAAAAGTTTTCCACGGGAGTAACCCTTTAAAGAGGACACGTGACCTCAAAAACATTACCCATCATTATCGATGTGGGCTGGAGCCACCGCTAAAAAGACCTGGGAAACTTTTTTGATGCTGGTATTTTTGTTGCCCAATATGCAGTAATGAGTGTCTAGACCAGTGATAGCTAACCTTTTTGTGCCCAAATCCAAACACAAAGGGGAAGTGGCCAAGAAGGGAGGAACCACTCAAATTCAGTATGCCCCATGTATGTAATGACCCTCTAAAGCCAGCAAGTAATATGCCCCCGGCTGTAAGTAGGACCCCCCTGTAGGTAGTTTGCACCTTTTAGGTAGCATCACCTGTAGGCATTGGTATAACTATAGGGGGGTGCAGAGTTATCAGTCATACCAGAGCCCTGTGACTGAGAGTGCCCCAAGGCACAGTAGTATAAATGATACATGGTGGACATGGGGCCCTGTTACAGATTTTGCGAGTTACAACTCAGTCTGTAGATAGTATGCCCCCTGTATATAGTATTCCCCTCTAGATCGCTTCTTGGCTTTTTGGCTAAGATCAAGTGTAGTATCTGTTCTTATCAGTTTTTCATGCCGGTGTACAGTAACGACGGTATGGGGCTGGTGGGGATGGGTGCTGCATGGAGGATGCAGGTGTACCGGGGCTTTCCGGGGCTGGTTCTGAGGAATCAGCTCGACGGCTGCCCCGATGTGACCTGTTCCCTCCGGGTCTCGCCATGAGGCTGAGAGGGTCTAGAGCCGAGGTACTTTTGTGCCTCGGGGAGTGGTGACCCCGAGGTGCCGAAACTCACTGGGAGAATAGACTCACTGAGTTGAAGCACGGGCACCATAATCTCTTCACCTTGTGGCACTCACCTCTTTATTCCCGGCCTTCTGGCTAGGATCAGAGAAATTTTTATAGATCCGGCCGGATGTCCGGGCAGTATATCTGCACACATTCACTTATTTATTTCCTTTTTGTCTCACTGTGTCACTTTTTGCGTGTTGTGTGTTCACAGGATTTGTCAGGATGCGGTAGCCCTTCTGGGTGTCCCTCCTGGCGGTCTAGGGGAGGTGTGTGTGGCCATTAGGTTCCGCACCTCCCTGCAAACACCCCGGGTACTCCTGCTTTGGCAGGGTACCTACCGTAATCGGCTCTGCGGGCAGATACCTTGGCTAACGCCAAGGGGGATGCCGGGAGCATTTGTGGTCCCCTAGTAGCTTCGGCGAAAAGGGACATCGAACCTGGAACCTCGCAGGTACCTTTTGGTCCGGAGGCGAAGGGTAAGGTTTGTTGGGGGGCCTCTCTCCTATCGGAGAAGGGCTTGCGATAGACCGCATCCTTTGTGCACGTTTTTTTAGTGTAACACGTTTGCACTTTTTCTTGCACTTTGGGTGAATCGAAAGCACGTTCCTCGGCTTTAAAAAAAAAAAAAAAATAATAATAATAATTCCCCTGTAGACAGCCTGCCCCCGTATACAGGATCCATGTAGGTAGTTTGCCCTCTGCATTTAGGACCCCCCTGCAGGTAGTTCCCCCCCCCCCCCTGTATCTGTCAGGCTAAATGAGGCCTATATACTTTGGGGTGCTTTGCCAAGAGTCAGATATCTGGTGTATTTTCTGCAACAGAGTAGCATGTGTAACATCTGCAGCATATTACAGTACCCACACTGAATTTTTAGAAATCGCATCCACAAACTACAGTACAGAATTTGGACAGAATCTAAGCATAAAATGTACTTTGGTGCAGTTTTTACATAGCGATTTTTTTTAATGTTCACATGCTGTACTTCTGCCCACATTTGCATCCTATTTAAAAAAAATTGCTACAATTCCAAATACGGCCATAAAGGTAAAAAAAATGTCAATAACAATGTCCTAAATACAAAAAAACTGGTATTTCTACAATTTTATTATAGAGAAAAGAACATCTTTAAGCCGTATAAGTTTTTTTTTCTTCAAAAAGTGGTGTATGCACATAGCCTTACTCTGTACTATAGTCATTGTTTTTAATTATTTGTTATCTTGGAGTGTTCTATTACTGTGTGGTCAGTGTGCAACTTTTAGGCTAGGTTTCCACACAGGTTTCTCTCTGGCTTAAAAATTGCAGTGGCAGTATTCCAAAAGACGCCAAAGCCAGAGGTGTATTCAAAAGGAATGTGAAATATAAAAGGAAAGACTTATACTTCTCCTTCCTTCTGGATCCACTTCTGGCTTTGGCTCAAGAAGCGGAGTTGCACGGAGAAGTTCTGCTGTGTGTACAGTGGAGTAGAATCCCATTAAAGCAGATTATGCTCGCTAATAAAAGTGAACATAGCCTCACAGATTTCCATGACTACTGCAAATCTGCAGCATAACACATCGGTTATTGCAAAATTGTAAAAATAAGTAATTATTCTTCTACCTACATTTGAATCAGATGGTAATGTTGAATGTGTATGATGTTTATTTTCTCTTTTTATTCCTGACCCGCCTACAGGCTGGGTCACAAGCACACATCTGTCATTTACAGGTTTTTCTTTTTTTTTTTCAATTCTTTATTTAGATTTTCAACAATATCATAACAAAGATGGATAAACGGTAAATCCATACAGGCTTTGAACAATAGGTACAGAGCAATCGATTCGTTCAGACAGGGTTATAATACTATCCTGGCTCGGGCATAAGTCTAGTAATGGTACAATGAAGCCTGTACATGTAAAGATAATAGGTGATAGGGTGTCATCTGGAAGCCTTTTCTGGTCGCCAGAGCGGCACAGAATCTGTGGCGTGTGTGCCTTTCCCAAATCACGGCAACTCAACAATGATCCAAGATAATCAGGATCAATAGTGGCACTGAAAGTGAAAAAGAGGAAGAAAGGAAAGAAAGATAAGAAGGAGTAGAGAGAGAAGAGAGGACAAGAAGAAGGGATGGGGGGGGGGGATGCAAAGCAGTCTGGAGGTCTATTCTGCAAAGTTAATATTGTATCTATTCTGTACTATTACTGGTGATGTCTGTGCGGGGCTGTGTTTCATCCCTGTAACGTAGCCAGGGATACCACGTCTTAAAGTATTTATCGTAAGAGCGATTACTCCAGCTAGATAATTCTTCCAGTCTACAAATACCACCAACTCTAGTTAGCCATTCATGTACCGTCGGAGCGTTGGGTTGTCTCCAATGCAATGGGATCAAAAGCTTTGCTGCTGCTAGCAAGTGGGCTAAGAGGGAATATTTGTGCATTGTAGCTCCCTGGTGTGGTAAGTCTAAAAGTACTAGTTGTGGAGTCAATTGCACCTTCTCACCTAGGATCAGATCAATGTGTCTCCCTACTTCTTTCCAGAATCAGCTATCACCGGACATGACCACCATAAGTGAGACAGCGAACCGATGTGTTTGCATTCTCGCCAGCATTCGTTCGTAGGAGACAAACCCCAATGGTGTAATAATTCTGGGGACCTGTACCATCTAGAAATAAGTTTAAAATGGTTTTCTTGAAGTTTTACACATCTGGAAAAGCCGTGGGCATTTTTCAACATGGTCTTTCTCTCCTCACTTGTCAAAGAAAAACCCAACTCCTTCTCCCACGACACTAAATACATGGGAGCCGCACCCTCCCCCTCCTTATTGATATGTGAGCAAATAAATGGGAGTCTGATTTTAGATTCCGCCGCAGACTGCGAGGCTATTTCTAGCCAAGTGGGGTCTTTCCTGATGACGTACACCTTAAGCATTGATAGGCATGAGCTTCGCACAGTTTGGGTGTGTAAGAAATGTAATGTTCTGTTGGGCATGAGGGAGTGTAATAGGTCTTGGGTCGGCGGGGCATTCTCAGGACACAAGGTCTTAACTGGAACTTGAGTTAGCTTAGACCAGAGGTCCGATGGCGTGGACACTGAGCAAGAAGGGAGGCAGGGAATCAAAGAGCTAGGCATCAGTGGTGAGATTGTGTGAGAGGTGGTCGCGTCCAGCTGTCTCTGCCTATCGAAGGTCATCTTAACCGTTAGTGTACCCACCAACAGAGGGTTCGTTATTTTAGAGATGAGGTCAGCTGTGGGTAACCAAATCGCTTGCAGAACCAAGGAACCAATTGGGGTCATTTGTAGAGTCTCTAAGGCGTTGCCCTGCAGAAGGCTTGTACGCGAAGAAACCTCCACCCATCTCTGTAGGTGTGTCATTGTGTAAAGTTGTGCTATGTCTGGGACTCCCAGCCCCCCCTGGTGCTTTGGCTTACTTAATAGTGAGTGTGACAGGCGAGGATGTTTGGAAAACCACAGGAAGGAGGAAAACACTCGCTTCCATTGGAGGAGATGAGTCGAGGGTAGCTTTAACAGTGCCATACGGAGTAGATAAAGTATGGAGAGGACCACGTAGGTTTCAAGTAAGTTTCGTCTCCCTATCCAGGAAAGGAATGGAAGGTGGTTATAGGAGTCGAGTTGCCGCTTGATTTTATCAAGTAGAGGAGGGTAGTTAAGTTGGAAAAATTTGGATAGGTTCGCGGGGAGCATTATACCCAAATACTTAATGCTTTCTGATGGCCATTTATAGGGGGAATGTTTTTTCAAATCTGCAAGCTTGGCAGGAGGGACCGACACGTTCAGCACTTCTGATTTAGTGTAGTTAACTTTGAAGTTTGATAACACTCTGTATCTGTCTAGAACATTTTGTATTTTGGGCAGCGCCTCCAATGGGTTTGTAATTAGTAATAGAAGATTGTCTGAGAAGGCAGCAGCTAAGTGTGTGTGCCCCCCAATTGTAAGCCCCTGTATACCCTCCTCCTGTCTGAGTTTCATCACTATTATGTAAAGGGATGGGGACAGGGGGCACCCCTGCCGGGTCCCATTATGGATGTCAAAGGTCTGGGAGAGCATCCCCTTCACCCTTATCCTCGCACTGGGAGCTCCATATAGGGACATGATAGCCTTCGTGAATCTATCGGGTATGCCAAATTTCTGCAGAACTGCCACCATGTAATCCCAGGCTACTCTGTCAAAGGCCTTCTCGGCATCGGTACCGAGAAGGACTAGGGGGACGTTGGATGTATTTGCTAAGTGTATAGCATGTAATACACGTAAAGCATTGTGCCTCCCCTCCCTCCCCCTGAAAAAGCCGGATTGGTCTGGGTGTATAAGCTCCGGTAAATGTTTGCTTAAGCGGTTGGAAAGGAGTTTGGCCCAAATTTTAACATCCAGGTTCAGTAACGATATCGGCCTATAGCTTGTACAGAGGGACAAGTCCTTTCCCTCCTTAGGCAATATTGTAATATGGGCTTCTAAGGATAGTTTCGGGAGCGCGGTGCCACTCAGCAACTCATTGCACCAGTTAGTAAGATGTTGTAAGAGGACCGGTTGAAACTTTTTGTAGTAGCATTTACAGGTTTTTCAATATTAATATAATTTTCTTATCTCCTGGTACAGTCATCTTACTGAGCTCATGACACATTCAGATTCAGTCATATAAATAAGCATGGGAAGTTTTCAGGTTCAAACAGTGTGTCTTCAGCTGTTGCAAAACTACAACTCTCAGCATGTGTATGCTTTCTGCAGAGTCCGCAAGGAAAACCATTGCCATGTCTATGAGACGGCACATTTCCTAGTGCCCACCAGAGCCGGCAAATGTGTGGAATGTCCAAAAGTGTTTTCTTAGGCTAAGTTTCCACTTGGGTTTTTTTCTGGCAGTTTTTGGAAAGCTGCAACTGCAGTTTTTGAGCCAAAGTCAGAAGTGGACCCATAAGGGAGGAGAAGTGTAAGTCCTTCCTTTATATGTCCTATTCCTTTTGAAGACACTTCTGGCTTTGGCTCAAAAACTGCAGTGGCAGTATTCCAAAAACTGCCAGAGAAAAAAAACAAGTGGAAACTTAGCCTTACAGTGCATGTACAGCTAACTATAATTGGCTAACCTGTGTTGCTGTTTCAATTAATAAACATTACTGATAAGGAGAAGCCAGAGAATGGAGTGAACCCAAGATACCCCCACCCAGGGGCGGACCGACCGGCCGGTCGGATCAGACGTTCTCTGAGGGCCCGGCCGGGAAAAGGGCCTGCAGCTGCTGCTACAGACAGCGCTGCCTTCTCCTGTATGTGCGATACAGGCACATACAGGAGAAGGCATCCCCTCTTTGTGAGCCGTGTCTGCGCCTACACAGAGGAGATGTGACCTCCCCCCCACTGCATAGTGCAGGCGCCGATGACTTCACTCATTGGCGCCTGCACTGTGGAGGAAGGGAGACTCAGACCCTTGCTGCACCTTTGGATGAGAAGATTGCTGCTTGGGACATCAGGTGAGCATCATTTTTTTTTCCAACTTGGGAATAAGGGGGGGAAACTGCTGCCGACACCTGTTGTGGGGTAACCCCGCTGCCTACACCTATTGTGGGGGGACCCCTGCTGCCTACACCTACTGAGGGGTACCTCACTTCCTACACCTACTGAGGGGGACCCTGCTTCCTACACCTACTTAGGGAGGACCCCGCTGCCTACACCTACTGAGGGGGAACCCTGCTGCCTACACCTACTGTGGGGGGACCCTGCTGCCTACACCTATTGTGGGGGAACTTTGCTGCCTAAACCTACTGTAGGGGATCTCTGCTGCCTACACCCACTGTGGGGGAACTCTGCTGCCTACACCTACTGTGAGGGAACTCTGCTGCCTACTATCAAACTAATAGGAGGGCTATCTACATAGGGGGTTGCTGGCTACATATTTGACTAACTACCTGGCTACCTAACTTTATGCCTGAATGCCTAACTACCTACCTACATATCTTGCTACCTACCTACATAGCTGTCTACCTAACTATGTACATACCTGGCCTTCATACATGGCCGCTTAAGTACCTAGCTAGTCACCTACCTACATATCTGACTTTCTGATCTACCTACCTAGTTACCCATTTACCTGGCTACCTACCTACCTTCCTTTTACAGTGCAATACACCAAGGAGGGCATTATTACAGTTTGTGGGCCTATAGATGGGAAAATTGTGTAGAGGAGGGGAGGGCACTGAAAAAATGCAGATGAGAGCGACATGGCGGTCTGATCCAGACGGAGAAGAAAAGAGGATGCCGCTGATCAGGAAAGACGTAATTGTGAGTCCCTTTATGTAACTGTAATCAATTCTATGGTATACATATACTGTGTACAGCTGATATCTACCGCCATATGGTCCTGTATATAATCACTTATATTGTATACAGATCTCTGTACAGCTGTTATCTACCGCTATATGGTCCTGTATATAATCACTTCTATAGTATACAGACCCTTTATAGTATACTGGTCTGTGTAT
This sequence comes from Hyla sarda, assembly GCF_029499605.1. Lineage (NCBI taxonomy): Eukaryota > Metazoa > Chordata > Amphibia > Anura > Hylidae > Hyla > Hyla sarda. The sequence goes on from NC_079191.1 coordinate 388,708,219, forward strand.
AGTGGTTTTATCTAGTACAGTATGGTGGTATTATCCAGTTATTGTGTGGTAGTATATACTTATTCATTATGTACTGGTATTATTGGTAATGGAAAATTATTTTACCTACGTTAAAGTGTTTCTTATATATAAAATGTTGTTTATTTTGTGTGTAGGGGTGGTTGAGGGATTTGGGTGGAATAGGGTCAGAAGTGTGACCAGCGGTGGAGCATCGCAGGGGGCCCTTGCTTTTTTTTGGTCCAGGGGCCCTGAGTGTTGTCAGTCTGTCCCTGACCCCACCGTATCCATCTGCCCCTCCCACCCTGAAGTACTTCAGCCCTCCATCCCCCTTAAAGACCTCAATGTCCAGTCCATGTCCTAGCCCTCTACCTTGAATAAAGAGAAAAGAGCAGGCCCCCCTGTAGTATTAGTCCCCCCCTGTAGTATAGGCCCCCCTGTAGTGTAGGCTCCTATGTAGTATTAGGTCCCCTGTAGTATTAGGTCCTCTGTAGTGTTAGGTCCTCCTGTTGTATTAGGTCCCCCTGTAGTATGACATCCCCTGTTGGATAAGCCCCCCCCATAAAAAAAAATTAAAAAAAATCACTTTTCATAGCAATCCCTCTCAGCTCTGTCCTCCTCATGTGTCATCCTCCCCACAGGGTTTCTCCTTTTCCAGCAGGCAGCATGATATAGTGGTGCTTTCTGTAGAGTAGAGAAGCTGTGAGGCAGAGCCAGGAGGGAATTGTTGCCTCCTGGTGCACCCCACTATATCTCTACTTTCTGGTGAGCGCACCCCTTTTGCATTCCACGCATGGTTTGGAAACCTATGGCTTATGTGATTCCTAACATTTTTGTATTTCACTTCATTTACCAAAAATTACCCTTAGAAAATAGCTCTAAAGTCTTGGGCAGTAAGTGTCTCACTTTTCTGCAATTAGCTGTTCACTGCCTGATATAATGCTCAGTCTGTCTCGAGGAACAGACAGGCCAAAACGGATGGTCATCAATGGAAAAGATATGCTTTGAGGCACAACTCCAAAATTCCAGTGGCCGCTCATCTTGCACCAACAAAAGATTGACATAGGAAACAGGGCAGTATGTGGTCCAGAAGGGTAACTTGAAGCCAAAACTTCCCAAAATAATCTAAAGTGCAGCTGCAACCTCTGTGCCCCCTATAGTTACTCCCATAAGGCTGTCACAGAACATGCAGTGAATAGACACCACCAATAAAACTTGGTGAAAAGTTGTACTTCAGAGCTGGGACGTGCACAGGATGACTAGAAAGGGGGCTTGAGCCCCTGCCCTTTTGATGTTACGCCTAAAAGGGCTCTGGGCAGTCGGGCATTATTATGTGGGCATTTATATAAATAATTATGGGAAGTGCCCTTTTTTTTTCAAGAAAGGAAGAATGTCCAGCGCACACACGTGTAAAACCGAGCTGCTTTATTGCATAGTTGCCATAGGATACATCGGACACTCAGATAACGTGACACGTTTCGGACACTCAGTGTATGACTAAGGCCCTGCGGGCCGAAACGCTTCACGTTACCTGAATGTCCGATGTATCCTATGGCAACTATGCAATAAAGCAGCTCGGTTTTACACGTGTGTGTGCTGGACATTCTTCCTTTCTTGCATATGTTTGGACCAAGTCCTGGTCCTGTCCGTGCGCAGAAGCCTGGGGTGGAGCTGGTTCTATTTGCTTGCACCCTTTTTTTTTTCAGTTCAGCCCCTGCCCTCCAAAATGTCTGTGCATGTCCCTGCTTCAGAGTACTTCAAAGCTGCTTGGCACATTTTCATGTAATACACAGAGCAATGCAAACTGTGTTATCTCCATCTGGTTACATAATGTATTTGTGTCCACCTGTACCTGTCCACCTGTCAATATTTTCCATCCTGTCCTCAGATGCCCCTACAGATGGGGCAGTTATGTAGCAATTCGCTAATTTAATCTAAAACGTTTTCATATACTTTCAGGTAGGGCTGGGCGGTGTACCGGTTCATACTGAATACCGAAATTTTTGTGCTGCACGATATGAATTTTAACCCATACCGCAATACCGGTTGGGCCCCTCCCCCTTAGGAATGAATGAATTATCAGCCCATCGTTGCGCTGTCCCCATCGGGGAACTAATCATATGTGACCCGCGAGCGCTGTTCTCTCCCCCCCCCCCAATTAATTATCAGCCCAGTGCTACTACTCACATATGTCATCCGCAAGCGCTGCCCTCCTGTTTGTTGTGGCCGCGGGCGCTGACACTCTATACGAGTGGTCTTCAACCTCTAGATGTTGCAAAACGACAACTCCCAGCATGCCCGGACAGCCTATCACCGGCCGAGTCTGAACATCGCTGCGGCCGGTGATAGGCTGACGGCTGTCCGACGTTTCCGTCCCCAGCGTAAGGCCGACGTCGGAACATACGTTAGTTTTATTTTGTTTTACTGGAAAAAAACAAAAATACAAGCCCATTATAATAAAAAACAAAAACCTGAAGCAGGAAATAGTCAAACAAAGAAAAAATCTGATTTTTGGACTTCGGATTCAGATTCTGCACCAGAAGAAAAAGTAGCAGAAACCAGCAGCAACTTAAGAATGGAAACAAAAGTCCCTTTAGGAAAACCACAAGAAGACCTAAAAGGAGAAGGAGGCAGAGAAAACGCACCAGCCCCGAAGAAAAGGGTGGTGATATGGTGCAAGACATAGAAGAGGAGGACAATGTAGTGAACTTAACATCAGAGACACTCGATGTCACCACTATAAGAGCCTTATCTAAAGGCCTGAACTTTGGCATTTTGGAAAACTTCCGAGAGGAAGATTTTGAAATTGATATACAGAAGGGCATTAGAAAAATTAATCTGCACAAGTTTTTCAGCAACAAACCTAATAAAAATAATACAGAAGCAGTAGAGGGAGAAAAACAGTGTTGTATAGGTCCTTTGGGATTTATTCCCAACCCACAACTAACCACACAAGACATAACAAACATACAGATCTTGAGTAATTTAGAATGTGAACAGGCACCTGTAGACAGTTTAATTAAATTTTTACAGGAGGTAACCCTTCTTTATTTTCCCCTCCCATCAGCCCAGGGAGTCCCCTTGAGCTTTTCAGAAAAGCTGCAACACAAAAAGTCAAAAGCATTATATATCCCAAAGCAGAAATCAATATTTCTTCAGAAGAAAAAACAGCAATAGAGAAAATCGCATCTAGGGATGACATAACTATTATGAGAGCCGATAAAGGCGGCTCAATAGTAGTTATGTATACTGAAGATTATAACAAAGAAGCTCTTAAACAGCTAAATAATGCCACGACATATGCTAAATTAAAAGGGGACCCTACATCGAAAACCATTAGTGCACTAAAAACATTCCTTAGAGTTCAAGTAGATAAAAACATTTTGAGTAAAAAAACTGCAGAGAAATTGCTCCCAATTGCCCCTAAACCAGCCAAGTGGTATATTATACCAAAAGTGCATAAAACATTGTGCCAGCCCCCAGGTCGCCCCATCATAGCGGGCATAGGGTCCAGTATTGAATATTTGTCCCAATATCTCGATTGGTTATTGCGCCCCATGCTGACTAGCACTAGGACATATTTAAAGGATACCACTCATCTGATAACCTCCATTCAATCCTTTCACATTCTACCTCATGATACATTAGGAAGTATCGATGTAGAAAGCCTGTATACCCGTATCCAGTTGGATACGGGTATGCAGGCCATTCGATACTTCCTTACAAAAACAGGTAAAACCAACCATTTCATAAATTTAGTATGTGAAGCCCTTCATTTCGTATTAACAAACACATTTAAATACGATTCCCAGTGGTACCAACAATGTACTGGTACCGCGATGGGGACCCTGGTTTCCTGTACATTTGCAACTCTTTTTTTAGCTGCTTTCGAAGACCAATATATTTTTTCTGATAGTAATCCCTATCTACCATACGTACGCTTTTTTAAGCGTTACGTAGACGATATCATAATAGTGTGGAATAACACAGAAGAAAAGTTTCATGAATTCTTGCAATATCTAAACGATGTGAATTCTTGCAATATGTTTTTCACGGCAGTTTATGGTAATAAAAGTTTGGAATTCCTAGACACAGAAATAAATATTGAAGGTAATATGATATCAGTGACAGGCTTTAGAAAGAAAATAGCAAGAAACACCCTGCTCCATTTTAAAAGCTCCCATCCTCACCATGTAAAAAAGGGCCTGCCGTTTAGTCAATTTATTAGGTTAAAGCGAATTAATACACACAAACATAAATATCAAGAACAGGCAGAAGAACTAAAAGATAGGCTGAGAAAAAGAGGATACCCTGAAAAACTCATACAGCAAGCATATGAGAAAGCAGAAAAAAAGAAAAGAGATGATCTACTAGTCAACAAACAAAAAATATCCAATATGAATGACACAGGAGATAAAAGATTTACCTTCTCATTCGCTAATACACCTATAAACAGCATAATAACTAAAGCTATACATAACAATTGGAAAATATTAGAACAAGATGACGATTTGAAAACAATAGCCAAAAATAGACCTTTAATCACTTTAAGAAAAAATAGCACGATTAGTGATAACATAAAAAAAAATAAAAAAAACGCAAGGAAAGCGCACAGAAAAATAAAAAAGATTGACTGACCAATTCCCTTCCCCCAGGCAATTACGCCTGTGGTCAATGTTCACATTGTTCTCAGAATATGAAGGTGAGCTTTGTAAACCTAGGTGAAAAGGACATCACTGTCAGAGAAGTTTTAACATGTAAAAGTACACATGTAGTGTACGGATTAATGTGTCCCTGTGCCCGATTCTACATCGGGAAAACGAAAAGACAATTGTCTACCAGATACAGAGAACACATTTATTCGTTAAAATCAGGGAAAGGAGTCCCGAAACTAATGAAACATATGAGAGAAGAGCATGATAATGATCCCAGGGCTCTTAAGTTCTTTGGTATCCAACGCATTCCTCCCCCGAAAGAAGGAGGTGATAGAGAAAATATTCTTATACAAATGGAAACACGCTGGATACTAAGAACCGGAGCCCTGGGACCAGCGGGACTTAACGATAGGGCAGAATTTCGCCCATTTTTGTAAATTCGCTAAGAATGTTTTTAACATTATGTTAGCACGTAGGTGATTTTTTGTCTAGGTGAAGGCCCCTCCCCCTTTCCCCACATACCTGGTTTTAAATCACAGCAGGACGTGGAACACCTGTTGGAGGCCAGAAGAAGCTTCAGTCCGAAGCGATACGGTCGTTGCACTCCACAGCCCTGCGTTCCTGCTGACAGACCCCCCTGAACCTGCTGTTATTTTACGCTGCAAGCATTGAATAAAGAAGAATATTTTGCTAACTGGGTGAGTCGTCCGTCTATCTTCATTTCTCATTTGATGTTATTTTGTTTACCTTTTGCAGCCCGAGTATAGGGATACAGCATAGGGATACCGCACAGTATAGAGAGTGTCAGCGCCGGCAGCCGCAATAAACAGGAGGACAAGGAGAGCAGCACTTGCGGGTGACGTGAGTAGTACCCCGATGGGGACAGCGCAGCGCTGGGCGGATAATTAATTTTGGGGGAGGGGGGGGGGGGAATACTGTTATATACCGTGGAACCGCCATAAGTTACAAAAATACCGCAATACACATATTTGGCCATACCGCCCAGCCCTACTTTCAGGCACCTTCTAAATACTCCTTTTTTGTGTCAGTTTTCAGCTCTGATTCAATGTTCCTCAGGAACTCCCCGAATTTATAAAAACACAAATTTTACTGGACTACATCAGAAAACGTATGGGTAGCTTATGCCAGGTCAGACCAGGTGTACATTTTAGATGTAACATTTTATATATATATTGCAACATATGTGTCACATCTCCAGTTTCGGTGAGCTCTTCATACATCTGTGCACTGGGTTTTATTTCCTTTTCAGGACCCTCTGCTTTTAGTAAGTGAACTGTCAATGAATAGAAAAGGCTGAAAGCCCTAAAGAACCTTATTCGGCTTTTAAAGTTGTTTAATGTATTAGAGTAGGTAACTATTGTCACTCTGTAAAACGTAACAATAAAATTGGGGCCCCCCCCTGCAAGATCTACTTAGGGGCCCCTAAGCTCCTCCACACAAGGTATGCCATGCCCACACCAATTTACCCCTCCCATACCAAATAGCTCCATCCATACTAATATGCTCCTATAGACATTTTCTATGCCCATACTTTAATACTCTATGTATAAAGAGCATCTCTAAGTAATACTGAGAACACTGATGAAGAGATCTATCAAAACCTGTGCAGAGGAAAAGTTGACCAGTTGCCCATAGCAACCAATCAGATCACTTTCATTTTTAAGAAGGCCAGTGAAAAATGAAAGAAACAATCTGATAGGTTGCTATGGGCATCTGGACCCCTCTTCCTCTACACAGGTTTTGATAAATCTTCCCCCGAGTCTAGTTTCTAACACACAGTGGGAGAAATTTATCAAAACCTGTCCAGAGGAAAAGTTGCTGAGTTTCCCATAGCAACCAATCAGATCGCCTCTCAAAAGGCCTCTGAAAAATGAAAGAAGCGATTGATTGAGTTTTTCAGTTTTATTTGGGGGGTGCTCTGTTTGTGCTATACATTCTTTGAAGACAGACACTCTGGCCATCATAAAACAAACTGAGATAAGTGGGGCTGCCATTTGGTATTTTGGCCACCCTGCCGGTATTTTTATATTATAAATTCCTGCAATGCAATGGCCGGTATTTATCCAACCAATCCTCCATCTCCCGAAATGTTGCACCATAACCTATTCCAGTGTTTCCCAACCAGCGAGCCTCCAGCTGTTGCAAAACTACAACTCCCAGCATGCCCGGACAGCCAACGGCTGTTCGGGCATGCTGGGAGTTGTAGTTTTGCAACAGCTGGAGGCATTCATGGTTGGGAAAAATTGACCTATACTATATACTACTATATAGTCCAACATGCTGGGAGTTTTCGTTTGGGGCAGCTGCTGAGCCACAGGTTGTATCAGGGCATGCTAGTTAGTTGTAGTTAACTAATATTATTACTATATTATTACTATAGATCTGGGCACAAAAAAATTTGCCCTCATACAGACCCTTATAAGGAAAAATTAAAAAGTTATAGGGGTCAGAATAGGATAAAATGTCCCCCGCATACGTGTATCCTGTGATGTTACTCATATATAATTAATTATGCAAATTAGCATGGCCAGTTTTTTGCAAGAAAGGTGGCAAGTAGAGATGAACGAACTTACAGTAAATTCGATTCGTCACAAACTTCTCGGCTCGGCAGTTGATGACTTTTCCTGCATAAATGAGTTCAGCTTTCAGGTGCTCCGGTGGGCTGGAAAAGGTGGATACAGTCCTAGGAAAGAGTCTCCTAGGACTGTATCCACCTTTTCCAGCCCACCGGAGCACCTGAAAGCTGAACTCATTTATGCAGGAAAAGTCATCAACTGCCGAGCCGAGAAGTTCGTGACGAATCGAATTTACTGGAAGTTCGCTCATCTCTAGTGGCAACCCTAGAGATAAGGGACCAGGAAAGAGAGCTGTCAGTTTCCCCACCTAGTGGAATCAGGTGGGAGGGGGAGATGGATTTCTTTTCCCTCCTAAAAGCAGCTATAAAAAACTTAGATGCTGAGCAGATTTCTTGGCACACAGACCTTTGTTACAAGCCTGTGTCACAAAACAAAAACTGGGCACCACATTCTGGAAACAGCTACAACCTCTCCACTCAAGGACTGCTCTAAGGACTTTCTTTTACTGAATTATCTTGCTGAACTCTTTTATATATTTTTGTACTTATATGTCATTTGTTTATTTTATACGTAGTACGGCGATACTTTTTTTCAGATGAAATGTTTAACTAATCAGCTCTGGTCTTTGATCTCTAAATATATGAGCTCACCTTTCTGAAGGAAGCTCTGGTGAAACACGTTGCTGGGACTATTAGTGGGGACCCAGAGGTCTGGTGGCTTTAACCCTCTTTCACACTCTCTCTAGCTCCTTGGCTGGACAGATAGGACGTGACACACATATTTTATGACACACATACCGCCAATTGCAGGTGTGATGTCCAAGTACAGGTACACGTTCCTGTACTACCTGTAGGCCCTGTCAGGTTGAGTCCCTCAGTGACATGGTGGCTCCCCTGCAGGGACTCCCCTTGTTCTTTTATTAATTTAATAAATGTGGTATGTGTATCTTTAAGGTCATAGACGGGATCCTTATGTCTAGATAGTATATAGGACCTGTGGAGGACTCAAGAACCCGTGAGTAAGCCTGTCACATGTTGCGTTATGCAGTTATGTGATTGGTTGTAACATGTACTCCCAGAGAGCACCAGCTCTAACCTATGACCCACAGCTTGACCGATGGGCTTTAGTCCAGCCCCCGCACTATATAAAGGGGCAGCCATCTTTAATTCACTCTCTTTGAGTTATGTGCTAATAGCTGTAAGTAACATCCAAGTCTTTGCTGAAGCAGCTACCAGAGGCCTTAGAGACCAGTGTTCAGCATCTGGAGTACCACAAGCTACAACTCTCCAGTAAGTCTACAAGTCTATGTCTGCTGTCACTGAAGTTAGTTAAGTCCTGCACATAGTACCAGTCAAGTCTAAATTACAAGTCAAAGTTACGTTTATTACAAGTATTAGTCCAGCAAGCTGCGAGGTCCTCTGGGTCCTGGTCACATCTCTGGGAATTCTGGTCATAGCTGTGAAGATAATTACACCAGTCTTCGATTCAGTAAAGCCTCCGTTTACCCTCAACTGGTTGTGGACTCTTTATTCACTACTAGCCCGTGGGATAGCGGAGAATCCAGGCGTGTGGTGTTTCGGAAACCGAAAACCACACTGGCGTCACGAACACATAGGGGTTACTACCATCTGACCCCCGGGGTTAATAACATCTGATCCCACCACTCACACCGCAACACCCGTGGTTGTGCCATTCACCGCAGTGGTGCACCACACAGGTATTAAGTTGTGCATCCTATGTTGCCTTGGGGGAGAAACAATCAGTGCCACACTAGTAGACTACCCCTAAGTATCAGTATCAACATTACAAATGTGGCTGCTACCCCCCTGTGCCATTTCATCACCCCCTGTGCCTTTTCATAGGAGGAAATTAAATAGCACAGGGGGTGATAAGGAGGGGATGAAATTGCACAGCGGGTGATAAGGGGGGGATGAAATGGCACAGCGGGGTGATAAAGGGGGGCTTCATCACCCTGCTGTGCCATTTCATCCCCTCCCCCCTTATCACCCGCTGTGCAATTTCATCCCCTCCTTATCACCCCCTGTGCTATTTAATTTACTCCTATGAAATTTTATCCCCCACCTTGATCCTCTCCGTGCCACTTCATAACCCCCCTTGATCGTCCTGTGCCAGTTCATTTACCCCTTAATCCCCCGGTACTACTCTATTTCCCCTCTTGATCTCTTCCTGTGCCACTTCACCCCCCCCTTGACCCCCCTTTGCCATCTTTACCCCCCTTAATTTGCACCCTTTAATCCCCCCTTTCCCACTTCATTGCCCCAATCCCCTTTGATCCCCTGCTGTGCCATATAATTTCCACCTTGGCTAGCCTGTGTCCCTTAGTCTGTCTTTGGAAGGCTCTGATGCAGGCTTGGCGAGTCTAACATAAGACGTTTTCCCGCTCCTCGGGCGTGACATCACTCCACAGAAGTCCTGGTAGCCACTGCTGCTCACTGATTTAAAATGCCCATTGCGCGAGCTGCCAGTTCAAGATCAGGCAGCACAGGCCATGGGCACATATGAACAGTGACCAGACGGGAGGGTCTTGTTACACCCCTAAGAACTGCCACCAACACACTGTGTTGAGACAAACTGTAAATTGAAAATCTTTGATCTACTGCAAGGCAAGGAACAGGGGGCCCCTTCTTATTCTGGGGCCCCTGCTACACCCCTGCTGGGTACATGTCTGCCTAGACGTACCATAACTACTGTTAGGTCATGAGTTTTTAAAAGATTTTTATTCTTAATTTTCTTCAATTGCATTTTTGTGTCTGTAAAACTGATGCAAGTCAGGATCCGACATAGGTCCATTGACCCAAACAAAATATCCTCTTAAGGATCTACAGTATGATGCTTTTAGTTTGGGTCATTAGACCCCCATTAGGACTTGGACTTATGGCCATAATGCAGATGTAAAATTGTACCTATAAAATATTTGTCTGAACCCATTATTAGGGTACGTTCACACGTGCGGATCCGCCTTTGAAGGACCTCTGTATGGTGCCCTTAACTGTGCCTGCAGACACACTGCGATATGCGAGTCGCTGCACATGCGCGGTGTACTCGCACACATCGCGGCCGCTCCCCCTGCTCAATGAGCTAGGCCGAGAGCTGCCGCGATGAGCGAGTATACTGCGCATGCGCGCGGCAACTCGCACATAGCAGTGTGTCTGCTCGGAGCAGCGTATTGCCGCTCCGAGCAGGCACATATAAAGGAAGCATATAGGGGGTCCTTCAGCGGCGGATCCGCAGCGAAATACGCAGCGAAAATCCAAACGTGTGATCGTACCCTTAGACTCTATTTGGGGCCTCTGTCACTGAAATTATCCAAACAAGTGGCTCAAAAATGCTGCGGCCAGAATTTTTTGTCCTGTCAAATCCAGTCAAAGTAACAGACAACATACCCAAAACTTGCCGGATTTCATTAAAGTCCATAGGGGAGATTTATCAAAACCTGTGCAGAGGAAAAGTCGACCAGTTGCCCATAGCAACCAATCATATAGCTTCTTTCAATTTTCAGAGGCCTTTTTAAAGATGAAAGATTGGTTGGTTGCTATAGGCAACTGGACAACTTTTTCTCTGCACAGGATTTGATAAATCTCCCCATATGTGTTCCATTGGGCCTGTTTAGTGTCTGGCGTGAAGTGGGTCCTCTGGTTCCATTTATGGCTGGTAAATTTAATCTGCAACTAATACCCTGAATGGAGTTTCCAATGCAGATGTTTTTGTGCTATACACCACCAAAAGTACTGTATATACAGATGGCCACTAGGGGGTAACAGTAATTTACAATTTTGCCCAATTTGTAACCAGCAAGAACAATAATGTCCTTTTGTGGGTATGTAATGAAAACAATCATGTATATATCTGATAGAATATACCAAGGGGAGGGGGATTTATCAAAACTTGTGCAGAGGAAATATTGCCAATAGCAACCAGTCAGATTACTTCTTTCATTTTTTGAAAAGGTCTCTGAAAAATAAACAGTGTTCTGATTGGTTGGTATGGGAAACTGGTCACCTTTTCCTCTGCACAAGTGTTGATAAAGCTCCCCCAAAATGTCTTGAAAATGGGTGCATTTCTCTTGTTTTAGCTGTCCTCAGCCTAACTTTGAGAAGCCTCCGTTGGTAAGCAATGTGTATGTCCATTCATTGGGAACATTGATAAGACTAAGTCTCCACTTGGTTTTTTGTCCTGCGTTTTTAGGGATTAAAAAAAAATCCCTGAAAAATCGCCAGTGCAATGTACATCATCATGCGTTTTTTCTGGGGGGTTTTCTGGCATGTTTTCCTGCATTTTTTTTCACTTGTGTGGAAATTGCACTTTGGTGTTTTTTTTTTGGTACCCAAAATTTGTTGCGTACCAAAAAAAAAAGGATGCAGCAGTGATGGAAACATTTTTATTAAACGCGATGTATATATTTTATAACCCAATTTTTATTATTTTTTAATAAAGTGTGTGTGTTTCACTTTTTTTTCTCAATTTTTAATTTTTTTTATGTGGTACTACTACTCCCAGCATGGAACAGACTGTTCCATGATGGGAGTGGTAGTACTTGTACTATAGACATATCGCCCCGGGTCTCAGTCCTGACACCCGATGCGATCGTCCATAATATAGCAGAGATGCGAGCAGGTCTATACATCGCTCGCCTCTCCACACTATACTCCGGCCAGTGATGGCAATAGAAATTCATATCACTCTTTCATATTTTCCGCCCAGAGCTGTGATTGGCCGGATGGTTGCAGCCAATCACAGCTCTGAGGAAAAGATGAATGAATGAGTGGCCGGCCCAGAGTATAGTGCAGAGCAGGGATGCGAGCGATGTATACAGCCACTCTGCAACTCTGCTATAGACAGGACGATCACAGCGGATGTCAGTAGTGATACCCGCTGCGATCTGTTCTTATCTGCAAGTACTACTACTCCCAACATGGAGTACACTCTGCTCCATGCTGGGAGCTGTAGTACCTGCATTAATAGACATATCGCAGTGAGTGTACCTGCTGCGATCTGTCTATTAATGCAGATACTACAGCTCCAAGCATGGAGCAGAGTGTACTCCATGTTGGGAGCAGCTGCAGTTATGGAAAGATCACGGCGGATGTCACTCCTCCTGACAACCACTGTGATCCTCCTGCATAATGTATGGATGCGGCCGGCCGCTCTTCTATGGTCCCCTGCACGGCCGTATATATACACATGTTCCTATTTCTCAGAGAGAGCTGTGATTGGCTGGAACCATCTGGCCAATCACAGCCCTGCGGGAAATATGAATAAGTGTAAATATACGTCAGGGCAGGGGAACATAGAAGAGCGGCCGGCCGCATCTATATGTTATACAGGAGAATCGCAATAGGCAAACTGTCTATTAATACAGGTAGTACTACTCCCATCATGGAACAGTGTGTTCCATGCTGGGAGTAGTAGTACTAACTAAAAAAAATGCTTAAAAAAAGCAAAAAAGTGGAACACACACACAATACATTTTTATAATTGTCGGCTACATTTTTATTTCCCCCACACATAAATTGATCCCTGGTTAAAAAGTAATAAAAACATTTTTAATGGTACCCTACGAAATTTTATTAAAAACAGGTATCTCCAGATTAAAAACCGCCCGCAAAAACGCCAAAGTTAAACCCCACATATAGTTTTTCTTAGCTTTCAGGCATGCAGGGAGTTGCAGATTTGAAACTGGAGGCACCCTGGTTGGGAAAAACTGGATTAGGGTGGGTTCACAGCATGTTTTTTAAGTACGGTTCCCGTATACGTTTTCATTATGGAAAATGTATGGAACCCCATTGAAAACCATATTCATAGACAAATAATTGAAAACCGTATGCACCCATATGCACCCATATGCACCCATATGCACCCATATGCACCCGTACCCATATCCGGTTGCATACGACTTGCTTGCAATACGTTTTTTTTTCCGTACTCAAAACCGTGGTTGACCACGGTTTTGTCTCCGGGTTAAAAACCGTATTGCAACCTCATACATTTTCTTTAACGTGGACGTCAATGGGAAACGCACATGTATACGGTTCCATACGAGAAACCGTATGCGGTTTTTACTTTGCACATACGCATTTGAATCCTAAAGTTAAAATGAAAAAATAAAAAAATTTTAAATAAAAAGTTCTAAATCTAATGTTTTTTTAAAATTAAAAACAGGCAGAACCGTATGCACTTTAAGAACAGTATATGGTTTTAAAAATGCATACGGCTTACTTTTCCCCATATGTTTCCATAAATTTTTTTTGCCATACGGTTTTCTTTAGAAAACCTGATTGAAAACAGTATGGCAAAAAAACGTGGTGTGAACCCAGCCTTAGATAGGCATCTGATTTCCCACAGGGAGATAGAGACGTACTAAACCCAAGTTACAGACTTAATAAAGAGAGGCTGTCATTAAACACACATATACATGATTTATTGTAAAAAGAATGGAAAGCGGCACTCCAAGGTTTGGGTGAAGAAACAATCTGGTTTATTCACCCATCACATGTGATATATCCATGTTCAATCCCTCTTTCTAAAGTTTGAGAAAAATCCCATTGAGAGATTGAAACATCGCTGTATCACACTTGATGGGTAAATGCCCCTTTCTATTCTTTTTACATTGGTCGATCTTTTGGACCTTGGATCAGGTTTTGGGAGCTGAGCACCGAACACAGGACTACAAGTCCGAGCACTGTGCCTCTTCCCTACATTTGTTGAGATCACATATTCAATTAAATAGGGGTTCTTGGGTGTGAACATATATTAAAGAGACCAGTGACTGTGGGGGCAGACAGGGAGCAATAGATTTAATGCATTCAGAATATATAGCCAAAAACATAAAAGCAAGTCTAAATAATATTTATATCATTATTGAAGAATGTTTATACTTTGTAATATGTGCTGTTACACAGTTAATATTCTTATTATTGTAGATGGAATTTACACAGTTTTTTTTATTCCATTTCCTATGGATTTTTCTATGGTTAGTTTTTTGCTGCCACCTTGTGGCCTTTTTATGGTAATTGTCACGATGCCGGCTGGCAGGAGGTGGATCCTCTGTGCCAGAGAGGGATTGGCGTGGACCGTGCTAGTGGACCGGTTCTAAGTCACTACTGGTTTTCACCAGAGCCCGCCGCAAAGCGGGATGGTCTTGCTGCGGCGGTAGTGACCAGGTCGTATCCACTAGCAACGGCTCAACCTCTCTGGCTGCTGAAGATAGGCGCGGTACAAGGGAGTAGACAGAAGCAAGGTCGGACGTAGCAGAAGGTCGGGGCAGGCAGTAAGGATCGTAGTCAGGGGCAACGGCAGGAGGTCTGGAACACAGGCTAGGAACACACAAGGAAACGCTTTCACTGGCACAATGGCAACAAGATCCGGCGTGGGAGTGAAGGGGAAGTGAGGTATAAATAGGGAGTGCACAGGTGAACACACTAATTGGAACCACTGCGCCAATCAGCGGCGCAGTGGCCCTTTAAATCGCAGAGACCCGGCGCGCGCGCGCCCTAGGGAGCGGGGCCGCGCGCGCCGGGACAGGACAGACGGAGAGCGAGTCAGGTACGGGAGCCGGGATGCGCATCGCGAGCGGGCGCCACCCGCATCGCGAATCGCATCCCGGCTGGAGACGGTATCGCAGCGCACCGGGTCAGTGGAGCTGCCCGGAGCGCTGCGGTAGCGAGAGTGAAGCGAGCGCTCCGGGGAGGAGCGGGGACCCGGAGTGCTCGGCGTAACAGTAATACTCATGTTTCTCTCTATGACTCATTTCCTTTATATGAAACCACACCCCTGCTTAGTTTTACACTTCCTGTGTCATGGCTGCCTGCATCTGCCACATGTAACAGGGACTCATGTATTCTGCATGCTAAGCTAAGGAAAGCATCATCTTTTGACCACATAATACTGAATCGATTCATTCGGCTGTATTCCTATTGTTTGATGTACAGAATAAACCAGCTTGTGGACGAAAACAGTATTGGTGAGTCCAGCTATTTGATAAGGATTGTCTGCAGTAGTTATATCTGCTTATTCAGGCCAGGTCTTAGGCTCCTTTCACACTATGAGCATTCATCCGTTATTAAACGTCCGTTTTCTGTGTAAAAACGGATGTATAATAATGAATGAAATAACATGTGCTAAGGGCTGAATAAATATTCATCCGTTAAGACCAGTTATAACATCCCTCATGTATGGCCGTAACACCTGTCTACAGACTCCCACAGCCGGAACTACTACTACTCCCATCATGGAACAGACTTCTATCCATGATGGGAGTAGTAGTTCCATGGCTGATGGAGTCTGCCAGTGGCTGGGGAGGCTACAATAGTGTTTGTACTACCCCCCCCCCCCCTATCATGGAACAGACTCTGTTCCATGATGGGGGTTGTAGTACAGGGGCTGAGGGATTGATCGCATCGGGTCTCATGCGATGAGAAGTTATTAAGCATGGGAGCAGGCTGCATGCTGCGCTCCCCTGCAATGATTTACTTTCATTTTTAAATTCCCCGCGGTGAGCCCTGAATGGTCGTTACTGAGGAAGGTTTTCAAATAGAAGTGCTGCAGTGGGGAAAGATATATAGAATCGCTGCGGGGGTATATATCTGGCCCCCACAGCGCTTCTATATATCTTGCCCTCCACAGCGCCTTTATATATGTTCCCCTCCACAGCGCAGTTATATATGTTACCACCGCAGCGCATATATATGTTCCTCCTCGCAGCGCTATCATAAGCCCCCAGCATATATATATATATATATATATATATATATATATATGCTGCCGGGGACTTATGATAGCGCTGTGAGGAGGAACATATATATGCGCTGCCAGGGGCTTGTGATAGCGCTGCGAGGAGGAACATATACATGCACTGCCTGGGGCTTATGATAGCGCTGTGAGGAGGAACATATATATGCGCTGCCGGGGGCTTGTGATAGCGCTGCGAGGAGGAACATATACATGCACTGCCTGGGGCTTATGATAGCGCTGCGAGGAGGAACATATATATGCGCTGCCGGGGGCTTGTGATAGCGCTGCGAGGAGGAACATATACATGCGCTGCCCTGGGCTTATGATAGCGCTGCGAGGAGGAACATATATATGCGCTGCCGGGGGCTTGTGATAGCGATGCGAGGAGGAACATATATATGCGATGTCGGGGGCTTGTGATAGCGCTGGAGGGGGAACATATATATGCGCTGCGGAGCGGAACATATATAAATGCACTTCGGGGGGCAAGATATATAGAAGCGCTGTGGGGGCCAGAGATATACCCCCCCAAGCAATTCTATGTATCTTTTCCCACCGCAGCGCTTCTATTTGTAAACCCCGCTGGGAGCCCTGAATGGCTCTTCAGTACCAGCGATTCAGGGCTCCTTGTGGGAATTTAAAAATAAAAGTAAATACATCGTACAGGGGAGCGCAGCATGCCGCCCGCTCCCCTGCTTAATGACTTCTGATCATATTAGGTCTCAGAAGTGGGACGCGGTGCGATCAATCCCTCATCCTCTGTACTTCAACCCCCATCCTGGAACAGACTCTGTTCCATGATAGGGGTAGTAGTACAAACACTAATTTAGCCTCCCCAGCTGTCTGCAGACTCCCACAGCCGGGGAATTATTACTACGAGTCTGCGGATGTCACCTCTTCTGAGCATGCTCAGAAGTAATAACGGATATTATAAACCAGGTGCTAATTTACCTGTTTCTTGTGATGGAAGAAAAATTAGTGCATGTGCTGTTTTTTCTTCCTTCACAATTAACGTCCGTTATTCATGTCATTCAGGTCATAACGAATCATAAAGGATAATCAAAAAATCCCATAGACTTGAATGGGATTTTGTAACGGATGTTTAACATCCGTTTTTAAAGCTTTTCTAAGGACGTTTATAACGGATCTTTTAACGGTTGAATTTTATAGTGTGAAAGAAGCATTACAAGGGGGTGGATCACTATAACAACAATCGGAGTCAGAATAGTCAAAAGATTCATAGAATTCCTACAGCCTGCTGTATATATGGGTGCACCTAATCTGCAATCAAGCTCAGTGCCATCCGCCATCTTGTGAAGCACATGGTCGCACAAGATTACTGCACTTCACGTGAATGTTGAAAACTGGTTCTCTACATTGAACTGTGTTACCTCATCTGTCTAAGCTGCTGTTTGTCTTCTCAAAGGGGTACTCCGGTGCTTACACATCTTTTCCCCTATCCAAAGGATAGGGGATAAGATGCGTGATCGCAGGAGTCCCGCAGCTGTGGACACCCGTGATCATGCACGCGGCACCCCGTTTGTAATTAGCCCCCGGAGCGTGTTCGCTCCGGGTCTGATAACGGTCGACCGCAGGGCCGGCGGCGTGTGACATCCCACCCCTCAATGCAAGCCTATGGGAGGGGGCGTGAGAGCTATCACGCCCCCTCCCGTAGGCTTGCATTGAAGGGCGGAGCGCGACGTCAAACGGGGGGCGGAGGCGTGACGTCGCACGCCGCCGGCCCTACGGTCGACCGTAATCAGACCCAGCTGCGGGACTCCCGCGATCAGGCATCTTATCCCCTATCCTCAGACACTGATCTGAGGAAGGGGGTGGCTCCCCCGAAACGCGTCATCTGTGTACTTCATTGTCCTCTTATGCTCTAATAAACCACTCCGGTGTTTTTTACCAATACCTCTGGTTGGCATCTACATTACTCTGGAACTAGCAGCGCCTCTGTAAGGGTCAAATTTTCCTTCTTCGCCTCCACTTCTATCAGGATCGGATCTTTTCCTTCCCTGGGACCCAGGCTCAGCAGCAGTTCCAGCCTTTCTGTCACCCACGGTGTGGGTTATATGCGAATATCCTATTCGCTCAAGGTGAGCAGCCACTACCTAGGGGCAAGTCCTGCCCGTTCACTGTGACTTTGTTTTAATTTGTTATCCCTGTTTAGTGGTAACGCACAAGGCATCTGTGTCGGTTTCTCTTTTTTTCTCTCCCACTCTCGGGTATTTTACACCTTAGGACCAGAGCGTTTTTTTGAACATCTGACCACTGTCACTTTAAACATTAATAACTCTGGAATGCTTTTAGTTATCATTCTGATTCCGAGACAGTTAACATAGTGGTAAAATTTTGTGGCAACTTGCATCCTTTCATGGTGAAAAATCCCCAAATTTGATGAAAAAAATGAAAATTTAGCATTTTTCTAACTTTGAAGCTCTCTGCTTGTAAGGAAAATGGATATTCAAAATACATTTTTTTGGATCACATATACAATATGTCCACTTTATGTTTGCATCATAAAATTGATGAGTTTTTACTTTTGAAAGACACCAGAGAGCTTCAAAGTTCAGCAGCAATTTTCACATTTTTCACAAAATTTTCAAACTCACTATTTTTCAGTGACCAGTTCAGTTTTGAAGTGGATTTGAAGGGTCTTCATATTAGAAATACCCCATAAAAAACCCCATTATAAGAACTACACCCCCCAAAGTATTCAAAATGACATTCAGTAAGTATTTTAACCCTTTAGGTGTTTCACAGGAATAGCAGCAAAGTGAAGGAGAAAATTCAAAATCTTCATTTTTTACACTCGCATGTTCTTGTAGACCCAATTTTTGAATTTTTGCAAGGGGTAAAAGGAGAAAATTTTTACTGGTATTTGTAGCCCAATTTCTCTCGAGTAAGCACATACCTCATATTTCTATGTAAATTGTTCAGTGGGCGCAGTAGAGGGCTCAGAAGGGAAGGAGCGACAAGGGGATTTTGGAGAGAACATTTTTCTGAAATGGTTTTTGGGGGGCATGTCACCTTTAGGAAGCCCCTAGGGTGCCAAAACAGTCAAAAAAAAAACCCACATGGCATACCATTTTGGAAACTAGACCCCTCGGGGAACGTAACAAGGAATTAAGTCAGCCTTAATGCCCCACAGGTGTTTCATGACTTTTGCAAATGTAAAATGCTTGTTTTCCCAAACATTTTACATTTTTAAAAAGGGTAATAGCAGAAAATACCCCCCAAATTTTGAAGCCCAATTTCTCCCGATTAAGAAAACACCCCATATGATGGTGAAAAGTGCTCTACTGGAGCACTACAGGTCTCAGAAAAGGAGTAGTCGCATTTGGCTTTTTGGAAGCAAATTTTGCTCTGGGGGCATGCCGCATTTAGGAAGCCCCTATGGTGCCAGGACAGCAAAAAAAACAAACACATGGCATTATATTTTGGAAACTAGACCCCTTGGCGAACGTAACAAGGGGTAAAGTGAACATTAATACCCCACAGGGGTTTCACGACTTTTGCATATGTAAAAAAAAAAATAATCATTTTACCTAAAATGCTTGTTTTCCCAAAAATTTTACGTTTTACAAAGGGTTAAAGCAGAAAATACCCCCAAAATTTGAAGCCCAATTTCTCCCGATTCAGAAAACACCCCATGTGGGGGTGAAAAGTGCTCTGCTTGCGCACTACAGGTCTCAGAAGAGGGGTAGTCACATTTGGCTTTTTGGAAGCAAATTTTGCTCTGGGGGCATGCCGCATTTAGGAAGCCCCTATGGTGCCACTCGTACTAGTGTCGGCCACTGGGTCACTCTCATGGGGGGTGCGTGGCCTTGCCTGGCGGCGTCTCCGCCACCGTACAGGGGACTCATCATCACTACTAGATGATGAGGAGGGCGAGGAAGAACACAAAAATGTAGGATCTTCCTCGACCTCACTGGCAGATTCGTAGTCGGAGGCTAAAAAAGCGTAAGCCTCCGCTGCCGAAAATGCCCGGCGGGCCATCGCCTTTTTTCTACAGTGGCGGGGGGGGGGGCAGTGGCGGGGGGAGGGTGTGTGTGCGGGGGGGGGGGGGGGGGCGGGTAAGTATGTAGTGTGTGGTGCTTGGTGTTAAAAGTGTAATAACAGTAATAGGTAAAAAAAAAGCTGCGGCCAAAAAAAAGGGGTGGCAAACGCAGCTCCCTCAACCCCTAATAGGACCCGGGGTCAGGGATCAGACACTAATAGGACCCTTGGGGACCTATTAGGGGGTCAGGGGGGGACTTTATATTTTTGTTTACTTTTTTTTTACTTTAGTAAATCCTACCTGTCCCTGCAATCCGCTGTCCCTAATTCTAAGGCTCCTGAGGGGGCTCCGGAGCTCTGAGGGTGGATTCACGGTCTTCTCTTCACTGCTGTACCCGCTGACTGAACACAGAGAGCGGGTGCAGCAGCGGGAAGGGACCGTTAACCCCTCCTCTGCTGCACTGCTATTGGCTGGACGATCGCCGGCCAATAGCAGCCTTGCTGGGGCGGTGACAGTATTGTCACCGCTCCCCAGCAACGGCAGGTGATTGGCGGTGATTTGTACACCACCGATCACCATTTATTACCGGGTCTTCGGGACCCGAATGACCCGAATCGCCGAAGATCGCTTGCGTGATTTTGCAAGCGATCTCAAGCGATCGCCACCATGTGGGGGTCCCGGGACCCCCCTAGGCATTTGCACGGCATGCCTGCTGAACGATTACAGCAGACATGCTGTTCCGATCTCTGCCTGGCGCGCGGCAGAGACTGGAGAAACACAAGGACGTTCTGGAACGTCCTTAAAGCCGAGGGTGCAGGGACGTTCCAGAACGTCCTTGGTCCTTAAGGGGTTAAAGGAGAAGCCTCTTGACATCATCCAAGTACAGAATGGTACTCCTGTCCTTTATGACAACATAGGCGCTGCAGTGTTTAGTACTACAAGTGATGACAACAAAATAGCCTTATCAGTTGAAGACAGAGAGTCATCAAAATAATGGACAAAGAATTCTTCCAGGACAAGTCTAACAGCTGGGTCGTGCCATTACCTCTTCATGCTGCAAGGGCCAAGCTCCCAACCAATTGTGAACAGGCTCTATCCAGATTCAATTCACTTTAACGAACACTAAAGAACGTTCCTGAAATGAAGGATCACTTCATCACCTTTATGAAAAGGATTTTTGACAATGATCACGCTGAACCAGCACCACAACTTCAGACACGATGAATGCTGGTACCTGCCTTTCTACGGAGTGCATCACCCACACAAGCCTAAACAAATCAGGGTAGTATTTGACTCCAGTGCCAGACATCAAGGGGTGTCCCTGATCGATATTCTACTCACAGGTCCAAATCTAACCAACAACCTTATAGGTGTACTTATGAGGTTTAGAAGAGAGCCAGTTGCAATAACTGCCGACATTGAGCAAATGTTTCATTGCTTCATTGTATGCGAAGACCATAGGAACTTCCTAAGGTTTCTGTGGCACCATAACAATAATATGGACAATGAGATCATGGAATAACGCATGAAAGTGCATGTATTCAGGAATAGTCCCTCACCCGCTGTTGCAACATATGGTTTAAGAAGGACTGCCTTGTTGGAGAAAAGGAGTATGGCCTGGACGCTAGACACTTTGTTAAGAGAGACTTTTATGTTGACGATGGGCTTAAGTCTTTACTTACAATTAAAGAAGCCATAGATCTGCTCAAAAGGACACAAGGTATGCTCTCTGAAGCTAACCTTAGAGTGCACAAGATTGCCTTAAATAGTGTTGCCGTTATGAAAGCCTTTCAACCTGACGATCATGCCACAGGAAGTTGTATTTCTTTCTGGAGTTCTTTTCTGTCTGACCACAGTGCTCTCTGCTGACACCTCTGTACATGTCAGGAACTGTCCAAAGTAGAAGCAAATCCCCATAGCAAACCTATCCTGCTCTTGACAGTTCCTGACATGGACAGAGTTGGCAGCAGAGAGCTCTGTAGTCAGACTGGAGAGAACTTTCTCTGTAGTATACAGCAGCTGATAAGTACTGGAAGGATTAGGATTTTTATATAGAAGTCATTTACAAATCTGTTTAACTTTGTGGCACTAGTTGATTTAAAAAAATGTGTTTTCCACCGGAGTACCCCATTAAAGACCTAAACCTGGGAATGGAAATGCCACATGAACAGAGGAGTCTGGGCCTATGATGGGACTTATAAAAGGACACCTGCGGCTTTCAAGTAAGTTCTGCAGACAAGCCATTTACCAAGCGTGGTGTTCTGTCAGTAGTGAACATCCTATACCAGTGATGGCCCAAACCGTAATGCACGACAACTTTTTTTCCCTCAAAGTGCCAGCAATGCAATTAAATCAAATTAAAATGTGTGTGTCTGAGGGGTGCTGTGTGTCTGAGGTGCTGTGTGTCTGAGGTGCTGTGTTTGCAGTATAGTTCCCCCACATTAGGTGCAATATAGTTCCCCCACATTAGGTTGGCAATATAGTTCCCCTACATTAGGTTGGTGTTACGCCGATTGCTCCGGGTCCCGCTGCATCCCCGGAGCGCTCACGGTGTCTCCTTGCTTCCAGCGCTCCGGTCAGTGCCGCTGACCGCGGGTGCTGCTCCACTCCCACCGGTGGGGACGTGATCCGTGGGATGGGATATGGCCGCTCACAGACCGCGTCCCAGGTCTCTTACCCACCATGTCCTCCTTCACTGCCCTCCCGGCGTGCGCGGCCCCGCCCTCTAGGGCGCGCGCGCGCCGGCTCTATGAAATTTAAAGGGCCAGTGCACCACTAATTGGTGCCTGGCCCAATCAGTTCTAAACATATAAAAACCCTTTTCCCCTTCCTGTCCTTGCCGGATCTTGTTGCCCTATTGCCCTGAGAAAGCGTTTCTGTGTGTTCCATAGCCTGTGTATCCAGAGCCTTGCCGTTGCCCCTGACTACGAACGATTGCTGCCTGCCCAGACCTTCTGCTACGTCCGACCTTGCTCTTTCCTTGTCCCTGTGTACTGCGCCTGACTCAGCTGTCAATGAGGTTGAGTCGTTATCGGGTGGAACGACCTGGGCGTTACCTGCCACTGCAAGTCCATCCCGCTTTGCAGCGGGTTCTGGTGAAAACCAGTAACCCCTTAGATTCCGTTCCCCTGGTACGGCCCACGCCATCACCTCACTGACACAGAGGATCCACATCCTCTCCGCATACCAGTCCGGATCCTGACAGTAGATCCGGCCATGGATCCCGCTAAGGTCCCGCTGCCTAGTGTCGCTGACCTAACCACCGTGGTCGCCCAGCAATCACAGCAAATCGCGCAACAAGGACAGCAGCTGACTCAACTGACCGTTATGCTGCAACAGCTTCTGCCGCAACTACAGCAACCATCTCCTCCGCCAGCTCCTGCATCCCCTCCACAGCGAGTGGCTGATCCCAGTTTCCGCCTGTCTCTTCCAGACAAGTTTGATGGGGACTCTAAACTGTGCCGTGGATTCTTGTCCCAGTGTTCCCTACACCTGGAGATGATATCGGACCAATTCCCTACTGAACAGTCTAAGGTGGCATTCATGGTCAGCCTCCTGTCTGGAAAGGCCTTGTCATGGGTCACACCGCTTTGGGACCGCAACGATCCCGCCAAAGCTACAATCCAGTCCTTCCTTGAAGTACGTAGTGTTTTTGAGGAGCCAGTCCGGGCTTCCTCAGCCGAGACTGCTTTGCTGAATCTTGTCCAAGGGAGTTCTTCTGTGGGTGAATATGCCATCCTGTTCCGCACCTTCGCCTCAGACCTTTCCTGGAATAATGAGGCCCTCTGTGCGACCTTCAAGAAAGGCTTATCCAGTCCCATCAAAGATGTCCTTGCCGCACGAGAAATTCTTGCTAACCTGTCTGAACTCATCCATTTGGCCACCCGCATCGACATGCGTTTCTCGGAAAGACGCCAGGAGCTTCGTCAGGAAAAGGAACTTGTTCACACCAGGCGGTTTTCCTCCCAGGCTCCTCTCCTTCAACGTCCTTTGCAATCTGTTCCTGTGCCTCCTGCCGAGGAGGCTATGCAAGTGGATCGGTCTCGCCTGACCCTACAAGAGAGGACTCGCCGTAGGAATGAAAACCTGTGTCTATACTTTGCTAGCAGCGAACATTTCCTGAAAGACTGTCCTATTCGTCCTCCGCGTCTGAGAGACGCACCTACTCACCTAGTCAATGTAAGAGAGTCGTTGCTAGGAGTGAATTCTACCTCTCCACGATTGACTTTACCTGTGCGGATTGTCATACCCGCTAATGCTACTTCCTTCTCCGCTGTGGCCTTCTTGGACTCGGGTTCAGCAGGAAGTTTCATTGAAGCCTCCCTAGTAAACAGATTCAACATTCCAGTTACTCGTCTCGTCAAGCCTCTCTTCATATCATCCGTCAATGGAGAGAGACTGGTCTGCACTGTGCATTACCGCACTCAACCGCTACTCATGACTGTAGGAGTTCACCATCATGAACATATTGAATTTTTTGTGCTACCCAACTGTACTTCTGAAATTTTTCTGGGCTTGCCCTGGCTCCAACGTCATTCGCCTAGCCTCAACTGGGTCACCAGGGACGTTAAGAGTTGGGGATCTTCTTGCTACAAGCGATGTCTCCGCCCAGTTTCTTCCTGCCAAGTCTCCTTTGCTACTCCTTTGCCAGGTCTTCCTAAAGCCTATCAGGACTTTTCGGACGTCTTTTGTAAAAAGCAGGCAGAGGTCTTACCACCACATAGACCCTATGACTGTCCTATCGACCTGCTCCCTGGCACCACACTGCCCCGTGGCAGGATTTACCCTCTTTCTGCCCCGGAAACCCAAGCTATGTCCGAGTACATACAGGAAAACCTCAAAAAAGGTTTTATCCGGAAATCTTCCCGGGCAGGAGCTGGATTTTTCTTTGTCTCTAAAAAAGATGGATCTCTCCGCCCTTGTTTTAATTACCGCGGTCTCAATAAAATTACTGTAAAAAATCTCTATCCTCTGCCACTCATCTCCGAACTCTTCGACCGTCTGCGAAGTGCTAAGATTTTTACTAAGCTAGATCTAAGGGGCGCATATAACCTCATCCGTATTCGAGCAGGCGATGAATGGAAGACCGCCTTCAATACCAGAGATGGCCACTTTGAATACCTTGTTATGCCTTTTGGTCTATGCAACGCCCCAGCAGTCTTTCAGGACTTTGTTAATTAAATTTTTCGGGATATGCTGTACTCTTGTGTGGTAGTCTATCTTGACGACATCCTCATTTTCTCCTCCAACCTAGAGGAACATCGCCTTCATGTTCGTCAAGTGCTCCAGCGACTACGCCAAAATCTACTTTACGCCAAAATCGAGAAGTGTTTATTTGAACGCAGCAGTCTTCCCTTCTTGAGTTACATTGTGTCCGGACAAGGTCTTCAAATGGATCCTGATAAACTTTCAGCCGTAATGGATTGGCCTCGTCCCACTGTTCTGCGAGCAATCCAAAGATTTCTCGGATTCGCAAATTACTACCGTTAATTCATTCCTCACTTCTCCACCATCGTTGCTCCTATTGTAGCACTGACTAAGAAAAATCCTTCTGCTACGTCCGACCTTGCTCTTGCCTTGTCCCTGTGTACCGCGCCTGACTCAGCTGTCAGTGAGGTTGAGTCGCTATCGGGTGGAACAACCTGGGGGTTACCTGCCACTGCAAGTCCATACCGCTTTGCGGCGGGCTCTGGTGAAAACCAGTAACCCCTTAGATTCTGTTCCCCTGGTACGGCCCACGCCATCACCTCACTGACACAGAGGATCCACCACCTGTGTCCTCTCTGCATACCAGTCCGGATCCTGACAGTTGGCAGTATAGTTCCCCCACATTTGGTTGGCAGTATAGTTCCCCCACATTAGGTTGGCAGTATAGTTCCCCCACATTAGGTTGGCAGTATAGTTTTCCCCCCACATTAGGTTGGCAGTATAGTTCCCCCCCACATTAGGTTGGCAGTGCAGTTCCCCCCCACATTAGGTTGGCAGTATAGTTACCCCCCCCCCAACATTAGGTTGGCAGTATAGTCCCCCCCCCCCCACATTAGGTTGGCAGTATAGTTCCCCCCCCCCACATTAGGTTGGCAGTATAGTTCCCCCCACATTAGGTTGGCAGTATAGTTCCCTCCCCACATTAGGTGCAGTGTAGCTCCCCCACAGACATACAGCCTTCAGCCATATACAGTATATGGCTGGAGGCTGTATGTCTGTGTACTGCCCCACTTCAGTGCTCCGTCCACCGCTTCTCCGGTCAGGGATCACAATCTGCTGCTATGGCCGGGACCTGAGGAGCGATGGTCGGAGCACTGAAGATGACGTACTGGTGACTTACCATGCGCGCGCGCCCTCCTCCTCCTCTATGCTCTGCTCTTCCGTTCCTACGGGCGAACGCACGGGACGTCAGTAACGTCCCTGCGTGCGCTACCTCCCAGCGGACCCTGCATTTTTAACGCGGGGCCACAGAAAGGTAACCGGGACATCCTTGTGTCCCGAAAACCTCTTTTGGGACACAGAGATGTCCCGAATGGGCTGATGTCGAATATGGCTGCGTGCCCACAGAGGGGGCTCGGCGTGACACCAGTGGCACACGTGCCATAGGTTCGCCATCACTGTCCTATATGATCCAATGGAATTTGTGGCTTCCATCACCATATAAAGCAAATCCTTGCTTAGACAGTTCTCAGAGACTATTAAAGATTGTAACGCTCCACTGCCAACAGACAAACTATACAAGAGGGAGTCCTGGAAGCAATCTCTACGTGCCTTAGATGGAATCCGTATACCACGCTGCTTCCCATATCACAGCAGCAGGTGTTACACCGGCAGTTCACTTTCCTGATCCTATAGGCGGTCTCACATTGCTTGGCAGTGCCTGGAGGCTATCTTTTCTCTTTTGAGTGTTCAAGATACAGGACTTTCGTCTTTTTTAGTCACCATGAGCATGCCCGAGCTACCAGCCGCCACACATATGGATTATGAAAATGTATCTGCCAATGTTGACACCATCATGAATGAGGGTCGAGTAGACGCAGGGGCAGGGCTGGCCTTAGGGGTGTGTGCGAGCTGTACGGCGCCATAGCAACAGGCGCCGGGCGGCCGACACAGCTCGCAGTGTAACAGGCCAGCTGAAGATGGGGAGAAGCCATATGCATGCGCATGGGGTATGCCGGGTGTCCCTGGGCACGCCCTAATCAAGCCCCAGGGGGGGGGGGGGAATCCGTGGCTGCCACTAAGCAGCCCAAAGATATTTTCGGGACACAAGGATGTCTCATTACCTCTCTGTGACGGCCTCCCGCCTTAACTTTAAAATCGCAGTGGCCACTTGGAGATAGAGCAAGCAGGGATGCCACTGACGTCCCGTGCATGCGCCCATGGCAACAGCAGAGCGGAGCAGCGAGGAAGAGGACACGTGCGCATGGTAAGTTACCTGTATGTTGTACGTCATCTTCAGTGTTCCGACCACCACTCCTCCAGTCCCAGGACCTACTGATATGGTCTATAGGCCATAGCGGTAGATCGTGACTCCGGAGCGGTGGTCGGAACACTGAAGTGCACAGACATACAGGCAGTACACAGACATACAGCCTCCAGCCATACACTGTATATGGCTGGAGGCTATATGTCTGTGGGGGAACATACTGCACCTAATGTGGGGAACTATACTGCCAACCTAATGTGGAGAGCTATACTGCACCTAATGTGGGGGAACTATACTGCACCTAATGTGGGGGAACTATACTGCCCCTAATGTGGGGGAACTGTACTGCCCCTAATGTGGGGGAACTGTACTGCCCCTAATATGGGGGAACTGTACTGCCCGTAATGTGGGGGAACTGTACTGCCCCTAATGTGGGGGAACTGTACTGCGTACCTAATTTGGGGAACTGTACTGCGTACCTAATGTGGGGAACTATATGGTACCTAATGGGGGGAACTATATGGTACCTAATGGGGGGAACTATATGGTACCTAATGGGGGGAACTATACTGCACTAATGTGGAGAGCTATACTGCCCCTAATGTGGGGGAACTATACTGCCCCTAATGTGGGGGAACTGTACTGCCCCTAATGTGGGGGAACTGTACTGCGTACCTAATGTGGGGAACTATATGGTACCTAATGTGGAGAGCTATACTGCACCTAATGTGGGGGAACTGTACTGCCCCTAATGTGGGGGAACTGTACTGCCCCTAATGTGGGGGAACTGTACTGCTTACCTAATGCGAGGGAACTGTACTGCTTACCTAATGTGGGGGAACTGTACTGCTTACCTTATGTGGGGGAACTGTACTGTGTCTAATGCGGAGAGCTATACTGCACCTAATGTGGGGAACTATACTGCCAACCTAATGTGGAGAGCTATACTGCACCTAATGTGCTATAGCTCACACAGGGCGCCTGAACACCTAAAGCCGGCCCTGCGCAGGGGCATACTTTTTGTCTTGCAACTCACAAGATGATTTATTCACCTTAAGTACTAAAAACCTTGAACATTGAGTACATACTTTAGGTGAAAAAGAAATTCGACTGTACTGGACTGTTCAATCGCTCAGTGCTTACGTAGAGAGTAACAGAATTCCAAGAGACTTGCGTGTCTACAAGCCACCTTCCCAATAAAATTTTTGTAGAAGCCTGGCAACAAGCATACTTGGAACACTTCTACAAACTTCAAATATTGGTACTCAATAAGAATAGAAGCGAGTATGAAAAAGTGACTGCCGAACTCTGTCGTGCAAAAAATGCATAGAAAACACGACTGGCTGAGGATAAATTTGTAACATCTATGAAAGTCCTGGAAAGGAAACTCTGCACATTACAAATTGAAATAAAAGAGCAAAAATGCGACAAATATGTGTGCGACAAGAATGACTTTGAAAAAGGCCAGGTCTTTTCTTGGAAAAATTCCTCCCAAACAGTTTGCAAGTACAATAAGAAAAATTGTCAAGCAAGGGGTAAAACAATCAGCCAAGGCATAAATAGAAAAAGACTACAGATTTTCTTACAACTGAAACAGAATCAAGCCCATCCGACACTACCTGCGATGAAGGTGATACCGCAGGACTGTCTAGTGTGAATTCTAAGCTGGCAACAGCTGCAGCCCCTTTAGGGGTAAAACAAGTATAGGCCGAGGGAGAAAGAAAAGAAACATACAGAAGACAGAAGAAAAGGAAGTCCATCAGTTGGAGGTCCCAATAGTGACAATCCACATAGTTACAATATTGTCATTAATCTCACTGACATTTCACTCAGTGAGGATCGTTTTTCAGTCCTAGCTAAAGGACTAAATGTCGGACTACATGACAGTTTCCACTGAGAAATGTTTGTTGTGGACTTAGAGAAGGCTTTAAGAAAAATGTATCTAAATTAAAAAAATTCTACAGGTGCAGACAAAAATAAAAAACAATGTGAAAAAATTTCCCTTGAAGGTGAAACCCCCTGTAACATATCTACCCTTGGTTTCAGCATAACACGTGAATTCACAGATTTGGATATTGACAATGTTGCTGCCCTGTTGCTGAATTAATGGGAGCCAGTACCAACATAATTTAAACTTCTCAAGATACCACTGCTGATGATAATTTTCAAGGTGGCAATAAATCTAAATTGAATCCTCCAGTCACTCCAGGCAGCAACATTGCTCTTTCCCGCAATGCTGTATTAAAAGATATACAGGCACTCATATATCCGGTCTCGGCCGAAAATCTAACTAGCTGTGAAATAGCAGCCATGAAATGGCTCAGTTCACAAGAAGCTTTGCATATCACCAAGGCAGACAAAGGGGGCACCACAGTAATATGGAGCACTTTAGCTTATAACAATAAACTACATCATCACCTAAATGATCGTTCTACATATGAAAAATTAGTTCAAAACCCCACTGTTACGCCGAGCGCTCCGGGTCCCCGCTCCTCCCCGGAGCGCTCGCTACACTCTCGCTACTGCAGCGCTCCGGTCAGACCCACTGACCCGGTGCGCTGCGATACCGCCTCCAGCCGGGATGCGATTCGCGATGCGGGTGGCGCCCGCTCGCGATGCGCATCCCGGCTCCCGTACCTGACTCGCTCTCTGTCGGTCCTGTCCCGGCGCGCGCGGCCCCGCTCCCTAGGGCGCGCGCGCGCCGGGTCTCTGCGATTTAAAGGGCCACTGCGCCGCTGATTGGCGCAAGTGGTTCTAATCAGTGTGTTCACCTGTGCACTCCCTATGTATACCTCACTTCCCCTGCACTCCCTCGCCGGATCTTGTTGCCATTGTGCCAGTGAAAGCGTTTCCTTGTGTGTTCCTAGCCTGTGTTCCAGACCTCCTGCCGTTGCCCCTGACTACGATCCTTGCTGCCTGCCCCGACCTTCTGCTACGTCCGACCTTGCTTCTGTCTACTCCCTTGTACCGCGCCTATCTTCAGCAGTCAGAGAGGTTGAGCCGTTGCTAGTGGATACGACCTGGTCACTACCGCCGCAGCAAGACCATCCCGCTTTGCGGCGGGCTCTGGTGAAAACCAGTAGTGACTTAGAACCGGTCCACTAGCACGGTCCACGCCAATCCCTCTCTGGCACAGAGGATCCACCTCCTGCCAGCCGGCATCGTGACAGTAGATCCGGCCATGGATCCCGCTGAAGTCCCTCTGCCAGTTGTCGCCGACCTCACCACGGTGGTCGCCCAGCAGTCACAACAGATAGCGCAACAAGGCCACCAGCTGTCTCAACTGACCGTGATGCTACAGCAGCTACTACCACAGCTTCAGCAATCATCTCCTCCGCCAGCTCCTGCACCTCCTCCGCAGCGAGTGGCCGCTTCAGGCCTACGACTATCCTTGCCGGATAAATTTGATGGGGACTCTAAATTTTGCCATGGCTTTCTTTCTCAATGTTCCCTGCACTTGGAGATGATGTCGGACCAGTTTCCTACTGAAAGGTCTAAGGTGGCTTTCGTAGTCAGCCTTCTGTCTGGAAAAGCTCTGTCATGGGCCACACCGCTCTGGGACCGCAATGACCCCGTCACTGCCTCTGTACACTCCTTCTTCTCGGAAATTCGAAGTGTCTTTGAGGAACCTGCCCGAGCCTCTTCTGCTGAGACTGCCCTGTTGAACCTGGTCCAGGGTAATTCTTCCGTTGGCGAGTACGCCGTACAATTCCGTACTCTTGCTTCTGAACTATCCTGGAATAATGAGGCCCTCTGCGCGACCTTTAAAAAAGGCCTATCCAGCAACATTAAAGATGTTCTGGCCGCACGAGAAATCCCTGCTAACCTACATGAACTCATTCATCTAGCCACTCGCATTGACATGCGTTTTTCCGAAAGGCGTCAGGAGCTCCGCCAGGATATGGACTTTGTTCGCACGAGGCGTTTTTTCTCCCCGGCTCCTCTCTCCTCTGGTCCCCTGCAATCCGTTCCTGTGCCTCCCGCCGTGGAGGCTATGCAGGTCGACCGGTCTCGCCTGACACCTCAAGAGAGGACACGACGCCGCATGGAGAATCTCTGCCTGTACTGTGCCGGTACCGAACACTTCCTGAAGGATTGTCCTATCCGTCCTCCCCGCCTGGAAAGACGTATGCTGACTCCGCACAGAGGTGAGACAGTCCTTGATGTCAACTCTGCTTCTCCACGTCTTACTGTGCCTGTGCGGATATCTGCCTCTACCTTCTCCTTCTCTACTATGGCCTTCTTGGATTCCGGATCTGCAGGAAATTTTATTTTGGCCTCTCTCATCAACAGGTTCAACATCCCGGTGACCAGTCTCGCCAGACCCCTCTACATCAATTGTGTTAACAATGAAAGATTGGACTGTACCATACGTTTCCGCACGGAGCCCCTCCTAATGTGCATCGGACCTCATCACGAGAAAATTGAGTTTTTGGTCCTCCCCAATTGCACTTCCGAAATTCTCCTCGGACTACCCTGGCTTCAACACCATTCCCCAACCCTGGATTGGTCCACTGGGGAGATCAAGAGTTGGGGTTCCTCTTGTTTCAAGGACTGCCTTAAACCGGTTCCCAGTTCTCCTTGCCGTGACCCTGTGGTTCCCCCTGTAACCGGTCTCCCTAAGGCCTATATGGACTTTGCGGATGTTTTTTGCAAAAAACAAGCTGAGACTCTACCTCCTCACAGGCCTTATGACTGTCCTATTGACCTCCTCCCGGGCACTACTCCACCCCGGGGCAGAATTTATCCTCTCTCTGCCCCAGAGACTCTTGCTATGTCTGAGTACATCCAGGAAAATTTAAAAAAGGGCTTTATCCGCAAATCCTCCTCTCCTGCCGGAGCCGGATTTTTCTTTGTGTCCAAAAAAGATGGCTCCCTATGTCCTTGCATTGACTACCGCGGTCTTAATAAAATCACGGTAAAGAACCGCTACCCCCTACCTCTCATCTCTGAACTCTTTGATCGCCTCCAAGGTGCCCACATCTTTACCAAACTGGACTTAAGAGGTGCTTATAATCTCATCCGCATCAGAGAGGGGGATGAATGGAAAACGGCATTTAACACTAGAGATGGACACTTTGAGTATCTGGTCATGCCCTTTGGCCTGTGCAACGCCCCTGCCGTCTTCCAAGACTTTGTTAATGAAATTTTTCGTGATCTCTTATATTCCTGTGTTGTTGTGTATCTGGACGATATCCTGATTTTTTCTGCCAACCTTGAAGAACACCGCCAGCATGTCCGCATGGTTCTTCAGAGACTTTGTGACAATCAACTTTATGCCAAAATGGAGAAATGTCTGTTTGAATGTCAATCTCTTCCTTTCCTAGGATACTTGGTCTCTGGCCAGGGACTACAAATGGATCCAGACAAACTCTCTGCCGTCTTAGATTGGCCACGCCCCTCCGGACTCCGTGCTATCCTAAGTTTTTTGGGGTTCGCCAATTATTACAGACAATTTATTCCACATTTTTCTACCATTGTGGCTCCTATCGTGGCTTTAACCAAAAAGAATGCCAATCCTAAGTCATGGCCTCCTCAAGCGGAAGACGCCTTTAAACAGCTCAAGTCTGCCTTTTCTTCGGCTCCCGTGCTCTCCAGACCTGACCCATCTAAACCCTTCCTATTGGAGGTTGATGCCTCCTCAGTAGGAGCTGGAGCGGTCCTTCTACAAAAAAATTCTTCCGGGCATGCTGTTACTTGTGGTTTTTTTTCTAGGACCTTCTCTCCGGCGGAGAGGAACTACTCCATCGGGGATCGAGAGCTACTAGCCATTAAATTAGCACTTGAGGAATGGAGGCATCTGCTGGAGGGATCAAGATTTCCAGTTATTATTTACACCGATCACAAGAACCTCTCCTATCTCCAGTCTGCCCAACGGCTGAATCCTCGCCAGGCCAGGTGGTCTCTGTTCTTTGCCCGATTTAATTTTGAAATTCACTTTCGGCCTGCCGATAAGAACATTAGGGCCGATGCTCTCTCTCGTTCCTCGGATGCCTCGGAAGTAGAGCTCTCTCCGCAACACATCATTCCTCCTGACTGCCTGATCTCCACTTCTCCAGCCTCCATCAGGCAAACTCCTCCAGGGAAGACCTTCGTCTCTCCACGCCAACGCCTCGGAATCCTCAAATGGGGTCACTCCTCCCATCTCGCAGGTCATGCGGGCATCAAGAAATCCGTGCAACTCATCTCTCGTTTCTATTGGTGGCCGACTCTGGAGACGGATGTTGTGGATTTTGTGCGAGCCTGCACTGTCTGTGCCCGGGATAAGACTCCTCGCCAGAAGCCCGCTGGTCTTCTCCATCCTCTGCCTGTCCCCGAACAGCCTTGGTCTCTGATTGGTATGGACTTTATTACAGACTTACCCCCATCCCGTGGCAACACTGTTGTTTGGGTGGTCGTTGATCGATTCTCCAAGATGGCACATTTCATCCCTCTTCCTGGTCTCCCTTCAGCGCCTCAGTTGGCAAAAAATTTTTTGTACACATTTTTCGTCTTCACGGGTTGCCCACACAGATCGTCTCGGACAGAGGCGTCCAATTCGTGTCAAAATTCTGGAGGGCTCTCTGTAAACAACTCAAGATTAAATTAAACTTTTCTTCTGCCTATCATCCTCAATCCAATGGGCAAGTAGAAAGAATTAACCAGGTCCTGGGTGATTATTTACGGCATTTTGTTTCCTCCCGCCAGGATGACTGGGCAGATCTTCTACCATGGGCCGAATTCTCGTATAACTTCAGAGTCTCTGAATCTTCCTCCAAATCCCCATTTTTCGTGGTGTACGGCCGTCACCCTCTTCCCCCCCTCCCTACTCCCTTGCCCTCTGGTTTGCACGCTGTGGATGAAATATCTCGTGATCTTTCCACCATATGGAAAGAGACCCAAAATTCTCTCTTACAGGATTCATCACGCATGAAGAAGTTTGCTGATAAGAAAAGAAGAGCTCCCCCCATTTTTTCTCCTGGAGACAAGGTATGGCTCTCCGCTAAATATGTCCGCTTCCGTGTCCCTAGCTACAAATTGGGACCACGCTATCTTGGTCCTTTCAAAATTTTGTGCCAGATTAATCCTGTCTCTTACAAACTTCTTCTTCCTCCTTCTCTTCGTATTCCTAATGCCTTTCACGTTTCTCTTCTTAAACCACTCATCATCAACCGTTTCTCTCCCAAACTTGTTTCTCCCACTCCTGTTTCCGGCTCCTCGGACATCTTCTCCGTAAAGGAGATACTGGCCTCCAAGAAGGTCAGAGGGAAAACTTTTTTTTTGGTCGATTGGGAGGGTTGTGGTCCTGAAGAGAGATCCTGGGAACCTGAGGACAATATCCTAGACAAAAGTCTGCTCCTCAGGTTCTCAGGCTCTAAGAAGAGGGGGAGACCCAAGGGGGGGGTACTGTTACGCCGAGCGCTCCGGGTCCCCGCTCCTCCCCGGAGCGCTCGCTACACTCTCGCTACTGCAGCGCTCCGGTCAGACCCACTGACCCGGTGCGCTGCGATACCGCCTCCAGCCGGGATGCGATTCGCGATGCGGGTGGCGCCCGCTCGCGATGCGCATCCCGGCTCCCGTACCTGACTCGCTCTCCGTCGGTCCTGTCCTGGCGCGCGCGGCCCCGCTCCCTAGGGCGCGCGCGCGCCGGGTCTCTGCGATTTAAAGGGCCACTGCGCCGCTGATTGGCGCAAGTGGTTCTAATCAGTGTGTTCACCTGTGCACTCCCTATGTATACCTCACTTCCCCTGCACTCCCTCGCCGGATCTTGTTGCCATTGTGCCAGTGAAAGCGTTTCCTTGTGTGTTCCTAGCCTGTGTTCCAGACCTCCTGCCGTTGCCCCTGACTACGATCCTTGCTGCCTGCCCCGACCTTCTGCTACGTCCGACCTTGCTTCTGTCTACTCCCTTGTACCGCGCCTATCTTCAGCAGTCAGAGAGGTTGAGCCGTTGCTAGTGGATACGACCTGGTCACTACCGCCGCAGCAAGACCATCCCGCTTTGCGGCGGGCTCTGGTGAAAACCAGTAGTGACTTAGAACCGGTCCACTAGCATGGTCCACGCCAATCCCTCTCTGGCACAGAGGATCCACCTCCTGCCAGCCGGCATCGTGACACCCACTAGACGAGTACTAGAATATCTTAGGTCCTTGTTACGACGGCATGCCGAAAAATCCACTAATAGTTTTTTACAACAGCTGAGAAACTTGTTCCGACTCACTTGCTTACTGCTTTTGATGGCTTCTTTTGGCAGGATTCATTCCAACTTGTATCCCTCGATATAGAGAGCCTGTACACCTGCATCCCCCACGATGCTGGTGTACAGGCTATGCCTGCTTTTCTCAGCAGCACTGATAAGTCTCAAAATTTTATTGACTTCATTAGTGAGTTTTTACATTTCTTGTTGACCAATAACACTTTTTTGCATGAGGAGCATTGGTACAGGCCGGCCCACGGCACAGCCATGGGCACGCCTGTATCATGCACATATGCAAACGTGTTTTTAACCATTTTTGAACAGGAATATATTTTCTCCTCCATCAATCCCTTCATCAGGTACATTAAATATTATTTAAGATACGTTGATGACGTAATAATAGTGTGGGATGGCTCTTCTGACGACTTTGCTAATTTTGAATTTTTATTTTAATAATGTCAATACAGCTAATATGCTTTTCACTAGCCATTTTGGTGGCAAAACACTTGATTTTTTAGATATTCGGTTAGAACTAATAGGCAAAACCTCCAGTTTTCACAAAGATATAGCTAAAAATTCATTGCTCCACTACCAGAGTTCACATCCCAGTTACATAAAAAATAATATACCATACAGTCAATATCTACGATTGAAATGAGCTAACAGCCACCATACAAAATATCTTGCACAAGCACTTACGTCTTGTTTTCTTGAGAGTGGGTATCCTTTAGCAGTCCTCAGTAAAGCATTCAGTAAAACAGAGAAAAAATCACGTGAAGATTTACTTAAGCCTAGAAACAAAAAGAACAGAACTACAGTCGATACACGTTTCGCCTTCTCCTTTGCAAATTCCCCCATGAACGACATTATTAAAAAGGTCATATATGACAATTGGTTCATGATTGAACAAGATGCCGATCTGGGGGTACAGGCAAAGGTGAGGCAGATTATTTTTTGAAAAAGGGGAGACAGAAGAATCATGGAAAAAATGAAACTTTGTTGAAATTTTTTTGCCAAAAGGTAATTTTCCTTGCAAAAATTGTAATTTTTGCCAGCATAATATATCAAAGAGAAACTTTGTATTAGGTGGTGTTAACATTTTTCTAAACCAGTTAATTACCTGTCAGTCCACGTACATTGTCTATTGCATTATCTGCCCCTGCTATTTTTATTATGCCGGCAAGACTAAAAGAAAACTATTTATTTGCATACGTGAACATCTTTATTCTTTAAAAACTAAAAAAGGATCCCCGCGTTTTGTCTCACATATGATTGACCATCATGGAGGCAGCACCGAAGGTCTGAAATTTAGTAACATAGTAACATAGTTCATAAGGTTGAAAAAAGACCAAAGTCCATCAAGTTCAACCTATATCCCTAGTGAGTCCCTACTGAGTTGATCCAGAGGAAGGCAAAAAAAAAACTCATACAAGAGGTAAAAATTCCTTCCCGACTCCAATATGGCAGTCAGAATAAATCCCTAAAATTTGCAGGGTTATAATGCATATACACAATCCCAGAGGGAGTAGATCGTCGTACATATTTACTACGCCGAGAGGCTTTATGGATAATCAAACTTAACGCTACTGGCCCTCTGGGATTAAACAAACAAAATGATTTTTCAGCATTTTTGTGAGTCTGCTTTATTAGTGTTTCTCTTTTTTTTTAACCTTTGGTTTTAACCTTTATGTCTTGTTATATTTTGTCACTACTTTTGCACATTTTATTTATCTAAGACACTATTCACATGTTGCCTATCATGCCTATAAAAGTGTTACTATCATTGGGTGGAGACGCACACACTTGACCGGAAGAAGCGTCGGAACTAGTTGCCACCCACCTGTGTGCCCCTGCGTCTTTAGAGCGGCCGGTCTCACTCCCTGCTCCATGCAATTGTTTTTCCTCTGTATGCTGCTGCATCTATCTATGGATTAAAGATCTACAATTTCAGGACTACTACTTTGGTGAGTGCGATTCATTTCCAGTTCCTCTTTGTTGTTTGAAGTACATTTGCTCATACACTAGCACTATTTGTTCTGAAGCTGCACCGCCCTCTTCCCATATCACAGCAGCAGGTGTTACCCGGGCAGTTCACTTACCTGGTCCTATAGGCGGTCTCACATTGCTCAGCAGTGCCTGGAGGCTATCTTTTCTCTTTTGTGTGTTAAAGCTAAATTAGCACCTAAGCACACAATCCCTAGGCTTGAACTTTGTGGGACTATTCTAGCAGATTGCAGATTTCATACTACGTGAGCTGGACATTCTGATAGATGACACCAAATTCTACACAGACAGCAAAGTATACAACCAGACCAAATGTTTCTATGTGTATGTCAGCAACCGTGTTGAAAGAATCAGGAAATCATCTAAACCTGAACAGTGGCATTATGTCCCATCTGAAATGAATCCTGCAGATCATGCCACCTGGCCAGTGTCTGCAAGTGCCTTCGCTAATTCGTCTTGGATAACAAGTCCTGAATTCCTGCTGGATCATCCAGAAGAAACCACAGCTGATGTCTTCAGAATTCTAGAACATGACAAAGATCCAGGGAACCCAACTATCCTTACCCCAGCTACTCTCCTTACCCAGAAGCTTGGGTCCATTCTTGTTCCACCAGGAAACTTTAAAACAAGAAATCTGTGCTATAATCAGTGGAAGCGAGTGCAACACCTCGCCGACTGCTTCTGGAATCATTGGAAGATGGAGTATCTTTCTACACTGCAAGGACACAGGAAATGGCACCCCCTGAACCCTAATATAACAATTGGAGATCTCGTTCTGTTCAAAGATCAACAAGCCAAAATAATCGAGTGGCCTATGGGAGTTATTGTAAAGAGCGTTCCTAGTGATGACGGTAAAGTACGCTAGGTGGAGGTGAAAGTTGCAAGACGAGGGACTGTAAAGACTTATCAGACCTATCACGGAACTTATTTTGCTCCTGCCCTTTGGAGAATGAACTTGCTTGCCTATGCTGTTGGTTCCTACCTTTGACTTCAAGAAGAAAGTCTTGAACTTTACTGTTAAAACTTTATGTCTTGTTGCATTATTTGCATGTCCTTTTTTATGTCTTCCAGGTTCTCAAGACATCAAGCAAATTTCACTGTTGCTTATTTGCAATTGTATAACTACCATTATGGTATAAAATTGTGACATTTACAATATTAACTGTGCTGTTACACAGTTAATATTCTCATTATTGTAGATGGAATTTACATAGGTTATTATTTGATCCATTTCCTATGGAATTTTGTATGGTTAGTTGCTAATGCTGATGTTTCTCTCTCCTGAAAGCTATGACTCATTTCCTTTGTATGTAACCACACCCCTGCTTAGTGCATCACTTCCTGTGTCATGGCTGCCTGCATCTGTCACATGTAACAGGGACTCATGTATTCTGCATGCTAAGCTAAGGAAAGCATCATCTTTTGACTGCATAATACTGAATCCATTCATTCTGCTGTATTCCTGTTGTTTGATGTACAGAATAAACCAGCTTGTGGACGAAAACAGTAATGGTGAGTTCAGCTATCGTATAAGGATCGTCCGCAGTGGTAATATCTGCTTATTCAGGCCAGGCATAGAGGTCTTACAAGGGATAGATCGCTATCACAACAATCTGAGTCAGGATATAATAACTCTCAGGTCTGTTCGTATTTTCTCATAATAAATAATATGTAATGGTGAATAATGGGAAGATTACATCAGGACAGTCTACACAAGTGTTATTAATAGGACTGATACATCTAAGCCAATATTCTAAAATTTTGTAGACTCAATACGGCTGAGTCAGAGCATCCAAGATTATCTTAGATTATCTTGTTCTAAACTTAAATGGGTACTATCACAAAAAAAAATTAAAGCACAGGCTGGGGCAAAGTCAAATAAGTGAGGGCGGGACTATTATGCCTCTTTGCTTACTACTGTCCTATCAAACTCCTGTATGAATGCATTGCGTGTGAGGTCGGGCTCAGTGCTTGCCTCGGACATGCCCCTTCCGGAGCAGTGGATGTCAGAATAAATGAGCAGCAGAACAGAGGGACTTGTGAGCCAAATGCAGAAGTTACACACCTAAAAAGCATGTATGCAGTCCCCATTGATCAGGAGACCCATTCAGAAACCTGTATAGGAAAAAACTCATTACACCTTCAGGGATATCTGAATTAGGCTAGTCCCCACAGTGGGGGAGATTTATCAAAATCTGTCCAGAGGAAAAGTTGCCCAGTTGCCCATAGCAACCAATCAGATTGCCTCTTTCTTTTTCCACAGGCCTCTTTAAAAATGAAAGAAGCGATCTGATTGGTTGCTATGGGCAACTGCACCACTCTTCCTGTGAACAGGTTTTGATAAATCTCCCCCAGTATTTTGACACTCACACGGTGGAATGGCATACACCTGAATGTGGAGTGACGGCATAACATGCCGGCTCTAGGACTGCTCGGGAATGTGCCGCCTCATAAACGGCAATGCATTACGTGCATTGTCTGCAGAAAGAATAGACATGTCTTTTCTTTCTACCGGCCCCCGGAATTTGAATTTCCAAGCTGTACACAGTGGAATTCCACACAGAAATTCTTCAGCATGAAGCCTTAGGCTACGTTCAGACAACATATTTTTTGTGGAATGTCCACTCAGAAAATTTAGGAAAATTTCTGTTGAACACTCCATAGGCAGTGGGCGCTGGCAGAACATGCAGCCACTAGGACTGCTTGGAAGTGTGTTGTCTCCATAGACAGCAATGCCTTTCAGAGTGGATTCTGCAGAGAGAATTAACAAGTCAATTCTTTCTGTCGAGGCCAGAAGCGGAATTTCCATGGCAGATTTTTCGTCAGAAAATTCCATCGTGTGTACGGTGCAGCAGAATTACATTGAAAACAATGAGACTTAGCTGCAACAGAATTTTCGAGCAGAATTTTTCTGCCGAATTCTTATTGGAAATTCCGCCACGCGAACAAGGCCTTACGATGAATCAGGGTTATGTATGTATGTAGGTGGGTGACTAACTGTTATCTAACTATATGTGAGTGCAAATATCGATCTTAATTTGTAATAGGGAAAAGAAAACACTCAGAAGCACATACTTTATCTCTAACGAGGGATACATTTTATGTCATTTGTATTATCTGAAGATAGGTATTGGTTAACTTAATTAAGTTAACCTGATTTGTGGGGGGAGTTTGGTCTTTATATATCCACCTGATCAACACAGGTGCTGTCGGCAGCGTGCATGGCGTCCCCACCCTCCTTTCCCTTTTTTTCTACAGTCACTCTCAGGGTATCCCCCTTTCTTTAGGATACCCTTCACGGCTGGCCAGGCACACCCGAGGCCTAATTATTCATGCAAGTGGTAAACTCTACTTACGGTACATGTAACCCGACCACAACCATAATTATACATTAAATGTAAATACAAAAAATGAAAACATTGTGATATTGTTGGTTACTTTTGAACATTCAGGGCTGTAGATACATTTACGGGTGCTTTGATATTTAGTTCCATACCATTGCCTATACTTTGTTTCTTCAGCGTAAGCCTTATAAAAAACACAAACATTTTCCCAAGCTTTCTGCTAGACGGGAAATCTGCTGATGCTGAACAATCCACAGTGAGGGGTTTATGCT
This sequence comes from Hyla sarda, assembly GCF_029499605.1. Taxonomy (NCBI): domain Eukaryota; kingdom Metazoa; phylum Chordata; class Amphibia; order Anura; family Hylidae; genus Hyla; species Hyla sarda. The sequence goes on from NC_079191.1 coordinate 388,749,430, forward strand.
GGCGGGAAAATGTTATTGTAGAGGAATGAAAAGTCCTGCGTCTCCTTATATTAAATATTCAGTATATCAGATACATATTTTATTGGACACAGATGTGTAATGAGCATTGGGGTATCTCCACACTGCAGAATTTCCATGTGAAATGTGGCAGAAAAATTCAGCTCAGAAATTCTGCTACATGAAGTTAACATTGTGGTGCATGGAATTTTCGCTGTCCCATTCACATGGCAGATTTTCCATTGTGGAATTTCCGCAGCGGAAATTCTGCAATCCGGATTTCGCAAAAAGAATGAACATGTCAATTCTTTTTGCGGAATTTCACAATGAAGTCAATGGGACTTTGAATTCTATCCAAAATCTGTGTGTTGAACGCAAGAAGTTCTGCAGAAATTTAGGACAAGTTCCGCACAGAATCCACAAAACTGCAAAAAATCAGCTGCCAGCTTGGCAGAAAAGAATCTGAGTGGAAGCACAAAAATTTGGCAGTGTACGCATACCCTCACTGGGAGACAAGCCAGCCTAGATCACATAGGCCTTGATGTTGCTCTGGCACAATCATTTTCAAGAAGGCTTCATATGTACAGTGGTCCCTCAACATACGATGGTAATTCGTTCCAAATGAACCATCGTTTGTTGAAACAACCTTATGTTGAGGGATCCGTGCAATGTTAAATATAGGAAGGTATACTCACCTGTCCCCGCTGCTCCGGACCGTCACTGCTGCCCTGGATGTCGCCGTCCATCGCTGTCACCGCGTCCCCGTGGTGTCTCTGCCGTTCCAGACCGTCTCCGCTGGCCGGGATTGTCGTTCCTTATCGCCGTCATCACGTTGCTATGTACGCCGCACCAGTTGGATGTCGGCATGGTGCGCGTGGTGACGTGATGATGACGATGGAGAGCGACGGCGATGCAGAGGATCCCGAAAAGGACAGTCCGGAGCGCCGGGGACATGTAAGTGATCATCACCGGACCACACTGAGCACCTTAATCGGCTATCCGGCGGTAGCTGAAGCAGTCTGCGCTGCCGGACAGCCGTTTATGCAATGGCCCTGACATACAAAAGCATCGTATTATCGTATGTCGGGGCCATCATAGGTCGGGGGGGGGGGGGGGGTCACTGTATTTCTTTTCTTTATATTTTACCATTACATTTTAATCCAATTCTGACTTTGAAGAAAAAAAACCTGCAGGAAAAATTGCCACAAAAACTGTTGAATTTTACCAATAAACACCTTCTATTCTTCTTTTAAGAAGGGATTGGGGGTAGTAAATAAAAAATATGGCGCTCCTAATAAGGAACCTTTGTCAACACAGGGTTGACTTAGGTTAAAAGACTTATATATACATATATATATATATATATATATATATATATAATTCTGAGAAGTTATTCCGTGTGCAGCAGGTGCCGCCGTAATGAATCGTTCCTATGACTGCACAGACCAGCAATTTTAGCACAATCTGTGTTTTAGCACAAGGCCGCAACATATCAAAATGTGAAACAGGTTAATGGGGTTGTCCAGTATTAGAAAAATGTTGCTTCTTTTTTTTGCAAAACAGTGGCACTCCTGTCCACAGGTTGTGTGCAGCACTGCAGCTCAGTCACATTCACTTCAAGGGAGCTGAGCCGCAATACCAGACACAACCTGTGGTCAGGAGTGGTGGCATTTTTGCAAAAAAAAAAAAACAAAACAGTGTTTTTATAATACTGAACAACCCCTTTAACTTATTGGGGACCAAGGGCGTACTTAAGGACCAAGAGCATACCTGCACGCCCTGGTCCCGTTACCAGGGTTTGAAGTGCACTCACGAGCTGAGCACACTTCAAACCCCATGGGTCCCGACTGCTATCAGCCGATCGGGCCAATGCCCGGCATCAAAGTTGATTGTTGCATCTAAACCGAAAATAAGTGTCCCGGCAGATCAGCTGAAAGGACGATGGGAGGGTGCTTACCTGCCTCTTTACCTGCCTCCTTGCCGCATAGCAGGCTACAGCAGCAGAGCACCGATAACACTGATCAATGCTATGCTATGGCATAGCATTGATCAGTGTATGCAATCAAAAGATTGTTTGTTACAGCCCCCTATGGGAGCTTAAAAAAAAATAGTGTTGAAAAAAAGTAAATTAACCCCTTCCTAATAAAAGTTTGAATAAAATATAAAAATAATCATATGTGGAACCGCCGCATACGTAAATGTCTGAACTATTAAAATATAAGGGGAGCTAAACCACACGGTCGATGACGTACATGTAAAAAAATATCAAAGTGAAAAATTGTGCATTTTTGGTCAATTCATATGCCATAAAGAAATCATTTTTTATATATGAAGAAAAAGCGTAATAACGGCGGAATGGCTGGAAGGTTCGGGACACTTCTGTAAGTATAGTTTTGATCAGAATCCCCCACACTACAAGCCTGTATGACAGGTTAGTGCGGTGAAAAAATTGGAAATTTTGTGAAAAATTGGAAAATTGCTGCTGAACTTTGAAGCCCTCTGATGTTTTCCAAAAGTAAAAACTTGTCAATTTTATGATGCAAACATAAAGTAGACATATTGTATATGTGAATAAAAAAAAAAACTATTTGGAATATCCATTTTCCTTACAAGCAGAGAGCTTCAAAGTTAGAAAAATGCTAAATTTTCAAATTTTTCATCACATTTGGGGATTTTTCACCAAGAAAGGATGCAAGTTACCACAAAATTTTACCACTATGTTAAAGTAGAATATGTCACGAAAAAACAATCTCGGAATCAGAATGATAACTAAAAGCATTCCAGAGTTATTAAAGGACATCTGTAGCGCTCTTACACAAGAAGCAGGGGGCAAGCGAGGACGTATACAGCTCTGTACACTGCTCCATACACAGCTCCATCCCCCGCACACAGCTCGGTACACAGCTCCATCCCCCGCACACAGCTCTGTACACAGCTCCATCCCCCGCACACAGCTCTGTACACAGCTCCATCCCCCGCACACAGCTCGGTACACAGCTCCATCTCCCGCACACAGCTCGGTACACAGCTCCATCCTCCGCACACAGCTCTGTACACAGCTCCATCCCCCGCACACACAGCTCTGTACACAGCTCCATCCCCCGAACACAGCTCTGTACACAGCTCCATCCCCCGCACACAGCTCCATACACAGCTCCATCCCCCGCACACAGCTCGGTACACAGCTCCATCCCCCGTACATAGCTCCATCCCCTCCCCCTCCCCCTGCTCTGTCTCCCCAGGACCTCATCTACCACGGGGAGGCTGCAAGTTTGCATGGGGAAAACACAGAGCGGGGAAGGGGAGAGAGGACATCCGTGCACAGCTCCTTCACCTCCATAATGAAGAATGCCCTGGAAGGGATAGAATAGGACTGGAGGGGCACATGACAGGGGAATTATGCAGCAGGGATAGGGTTAAATGGAGTTGAGCGGGAAGCTGTTAGAGGAAAGGGAGGAGTTAAGAAGGGGGGTATAAGGAAGGAATAGGAAGTTAGGGTCAGTCGGGACGCAGGAAGGAAAGTGTACGGTCGACGGTGCTCCCTACCTGAACAGTGATGGAGGAGATTCTGCGGAGGGTGAGAGAAGAGGTGCTGCTCCGTGGGCCCCAGTGGTTTGCGGAGCAGTTCCCTGCTTACGCTGCTCCGATGGCGCTGCCGGTGGAGGAACCCGGGTCCCGGTCTAGCGGCCGGCGCTCTCGTCCGCCTGCACGCTTGTCCCCTGACACCTCTCCTTCTGCGCGGCGACGGCGGGTGAGCCCTTCGGCCGCTGCCACTGGCGGGAGGGCCGGGGAGGCCAGTGGTGTGCGGCCTGAGGGTGCGCCTGCCGCGCTTGCCGGTGTGGCAGGGCGGAATGCGGGGCGTGCTGGCGGTGCACCCTGGGCTCGTCAGAGGGAGCGTGGATCGGCGGCCTGCTCCCCGGAGGTTCCAGTGGCGAGGGAGCAGGCCAGAGCACGGAGGACGGCGCGTGCCCTGACTGACCCCGCCCCTCAGCCGGAGGGGCGGGCCTCGGCTGGCCTGGTGGTGACACAGGCCGAAGTTCACCGTGCGCCTGCGGCCCCTTCCTTGGGAGGAGGTCGGCGGGCTCCAGGAGTGCGTCCGGCTGCTGCTGCGGCGGGGGGGGGGGCTGCAGTGTGTGGAGGTGAGGAGCTCAGCCCCGCCCCTAGTGATGTCAGCGACGACGACCTACTGCTGGCAGAGGTGCCGGTTCTTCCCCTGGACCCGCTGGCCAATCTCCTGCTCCCCTTCGGGGTTGTAGCGGGCGCGGGTGGTAGCCGGGTCCGGAGGCCCGCGGGTGCTGAAGTTGCTGCTGGTGGAGATTCGTCCGGTGATGCTGCTATCCACGCGGGCAGGGTTCCCCTGGCTCCTCCTCCTGTTGTCGCCGTGAGTCAAGTCCAAGAGATCCAGAGTTGTCCTGCAGATGGAGCTACGGCCGCTGGTTCGGTGCCGGTGAGGTCTGGTGAGTACACCAATGTCTCCAGTTCGGCGGGTTTGGGGGTGGGGGCGGGTGGGTTGCATGCTTTGTTGCGGGGTAGCGGGTTGTACGTGGGTGGGTCGCCGTTACCTGTGTAGGGCGCAGCTGAGGGATCTGGGGGGCAGGTGGCTCCGGGGGTGGCGCTGGGGGTGGCTTCTGGGGGTGGCGCGGGGGTTCAGCAGGTGGGGACTCCCCCGGTGGTAGCGGCTTCGGGGTCCGGTGGGGGGGTTCATTTGGCGGATGTGGCTCGGGGGGAGGTTTATGTGTGCTTTGAGGGCCCCTTAGGCGCGCACCTCAGGGCCGAAGTGAGGGAAAAAATTTGGAAGTGGGAGTACGTGGATATTTTTTCGCTACGCCCGCTCGAAAAATTTAACCTGGATAGGGTGTGTCCGGATGAGTCGAAACGGTTGGAGAAGGTGGAGGAGGAGGAGCGTCGGCGGTATCGGCTGATACCGCGGACGTTCTCAAATTGGCTTCAGGCCTTCGCAATTTTGGCCTGTGTGGTGGGGGAAAAGTCGCCGGAGCATTGCTCCGGTCTCTTTTGTTATATGGATGCGGTGGGGGAGGCGTACAGGGTGTACGGGGGTTCGGCGTGGCTTCGGTACGACAAACAGTTTCGGCAGCGTATGGCGGTGCGTCCTGACCTGCGGTGGGACCATAAAGATATTGGGCTGTGGATGCGGCTGATGGCCGCTCCGCGCGGGGGGGGGGGGGGGGGTGGCTTGCAGTCCTTTCGGGACGGCGCATGGGGGGATGGTTCAGGGTCTGGGCGGTCGGCGGGGGCCGGTAAAGGAGTTGCAAGTTCGGCGCTGAGTGCCGATTTAAACACGAATGTTCGGGCTGCGGCGTGGGAGGACATGGGCTGTCGCGCTGTTTCCGGCGGGGAAAAGGGAAACTGGGAGAGGTTGACACGCAGAGGGGCGACCCCGGTGCAGGTGGGAAGGATGGCACCTTTCCTCGCCAGGTACCCAAATAGGGTTGCGGCGGAATTTTTGCGGTCTGGGTTTACGGAGGGTTTTCGTATCCCCTTCGAGGGGATGGGGTCGGGGAATGGGGCAGTTCGGAATCTGGTTTCGGTGTTGGCCCGCGCGGATTTAGTTGAGGAAAAGTTGTTGAAGGAGGTGTCGTTGGGTCTGATGGCTGGACCGTTTGAGTCGCCTCCGTTAATGGGCTTGCGGGTCTCCCCATTGGGTTTGGTCCCTAAGAAAGAACCCAACAAGTTTCGCCTTATTCATCACCTCTCCCATCCGGTTGGGGGGTCGGGGAATGACGGCATTGACCCGGCGCTTTGCGCTGTGTCTTACACCTCGCTTGATGCGGCGCTGGTGTGGGTCCGGAAGTACGGCAGGGGGGCATTGTTGGCTAAGACGGATATTGAGGCTGCATTTCGTCTTTTGCCGGTACACCCGGACAGCTTTGCGTTGTTGGGGTGCTGTTTGGGGGGTCGGTTTTTTGTGGATTTGTGTTTACCTATGGGCTGCTCTGTTTCCTGTGCGTTTTTCGAGCAGTTTAGTTCCTTTTTGGAGTGGGTGGTGCGGAGTGAGTCGGGTTTGGAGTCGGTTCTACATTACCTGGACGACTTCCTTTTTTTGGGCCCGGCTGGGTCTAGGGTATGTGCGATTTTGCTGCGGGAAATGGAGCGGGTGTCGGGTTGGTTTGGCGTCCCGTTGGCGCCTGAAAAGACGGAATGCCCGTCTACGTCGGTAAAATTTTTGGGCATAGTGATCGACACTGTGGCCATGGAGTGTCGGCTGCCCGAGGATAAGCTGGGAGAACTGAAGGAGGCGGTGGGGAGGGCATGTCGGGTTCGCAAGTTGCAACTGCGGGAGGTCCAATCTTTGTTGGGCCGTCTGAATTTTGCGTGCCGGATCATGCCTATGGGGCGTGTTTTTTGCAGGCGTCTCCCTGCGGCTACGGCGGGTGTCTCGCGGCCTAACCACTATGTGCGGCTGTCGGCTGGGTTGCCGGCGGACCTGGGGGTGTGGCAGGATTTTTTGAGTCGCTATAATGGCCGTTCGGTGGTGATGGGGAAGCCGGTGTCGAGTGTGGATTTGGACTTGTATACCGATGCGGCAGGGGGCTGCGGGTTTGGGGCTTTTCTTCAGGGTCAGTGGTGCGTGGGGCAATGGCCAGGTGAGTGGCAGGAGGCGGGGTTGACGAAAAATCTTGCATTCCTGGAGCTGTTCCCGATTGTGGTGGCGGTGTTTGTGTGGGGTGAGATGTTTCGCAATCGGAAGGTGTGTTTCCATTGTGATAACATGGGGGTGGTCATGGCCATTAACAACCAGACGGCGAGTTCTCCGTCCGTGGTTACGTTGCTGCGGCATTTGGTGTTAAGGGTGTTGGAACTTAATTCACAGGTGGTGGCGTTGCATGTACCGGGGGTGGATAATGCGGTGGCTGACGCTCTCTCTCGTCTACAGTGGGACCGTTTCCGGGAATTGGCACCGGAGGCAGAGGTGACCGGCCTTCCTTGCCCGGAATGGCTGTGGCGTCTGGTTTAGAGGTGGCGCTTGCTTTGGTCGGCCGCTCAGTGTGCCAGGCCACTTGGTCGTCTTATCGGCGCAGGTGGTCAGACTGGGAGAAGCTGGTGGGGCAGTTGTCAATTGCGGGCGCCCCCGCAGAATGGAAGGCGGCCTTGTTGTTTTATGTTGGTAGGGCGTTTTGCGAAGGGGTGTCTCCGGCGGGAATTGGTCGACGAATGTCGGCCTTGGCATTTTGGTTTAAAGTTCGGGGTTTGCCGGATGTTTCTAAGTCGTTTTTGGTGCGACAGGCGTTGAGGGGGTTTCGCAAAGGGGCGGTGTCCAGGGATGTGAGGCGCCCAGTGACTTTTCCGCTTTTGTATCTGTTGGGGGTGGCGTTGGGGGAGATATGTTTTTCAGATTATGGGTGTTGCTTGTTTCGGCTGGCGTTTGCGTTGACGTTTTTTGGGGTGTTTCGTATTTTGGAACTGGTGGCGCCTAGTAAGCGGCGTGTTGGGGGTTTACTTTTTTCCGATGTTAGTCTGGCTGATGGGGTGTTGCGATGTTTTTTGCGCCGTTCTAAAACGGATCAGGTGGGTCGTGGGGCGACTGTGTGTTTGGCGGCTTTGCGGGGCTCAGATATGTGTCCGGTTTTTTGTTATGCCACATTTTTGGAAGTTCGGATAGGGGTTGTGGGTCCTCTTTTGGTACATGCGGACGGGGGGTTCTTGTCGCGTTTTCAATTTGTTGGGGTTTTTCGGAAATGTTTGGAGATGGTGGGTTGCGGTGCGAGGGAGTATAGCTCTCATTCATTCCGCATCGGGGCGGCCACCGAGCGTCTCGGTGGGGCTTGGGGCCTGACGTCATTCGGCGGATCGGGAGGTGGGAGTCGGAGAGGTTTCAACTGTATGTCCGTCCTCATTTGGTGTGAGTGCTGTGTGTTTTGGGAGTGCGGTTGGTAGTTTGTTCTTGTTGCTTTTGTCTTTCAGGTGCCGGCCCGGGACTGATTTGGATTGTCGGCCACTCATGTGGTGAGGAGTGGGGTGAGGGCCGGTGTTCGCCCAGCGGGCCGCCAGTTGGGCTTGGAGAGTTCGGCAGGACAGGTGCATTGGTTGGGAAAGGGGGGAATGAGGTGGGCGGAGCTGTTGGCCAGGGTTCAGTTCTTTGTCAATTTAGATAAGGCCCCCGATGTCCTGGTTATACACCTGGGTGGGAATGATTTGGGTGTGCGGAGATCGCGCGATCTGATCAGGGACATCAAGCTGGACTTGCTCAGGTTGTGGTCGTCCTTTCCTGGCCTGATTATTGTGTGGTCCGAGATGGTGGCTAGGCGCAAGTGGAGGCAGGCTCGTTCGGTGGTGGCCTTAAATAGGGCTCGGATTAAGGTTAATAAAGTTGTTAGCAAATTTGTGGCCCGGAATGGGGGACTGGTGGTGCGCCATCGGGAATTGGAGGGGGGCCCTTTGGAGTTCATGGCGGAGGATGGGGTCCACCTCAATGTTTTGGGAATGGATCTATGGATTTTAGAGATTCGAGAGGTAGTGGAAAGAGCCCTTAGTTTGTGGAGGAACGGTGACTAGTGAGGTGTCACTTGTCGCCGTTGTGGCGGTGGCAGGAGAGAGACCTGGAGGTACATGTGGATGGCATGGAGGTGATGGGATACAGTGTGGAGGTGGGCTGGGAGCGGTTCCCAGCCCGATGGAGAAATTCTTCAAGGGGACATGGGTCCCAGGATGGTCGGGGGGCCTCACAAAACGGTGCTCCTGTGCAGGTGCTCACGGCTAGGAGTAAGGGAGGCCCCATTCTAGTTTGGGCTCGGTAACAGTGCCTTCAGGTCCTCCTCCTCCTGTATTAGGGACATGTTAACTTATGTTAAATTATGTTTAAGGATGTTTATACAATGTTTATGTATGATGTTCATACTATAGTTGCATTACAACGTTTTAATTGTGTTATTTAATAAAAGGGGCTGCTGTGGCCTTGTTACCACCAACATTGTGTCTGTCGTGTTTAAGGTAAGGGGTTTTTATGGGGACAATGGGGTTGGTGGGAGGTAGGTTACAACAGCTATAATATCCCCTAGTCATGTGTGAGGAGGACAGACTGCACTGCGCCGGGCTGAGGATTTCTGTGTGTGAGGAGGAGACTGCACTGCACGGGGCTGAGGATTTGTGTGTGTGAGGAGGACAGACTGCACTGCACGGGGAGGATTTCTGTGTGTGATTAGGAGGACAGACTGCACTGCACGGGGCTGAGGATTTCTGTGTGTGAGGAGGACAGACTGCACTGCACGGGGAGGATTTGTGTGTGTGTGTGAGGAGGACAGACTGCACTGCACGGGGAGGATTTCTGTGTGTGTGAGGAGGACAGACTGCACTGCACGGGGAGGATTTGTGTGTGTGAGGAGGACAGACTGCACTGCACGGGGAGGATTTGTGTGTGTGAGGAGGACAGACTGCATTGCACGGGGAGGATTTGTGTGTGTGAGGAGGACAGACTGCACTGCACGGGGAGGATTTGTGTGTGTGTGAGGAGGACAGACTGCACTGCACGGGGAGGATTTCTGTGTGTGTGAGGAGGACAGACTGCACTGCACGGGGAGGATTTGTGTGTGTGTGAGGAGGACAGACTGCACTGCACGGGGAGGATTTCTGTGTGTGTGAGGAGGACAGACTGCAATGCACGGGGAGGATTTGTGTGTGTGTGAGGAGGACAGACTGCACTGCACGGGGCTGAGGATTTCTGTGTGTGAGGAGGACAGACTGCACTGCACGGGGAGGATTTGTGTGTGTGTGAGGAGGACAGACTGCACTGCACGGGGAGGATTTGTGTGTGTGTGAGGAGGACAGACTGCACTGCACGGGGAGGATTTGTGTGTGTGAGGAGGACAGACTGCACTGCACGGGGAGGATTTCTGTGTGTGAGGAGGACAGACTGCACTGCACGGGGAGGATTTGTGTGTGTGTGAGGAGGACAGACTGCACTGCACGGGGAGGATTTCTGTGTGTGAGGAGGACAGACTGCACTGCACGGGGAGGATTTCTGTGTGTGAGGAGGACAGACTGCACTGCACGGGGAGGATTTGTGTGTGTGTGAGGAGGACAGACTGCACTGCACGGGGAGGATTTGTGTGTGTGAGGAGGACAGACTGCACTGCACGGGGAGGATTTCTGTGTGTGAGGAGGACAGACTGCACTGCACGGGGAGGATTTGTGTGTGTGTGAGGAGGAGGACAGACTGCACTGCACGGGGAGGATTTCTGTGTGTGAGGAGGACAGACTGCACTGCACGGGGAGGATTTCTGTGTGTGAGGAGCAGGACAGACTGCACTGCACAGGGCTGAGGATTTCTGTGTGTAAAGGAGACACAGACTGCAGGGGAATAAATATCATACTGGGGGTGATTTCTATGTGTGTGTGGGGGGGGGGGGGGGACTCCTGAATGACTCATGCTGGGAGTTGTAGTCCCTGTTATGTGTGTGTATGCCAGTGTTTCCCAACCAGGGAATTCTGGGAGTAGTAGTTTTGCAACATCTGGAGGCACCCTGGTTGGGAAACACTGGTGTATGAACTACAACTCCTCGGAGACTACTGAGATACAATATAGGTGTTGATGAACTACAACTCCCAGGAGACTACTGAGATACAATATAGGTGTTGATGAACTACAACTCCCAGGAGACTACTGAGATACAATATAGGTGTTGATGAACTACAACCCCCAGGAGACTACTGAGATACAATAGAGGTGTTGGTGAACTACAACTCCCAGGAGACTACTGAGATACAATATAGGTGTTGGTGAACTACACCTCTCAGGAGACTACTAAGATACAAAATAGGTGTTGGTGAACTACAACTCCCAGGAGACTACTAAGATACAATAGTGGTGTTGGTGTATAACGCTGTATATATATATATATATATATATATATATATATATATATATACACACACACAGCGTTATACACAACACACTTATATATATATATACATATACAGCCTGTGCAGAGTTATACACAGCACACTAATATAACTCAGCCCTGGTTGGGATACACTGGCATACACACACAAAAGGGACTACAACTCCCAGCATGTGCCATTCAGGAGTCTTCAGTCTGTGGTATCACACCAGCATGCTGCCTCTGTAGTCTCATGGGGGTTGTAGTTCACCGACACCTCTATTGTATCTCAGTAGTCTCCTGGGAGTTGTAGTTCACCAACACCTATATTTTATCTTAGTAGTCTCCTGGGAGTTGTAGATCACCAACACCTCTATTGTATCTTAGTAGTCTCCTGGGAGTTGTAGTTCACCAACACCTATATTGTATCTTAGTAGTCTCCTGGGAGTTGTAGTTCACCAACACCTCTATTGTATCTCAGTAGTCTCCTGGGAGTTGTAGTTCACCAACACCTATATTGTATCTTAGTAGTCTCCTGGGAGTTGTAGTTCACCAACACCTCTATTGTATCTTAGTAGTCTCCTGGGAGTTGTAGTTCGCCAACACCTATATTGTATCTTAGTAGTCTCCTGGGAGTTGTAGTTCACCAACACCTATATTGTGTCTTAGTAGTCTCCTGGGAGTTGTAGTTTACCAACACCTCTATTGTATCTCAGTAGTCTCCTGGGAGTTGTAGTTCACCAACACATCTATTGTATCTCAGTAGTCACCTGGGAGTTGTCCTTCACCAACACCTATTGTATCTCAGTAGTCTCCTGGGGGTTGTAGTTCACCAACACCTATATCGTATCTCAGTTGTCTCCTGGGAGTTGTAGTTCACCAACACCTATATTGTATCTCAGTAGTCTCCTGGGAGTTGTAGTTCACCAACACCTATATTGTATCTCAGTAGTCTCCTGGGGGTTGTAGTCCATACACCAGTGTTTCCCAACCAGGGTGCCTCCAGATGTTGCAAAACTACTACTCCCAGCAATCCCTGGTTGGGAAACACTGGCATACACACACATAACAGGGACTACAACGCCCAGCATGAGTCATTCAGGAGTCCCCCCCTCACACATAGAAATCACCCCCAGTATGATATTTATTCCCCTGCAGTCTGTCCTCCTCACACAGAAATCCTCAGCCCCGCGCAGTGCAGTCTGTCCTCCTCCTCACACATCATTATGGAGGTGAAGGAGCTCTGCACGGACATCCTCTCTCCCCTCCCCCGCTCTGTGTTTTCCCCGTGCAAACTTGCAGTCTCCCTGTGGTAGATGAGATCCTGGGGAGACAGAGCAGGGGGAGGGGATGGAGCTATGTACGGGGGATGGAGCTGTGTACCGAGCTGTGTGTGGGGGGATGGAGCTGTGTACCGAGCTGTGTATGGAGCTGTGTGCGGGGGATGGAGCTGTGTACAGAGCTGTGTGTGGGATGGAGCTGTGTACAGAGCTGTGTGCGGGGGATGGAGCTGTGTACAGAGCTGTGTGCGGGGGATGGAGCTGTGTACCGAGCTGTGTGCGGGGGATGGAGCTGTGTACCGAGCTGTGTGCGGGGGATGGAGCTGTGTACAGAGCTGTGTGCGGGGGATGGAGCTGTGTACAGAGCTGTGTGCGGGGGATGGAGCTGTGTACCAAGCTGTGTGCGGGGGATGGAGCTGTGTACAGAGCTGTGTAAAGAGCTGTATAAGTCCCCGCTCTCCCCCTGGTTCTTGTGTAATGTTAGAGCGGGGGGTGTGAAGTGAGATTTCTGAACCCAAGGGGCGTGGCTTATGTCCTGCAGACGTGCGATCTTGGCCTCTGCCCTCGCTCCTCCTCACTCCTCCCCTCTCTAGCTTCGGAAAACTTTGCAGGAGGAGTGAAGCAATTATGCGCATTATGGGCATTTGTGACGTAGCGTTGACCAAGATGGCGGTTCCATAGAGAATAATAGGTCGACGCTACGCGCGTTAGGGGACCAGGAGATGACTTCCGGTGGCGGCATAGCGGAGAAGCGGGACCAGCCAGGTAATGGATCACATTTAGAAACTTATATGACTTGTGTTATTATTACATTTGGGCCCTAATTTGCTAGCGCTGCAGTTGTCCTTTAATGTTTAAAGTGACAGTGGTCAGATGTTCAAAAAACGCTCTGGTCCTAAGGTGTAAAATGGCCTGGTCCTTAAGGGGTTAAAGCAAATGCTAATGACAACCAAAGATTGAAGAGCTCCACATTGCTTGTATGCTAAAAATCTTCTATTCAGCACTTTCTGATTCATAAATAGATCTGTTTAGTTCCAGAAAATTCCTTTTACTCTAAGTAGAAACAAATGTGAAGTGAAAAAGATCAGAGTGTCCAATATTCAGCCCCACAGAATGACCGCTTTGTTTAATGTTTTTTTTTCAATCTACCCTTGTTTTGTGTCATAATAGAATATGGTTCATTCCAGTATTTGTCTAAAGTGTAAGACAATGTGAACATATGGTTCACGAACTTCACGGCACTCCATATTATTATAACTGCAAAATGAAGACATCCTCAGGAATATCTAAAAGCTTTGACCAGTCAATACAGTTCTCCAAGCGAGCGAGCAGTAAAGCTGCAGGACCTAGAAACCGTTTTTTAATTAGAAATCTCAGGGTTTCAGATTTCTACAGTATGTTTATAATGTATAGAATATAATGAAAGGGATATCCTTTACATTGGTTGGGATTAAAGAACCCACAAAGTATTGCTATACATTAAAGTGTACCTGTCATTAACCAGGCTCTGTACACTGAGGACAAGCAGGGCTCTGTACACTGAGGACAAGCAGGGCTCTGTACACTGAGGACAAGCAGGGCTCTGTACACTGAGGACAAGCAGGGCTCTGTGTAGTAAGGCTCTGTGGCATCCCCCAACTCACACAGCAGGATGATTGACAAGCCAGGATCCTGCACAGAGCCCTGCTTGTCCAGCCCTCACTTTCTGTATTTTGTCTCTGCACAGAGACATACAGGCAATAGCTGCCGAGACAAGATAATATTTTTTCACCCATAAATATACAAATTTTTTAACCAATGTATATTACAAATATACATATAATGGTATTATCTACACTATAGAAAAAGTTTTTGCTAACGACAGGTACACTTTAAAGGCCAGGGAGAAGGTTCCATAACTAAAGTCCAAATGAACAAAGACCAACTATGATATTTGTTTAGGTTCCTCTCTCCTCCATCAAGGCCAATAGGATGTTTAAATGATCAAAAAACCCACTGAACCTCTCATTTTAGAAGAGCTAGTGCCCTAATACCTTGTTGTTTAAAACCTTTTTATATAATGTAGACAATAACATTATGGGGGTTATGTATCATGTGCGATTATTTGGTCTTCTGATGAAAATAGCAAATAATCACACAATCTCTGTGCTAGCTGCAGATGTTGTGCGAGTCGCAAAAGGGGCGTATGGGTATGAGCAAAAGGGGCGTGACCCGTCTGAAAACCATGTGTTGATTTCGGACAAAGGGGCATGGTTTTGGTTGAAGGGGACAGATTTATGACAGTGTTTGGTGGAAAACCAGCGTAAACTTCTGTTGAAGTCACTAGCTCAAAGCTTGCTGGACTCGCTGGTTATATTTAGAGCCGGAAGAAACACTGTGTCTCTCTTACCAGCTCTACGCTATCCTTCTATTTCTGCTCTTCGGAACAAAATCCCTTGCAAGTATCCGTGAGTGCTGCTTTTGCTTCTCTCCTGTGCATTTGTATAAGACTGTGTCTATTCCCGGCTGGCACTTCGGATCTGGGACTATACAGAAGAGCCTGCCAAGAGTCTGTGTTATGGATTTGTGGATAAGGTAATAATAAGGCAATCGTAGGTGGTGCTCATCTGCTCTTTCTTTCAGTCTTCCTTGTGTGACTATCATCAGTATTACCTGCACTAACCAGTTGGTACAGGCTTGTAGTGCGGGTGACAATGGTGAAAATGGTCTTTATCTTTCTTTGCTCTGTTGGTCTGTTTTTCAGTATATTATAATGGGCTGGCTTGGTGCACACAGGGCATTCCCAATCCACAAGTGTACCCTGACGTCCTGTCTGCCTTCTCCCCTGTGCATCCCGCCTAATGAATATTCATATCCCTTCTTCTGCCTTCAGCCACCATGGGCATTAGGGCCCAACAGAGCCACAAAGCAAAGTAATTTAAAGACCATTGTCATCAGTGTCAGCCACACTGCAGGCCTGTACCGATAGGTTAGTGCGGACAGTAATACTGAGGACAGATTCCCTTTAAAAAGTTTATTTTATTTTTTATTTTTTTGGGACAGGTACATTTTCAGTTCAGTACTTGTGGAAATGGGGAATTTGTACACATTTCCACCATGTATTAGGAATAATGAAAAAGCTGGTAATGAAGGAAACCCTCAAGATTTGTTTTGAGAGATTTTGCTAGAATAAGTTTTGAAAGCTCTTTTGGATTTGAAGGTCTATTCCAGTGGTCCCCAAACTGTGGCCCTCCAGATGTTGGAAAACTACAAACTGTGGCCCTCCAGATGTTGCAAAACTACAAATCCCAGCATGCCTGGACAGCCAACGGCTGTCCAGGCATGCTGGGATTTGTAGTTTCGCAACATCTGGAGGGCCACAGTTTGGGGACCACTGGTCTATTCGAATTCAGCACTACATTCCCTAGGCCAAATGGCCCATGGAGTCTTAGGAGTTAGTGGCGGTCAGATAGTAAACAGCTGTGCATAGAACACCTCTGTATACTGCATACAGATGCACCCAGTGCCAGCTTTGTGGGTGAGGCTTTCTATGCAGACACACTATTAGAAAGCCTAGGCCTGGTGTTCTGTGCCAGGGAATCAGTGCCTGTGCCCAGAAGTACACTGTAAACCACCACTCTTCCTTAAAGGGGAAGTTGCAATATAAGTGAGACTAAACAATTCCCTACTATTTACAGGTGGGCACTAAGCACATTTGTATAGGTAAGTATAGCATATGTATTTTTATATGTCCATGCATGTGTCTGTATGTAAGTGTGTACATGAGTATGTTTAAGTATGTGCATACAAAACATGGGTGCGTGTTCCCGTATCTGTGCTATCACAATTGCCATTTACTTGTTTAGCATGAAATTCCATGTGTCTAGCATTGCTTTTCCCATCCATCTTTATTGTTTTGATGCTGTGTCTAAAGCAGACAGTTCTGAAAATAAGGAACATACGTTGGATAGTATCTTACAATGTTACTAGCACGGAAAAAGTTTACAGCTATATATTGGGATGTGTGCCATGTCTGTGAAATGTAAAGTAGGACTTAGCTACATAATAAATGGACACAACCCAAGAGGCAGCTTGTAGTGGTTGCCAGGGGAATGTGTCATTACCATAAGCATGCGAAAACTGAATAAAAGCTCTGACCTCAAACTTGTTTTCCAAGAACAACATTTAGATTCATTACGGGCTGTAGTTTTATCACTGCAGAGAAAGCAATATGTGAACCCAAGGCACACAGATCCCTGTTTAAATACAGTGGTTATACAGTACTATTGCCTAAACAGAAATGTTAAATGTTGCGTAATATTTTCAGTAGAATCAGTATTAATGGATATTCTAATAAAGGGTTAAAAATTTGACATAGGTTACTATGGTCTTTATAAGGCAGATAAAATGTTACTGTCGATAGACCAGCCAAACGGGGTCATCAGCTTCCAAAGTGGTCACACAGTTGCTTGTAGAAAATGCTAGGAGGGAAGCTAACTTAACCCCTTAAGGACCAGGCACGTATTAGTACGTCCCTGCACCCTGGGTCTTAACCCCTTCCCGACCCATGACATACATGTACGTCATGAACATTTTTGCCGCTACTCGCGGCATCCCGCAGTGCCTGGTAAGATGGTGGCTATCACTGATAGCCAGCCATCTTACCATGCGACCACGGGGGGTTTCATCCCCCCCAGCGATCGCTGCTATCAGCTAGTCAAATCTGACTAGCTGATAGAAGCGTTTCGCTATGAGAATACTTAGCAGCGCTCTGCTAAGTGTCCCTTACCCGTCCCCTGGCGTCACCTACCCGGCCATGCAGTGTCTCGAGCGGTCCCGGCGTCCTCCAGGCGGTCCCGGCGGTGGTGCGTCCCAGCGGTGAGTTTCCAGCAGCAGGGCGGCATCTTCATTGGCAGCAGTGAGATCGCCGTAAAGCGATCTCACCGCTGCCTCTGGGAGTTTCAAAACTGCAACTCCCAGCATGCCCAGACAGCCTTTGGCTTTCTGTGCATGCTGGGAGTTGCAGTTTTGCAACATCTGGAGGTCCACAGTTTGGAGACTACTGTATAATGGTCTTCAATCTGTGCTCTTCCAGATGTTGTAAAACTACAAATCTCAGCACGCTCAGTCTGACCAGGCATGCTGGTAGTTGTAGTTCTGTAACATCTGGAAGAACACAGATTGGAGACCATTATACAGTGGTCTCCAAACTGTGAACCTCCAGATGTTGCAAAACTACAACTCCCAGCATGCCAGACTGCCCAAGCATGCCGGAAGTTGTAGTTCGGCAACATCTGATCCTTCAGATATTGCCAAACTACAACTTCCAGCATGCCTGGGCAGTCTGGGCATGCTCGGAGTTGTAGTTTTGCAACAGCTGGATGTTTGCCCCCCCCCCAATGTGAATGTAGAGGGTACACTCACATGGGCGGAGGTTTACAGTGAGTGCTGCAAGTTTGAGATGGCGAAAATTTTGCGCTGCAGCTCAAACTCCCAGCAGCAAACTTGCTGTGATCCTCTGCCCGTCTGACTGTACCCTAAAAACACTACACTACACTTACACTAACCTAAAATAAAAAGTAAAAAACACTACACATACCCCTACACAGCCCCCCCTCCCCAATAAAAATGAAAAACATCTGGTACGCTACTGTTTCCAAAACGGAGCCTCCAGCTGTTGCAAAACAACAACTCCCAGTATTGCCGGACAGCCATTGACTGTCCAGGCATGCTGGGAGTTTTCCAACAGCTGGAGGCACCCTGTTTGGGAATCACTGACGTACAATACCCCTATGTCCACCCCTATGCAAATCCCTATTTTAGGCCTCAAATGCGCATGGCTCTCTCACTTTGGAGCCCTGTCGTATTTCAGGGCAACAGTTTTGGGACACATATGGGGTATCGCCGTACTCGGGAGAAATTGCCTAACAAATTTTGGGGGGCTTTTTCTTCTTTAACCCCTATGAAAAGGTGAAGTTGGGGTCTACACCATCATGTTAGTGTATAAAAATAAATTTTTTTACACTGACATGCTGGTGTTGCCGCATACTTTTCATTTTCACAAGAGGTAAAAAGGAAAAAAGACCCTCGAAATTTGTAATGCAATTTCTCCCGAGTACGGAGATACCCCATATGTGGGCGCAAAGTGCTCTGGGGGTGCACGACAAAGCTCAGAAGGGAGAGTGCACCATGTACATTTGAGGTGATTTGCACAGGGGTGGCTGATTGTTACAGCAGTTCTGACATAAACGCAAAACAATAAATATCCATATGTGACCCCATTTTGGAAACTACACCCCTCATGGAATTTAATAAGGGGTCAAGTGAGCATTTATGCCCCACAGGTGTCTGACAGATTTTTGGAACAGTGGTTTGTGAAAATGAAAAATACAATTTTTCATTTGCACAGTCCACTGTTTCAAATATCTGTCAAACGCCAGTGCGGTGTAAATGCTCACTGCACCCCTTATTAAATTCCATGAGGGGTGTAGTTTCCAAAATGGGGTCACATGTGGGGGGTCCACTGTTCTGGCACCATAGGGGCTTCCTAAATGGGACATGCCCCCCAAAAACCCTTTCAGAAAAACTCACTCTCCAAAATCCCATTGTTGCTCCTTCCGTTCTGAGCCCTCTAATGCGCCTGACGAACACTTTACATACACATATGAGGTGTTTACTTACTTGAGAGAAATTGGGTTACAAATTTAAGGGTGATTTCTCTCCTTTTACCCCTTGTAAAAAATTCAAAAATTGGGTCTACAAGAACATGCGAGAGTAAAAAATGAAGATTTTGAATTTTCTCCTTCACTTTGCTGCTATTCCTGTGAAACACCTAAAGGGTTAAAACACTTACTGAATGTCATTTTGAATACTTTTGGGAGTGCAGTTTTTATAATAGGGTCATTTATGGGGTATTTCTAAAATGAAGACCCTTAAAATCCACTTCCCACCTGAACTGGTCCCTGAAAAGTACGATTTTGAAAATCTTGAGAAAATTGGAAAATTGCTGCTTAAATTTGAAGCCCTCTGGTGTCTTCCAAAAGTAAAAACTTGCAAATTTTTTGATGCAATCATAAAGTAGACATATTGTATATGTGAATCAATATGTAATTTATTTGGAATATCCATTTTCCTTATAAGCAGAGAGTTTCAAAGTTAGAAAAATGCTAAATTTTCAAAGTTTTCATGAAATTTTTAGATTTTTTTACCAAGAAAGGATACAAATATTAGTGAAATTTTACCAATAACATAAAGAAGAATATGTCACAAAAAAACGATCTCGGAATCAGAATGATATCTAAAAGCATTCCAGAGTTATTAATGTTTAAAGTAACAGTGGTCAGATGTTCAAAAAATGCCCAGGTCCTGAAGTTGAAAATGGGCTGGGTCGTGAAGGGGTTAAGGACCAGACACGTACTCATACGTCCATGGGAATTTCGCATCCCGCCGCGCGCCGGGTGGGGACCGGACCGGGGGGACTGCTGATTTCGATCAGCAGTCACCCCGCGCAAATGCCCAGGGGGGTCAACACACTTGCGATTTGCGCAAATCCGGGTCATTACGGGTCTATGGTGACCCGGTGACCCGGAATATAAGGGGGATCGCGGGTGTCTAAGATACCCACAATCCCCCTGAAAAGATAGGAGTGAGGTGGCAGGGGTGCCACCCCTCCTATCCCTCTATTGGATGTCTAGACGCAACCACCAATAGCAGATCGGGGGCGGGGGGGTTAACTTTCGTTTTCCCCGTCCTGCCCACCCACAATAGGCGGGGCAGAACGGGTAAACAACGGGGATCGGTGCCGGAGTCCACTTACCGATCTGCGGAGGCTGCGGGCGACGATCGGTGTCGGAGATCGGCGGGCAGCGATGACTTGCAGCAGGCTCCCTGGATCCGACGGAAGCCGGTAAGTTGCCTAGCAACATCTGGAGGGCAGCAGTCTGAGACCACTATATAGTGGTCTCTATACTGTAGCACTCCAGATGTTGCAAAACTACAACTCCTAGCATGCCCACACAACTGTTTGCTGTCTGGGCAAGCTGGGATTTGTAGTTTTGCAGCATCTGGAGGGCCACAGTTTGCAGTGGTCTCTATACTGTAACTCTCCAGATGCTGCAAAACTGCAAATCCCAGCATGCTGGGAGTTGTAATTGCGATCCCTCCAGCTGTTGCATAACTACATCTCCCAGCATGCCCTTCGGTGATCAGTACATGCTGGGAGTTGTAGTTTTGCAACAGCTGTAGGTACACTGGTTGGAAAATATTGAGTTAGATAACAGAACCTAACTGAAGGTTTTCCAACCAGTGTGCCTCCAGCTGTTGCAAAAGTACAACTCCCAGCCTGCATGGTCTATCAGTACATGCTGGGAGCTGTAGTTTTGAAACAGCTTGAGGTTCCCCCCCATGTGAACGTACAGGGTACATTCACACAGGCAGGCTTTCAGTAAGTTTTCTGCTTCAATATGAGCTGCCGCAAATTTTTAGCCGCAGTGCAAACTCCTAGCAGGGAACTCACTGTAAACCTCCACCAGTGTGAATGTACCCTAAAAACACTACACTACACTAACACAAAATAAAGGGTAAAACACTACATATACACCCCCTTACACTGCCCCCCCCCCCAATAAAAATTTAAAACGTATTGTACGGCAGTGTTTCCAAAACGGAGCCTCCAGCTGTTGCAAATCAACAACTCCCAGCATTTCTGGACAGCCACTGAAGGTCCAGGCATGCTGGGAGTTTACCAACAGCTGGAGGCACCCTGTTTGGGAATCACTGGCGTAGAATCCCCCTATGTCCACCCCTATGCAATCCCAAATTTAGTCCTCAAATGCGCATGGCGCTCTCTCACTTCGGAGCCCTGTCGTTTTTCAAGGAAATAGTTTAGGGCCACATATGGGGTATCTCCGTACTCGGGAGAAATTACACTACAAATTTTGGGGGGCTTTTTCTTCTTTTACCTCTTATGAAAAGGAAAAGTTGGGGTCTACACCAGCCTGTTAGTGTAAAAAAAAAATTTTTTTACACTAACATGCTGGTGTTGCCCTTTACGTTTTATTTTCACAAGAGGTAAAAGGAAAAAAAATGTATTTTTCATTTGATCAGCCCACTGTTCCAAAGATCTGTCAAATGCCAGTGGGGTTTAAATACTCACTGCACCCCTTATTAAATTCTGTGAGGGGTGTAGTTTCCAAAATAGGGTCACATGTGGGGGGGTCCACTGTTCTGGCACCACGGGGGGCTTTGTAAACTCACATGGCCCCTGACTACCATTCCAAACAAATTCTCTCTTCAAAAGCTCAATGGCGCTCCTCCTCTTCTGAGCATTGTAGTTCAACCACAGGGCACTTGATGTCCACACATGGGGTATTTCTATACTCAGAAGATATGGGGTTACAAATTTTGGGGGGTATTTTCTGCTATTAACCCTTGCAAAAATGTGAAATTTGGGGGGGGGGGGACACACACATTTTAGTGAAAAAAAAAATTGTTTTTTTACATATGCAAAAGTCGTGAAACCCCTGTGGGGTATTAAGGCTCACTTTATTCCTTGTTACGTTCCTCAAGGGGTCTAGTTTCCAAAATGGTGTGCCATGTGGTTTTTTTTTGCTGTTTGCTCTTAAAAGGCCAAATATGACTCCTTCTCTTCTGAGCATTGCAGTTCACCCGTAGTGCACTTCAGGTCAACTTATGGGGTACCTCCATACTCAGAAGAGTTGGGGTTACAAATTTTGGGGGGTATTTTCTGCTATTAACCCCTGCAAAAATGTGAAATTTGGGGGGAAACACACATTTTAGTGACTTTTTTTTTTTTTATACATATGCAAAAGTCATGAAACCCCAGTGGGGTATTAAGGCTCACTTTATTCCTTGTTACGTTCCTCAAGGGGTCTAGTTTCCAAAATCGTGTGCCATGTGTTTTTTTTTTTTGCTGTTCTGGCACCATAGGGGCTTCCTAAATGCGACATGCCCCCCGACCAAAATTTGCTCTCAAAAAGCCAAATATGACTCCTTCTCTTCTGAGCATTGTAGTTCGCCCGTAGTGCACTTCAGGTCAACTTATGGGGTACCTCCATCCTCAGAAGAGATGGGGTTACAAATTTTGGGGGGTATTTTCTGCTATTAACCCTTGCAAAGATGTGAAATTTGGGGGAGAAACACACATTTTAGTTTATTTTTTTTGCTGTTCTGGCACCATAGGGGCTTCCTAAATGCAACATGCCCCCAAAAACCATTTCAGGAAAACGTACTCTCCAAAATCCCCTTGTTGCTCCTTTGCTTCTGAGCCCTCTACTGCGCCCGCCGAACACTTTACATAGACATATGAGGTATGTGCTTACTCGAGAGAAATTGGGCTACAAATACAAGTATACATTTTCTCCTTTTACCCCTTGTAAAAATTTCAAAATTGGGTCTACAAGAACATGCGAGTGTAAAAAATGAAGATTGTGAATTTTCTCTTTCACTTTGCTGCTATTCCTGTGAAACACCTAAGGGGTTAAAACGCTGACTGAATGTCATTTTGAATACTTTGGGGGTGCAGTTTTTATAATGGGGTCTTTTATGGGGTATTTCTAATATGAAGACCCTTCAAATCCACTTCAAGCCTGAACTGGTTCCTGAAAAATAATGAGTTTGACAATTTTGTGAAAAATTGGAAAATTGCTGCTGGACTTTGAAGCCCTCTGGTGTCTTCCAAAAGTAAAAACTTGTCAATTTCATGATGCAAACATAAAGTAGACATATTGTATATGTGAATCAAAAAAAAATCTTTTTTGGAATATCCATTTTCCTTACAAGCAGAGAGCTTCAAAGTTAAAAAAATGCTAAATTTTTTATTTTTTCATCAAATTTGGGGATTTTTCACCAAGAAAGGATGCAAGTTACCACAACAATTTACCACCATGTTAAAGTAGAATATGTCACGAAAAAACTATCTCGGAATCAGAATGATAACTAAAAGCATTCCAGAGTTATTAATGTTTAAATTGACAGGGGTCAGATGTTCAAAAAACGCTCCGGTCCTAAGGTGTAAAATTGCCTGGTCCTTATGGGGTTAAAGGGGTACTTAATCCTTCCAGTACTTATCAGCTGCTGGATGCTCCAGAGGAAGTTGCGTTGTTCTTTTCTGTCTGAGCACAGTGCTCTCTGCTGACACCTCTGTCCATATCAGGAACTGTCCACAGTACAATCAAATCCCCATAGCAAACCTATCCTGCTCTGGACAGTTCCTGGGTGTCAGCAGAGAGCAATGTGGTCAGACAGAAAAGAACTCCAGAAAGAAATGCAACTTCCTGTGGAGCATACAGCAGCTGATAAGTACTGGAAGGAATACGATTTTTAAATAGAAGTAATTTACAATCTGTTTAACTTTCTGGAACCACTTGATTTGAAAAAAAAATTCCACCGAAGTACCCCTTAAAGCGTTATTGTCATGAAAAGCAAATTTTAACACAAAAAAAAAGGAGAGAACGGGCACCACCTAAATACACACCCCTAGATGCAAGCAAGTTGCTGAAATACACATAGTATATCAGAAAAAGAAGAAAGCTAGCAACTATACAATGCTGCACTCCAATAAATTATTCAATCAGTCTCAAGCGCCATACAAAAAACATCTTTATTTCAATGTACAAAAAAGAAGAGAGTATACAGACATTTAAAAACAATTAAAAAACATACATTCTGGATGGAGGAATGTAACCCTACTACACCCACCCCGTGCTGGGTAAATGACCCACTCTGCAGGGAGAGGACAATCCTGCCACAAAAATTGCTGAATAGAGAGTAACACCAGTTTCAAATATATAATGCAGTTAGTACAAAAAGTTCACAAAGGTAATAACATCAAGATGAAATCAATTCCACACTATCCAAATATGAGCATACCAACTGACATGCTTCTATCCTAATGGCTAGCAGGTCAAATCAAGGTAAATACCAGTCCTAGTAAAGTGCATGTGACATGAGAGAGGTGACCATCTCTAGCTAGTGAAGGTGCAATGGCAGAATGTCCTCATCCCAAACATGGGGGCAACAGACCCCACTCGTTCCACCTTAAACTAGGAAGGCTTCCTGACTCCTTCACTAGCTAGTGGTCTATGGGCTTTCATTTGAGGCGGTATTCCACAAGCAGAAATTCAGAATGTGAATGGGAGTGCGGAAGCAGAAATTCTGCTGTGTGAATAGACCCTAAGGCTAGGTTCAGACTACGGAATCTCCAGGCAGAAAATTTCCGCCCGGAGATTCCGAGTGCGGCCAGCGCCGACTGAATCAGTCGGCGCCAGGACCGCGTGGACACTGCAGTCTCCAATAGACTGCAATGTGTTCCGCGCGGATTTCCACCTGAAGAAAGAGCACCTCAAGTTTGGAGCTCCTCCTAGTGTTACCTTCAGGAAGTTTACCAGATCTAGAGTTTTACCTAAGCTCTGTATATGGATGTATGCAAGGAATCTAAATCAATTAAGAAGTAAAACTGACCCTAATGAGCAATATTGATAATCTTTTTCGGGGGGGAGGGGGGGGGGTGCTAACAGGTAGACAGCCCCTTCTCAACAAATATTTGGACAAACGTTATTGATTGTAATAGCTCTGTGATAGATCCCTATTCCGAAGCCAGTTAGCACACTACTGTTTTGTAATAACTTCTGTAAGTTTAATGAGATGTCAGAGTTTGATGCAAGCCTATTACCAAGGGGTGATGAGTTGATTGAGAAACTAGGCCATGCTAGATTTGTCTCAACCCTTGACCTGGCTAAACGATATTGGTGGGAACCCCTTGACTGCTGTTACAAAAGATAAAACTCTTTTTTCTTTTTTACCCCAGACCGTCTTTTCCAATATGTCTGTTTAACCCTCAAACCCCATCTTAGGTATGTTTCTGCCTATTTGGACAATATTATTATTTTCAGTGACTACTGGGAAAGTAATTTGCTAAAAGTACAAACTGTATTAAATTCTCTAAGGGCAGCGGGATTAACAGCAAATCCTAAAAAGTGTCTAAGGTCTTGAGGATGCATGTTATAGGAAGGAAATGGAAATTTGGGCATATTGAGTAACATATCTATAATCCTTCTGTGGTGTCGGGTGAGGGTAATGTGTGAATTAACCTTTCGTGATGCCAGGTCGTGGTTGACCTATACACCACCTGTGGTAGACCAGCTTCTCCTGTGCCAGGCATGGGGCAAATAATTACTCAGATGCAAACGTGGTTTCCCGGTACCGGATTGCATCTGTTACCTTGTGGTGAGGTCCCCAAAGTCAGAGTCCCTAGGTACCGGTGGGGTCCTCATCAATAGTTAGCCCCTTGTCACCCCTGTAATAGTCAAAATTATTCAAATTCAATGTGTATATATGTAAATAAAGTGTACTTACCTTGTTGTAGTGTCGCAGGACCTGCGGGTCACGTTATGCGTTCCAAAACTCTATGGTTTATGGTTCAAGGACCTTTGGAGGAAGTCAGGTGATCACCCACCATGCATTGTAATGGTGAGTGACAGATGACATGGACCAATCCAAAACGGCCCTGCCCATATAAGGGAGCAGCGGCCATTAATCACTCTCTTTCCTCGTGGGCTGCTGATAGAGGATCTGCGCAGCTGTCGTCAGCAGTGACTAGGCCCAAGCCTTGCGGCAATGGCCATCTTACAAAACTGTGAGTTATCTCAATCCCTGTTAAGTCTGCAAGATCACCGGACCTAAACAAACCCCTAAATCCAGACGGATCTCTGCATCAATCCTAATTCTCTTCCTAAGTCATTGGATAAGCTAATGGTCCACGGCATCTGTCAATCACTGCCGTACTACATAGAGACTGTATTGCCAAGACTGTTGCTGTTAATTGGATGTACCGCAAGTACCTCAGTAAAGTTTATGCAAGTTCAAGTTCATCTCTATTGTGGACCTTCATTCATTTAAGCACGCACCTATCGTTTCTGGGAAGGGTGGCGATAGGCCGAAGATTTACCTCAGAGTATTAACCCGCACCCTGGCATCATGAGTGACAGGGGTTAAGTTAACCCCTCATATACCGAAGCAACACCCCTACTACACTACACCCCAAGGCTGCTACCACAAAGCCTTTTTGGCGTCGCACGAACAGGATTCGGGTGTGTGCCTACTACTGTTGCCATTAGTGAAAGTGTACTCCCCCTCAGGCAACAAACTTTATTCATGTACTGTGACTTATACTCCGGAGTAAGGGGTTGTGCGCACGGTGCTGTGGGGAGGGAGTGCGCATGTAAAGTAAGGGGGAGGCGAACAGCACAGCGGAGTTACAAGTTGTGAGAAAAAGAGCAGAAGTTAGCGCAGGGCCTTCCTGCGCACATGATCCAGAGACCCCACCCACCGAAGCCCTCAGTGCAATGGTGGCCATTTTGTTGGAGTCTAGTGTTGGAGACCAACAAAGAGAGAGAGTTCAGCGCGGGAAAAGGCGCAGAATGCGACAGCGGGTTGTAAGTTGTAAGGAGTCGGAACAGTACGGGACTCTGAGACACCAGATTGCCGAATTGAAGTCCTATATAGAGTCACTTCAGCTGCCGATCAATGCACTCAAATTTCAACTAAAGGCTATTGAGTTTCAAGTCACCACTCTCAAATTTGAAATCTACGCTCTCAAGTTCCAGATTAGAGAACAACTGCGTATCTCCTCGGGACCTAGGAATTCAAGATTTATTTAAAGGGCCAGCATCCCAAATACAAAGATGTCAGAACCTGCAGCGCCACAGTCCCCATCTGAACAGCAAGGTGGCGATGTTCCAGTGACCCCACCAATGGGGTCTCCACCCCTAGTCAGAAGGGTGTTGCCGCCTTCGCCAACACTTTCTACCTCACAAAGACCTGCTCTCCCTGTGATCCCAGCAAGACCTTCGTCACAGGCGGAGCCGGATCCAGGAAGTCCATCTCCAGTCTCTCCCTATGTATTGGGAGCCCCTGTTGCTGCACCTGTCTTTTGGGGGAATCCTGTGCTTCCCACCTACAATGGTGACCCTTACCACCTCATCAACAGATACAGTTACTTCTGGGACAGCTCCAGGGACCCGCCTTGGAGGAACTTCGCACCTGGCCAGCGGCTGACAAAGCCACAGTGGGACAGATTTTTTAAGGACTTTCTCAGGTGTTTGAATCTCATTCTCCCTCGGAGGTACGCCTCAGACTATATGAACGACGTCAGAAACCAGGTGAGACTCTCAAGGCATATGCAGTAGCTTTACAGAGTGCATTAGAGGCGTAACAGAAGTTGGACGCCATCATGCCTGATCAGGGCAACCGAGTACTGATGGACCGTTTTATAGAAGGGGCACTGCACAAATGGGACAAAGCCCAACTTAGGATGCTGGCCGTGCAAAATCCCGACATGGCTTTCCCAGCTTTTAAGAGACTAGCGGTAAAGTGATAGAATCAGGACCCCAGACAGAGGAAGCTAGTGTTCTCACTACAGAATCTCCGGGGCCCTCGCCCCAGCCACCTGTCCCTTCTCAGCCTGCCCTGCCAACACCTTCTTCTAGCCCTTGGACAGCTGACCTACAAGACATTAAGCAGGACATTGAGCAGTTAGCCAAGGCCTTTAAAGAAATGGCTGTGCGGCCCAATCCTTCTAGATCTGCAACACCGCCACCTAAGAAACCTGTACACAAAGAGAAAATCGAGTTCAAACAACTCCTTAATTAAAATCATGATTTTATTAGTACAATTTAAAAGACAATGTAAACAGACGCCAATAATTGAAAATGGGATTAAGGTTAGATTCCAGTACAAAAAAATAGGGCTACTGCCAGCTGCAATGGGCTAACATATAATATGGTGTAACAAGTAATTAATGTAATATCTCAGTCTCTAAGAGAACTGCACTGCATATCAATTCGCGTCGGAGGGCGGTATACCGCCCTCCGACGCGACCGTGGCCGTAGTGCGCATGTCCGGAAGCTTACTGCTTTCGGGCATGCGCATAGCGGTGTGGACGCCGGAAGTGGGGCGGTTGTTTACATCCGGAAGACTACTATCGCATGCGCCGAAAGAATCATCCACAGCTGTAATTAATTGTAAGTAATAGCGAGCACTATAAAGTTTGTGGTGCGGTGTTGTTCAGCAGTACCTCTTGATAAAGGGAAACCGAAACGATCGTAGGGGTCTGGGCTCTGCAGCTTAATATGGGTAAGCTTACTATATGCACTTTACTTTACCAGTCTCTGTGTCTCTCTGCAGTCTGCATGGATCCATAGATAAGCGTTTGTGCTACTATTATATTATCACACTATTATTGCGCAATATTATATCTTTGTATGTATATGCACATGTGAGTTGCAACTTATTTTAGCACTTGTTTGCACTAATTTATATTCTATTATACCCACAATTGTGGTCAGTGTATATTATAAATACCGTATATAGAGCACTTTAGTAGTAATAATTGATATGCAGTGCAGTTCTCTTAGAGACTGAGATATTACATTAATTACTTGTTACACCATATTATATGTTAGCCCATTGCAGCTGGCAGTAGCCCTATTTTTTTGTACTGGAATCTAACCTTAATCCCATTTTCAATTATTGGCGTCTGTTTACATTGTCTTTTAAATTGTACTAATAAAATCATGATTTTAATTAAGGAGTTGTTTGAACTCGATTTTCTCTTTGTGTACATGTTATTATGAGTTCTCCTGTGTCTATGCAGGAATTAGTGTGCCCCCGATTGTATTTCATAGAGGCAAGGGGTGATCACGCACGTTTCATGCTAGAACCTGTATTTATCACCTAAGAAACCTGACCCCCGCACCGCTGATCCCCCTAGTACCCCTCCTGCGAGACCACCTGGAAGTCAGATACCTGTCTGTAGTTATTGTAACAAGAATAGACACTGGAAGAGCCAATGCTGGGCTTTAAACGGGCGTCCCCTGGGGTCGAGGACTGCATCCCAGGAGTAGCTGCTGAAGGTCCAGAACTAACCAGCGACAAGAAAGGACTGTCTATGTAAGTTGCTCCTTGTCCTTATGTACAGGTGATAGTTGAAGGTATCCGGTTACAAGCTCTGATAGATACGGGGTCTCAGGTGTCCACTATTCCGCAGAGGTTTTTCTATAAGTATTGGGGGCCAGAAAGGTTGTGTGAACCTAAGGAAGCGGAGTTTAGAGTAATTGCAGTGAATGGGAAACCAGTACCCAGACATGGCTACTGGGAGCCCACGGTGAAGGTGGGAGAGCATGTGTTAGAAAGGCAGGGTGTGATTGTCACCAATGTCAGGGATGAAGGGACAGCTGACTTCATCTTAGGAATGAATATTATGAGGCACTGTTTTGATGATATTGTCTGTGCACTGCATGCATCTCTACCTCACTTGTCACTTCCAGGCCGGCGAGCTGCCCAACACCACCTCAAGATCCTCCAGGCAGAACAGAAGTTTGTGAATCATCAAGGAGAAATCTGTCGAGTAAGGATCCAAGATATACGTGCCGTTAGTCTACAGCCACAGACGGAGACAGTTATTTGGTGTCGTGCCCGACCCGGGGTGAAAAATCAAGATTATCAAGCACTCTTGGAACCCATCATACTGGAAGATTATCCCTTGGTGCGAGCAGCTAGAAGCCTGGTAACAGGACGTAATGGGAAAGTTCCGGTGAGACTTATTAATCTCTCTCAAGTTGCCGTCCGACTACCTAAGTATACCCCCGTGGCTAAACTGCCCCATTTAGACGTCAGAGATGTGGTCTCGAAGTCACAAGTCGCCCAACGAGGACCTGACCAGACTCCTGCGGAACCTTGGTGAGGCCAACTACAAATAGGAGATGAAGATACCCCCAAGGAACAGGTTGAAGGAGTCATCCAGGTAGCTAAGAAATATCAAGAAGCTTTCAGCAATTTCCCCACAGACTTTGGCAGGACCACGATGATCAAACATCGGATTCTCACTGGGGACAGTCCACCCATTAAGGAGAGACATCGCCCTGTGGCTCCTGGAATATATCAGACCATAAAGAAGATGCTCGTGGAGATGAAAGAGGCTGATGTCATCCAAGAAAGCCAGAGTCCTTGGGCCGCACCTTTGGTCCTGGTGAAGAAAAAAGATGGGACTAACCGCTTTTGTGTAGATTACCGGAAATTGAACGGCATAACTCACAAGGATGCCTATCCTCTTCCCCGTATTGAAGAATCCTTGACTGCACTGGGGTCCGCCGCCTACTTTTCCACAATGGATTTGACGAGCAGTCACTGGCAGGTGCAAATGGCGGAGGAGGATAGAGAGAAGACAGCATTTGTGACCCCCATGGGACTCTTCGAGTTCAAAAGTATGCCCTTTGGATTGTGTAATGCACCGGCTACTTTCCAACGCTTAATGGAGCGATGTTTAGGACGTCTTAACTTCCAGAGTGTTCTGTTGTATCTACATGACATCATCGTCTATTCCGGAACATATCAGGAACACTTGGACCACCTGAAAGAAGTTTTCCAAGTCCTTATCCAACATGGGCTCAAGGTTAAACTCTGCAAGTGTCACTTGCTAAAGCCACAAGTACACTATCTGGGACATGTCGTCAGTGCTCAAGGAGTCCAGCCTGATCCGGACAAAGGGAGTGCTGTGAAAGAGTGGCCAACCCCCAGGACAGTGCGAGACGTCCGAAGCTTTCTGGGATTTGCTGGTTATTACCAGCGCTTCATCCCCCACTTTGCTCAAATTGCTGGGCCCTTAACCGAGTTAGTGAGAGGGACTGCCTGGGAGAATTATAATGGGAGGCTACCCATACAGTGGGCTGAAGAACAAGAAGATGCCTTCCGAGCCCTGAAGTACCTCCTCACGGAACCCCCCCATTTTGGAGTATCCTAACTACAGCCTGCCGTTCCGTTTATATACAGACGCTAGCTTCGAAGGTCTGGGAGCAGTCTTATCTCAGAGAGGGTAATTGCCTACGCCAGCCGACTTCACCGAGGCGCCGAGAAGAATAACGCTAACTACAGCTCCTTCAAACTGGAGCTCCTGGCCCTGGTCTGGGCCATTACTGAGAAGTTTAAAGACCATCTGGCTGCTACTCCCTTTACGGTCTACACTGATAACAACCCCTTGGCCCATTTGAACACTGCTAAGTTGGGAGCTCTTGAACAGCGCTGGGCCTCTCGGTTGGCCAACTATGATTTCAACATCAAGTACCACAGTGGAAAAACGAACGTTAATGTGGATGTACTTTCTCGCATGGCCCCGGGGGAAGCACCCCCTGCTGAAGATTTGTGGGAAGATGTGGAGATGCTGCCCTTCTACCGAAGGTTCTTGAGCCAGAGTGCTCTAACTGGACAGGAGAGTGACGGACCTCAATCTCCCAAAGTCCCTGAAGATTTATCCACATGGAAGACACTTCAGGATGAAAGCCGGGTTACGGGGACCTCTTAGACTATTGCCTCCACAAGAAAGGACCTTCGGGTTGCAGGCACCTTTCAACAATTCCCCTCAGGTTTCCCAAGGTTGGGTGTCGGAGCATCAGCGAACAATAGAGGAGGCCAAAAACATTGTTGAGAAGAAAATGGGTGAAGTTCATGAGAGCCAGCAGAAAGATTATAATCGACATGCTTCGGCTCAGCCCTTACAGCTTGGAGATAAGGTGTGGCTTGGAAAGTTCCCTAGAGCCCATAAATTGGACTCATTGTGGGAAACGGAACCATATACCATTACTGCAGTTCCTTACCCTGAAATGTGTATTAGATACAGAAGGAAGGGTTCGAGCCTCAGGTGGTCCACAGAAACAGAATAAAAGTGTGCTTGAAAGAAGACATGCTTGGCCCACCTCCTTCTACTCCACCTCCAGCAAGGCCAGAGAGAGAATACGTACCGGGAGAAGGAATTCATCCCACTATGGACGTTCCTTTGTTCCCATCTCAGCAGCCGACCATGTATTGGGGTATACCGTTTCCAGCTCCATCCAGCCAGCCGACATTGGCTGCTCTGCCAAGTCAAGTGCCAGTGGCCGTTCCACCCAGCCAGTTACAAATAGCTATTACCTCCCATCAACCACCATTGGTTGCTACACCAAGCATCAGTCCTACTCCTGTGGTTGTTCCAAGTCTTGATAAACCTCCTTCTTCTGACTTCAGGGAACCTCCCAGTCCAAACGAAGATATTGCTTCTGTTTCCAGCTCTCCAGCTGGTCCCTCGGGGACTGAAGTTCTTGCAGAATCACAAAGTGAAGGAACTCCTGATGACTCGGAGGTTGTGTTGCGGCGGTCTCAAAGGACTAGACAGGGTAAACTACCCTTAAGATACCAAGATTCACATGCAGTACCTGCACACATAGTACCTTTGATAACCCACTTCAATGCTCTACCTATAACTTTTCAGTACTCTAGACTACTCACTTAATTGTACTACCTCAATCTACTTCAGTACATACACAAAAACAAAATGTATCTCACTTAAGAAAACGCTTAAGAATTGTAGCCTATTGATATCCCAATTCCTGCCGCTGTTAGGTGCACTCTTATTTCTCTTCTCTGTAATGCATGTGTGGGATGCTCTACCTGGCCAGTAGGTGCTCTTGCGAGTATAGAATTAAACACGTAGTTCTAAAGGTAACCTAGGTAGGTTATTTTGAAGTGCTCTAGGGGTAAGTAGCGTGTAGCCGATAGACCCTAGTTGCCAATCTTACTGTGACCTAGCTTTCGGCTAGCCAGTATACCTTTCATGTACTAACAGGTAACTCATTGTTGGCAAAAAGGAAAAAAATGTGTGGGATAATAAAAAAGGTTTAGTCAGCTTGAAGCTAAATGTATAGAGACCTGTACTAATGTCTAGTTAGCCTTGTAAAAATGTGTAGAGAGCTCAAACAAAATGTCTTAGGAGCTAGCAACTAAATGTCAGATAGCTGCCTAATTGTTTAGTAAGCTTAGGATGTATAGTAAGCTTAATTAAAATGTCTAAGAAGCTAGCAACTAAAGGTCTAGAAAGCTTCATAATTGTTCAGATAGCTTCATAAATGTCCAGGAAGCCTTTATAATTGTCTAGTAGGATTACTAGTCTACAAATGTTTCAAATGCCTAGAAAAATATCTAATAGGTTTAAAAGTACCTAATGTGTATAAAAGTTTTGTCAGGATATAGATTCTGTCTAGTTAGCAATCCTGTTCTACCTGCCCTAGTTCCTCTGCCTTAGGGGACAGGCGTCGGGGTCGACTTGTTTTAAGTAAGGGGGTTTGTGGTGTCCCGGTACCGGATTGCATCCGTTACCTTGTGGTGAGGTCCCCAAAGTCAGAGTCCCTAGGTACCGGTGGGGTCCTCATCAATAGTTAGCCCCTTGTCACCCCTGTAATAGTTAAAATTATTCAAATTCAATGTGTATATATGTAAATAAAGTGTACTTACCTTACCTTGTTCTAGTGTCGCGGGTCACGTGATGCGTTCCAAAACTCTATGGTTTATGGTTCAAGGACCTTTGGAGGAAGTCAGGTGAACGCCCACATGCATTGTAACGGTGAGTGACAGCTGACATGGACCAATCCAAAATGACCCTGTCCTTGCCCATATAAGGGAGTGGCGGCCATTAATCGCTCTCTTTCCTCGTGGGATGCTGATAGAGGAGGATCTGCGCAGCTGTCATCAGCAGTGACTAGGCCCAAGCCTTGTGGCAACGGCCATCTTACAAAACTCTGAGTTACCTCAATCCCTGTTAAGTCTGCAAGATCACCAGACCTAAACAAACCCCTAAATCCGGACGGATCTCTGCATCAATACAAATTCTGCTAGTCATTGGATAAGCTAATGGTCTGCGGCATCTGTCAATCACTGCCGTACTACATAGAGACTGTATTGCCAAGACTGTTGCTGTTAATTGGATGTACCGCAAGTACCTCAGTAAAGTTTATGCAAGTTCAAGTTCATCTCTATTGTGGACCTTTTCATTCATTTAAGCACGCACCTATCGTTTCTGGAAAGGGTGGCGATAGGCCGAAGATTTACCTCAGCATATTAACCCTCACCCTGGCGTCACGAGTGACAGGGGTTAAGTTAACCCCTCATATACCGAAGCAACACCCCTACTACACTACACCCCAAGGCTGCTACCACACAAGGTTATGGGTAACTGGATTTACTGAGGTTGGAAAGGTGGTACAATCCATTACAGCTCAGATTAGCATGAAGGAGATGCAGGGTGAATTTTGGGAAGCTTTTCTGCTTGCTGGGACTTGTATTGGTATGATACTGTGACTGTCTTGCTGTATGCAACCCACTCTGGACTGTAGTTAATTGAAGGACTAACTTGACTGACTGACTTGCTGGACTTAAAGGGGTACTCTTGTGGAAAACTTTTTTTTTTAAATCAACTGGTGCCAGAAAGTTAAACAGATTTGAAAATTACTTCTATTATAAAGTCTTAATCGTTCCAGAACTTTTTAGGGGCTGTATACTACAGAGGAAATGCTTTTCTTTTTAGATTTATCTGATGTCATGACCACAGTGCTCTCTTCTGACCTCTGCTGTCCATTTTAAAAACTGTCCAGAGTAGGAGAAAATCCCTATAGCAAACATATGCTGCTCTGGACAGTTCCTAAAATGTACAGCAGAGGTCAGCAGAGAGCACTGTGATCATGACATCAGAGAAATCTAAAAATACAAGCATTTCCTCTGTAGTATATAGCCCCTAAAAAGTAGTGGAAGGATTAAGATTTTTTAATATAAGTAATTTACAAATCTGTTTAACTTTCTGGCACCAGTTGATTTAAAAAAAAAAATGTTTTCCATGGGAGTACCCCTTTAACTTGAATTGAATCCCCAAGACTTTAGGGCTTACCGCCAGACTTTGATTTTCACCCAGGCATAGGGGTAAACTTGTAGAAGATGTGTGGTTGCTGGACTAGGCTTCAGCCTCCTTCAGAATCACCTCACAGACTCCTCAGACTTCTCTCAACTGTACCTCAGCATTAACTGCTCTCTGAACTCCTACCTCACTATATAAGGGGCAAGTTTTGAGATGTCCCATTGGGCAGATAAGTCACATGGTTCACCACTGCATACTCCCCTAACAACAAGGTCCTTAACAACAGGTTTAAGGTTTAAAGTGACAAGTACATACATAGAAAATACCAATATATTAACCATTGCACAACATTGCATTATACTATGAAATATAGAGTTCTGAGGAGTGTGGGCCCAATAAGGACACTGAAGCAGCATCTGCCACACAGGGCTGGCAGGAATACAGAAGAACAGTTTATTCTGTACTGGGTCACCACGCTTGGTTTTATCATTTAAAATGTCTAAAGAAAAACCCTTCTTTTTTTTTTTGCGGACGCTGAAATCAGGATTTCCACAACACAAACATCTTTTGCCATGTGCACAGTGCAGCAGAATCCCATTGAAATCGATAAGACTCTGCTGCAGAGAAATGTGCAAGCTGAATATTCTGCTTGCACAGAATGATATTTTGCTTGGACAATCTGCTGTGTGAACTTGGCCTAACCCTGATTTTAGCTTAGATTCTACTTTGGGACAGAGAGACCTCCTGGGCCCCCTCAAACTCTAAGGCTATGTTCACACATCTGGAATGTCCACACAGAAAATCTCATAGACGGCAATGCATTATGTGCGTATTCTGCAGAAAAAATGGACAAGTTCAGTCTTTCTGCGGACACGGAAATCGGGTTTGTGGCATGGAAATTTCGCCATGTACGCAGTGCAGCAGAATCCCATTGAATACAAATGAACTCTGTTGCTCTGGAATTTCCGTCGGGATTCCAATGAGAAATTCTGCACGAAAATTCCGGACGTGTGAACATGGCCTAAGTCCCGAGCAATTTGGCACTCCCTAAAGTTATTTCCCTGCATAGATGGATTTCAGGTAATTGAAGGCAAAATACATGTAGATCAGAGCCAAAAGACCCTATTAAAATCAAAAGAGCTATCATGTATTTATTATAGTATTTATTGGACAAAAAATTGTGTTTTCATATGATTCATACAGATCTTTATGCTAAGTTCTTTAATTCGTATTTTATATGGAAAGACACATTCGTGATTGAAATATTATCATTACATATGTAACACAGAAACAAAATGACTAAAATTCACAGATGACAAGACGTTTTTCTCC
Source organism: Hyla sarda (assembly GCF_029499605.1). Lineage (NCBI taxonomy): Eukaryota > Metazoa > Chordata > Amphibia > Anura > Hylidae > Hyla > Hyla sarda. The sequence continues at coordinate 388,785,582 of NC_079191.1, forward strand.
ACAAGACTTATCATTCCATTTTCCAGTATCAAACATTTCCACACAGTTCTCCGCTCCATCTTTATTGGGTTCACCGGGGGACCAGTTTGTGTAGATTATGGCTTCACCATTTGGATATGTAAATTTGCCCTCAATCACGATGTCATTTATTCCTAGAAAAGGGGAAACTCCATACTGGGTACGGATGGTTAGCACGGCTTTGTTCTCGTCGTTGTTCTGCGGTGAAGCCAGTTGACCTCCTGCCATGTTACAAGTTACCTTGCCTACGCCATAGACGGCCTGTGTACCATTTGAAATGTAGATCTTGTCACCAGCTATCTTTGCACCTTTAGAAAATGCGAAAGCAGCTGAAACAGAAAAAAGCCACATTGAATAATAAAAAAGTGTTATACAACAAATACCCATTGAGGGAGATTTATCAAAACCTGTCTAGAGGCATAGTGGTGGAGTTGCCCATAGCAACCAATCAGATTGCTTCTTAAATTTTTCCCAGGCCTCTTTAAAAATGAAAGAAGCGATCTGATTGGTTGCTATGGGCAACTGCACCACTCTTCCTCTGCACAGGTTTTGATAAATCTTCCCCATTGATTTATAAATCTTAGTTAACTCATCGGGAAGATTTACAGTGAGGAGGATTTGAGGATTGAATTGAGGTTGGGGTCTGTTCACATAACATTTTGATGTGTTTTTTTTTTTTTTTTTTTATCAAAGTGCATTTGTGGTTTCCCGGTACCGCATTCTATTCGGTACCTGTGTGTATAGGTCCCCATAGCCAGAGTCCCTAGGATGTGCGGGTCCTTATTGTCTAGTCCACCCCTAGTTACCTCTCATCTAGGTATTAGTTATCTAGTAATTATTTAGGATTTATATATAAAGGATTGTATAAATGTATATAAATAGTTAATTACCTGTACGCTCCGTACAGGTAATTAACTATTTATATATATTTATACAATCCTTTATATATAAATCCTAAATAATTACTAGATAGCAGGGCCTGCGGGTCACGTGATCAGGTAAACTATGGTTTTTGCTTGAGGACCTTTGGAGGTCCCTGTGACGTATTGCACCCATCATTCTTTGTGACGGTGAGTGACAGATATTCGGACCAATCAGAACGACCCCGCCCCTGCCCATATAAGGGAGCGGCGGCCATTATTAGCTCTCTTTCCTCGTGGGCTGTTGACAGCGAAGGATCTGCCTTGCTGTCATCAGTGAATTTAGGCCCTAGCCTTGCGGTGACGGCTGATCTCCTCTAAACCATGAGTGTATCAATCCCTAAGCACTCTGCAAGATCACCGGACCTTATCTATCCCTTAAATCCAGACGGATCTTCCAAATTACCCTAAATTCAGAGACTTTTAATACAATTCAAGGTCTGCAACAACTGTCAGTCACTGAACTATATAGAGACTGTTTGAATGAGACTGTTATTGTGTGTTGTGTCGCAGCCGAAAGGAAACTCAGAGATACAGGAGTCGTCTCTGGAGGGACCGGAAGTCGGGGCTGCACCGATAACGTCCTTCCTGCCGGGCACCATTTTGGAGAAGCCCACTATAAAAGACGCCACGCACAGCGACCTCTTCATTCTGCACGGAGAGCCGGAGAGTACAGACATGGCGGAGAGCAGCGTTCCACGTGGTGGAGTTGACAAAATGACAAACAGAGGCTATAAGAATGACTGACATCGCATCCACGCTTAGTTGCCCGCTACCTCTTGATAACGCTACGTCGTAGCGAAACATGTTGAGGGGGGCAGAGTGGAGTTTTTAACAAGTCTAGCACTGCTGTTCCTAGCAATCTAGCGAGTGTGACCTGCAGGCACACGGGGTTGCTTTAACATAAATATATCACCACTAGCAGAGACATCTGCGCAAGCAAATCAGCTTACCAAAATAAACCAAAAAAAAGGAAACAGTGCTATTTGTTTTTAAATAGTGTGTAGAAACAAATAAAGTATTGAATTTTAACAAGATAAGTAGTATATGGGAAATAAGGGTTATTTTTGGATTCCCAAAAGGGAATCTATAGGGAATTAAACAAATGTTACCCTCCATATACTGGTCTATACCAGTTATGGTGGAGTTGACAAAATGGCACCGGAAAAGCGGAAAGTTGTGGCAGTCGCAGCCTGACTTTTCCAAGAACTTGCTGACCGTCTGCAGCGTTTTTCATTAGATGAAGAGGGGGCCTGCAATCTTCCCCCACTGCCTGATGATGACGACGATTGGCCAGAGACACCTCCAGCGGAGAGCGCAGGGACACCTGGAGGTGCGTCACTGGTGAGATTGTCCCCTCACCACAGAACCTGGGGCTCGTGGGCCGAGATCCCGTCGGAGGAGTCTGCTGTGAGTACCCCGCCAGAGGCGGCCTATTCTTCCTCCTCCAGCCCTGAAGTCATACCTCAATCAAGCTTGCCAAGTGCACGACCGTGCTCACCAAAATTGCCTCAATGGGTGTTCGGAGATGAGCTGGAGCTGATCGAGTACATGCACAGAGTACTTCAACCATTACCTGGGAAGCCACTCCAACCAATCCCAACTGCAGAAAGGAAAAGGGCCCGTCAAGAAGCCGAGCTGGCCGAATTGATGGAAAAGTTAAAGGCCCGTCACAAAGAACTCTATGCCCCCAAGCACGTGCATTTGCCATATGAAGAAAAAGTGCGGTATCAAGAAAATACCAAAGAAATGGAGGCATTGTACATACGTAAATGGTATCACCCCCAAGAAGGGGAGGAGCCATTAGAAAGAAGAAGAGCAACTGTGGCCAAGTTCGACAAGGTCAGAGGTTATGGGACACTTCTTGACTGCCACACTGGGCAGACCATCCTCGTAAACTGGCGAGCAGTGCAAAGGCCATATCTCCATAAGAAGTTCTACACCTTGGAGGTGGGTGAAATTAGGGAGTACACCCCCGTCCAGAGCCTTCATGGAGAATGGGCTGCAGCGGTCACCAGACCATCAGCCCCAACACAGCTTCCCTTCAAATATTTCCCGTCAAGAGATTGGGAGTTCGATCCCTTCAACTTGAAATCGAAAAGGTCTGCTTCTAAAGCATCCACCAGCGTACCCAAGGAGTAGGAGCTTCAACAGCCAAGTTCATCATCTTCTATGTACAGTAAAGAGCCAAGTTCTTCATTTTCTACAGATCGTCGAGAGTTAAGTCCTGCTCAAGTTCAGGAAAGTAAGCCCAAATTGCGGGCACCAAAGACTGTATCAAGGCCCTCTTCTGACATCGAGAGTTTGCCTGCTTCCAGGGTACCAACGAAAGAGTCATGGGTCCATCCTAGTTTGGAGATGGTACTCAAGCCCTATTGCCCCAATTTGATCCCGGCTAGAAAGCCTGTGTCACCTGCTAATGCTACCTTCCACCACTCCATCCTCACCAATGTGATGTGGCAAAGCTATGTCGATTCTAATCCTGCCCCTGATGTTGGCAGATACAGAGGAATCCAGAGAGGCACTAGAAGAGTGAAGAAGAACATTCTCTAAAGAGACTCTAAAGTAATGTCAGATTGTTTCTTATGTTAACCACTTTTATTTTTGCAGCAACCAAGTTCAAGAATTGTGCCTAGCAGGACTGTGCTAAGATTGTTCCAGTTCAAAGTTCAGCAACGTAACCACTAAGCTTGTGCCTGACTATTAAGTCAAGAGACGCCAAGCCTGTAGGAGATTCATTAAGGACTGTACCCGGCTGAGTTGTGGTTAAGGCCGTGTTTATCTTTCCCTTCCATGGACTCTTAGTGTAGGTGGACTGCTGATCCTTACACGCCACTTTGTATATTTCCCTTTAATTGGACTCCTAGTGTAGGTGGACTGCTGATCCTTACACGTTTATTTTATCTATATACCAGCAGCTTCATAATAACTCTTATGCTAAATGTTGCACTTGTCAGGTGAATGCGCCTGAACCATGTTGGAGTGTTGATAATTGTGTAAATTGTGTAGTAAATATGTATATGGTTCTTGTACACAGGAAGGTATTGTCGTGTCTGGGTACATAAAAAATAGGTAAGGGTTGTACATAGAAAAATAGTCTAATGCCTATGTACATAAAAAGTGAGTCAAAGCTGTACACAAGAAAAATAGCTTCATGTCTGTGTACATAAAAAAGTGAGTAAAGGTTGTACACAGAAAATTGCCCGCTATATGCACGTGTACACCAAACACAAAAATGTAAATAATACTTGTACACATATACATACAAAGGTATAAAAATGCTAAAAGGTGTTTTTAGTAGTTGCTCAATGGGTGACTCTCTTGGCTCCTCCGAGAGTGACATTGTTTCTAGTTGCCAATCGCTAGCACCTGTCTCAACAAACATAACAGGGTAACTTACCCTTAAGATAGTACTTGCACACATAGTACTCTAGATTACTGACTTAAATGTACTACCTCAAGTGTCTCTAGTACATACACCAAAGTAAATATCTCACTCAAGAAAACACTTTAGGGATTGTAGCATATTGATACCGAATTCCTGCCACTGCTAGGTACACTTCTTCTTCTCCTTCTTTGCGTGTGTGAGATGCTCTGCCTGGCCAGTAGGTGCTCTTGCGAATATAGAATTAAACACGTATTTCTTAAAGTAACCTAGTTAGGTTATTTTGAAAGTGCTCTAAGGGTAAGTAGCGTGTAGCCAATAGACCCTAGCAGCCAACCTTACTGTGACCTGGCTAGCCAGTATAACCTTTCGTGTACTAACAGGTAACTTATTGTTGGCGAATAAAATGTGTGAGATAATAAAAATGTCTAGTCAGCTTGAAACTAAAAGTATAGAGAGCTGTACTAATGTTGAGTTAGCCTCATAAAAATGTGAAGAGAGCTAATAAAATGTCTTAGGAGCTAGCAACTACATCAGATAGCTGCCTAATTGTCTAGTAAGCTTTAAAGTGTATAGTAAGTTTAATAGAATGTTTAAGAAGCTAGAAACTAAAGGATAGATACCTTCGTTAATGTCTAGATAGCATTTATGTCTAGAGAGCACCAATGTCTAGATAGATTTCTATTGTCTAGTCCAGATACTAGTGAGAGTATCAGAGAATGTAAATGTGTTCAATGTTTACTTAGAATGTATAGCACATTTATAGATCATCCTGTTCTAGTCTTAGTCCCTCTGACTTATCTTAAGTAAAGGGGTTTGTGGTGTCCCGGTACCGCATTCTATCCGGTACCTGTATGTATAGGTCCCCATAGCCAGAGTCCCTAGGACGTGCGGGTCCTTATTGTCTAGTCCACCCCTAGTCACCTCTTATCTAGGTATTAGTTATCTAGTAATTATTTAGGATTTATATATAAAGGATTGTATAAATGTATATAAATAGTTAATTACCTGTACGGAGCGCAGCAGGACCTGCGGGTCACGTGATCAGGTAAACTCTATGGTTTTTGCTTGAGGACCTTTGGAGGTCCCTGTGACGTATTGCACCCATCATTCTTTGTGATGGTGAGTGACAGATATTCGGACCAATCAGAACGAACCCGCCCCTGACCATATAAGGGAGCGGCGGCCATTGTTAGCTCTCTTTCCTCGTGGGCTGTTGACAGGGAAGGATCTGCATTGCTGTCATCAGTGAATTTAGGGAGGTAGATGATAATAGGTTTGAGGTAGATAATAATGGATTGTCCACAACCGGAAAGCTTCTGTAAACAGAAGCTTTTGACAGGGAAGGATCTGCATTGCTGTCATCAGTGAATTTAGGGAGGTAGATGATAATAGGTTTGAGGTAGATAATAATGGATTGTCCACAACCGGAAAGCTTCTGTAAACAGGGTTAACTTTTACTGAAGATTTTCTCTACACTTCATTAACACAACAGTCTCTTATCATAAAAACAGCATAACAACAGCTTCCCTTGGAGATTGACAATGGTTGGACTTTAGCTTTAAGAGTCTTTTGGTCTATTGCGCTGTTCCAATGGATTTAGGGGAATTAGTTGCGGTCCAGTAGTCACGCTAGCATTAGCAGGAATTAGAGTAAAACTCACAATTTTTGGTTCTGCTGAGGACATAGGTTTTGAGGCCTAGCATGTCTTTGAAAGTTGCGTAGCACATCGTCCTGTTAGTCCGGCACCCACGAGAGCAGCAACCCAAGAGAGCGATAATTAGACGCAGCTCCCTTATACGGGCAGGGGCTGGACTAACGCTAATTGGTCCAAACGGATGTCAATCACCATTACAGAGATTTGTGGGTAACACGTGACCCAAGGACCTCCTAAGGTCCTGCAACATACCATGGAGGTTACTAGCATGGTCACATGACCGAAGGTCCTGCGACGCTGAACAAGGTAAGTACTATACATTTCTATAGAATATAGCTATAATTATTAAATATATACATTTACTAATATTAAAGTTAAACGTAAGGAGAGGCGACTAGGGGCTGTCCCACCTGAGGAACCCTACCTGAACGTAGTTATTCTGACTTTGGTGACCTCTGCACTAGGTACTGGATGCAATACGGTATTGGGACACCACATACCCCCTTACTTAAGATAAGTCTACCTCAACATCAGTCCCCTAAGACAGAGGGATGAAGTGAAGGTCAGGTACAACCTATAAACCTACTTAACATTTTCTTTTGGTGTACATACATTAGTTTGGGTAAACTCACGAACAGGGTTGGTTAGTTCATGAATTTAGTAACAGGATGATATTCGTCCCATGAGATACATCCTACTTAGCATTTTTCTTTCTCTAGCTCACTAGACAATTGAAATCTCACTATACATTTTTTATTTAGGTTCACTAGACAATTGAAATCTCACTATACATTTTTACCATGTTAGCTAACTGTTAAATACATTGGAGTGATATTGGCTTGCCTGAGGCTTTCTACCAATAAAGCTAGCTAAGGGGCTATTGGCTACACGCTGCTATCCCTAGAACACAACAGATAAACCTTATCTAGGTTACCTTTAATTACGTGCATTACTTTTAAGCTCACAAGAGTATCTACTGTCCAGGCAGAACATCTCGCACACATATAAGAATTGGAAAAAGGACTTTAGCTACAATTCCCAAGGCATTTACTTTAGTGTGAGATAAGTTTTTGTTTGTTTGGTGTACGAAATTTAAGTACACTTAAGTGATTGTTTTGTGAAGTACTATGTGTTTAGTACTGTGTGGTCAGTCTTGATATCTTAAGGGTAGTTTCCCTTGAGTGGACATTTGAGAAGGTGTTAGTGATGGGTGACAAAATTGTTATTCTTCAGAGGGGCCAAGGAAGACACTTACTAGCAACTACTACAACACCTATTATATAAAACATTTTTTTATGTACATGTGTACAATAACCATTTACATTTAGTTATTCTAGCATGAATATTTATTAAACACTCCAACAGGGTTCAGGTGCATTCACCTGATAAGTGCAACTTTAATGAAGAATATCACGTTATGATTGAGGAATATACATGTAAACGTGTGTGCAAGGATCAGCAGTCCACCTGCACTAAGAGTCTAAACTTTCACGGCTAGCACAGTTTAGCCGGGCACACACTTACGAATCTCCTACCTCTAGGAGTCTCTTGGTCTAAAGACCAGGCACAAAAGCTTGATGAAAGCGAAAATGGAAGATAGTCAGCTACTCCTTTCCTTGCGCCCGGCAGTCTCCTCAGAAATATGAAGAAAGAAAGCAAGAGCCAGCGCACGGTCTTCAGATTTATTCAAGAGGTATAAACAGGTAACAGGATAGTACACATACCGGCACTCCGGATAGGATGTGACGCGTTTCGGGTCACGTGACCCTTTGTCAAACAGGGTTTGACAAAGGGTCATGTGACCCGAAACGCATCACATCCTATCCGGAGTGCCGGTATGTGTACCATCCTGTTACCTGTTTATACCTCTTGAATAAATCTGAAGACCGTGCGCTGGCTCTTGCTTTCTTTCTACAAAAGCTTGATGGTTATGTTACAACTGGAACAGTCTTAGCATAGTCCTGCTAGGCACACTTCTTGAACTTGTTGCAGAAAAGTCTGTGAAGACAATAACAAAGAAAAACTTTAAAGAGGTATGAGTGTCACAGTTCAGATGCAGCTCCGGCGATGTCGTCCTGCTCCTCGCCTAGTGCCTCTACACCTCTCAGGATCACGAGCAGGCAAAGAGTTAATGTGGCTCTCCCACACCACATTGGTCAGGGTAGAATGTGACACTAAAGGATTGAGGTTAACAGTTGGTGCTGGTTGATTCGGCCCCACCTCCTCATTAGGCGTGGGACGCAGCACATTTGTTGGTACCTGGGGGGCAGACCAAACCTCCTGGACAGGAGTATGCCAGGGTGCTTTGCTGTAGACAGTAGGAATTGGTTGCTGTTGCAGAGGCTCCTCCTCCTTGGGTACGTTGGTGGAGGCATCAGGAGCAGGCCACTTCGGCCTCAGCTGAAAGGGGTCCGCTTCCCAATCATTTGAAGGAAAATATTTGAAGGACAGCTGGGTTGGAGCTGCTGGCCTGGTGACTGCGGCCGCCCACTCTCCTCGCAGGCCCCGGACGGGGTGTATTCCACTATCTCACCCACCTCCCAGGGAATGGAACTTCTTGTGTAGATATGACCTCTATACAGCTCGCCGGTTTACGAGTATGATATAGCCGGTGTGGCAATCAATGAGGGTACCATAACCTCTGACCTTGTCGAAGTTGGCCACTGTTGCTCTGCGACGTTGCAAGGGCTTCTCCCCTTCTCGGGGATGATCCCATTTGCGAATAAAGAGTGCCTCCAACTCCTTGGTGTTCTCCTGGTAACGGATCCTCTCCTCCAGAGGCAGATGTACATGCTTAGGGGCATAAAGTTCTCTGTGTTGGGCCTTTAATTGTTCCATCAGGTCGGCTGTTTCGGCCTCCTGGCGGGCCCTTTCTTGTTGAGGTTACTAGTTACTGTTGAGGTTACTAGCATGGTCACATGACCGAAGGTCCTGCGACGCTGAACAAGGTAAGTACCGTATATACTCGAGTATAAGCCGAGTTTTTCAGCACGATTTTTCGTGCTGAAAACACCCCCCTCGGCTTATACTCGAGTGAACTCTCCACCCGCAGTGGTCTTCAACCTGCGGACCTCCAGAGGTTTCAAAACTACAACTCCCAGCAAGCCCGGGTAGCCATCGGCTGTCCGGGCTTGCTGGGAGTTGTAGTTTTGAAACCTCCGGAGGTCCGCGGGTTGAAGACCACTGCAGCCTTCAACATCATCCAGCCCCCTCTCACCCCCTTTAGTTCTGTACAGTACTCGCCTCCGCTCGGCGCTGGTCCGGTGCTGCAGGACTGTCCGGAGAGGAGGTCGTCCGGTGGGATAGTGGTTCCGGGCTGCTATCTTCACCAGGGAGGCCTCTTCTAAGCGCTTCGGGCCCGGCCCCAGAATAGTCACGTTGCCTTGACGACGATGCAGAGGTACGTTCATTACCAACGTACTTCTGCGTCATCGTCAAGGCAACGCCTCTATTCTGGGCCCGAAGCGCGGAGAAGAGGCGCCCCCGGTGAAGATAGCAGCCCGGAACCACTATCCCACCGGACAACCTCCTCACCGGACAGTCCTGCAGCACCGGACCAGCGCCGAGCGGAGGCGAGTACTGTACAGAACTAAAGGGGGTGAGAGGGACTGGATGATGTCGAAGGCCGCAGTGGTCTTCAACCTGCGGACCTCCAGGGGTTTCAAAACTACGCCTCCCAGCAAGCCCTGCTGGGAGTTGTAGTTTTGAAACCTCTGGCGGTCCGCAGGTTGAAGACCACTGAGGGCGGATGATGACAAGAGGATGATGAAGGGGGGGGTGTGGGATGATGACAAGAGGATGATGAAGGGGGGGGGTGTGGGATGATGAAGGGGGGTGGGGATGACGAAGGGGGGTGTGGGATGATTACAAGGGGATGATGAAGGGGGGTGGGGATGATGACAAGTGGATGATGAAGGGGGGGGTGTGGGATGATGACAAGGGGATGATGAAGGGGGGTGGGGATGATGACAAGGGGATGATGACAGGTGATGATGATGAGGGTCTGGATGATGACAGGCGTTGATGATGATGAGGATGTTAATGACGGGGGTCTGGATGATGACAGGGGGGGGATGATGTATTTCCCACCCTAGGCTTATACTCGAGTCAATAACTTTTCCTAGGATTTTGGGTTTAAATTAGGGGCCTCGGCTTATACTCGGGTCGGCTTATACTCGAGTATATACGGTACTATACATTTCTATAGAATATAGCTATAATTATTAAATATATACATTTACTAATATTAAAGTTAAACTTAAGGAGAGGCGACTAGGGGCTGTCCCACCTGAGGAACCCTACCTGAACGTAGTTACTCTGACTTTGGGGACCTCTGCACTAGGTACTGGATGCAATACGGTATCGGGACACCATATATATATATATATATATATATATATATATATACACACACACACACACACACACACACACACATAATGCCTGCCTGATATCATAGTGAATTATGAGACAAATTAGGGGTATATTAAGTAAATAAATGACAATGTTACACTATTACCCACATTCTTCTTAAGGCCTCTTGCACCTTACGAAATATCGGAAATTGGAGGGTGAATGTTCAATGTGTAGCAGATGCCAGTGTAATAATTTGGTGCTATGACACTAATGTTGCTGACGTGCTGTGGTTATTGATGGCATCGCAGCTCCGTACGGTAATTCAGCACAGAACTTCATTGCCATCCGTGGTGACGTCACCTGTCCACACAGTCATATCACTGATTCATGATGGTAGCGATTACTGCAGATGGAATGTCCACCCCCGCAAATTTATCCGGGTGGAGTCCAAAATTTGAAATTAAGCAGTGTGCACAGTGCAGCAGAATCCCATTGAAGACAATGAGAAGCTGCTATACCAGAACAGACCCTTAACTCTTTAAGGACTCAGCGTTTTTCAGTTTTTGCATTTTCATTTTTCTTCCTCAGCTTTTAAAAATCATAACCCTTTCAATTTTCCACCTAAAATTCCATATGATGGCTTATTTTTTGCGCCATTAATTCTACTTTGAAAGGACTTTTGTAAAGTAATTTTACCCAAAAATCTATGGTGAAACAAAAAAAAATCATTGTGCGACAAAATTGGAAAAAAAACTAAATGCCATTTTGCAATTTTGGGGGCTTCTGTTTCCACGCAGTGCATTTTTCAGTGAAAATGACACCTTATCTTTATTCTGTAAGTCCAAACGATTACAATTAGAGATGAGCGAATTGAAGCTGACGAACCCGAATTAGTTACGAATTTCAGGAAATAATCGCTTCATTAAACTCCATTTACTGCGGTGCAGGCTCCTGGGCATCTAAAATGGCTGATCCACATGTCAGTTCATGGGGCAAGGAATGCTGGGAAGGCAGGAAGGCAAGGCAGGAAGGGAAGTAGGCGGGATGACCCTGAATCACATGCAGGATGCTGCCTATAAGCAGCCAGTCACCTCTGTGATGTCACAGCCCTATATAATCGGCAGCCATAATTCTGGCTCTTCACTTCATTACAATACACTGCAGAAGAATCATAGGACGCCTGTGTGTGTGTTACCACAGAGAAAAGCTCATTCCAGCAGCGTTTAACATCCTCCTAGTCACATCAGCGTTCTCATGGACGGAGAGCATTGTTTTTTCACTGAAAAGGATTTTAACTGCAGCTGCAGGCATTAACCTCACAGTCACTTTCTTCGGCATAGTATTACAGAAAGGGGCACATAGCTGTGTGTTGCCTCATACATTTCAACAAGCTGCATCAACTTCATAAACCTTAGCAGAGGAGGCAGGAAGAATTTTTCAGTGCAATTCATTGTCGTTGTTCCACAAAAAATCATCTGCTGGTTATTAGACTTGTGCACTAGAAAAATTTTCGTTTCATTTCGTTTCGTTTTGGAATTTTTTTTCGGTTCGGCAATATTTTCGGTTTAGATTTTTCGGATACATTCGGTATTCGGGTGTTCGGGGGGGGGGGGTTGATTTTTTTCGGATACATTCGGTATTCGGGTACATTCGGTAAATGTTTTATTTATTTTTTTACTTTAGCGATCCTAAAAAATTATGGGGATACCTTTTTTATTAAAATTTCGTAGGGTACCATAAAAAAATCATAATAAAAAAGATACAGTAGTGATGGAAAAAATTGTATCTAACGAAATGTATCATTTTTATTATGAAATGTTTATAAATTTTTAAACAGGGATCAATTTATGTGAGCGGGTAAAGCACTAAAAATGTAGCCGACAATAATAAAAATGTATTGTGTGCGTGTTTTTCACTTTTTTTTAAAAACATTTTTTAGGTAGTACTACTACTCCCAGCATGGAACACACTCTTCCATGATGGGAGTAGTAGTTACCTGTACTAATTGACAGATCGCAGGGGTCCCTTGCGATCCTCTTGTATAATGTATAGATGCGGCGGCCGCTCTTCTATGGTCCCTTGCACTCACGTATATATACACATATTCACATTTCCCGCAGAGCTGTGATTGGCCAGATGGTTCCAGCCAATCACAGCTCTCTGTGAGAAATAGGAATATGTGTATATATACGGCCGTGCAGGGGACCATAGGAGAGCGGCCGCCACATCCATACATTATACAGGAGCATCACTGCGGGTGTCAGGAGTGATACCCGCAGTGAACTTTTCTTTACTACAAGTACTACTACTCCCAACATGGAGTACACTCTGCTCCATGCTGGGAGCTGTAGTACCTGGATTAATAGACAGATCGCAGCGGGTGTCAGAAGTTACACTCGCTGCGATATGTCTATTAATGCAGGTACTACAGCTCCCAGCATGGAGCAGAGTGTGCTCCATGTTGGGAGTATTAGTACCTGCAGTAAGGGACAGATCCCAGGGATGTCACTCCTCCTGACACCCGCTGCGATTGTCCTTATGTGAATGTCGGGATCAGCTGTTCTCAGGGCTACAGAGCCGGGAGAACAGCTGACGCTGAGCCGTAGGTATACATCGTATATCTACTGCCCAGCAAGAACTTACAGTGAGCCTGCAATGTGTATACAGTATACACATTGCTGGCTCTCTTAACCCCTTGCTGAGCTGTGCGCTATGCGCAAGCCCAGCAAGGAAAGGGTTAACTTACACTGCTGGACAGTGTAGGTTAACCCTTTGGGCGATATACACTATATACAGCTATCTATAGATAGCTGTATACAGAAGACGAAGTCCAGCTTACTTCCCTCGAGTCCCGGGCAGGTCCGTGTAGCTCCACCCCCTAGTGATGATGTCATTAGGGGGCGGAGCTACAGAAGGGAACAAGGCTAGTTAATCTGAAGTTCTGTTCACATTGTCCGTTTTGTATAATGTGAACAGACCATTCTGGCAGTGTCTACCAAGACAGGGAGACTCCAGCTGTTGCTAAACTACAACTCCCAGCATGCCCAGACAGCCAAAGGCTGTCTGGGCATGCTGGGAGCCAATTGGTGGCTCCCTGTTTGGGTAGACATTGCATCATGGGTGCTCTCCCCAGCGGACAGCGCCAAAAATGTCATAACCAATTTTTTGTGTTTTTTTTCTTCTCGTTTCAGATCCGTGTATGCAGAGGATTACTGCGGAATCGATGGATTACGGAGGATTATTATTTTTTTCTTTTAATAAAATGGTTAACGAGGGCTGTGGGGGAGTGTTTTTTAAAATAAAATAATTTTTCCAATGTGTTGTGTTTTTTTTTTTATTGAATTTTCAGGGTTAGTAGTGGAAGCTGTCTTATTGACTGAATCCATTACTAAGCCAGGGCTTAGTGCTAGCCCCAAAAACAGCTAGCGCTAACCCCCAATTATTACCCCGGTACCCACCGCCACAGGGGTGCCGGGAAGTGCCGGTACCAACAGACCCGGAGCGTCAAAAATGGCGCTCCTGGGCCTAGGCGGTAACAGGCTGGCGTTATTTAGGCTGGGGAGGGCCAGTAACAATGGTCCTCGCCCACCCTGGTAACGTCAGGCTGTTGCTGTTTGGTTGGTATTATGCTGAAAATGAAAATACGGGGAACCATATGCGTTTTTTTTTTTATTTAAATAAAAAAATTGAAAAAAAAAATCGCATAGGGTTCCCCGTATTTTCATTCTCAGCACAATACCAACCAAACAGTAACAGCCTGACGTTACCAGGATGGGCGAGGACCATTTTTACTGGCCCTCCCCAGCCTAAATAACTCCAGCCTGTTACCGCCTAGGCCCAGGAGCGCCATTTTTGACGCTCCGGGCCTGTTGGTACCTGCTTTTCCCGGCACCCCTGTGGCGGTGGGTACCGGGGTAATAATTGGGGGTTAGCGCTAGCTGTTTTTGGAGCTAGCACTAAGCCCTGGCCTAGTAATGGATTCCGTCAATAAGACAGCTTCCACTGCTAAGCCTGAAGGAGAGAGCACCCACTGGGGAGAGCACCCATGATGCAATATCTACCCAAACAGGGAGCCACCAATTGGTGCAAAACTACAACTCCCAGCATGCCCAGACAGCCTTTGGCTGTCTGGGCATGCTGGGAGTTGTAGTTTAGCAACAGCTGGAGTCTCCCTGTCTGGGTAGACACTGCCAGAAGGGTCTGTTCACATTATACAAAACGGACAATGTGAACAGAACTTCAGATTAACTAGCCTTGTTCCCTTCTGTAGCTCCGCCCCCTAATGACGTCATCACTAGAGGGCGGAGCTACACGGACCTGCCTGGGACTCGAGGGAAGTAAGTTGGACTTCGTCTTCTGTATACAGCTATCTATAGATAGCTGTATATAGTGTATACCGCCCAAAGGGTTAACCTACACTGTCCGGCAGTGTAAGTTAACCCTTTCCTTGCTGGGCTTGCGCATAGCGCACAGCTCAGCAAGGGGTTAAGTGAGCCAGCAATGTGTATACTGTATACACATTGCAAGCTCTCTGGAAGTTCTTGCTGGGCAGTAGATATATACGGTGTATACCTACGGCTCAGTGTCAGCTGTTCTCCCGGCTCTGTAGCCCTGAAAACAGCTGATCCCGTCATTCACATAAGGACAATCGCAGCGGGTGTCAGGAGAAGTGACATCCCTGGGATCTGTCCCTTACTGCAGGTACTAATACTCCCAACATGGAGCACACTCTGCTCCATGCTGGGAGCTGTAGTACCTGCATTAATAGACATATCGCAGCGAGTGTAACTTCTGACACCCGCTGCGATCTGTCTATTAATCCAGGTACTACAGCTCCCAGCATGGAGCAGAGTGTACTCCATGTTGGGAGTAGTAGTACTTGTAGTAAAGGAAAGATCACTGCGGGTATCACTCCTGACACCCGCAGTGATGCTCCTGTATAATGTATGGATGCGGCGGCCGCTCTCCTATGGTCCCCTGCACAGCCGTATATATACACATATTCCTATTTCTCACAGAGAGCTGTGATTGGCTGGAACCATCTGGCCAGTCACAGCTCTGCGGGAAATATGAATATGTGTATATATACGTGAGTGCAGGGGACCATAGAAGAGCGGGCGCCATATCTATACATTATACAAGAGGATCGCAAGGGACCCCTGCGATCTGTCAATTAGTACAGGTAACTACTACTCCCATCATGGAAGAGTGTGTTCCATGCTGGGAGTAGTAGTACTACCTAAAAAATGTTTTTAAAAAAAGTGAAAAACACGCACACAATACATTTTTATTATTGTCGGCTACATTTTTAGTGCTTTACCCGCTCATATAAATTGATCCCTGTTTAAAAATGAATAAACATTTCATAATAAAAATGATACATTTCGTTAGATACAATTTTTTTCATCACTACTGTATCTTTTTTATTATGATTTTTTTATGGTACCCTACGAAATAAAAAAAATAAAAAAGGTATCTCCATAACTTTTTAGGATCGCTAAAGTCCAAAAAAGAATAAAACGATTTACCGAATGTACCCGAATACCGAATGTATCCGAAAAATCAAACTGTATCTGTATCCTTTTTATTATCTTTGTTATCAGAATGAATTCTTTACGTTCATTTACGGATAACGAATGCATTAGTTATTTACAGCATGTATTCGGGAAATAACGAATGCATTCGTTACTTTGCTATTCGTATTATCGTGGCTATTCGGGAATGTTCAAAATATGTTTTCGTGCATTCGGATCGGTCCGAATGCCCGAAAACGGTAAAATTCGGTAAATTAAACATTCGTGCTGAACCGAATTGCACATGTCTACCGGTTATACTAGTCTGTAGATGGTATAATAACCAGAATTCCTAATATTCTTTGACAGAGTGCAATTTTGTGTTTAGTACACAGCTTTTTTTTGCCTGCAGAACTGTTGTGTACTGCTGGTGTTTTACAAAAATATATATTTTTTTAACGGTTCTGTGGCGCATTTTTCTGCCCTCATCAGTGCATACCACATACGTACATCTAAGTAGTGTACTATTTTGTACCTGTTAATCTGTCAAGGGCCTACATACTGGGAAAGGACAGACAAAAATTAATCACAGGCTGGTGTTTTACAAAAATACTACGTTTTTAGGCGTACTGTAGCACATTTTTCTGCACCCATCAGTGCATACCACATACGTACATCTAAGTAGTGTACTATTTTGTACCTGTTAATCTGTCAAGGGCCTACATACTGTAAAAGGACAGGCCCTGAATCAGGAGCAGGACCTGAACCAGCAGGTGGTGGCATACCTTGACATGCCCATGCCAACACACCTTGAAGATCCGCTGGACTTCTGGGCAGCCCAACTTGATTGGAAAAACTGTCCTGCCCGGCCAGTAGTGTGCCATCAGAGTGGGTGTTTAGTGCGGCGGGGGCCATAGTCACCCCAAGGAGAACTCGTGTGTCCACAAAAAATGTGGAGAGACTGACCTTTGTGAAGATGAATCAGGCATGGATCAGCCAGGATTTCCAACCACCAATGCCTGATGCATCAGAGTAGATTGACCATGGTGCCACACCAACACTTCAGAAATATGGATAGTGCCAAATAGATTTAAGGTGCTGCTCCCCAGTTACAAACATTCCTCCGCATCAGAACTTTTTTCACCCACCTTTGTCACCTGGTACTGGTATTGCCCCACACCATTCTGTCACTTTCAGGCCTCTTGATGCTCCAGGCTGTCTCATTCAGCCACTATATGGTCGCCTCTCATGCTTCAGCCAACTCCAGGCTGTGCCATTCAGCCAATATATGGTTTACTTATGCTGCTTGGCCTGGGTCTGGGCTTAAACATTTTTTTATGGTAGCACTAGCTACCATAAATCTTCAATTTAAATTTCAAAATGTATCTTTAAATTTTTTAATTTTGGGGATTGTGAAGCCCTAGTGTCTACTCATGCTGCAGCCAGCTCCAGGATGTGTCATTCAGCCACTATATGGTCTCCTCATGCTGCCAACACCTCCACGCTGTGCCATTCAGCCACTATATGGCCTCCTCCTGCTTCAGCCTCATCCACGCTGTGTCATTCAGCCACTATTTGGTCTCCTCATACTGATGCCACCTCCAGGCTCTGTCATTGTGCCGCTTTGCGGCAGTGATTCAAAAAGCGATGCCTGTAATCTGCATGTCATACTGAATAACAGTATTATTTCACCTCCCCAGCTCAATCCATTTGCGTGTTAGAACAAAGCAAAGTGTTCTATACCCCTATTGAGGCTGTCTGTAGGCCAGAAATAGCCGTTTTTAATATAGATTCGCCGCAAATAAATTCCGATCAAATCAAATTTTTCAAAAGTTAGCTCACCTCTAATTAAAATGATACCCTACTTATATAGGTTTGATTTTTTCTTACTTCTGGAAAAAATCACAACTACAAGCACGGAAATTATTATGTTTAACCCCTTCAGGACGGAGCCCATTTTGGCCTTAAGGACCGGATGTTTTTTGCACATCTGACCACTGTCACTTTAAACATTAATAACTCTGGAATGCTTTTAGTTATCATTCTGATTCCGAGATTGTTTTTTCGTGACATATTCTACTTTAACATAGTGGTAAATTTTTGTCGATACTTGCATCCTTTCTTGGTGAAAAATCTTGAAAATTTTGCATTTCTCTAACTTTGAAGCTCTCTGCTTGTAAGGAAAATGGATATTACGAATACATTTTTTTTGGGTTCACATATACAATATATCTACTTTATGTTTGCATCATAAAATTGACGTGTTTTTACTTTTGGAAGACACCAGAGGGCTTCAACGGTCAGCAGCAATTTTCCGATTTTTCACAAAATTTTCAAACTCAGTATTTTTCAGGGACCAGTTCAGGTTTGAAGTGGATTTGAAGGGTCTTCATATTAGAAATACCCCATAAATCACCCCATTATAAAAACTACACCCCCCAAAGTATTCAAAATGACATTCAGTCAGCGTTTTAACCCTTTAGGTGTTTCACACGAATAGCAGCAAAGTTAAGGAGAAAATTCACAATCTTCATTTTTTACACTTACATGTTCTTGTAGACCCAATTTTTGAATTTTTACAAGGGGTAAAAGGACAAAATTTTTACTTGTATTTGTAGCCCAATTTCTCTCGAGTAAGCACATACCTCATATGTCTATGTAAAGTGTTCGGCGGGCGCAGTAGAGGGCTCAGAAGGGAAGGAGCGACAAGAGGATTTTGGAGAGTACGTTTTTCTGAAATGGTTTTTGGGGGGCATGTTACCTTTAGGAATCCCTTATGGTGCCAGAACAGCAAAAAAAAAAAAACACATGGCATACCATTTTGGAAACTAGACCCCTCGGGGAATGTAACATGGGATAAAGTGAACCTTAATACCCCACAGGTGTTTCACGACTTTTGCAAATGTAAAAAAAAAAAAAAAAAAAATTTTACCTAGAATGCTTGTTTTCCCAAAATTTTTTTATTTTTAAAAAAGGGTAATAGCAGAAAATACCCCTAAAAATTTGAAGCCCAATTTCTCCCGATTCAGAAAACACCCCATATGGGGGTGAAAAGTGCTCTGCTGGCGCACTACAGGTCTCGGAAGAGAAGGAGTCACATTTGGCTTTTTGAAAGCAAATTTTGCTCTGGGGGCATGCCGCATTTAGGAAGCCCCTATGGTGTCAGGACAGCAAAAAAAAAACCCACATGGCATACCATTTTGGAAACTAGACCCCTCGGGGAACGTAACAAGGGGTTAAGTGAACCTTTATACCCCACAGGTGTTTCATGACTTTTGCATATGTAAAAAAAAAATTTTTTTTTTACCTAAAATGCTTGTTTTCCCAAAAATTTTACATTTTTAAAAAAGGTAAAAGCAGAAAATACCCCCCAAAATTTGTAACACAATTTCTCCCGAGTACGGCGATACCCCATATGTGACCCTAAACTGTTGCCTTGAAATACGACAGGGCTCCAAAGTGAGAGCGCCATGCGCATTTGAGGCCTAAATTAGGGACTTGCATAGGGGTGGACATAGGGGTATTCTACGCCAGTGATTCCCAAACAGGGTGCCTCCAGCTGTTGCAAAACTCCCAGCATGTCTGGACAGTCAACGGCTGTCCGACAATACTGGGAGTTGTTTTGCAACAGCTGGAGGCTCCGTTCTGGAAACAGTGGCGTACCAGACGTTTTTCATTTTTATTGGGGAGGGGAGGGGGGCTGTATAGGGGTATGTGTATACGTAGTTTTTTTTACTTTTTATTTTATTTTTTGTGTTAGTGTAGTGTAGTGTTTTTAGGGTACAGTCGCACGGGCGGAGGGTTCACAGTAGTTTCTCGCTGGAAATTTGAGCTGCAGCTGAAAGTTTGCGGCAGCTCAAATTTGCAGCCAGATACTTACTGTAATCCTCCGCCCATGTGAGTGTACCCTGTACGTTCACATTGGGGGGGACATCCAGCTGTTGCATAACTACAACTCCCAGCATGCCCGTTGGCTGTCGGTTACTGCTGAGAGTTGCAGTTTTGCAACAACTGTAGGCACACTGGTTATGTATCACTGAGTTTGTGACCTAACTCAGTGTTTCACAACCAGTGTGCCTCCAGCTGTTGCAAAACTACAACTCCCAGCATGTACGGTGCATGGTGTACGGTGACTGCTGAGAGTTGTAGTTTGCAACAGCTGGAGGCACACCGGTCGTGAAACACTGAGTTAGGTAAAAAAAAAACTCAGTGTTTCACAACCAATGTGCCTTCAGCTGTTGCAAAACTACAACTCTCAGCAGTCACCGACAGCCAACGGGCATGCTGGGAGTTGTAGTTATGCAACCAGCAGATGCACCACTACAACTCCCAGCATGCACTTTAGCTGTTTGTGCAAGCTTGTAGTTGTAGTTATACAACAGCTGAAGGTACACTTTTCCATAGAAAGAATGTGCCTCCAGCTGTTGCAAAACCATAAGTCCCAGCATGCCCATAAGGGAATGCTGGGAGTTGTGGTGGTCTGCCTCCTGCTGTTGCATAACTACAGCTCCCAGCATGCCCTTTTTGCATGCTGGGAGCTGTTGCTAAGCAACAGCAGGAGGCTGTCGCTCACCTCCAACGATCCAGACGCTGCAGGTCAGTCCCGCCGCCGCCGCTGCTCCTGGGGCCCCGATCCCAACATTAACGCTGGGGATCGGGGTCCCCAGCACCCGGGGTGCACGTCCCGCACCCGCTCACGTCCTCCAGAAGAGGGGCGGAGCGGGTGCGGGAGTTACACCCGCAGCAGGCGCCCTGATTTGTCGGCCGGTAATCCGGCCGACGAATCAGGGCGATCGTGAGGTGGCACCAGTGCCACCTCACCCCTGCAGGCTCTGGCTGTTCGGGGCCGTCAGAGACGGCCCCGAACAGCCAGTAATTCCGGGTCATCGGGTCACTGGAGACCCGATTGACCCGGAATCGCCGCAGATCGCTGGACTGAATTGTCCAGCGATCTGCGGCGATCGCCGACATGGGGGGGCATAATGACCCCCCTGGGCGATATGCCGGG
The DNA here is from genome assembly GCF_029499605.1 of Hyla sarda. Taxonomy (NCBI): domain Eukaryota; kingdom Metazoa; phylum Chordata; class Amphibia; order Anura; family Hylidae; genus Hyla; species Hyla sarda. Next base: position 388,806,439 of record NC_079191.1, read on the forward strand.
ATGCCTGCTGAACGATTTCAGCAGGCATCCGGCTCCGGTCCCCAAACGGCTAGCGGTGGGGGCCGGAATTCCCACGGGCGTATGGATACGCCCTCGGTCCTTAAGGACTCGGGATGCAGGGCGTATCCATACGCTCTATGTCCTGAAGAGGTTAAAAATGTCCTCTTCTGACCACCTATTACATTTTTATTTTTCCGCATATGGGGATGTATGAGGGCTAAATTTTTGCGCCGTGATCTGAAGTTTTTATCAGTACCATTTTTGTTTTGATCAGACTCTTTGATCTTTTTTTAATACATTTTTTAATGGTATAAAAAGCGACAAAAATACGCAATTTTGGACCGTGCAGATAAATTAACAACATATTTTTATATTTCAGGCATTTACGCTTGTGGCGATACCACATTTGTTTAAATTTTTATTAGTTTTTTTTATGGGAAGAGGGGTTGATTCAGACTTTTATTAGGGAAGGGGGTTAAAACACATTTATTAGCACTTTATGTTCACTTAGGAGACTATAACATTGCACATACTGATTTCCTACACTGATCACTGCCATGCAATAGCATGGCATTGATCAGTGTTATCGCTGCTCGACTGCTCCTGCCTGGATCTCAGGCACAGAGCAGTCATTCGGTGATCAGACAACGAGGAGACAGGTAGGGATACGCCTCGCCTCCTGCAAGCTGTTCGGGACACCACGATTTCACCGTGGCGGTCCCAAACAGCACCACTGAGCTACAAGGAAGGTTTCACTTTCACTTCAGACACGGCGATCAACTTTCATCGCCGTGTCTGAAGGGTTAATACTGGGCATCACCGCGATCGTAGATGTCCTGTATTAGCCGCGGGTCCCGGAACCGACCCGATATGACGCGGGGTCACACGTGACCAGGGCCGGATTATCAATGGAGATCATGGAGCTCCTGCTCCGGGCCCCAGTGCCCAGTGAAACAAGGGGGGCCCCTCCCGCTACTGTCATGGCGGCCGCAGGTAAGGAGGATGACGGGGGGGATTATGATTGTGTGTGTGTGGATGTATACTGTGTGTGCAGCACTCACTGTGGCCTCATGCACAGTAAGTCGGGGCAGGGACACTGCTGACATCACCGGAGGAATAAAGAAAACTGTGTCTTGAAGCGTTCTGTGTCCCGAACAGCTGATGAAAGTTCTGAGTCACTGTGCTGAGTGCTGAGACACTGTGATTGGTTGATAGGGGTGTGGGGGTGGGGGGTGCAGTCTCCCTCCGCTGCTCTCTGCTCTGCAGCCCTTAGAAGCCTGGACACATACTGTATTTCTACAAACCCTACAGTGTTATGTATGCAGCCTGGTCACATATTTCTTCATACCCTACAGTGTTATGTATGCAGCCTGGTCACATATTTCTTCATACCCTACAGTGTTATGTATGCAGCCTGGACACATATTTCTTCATACCCTACAGTGTTATGTATGCAGCCTGGACACATATTTCTTCATACCCTACAGTGTTATGTATGCAGCCTGGACACATATTTCTTCATACCTTACAGTGTTATGTATGCAGCCTGGACACATATTTCTTCATACCCTACAGTGTTATGTATGCAGCCTGGTCACATATTTCTACATACCCTACAGTGTTATGTATGCAGCCTGGTCACATATTCCTACATACCCTACAGTGTTATGTATGCAGCCTGGACACATATTTCTTCATACCCTACAGTGTTATGTATGCAGCCTGGTAACATATCTTCATACCCTACAGTGTTATGTATGCAGCCTGGTCACATATTTCTTCATACCCTACAATGTTATGTACGCAGACTGGTCACATATTTCTACATACCCTACAGTGTTATGTATGCAGCCTGGTCACATATTTCTTCATACCCTACAGTGTTATGTATGCAGCCTGGTCACATATTTCTACATACCCTACAGTGTTATGTATGCAGCCTGGTCACATATTTCTTCATACCCGACAATGTTATGTATGCAGCCTGGACACATATTTCTACATACCCTACAGTGTTATGTATGCAGCCTGGTCACATATTTCTTCATACCCTACAGTGTTATGTATGCAGCCTGGTCACATATTTCTTCATACCCTACAGTGTTATGTATGCAGCCTGGTCACATATTTCTTCATACCCTACAGTGTTATGTATGCAGCCTGGACACATATTTCTTCATACCCTACAGTGTTATGTATGCAGCCTGGTCACATATTTCTTCATACCCTACAGTGTTATGTATGCAGCCTGGACACATATTTCTTCATACCCTACAGTGTTATGTATGCAGCCTGGACACATATTTCTTCATACCCTACAGTGTTATGTATGCAGCCTGGACACATATTTCTTCATACCCTACAGTGTTATGTATGCAGCCTGGACACATATTTCTTCATACCCTACAGTGTTATGTATGCAGCCTGGACACATATTTCTTCATACCCTACAGTGTTATGTATGCAGCCTGGACACATATTTCTTCATACCCTACAGTGTTATGTATGCAGCCTGGTCACATATTTCTACATACCCTACAGTGTTATGTATGCAGCCTGGTCACATATTCCTACATACCCTACAGTGTTATGTATGCAGCCTGGACACATATTTCTTCATACCCTACAGTGTTATGTATGCAGCCTGGTAACATATATCTTCATACCCTACAGTGTTATGTATGCAGCCTGGTCACATATTTCTTCATACCCTACAATGTTATGTACGCAGACTGGTCACATATTTCTACATACCCTACAGTGTTATGTATGCAGCCTGGTCACATATTTCTTCATACCCTACAGTGTTATGTATGCAGCCTGGTCACATATTTCTACATACCCTACAGTGTTATGTATGCAGCCTGGTCACATATTTCTTCATACCCGACAATGTTATGTATGCAGCCTGGACACATATTTCTACATACCCTACAGTGTTATGTATGCAGCCTGGTCACATATTTCTTCATACCCTACAGTGTTATGTATGCAGCCTGGTCACATATTTCTTCATACCCTACAGTGTTATGTATGCAGCCTGGACACATATTTCTACATACCCTACAGTGTTATGTATGCAGCCTGGTCACATATTTCTTCATACCCTACAGTGTTATGTATGCAGCCTGGTCACATATTTCTTCATACCCTACAGTGTTATGTACGCAGACTGGTCACATATTTCTACATACCCTACAGTGTTATGTATGCAGCCTGGTCACATATTTCTTCATACCCTACAGTATTATGTATGCAGCCTGGTCACATATTTCTTCATACCCTACAATGTTATGTACGCAGACTGGTCACATATTTCTACATACCCTACAGTGTTATGTATGCAGCCTGGTCACATATTTCTTCATACCCTACAGTGTTATGTATGCAGCCTGGTCACATATTTCTACATACCCTACAGTGTTATGTATGCAGCCTGGTCACATATTTCTTCATACCCGACAATGTTATGTATGCAGCCTGGACACATATTTCTACATACCCTACAGTGTTATGTATGCAGCCTGGTCACATATTTCTTCATACCCTACAGTGTTATGTATGCAGCCTGGTCACATATTTCCTCATACCCTACAGTGTTATGTATGCAGCCTGGTCACATATTTCTTCATACCCTACAGTGTTATGTATGCAGCCTGGACACATATTTCTTCATACCCTACAGTGTTATGTATGCAGCCTGGTCACATATTTCTTCATACCCTACAGTGTTATGTATGCAGCCTGGTCACATATTTCTTCATACCCTACAGTGTTATGTATGCAGCCTGGACACATATTTCTTCATATCCTACAGTGTTATGTACGCAGACTGGTCACATATTTCTACATACCCTACAGTGTTATGTATGCAGCCTGGACACATATTTCTACATATCCTACAGTGTTATGTATGCATCCTGGACACGTATTTCTTCATACCCTACAGTGTTATGTATGCAGCCTGGTCACGTATTTCTTCATACCCTACAGTATTATGTATGCAGCCTGGTCACATATTTCTTCATACCCTACAGTGTTATGTATGCAGCCTGGTCACATATTTCTTCATACGCTACAGTGTTATGTATGCAGCCTGGTCACATATTTCTTCATACCCTACAATGTTATGTGTGCAGCCTGGACACATATTTCTACAAACCCTACAGTGTTATGTATGCAGCCTGGTCACATATTTCTACATACCCTACAATGTTATGTATGCAGCCTGGACACATATTTCTTCATACCCTACAGTGTTATGTATGCAGCCTGGTCACATATTTCTTCATACCCTACAGTGTTATGTATGCAGCCTGGACACATATTTCTTCATACCCTACAGTGTTATGTATGCAGCCTGGTCACATATTTCTTCATACCCTACAGTGTTATGTATGCAGCCTGGACACATATTTCTACAAACCCTACAGTGTTATGTATGCAGCCTGGTCACATATTTCTACATACCCTACAATGTTATGTATGCAGCCTGGACACATATTTCTTCATACCCTACAGTGTTATGTATGCAGCCTGGTCACATATTTCTACATACCCTACAGTGTTATGTATGCAGCCTGGACACATATTTCTACATATCCTACAGTGTTATGTATGCATCCTGGACACGTATTTCTTCATACCCTACAGTGTTATGTATGCAGCCTGGTCACGTATTTCTTCATACCCTACAGTATTATGTATGCAGCCTGGTCACATATTTCTTCATACCCTACAGTGTTATGTATGCAGCCTGGTCACATATTTCTTCATACGCTACAGTGTTATGTATGCAGCCTGGTCACATATTTCTTCATACCCTACAATGTTATGTGTGCAGCCTGGACACATATTTCTACAAACCCTACAGTGTTATGTATGCAGCCTGGTCACATATTTCTACATACCCTACAATGTTATGTATGCAGCCTGGACACATATTTCTTCATACCCTACAGTGTTATGTATGCAGCCTGGTCACATATTTCTTCATACCCTACAGTGTTATGTATGCAGCCTGGACACATATTTCTTCATACCCTACAGTGTTATGTATGCAGCCTGGTCACATATTTCTTCATACCCTACAGTGTTATGTATGCAGCCTGGACACATATTTCTTCATACCCTACAGTGTTATGTATGCAGCCTGGTCACATATTTCTACATACCCTACAGTGTTATGTATGCAGCCTGGTCACATATTTCTACATACCCTACAGTGTTATGTATGCAGCCTGGACACATATTTCTACATACCCTACAGTGTTATGTATGCAGCCTGGACACATATTTCTTCATACCCTACAGTGTTATGTATGCAGCCTGGTCACATATTTCTTCATACCCTACAGTGTTATGTATGCAGCCTGGTCACATATTTCTTCATACCCTACAGTGTTATGTATGCAGCCTGGTCACATATTTCTACATACCCTACAGTGTTATGTATGCAGCCTGGACACATATTTCTACATATCCTACAGTGTTATGTATGCAGCCTGGTCACATATTTCTTCATACCCTACAGTGTTATGTATGCAACAACAATTGTGTCCATCAGACACTCTTCCCTTTCCCTTCACTCTTAAAATATAACTTTTATTGTTTTATTAATAGATTACACTGAAGAGATATGAATTATAAACACATATCTGTGCCACTGTTTTCAAATCCACACTCCTTTAGTATCTATCAGCTTCTCTGTTGTGGTTTAACACCTCACTACTAAATTATTGTATTTTAAGCTGCTCAGGGGCTAGCTAAATATAATCAGGAGGTACTTGTTCCACGCTACCCTATTATAGAGCTATATTTTAAAGAATATTTTAAACCTGCAGTGTGCACTGGTACAAGGTAAGTGGACAGATATGCAATCTAAAATCCAATTCTGCTCCCACCCTACACCTCAATGTGGCTTTCTCAAGGATGATGCTAGCAGACTGAACATGTCCGACCATCTGGGGTTTATATACCCTCGGAGTCTGACGTCAGACATACCTGCGGCGCATACCTACATTGTCACACCAATAGGATTTCTCAACATATTACCTATAGCCAATTGCTTACCTGTCTAGGACGTGCTGTCCGGGGATTTGCACGGCTTCTGGACCACGCTGCGATGACGCGCCCGTGACACTGCACACCCGCGTCCCGCCAGCCAATCCCTAAGTGAGCCATGCGCAAGTCAGCTTACGGTCCCCACTTGGTTTCTGCGCATGTCATTGGACTTAGACTCTGCCGTCTCTGAGTTACTGCGCATATCACTGCACTTAGACTCTACCGTCTCTGAATTACTGCGCATGTCACTGGACTTAGAATCTACTGACATTTCTTCACTAGTCTACTAATTCCAGTTCATTATGTTCTATTCCTCAGAAACAAACTACAATAAATCAAACATGACAGGTAAGTAATTTTACAAAAATTGGCACTACACTGAGATTTGATATTCCATCAGAAATAATGGTGTGCACAGTAGTAGGTGTATATATGTAATAAAGTCAATCTTATTCCAGGTGTACTCCGTCTTATTCTATGTTCAGATAATTCTCTTCTTTTATTTTAATTCCAAATTAAGGTTTATGGATTATCACATATGACTATCTTAAATAAAAGGTGTAAAGGTAAACCCCTTGTTAAGAACCATTGGGTTCAGGGTATTTAAACGAAATATCCATTTTGCTTCCTCTTTCAACAAGATCCTATCAAGGCTCCCACCTCTTGATCCCAATTTAATTTGCCGTATCCCAAAGAATTGAAGTTCTTTTGGGTTGGTTCTATGTTTTAACCACATAGGCCTTGCCAGAGGAGTTTCTGCATGGGTGGTAATGCAGCTAATGTGTTTAGATATCCGTCGTCTCAGTACCTGTGTAGTTTTTCCAACATATAACATGGGACAAGGGCACAGGGCTCCGTAGATAACTCCCTGGCTCTGACAGTTCACAAAGTCAAACAGTTGGTATTTCCGTCCGTCAGAGGGATTTATAAATTCCCTTCTCCTCTTAAGATAAATACAAAAGCTACAGCCCCCACAGGGGCACGTTCCCACATTTGGGTTCTGTAGCCAAGTTTGCCTAAAAGTGGCTATGTACTAATTTTTCTCAGAGATTAGGTCCCCTTCTATAGGTCACACTGGGATAGTTTTTTAACACTCCTATTAAGTGTGTATCAGTTAGTAAAATCGGCCAGTATTGTTTCAAGATCCTGTTCACTTCCATCGATCTATCATCAAAGGTACCAATGCACCTAATCTCTTGTGACCTTCCTTGTTCCCTTCTACTTCCATTTAATAGGGATTGTCTTGGGATCTCCTTTGCCCGTTTATAAGCTTTTTGAATCCACTTCCGTGGATAGCCCCTATCGATAAAGCGTTTAGCAAGTTTAGAACTTTCCACTTCAAAAGTATTCTCTTCGGAACAGTTCCTCCTCAATCGGAGAAACTGACCGGTAGGTATCCCTCTTTTCAGAGGGGCAGGGTGCCAGCTGCTCCAATGAAGCAGACTGTTTGTGGCTGTTGTTTTCCTGTATGTACATGTCTGCAGGCCTCCTCTGCCATCTTTTGAGATGGTCAGATCCAGGAAATTGATCTTTTCACTATTCAGTTCGTACATAAAGTGCATCCCTACCTCGTTCCTATTCCGTGACAAAACAAATTCGTGAAATAAAGCACCATCACCTTCCCACACAATCAAAATATCATCTATTAAACGGCCCCAAAAAGAAATGTGCTTAGTGAATCTATCATTGTCTTCCGTGAAAACTACTGGGTCCTCCCACCACCCAAGAAAAAGATTAGCGTAAGTAGGTGCACACAACGTGCCCATAGCTGAGCCTTTAATCTGGTGATAGAATTTCCCATTGAAAGTAAAGAAGTTGTGAGTGAGGACAAACTCAAGGAGTGACAGAATAAATCCATTGTGCGCTTGAAAATGTGTTCCTTTCGTGCTTAAAAAATGTGCTACAGCTTTAAGTCCTAGATCGTGTTTGATATTGCTATAAAGGGCCTCTACGTCTAGTCTAGCTAAAAAGGTGTGATTAGATACTGTGATTTCATTTAGTTTACAAACTGTGTCCTTAGTATCTTTGATGAACGAGGGAAGGGCACTTACAAAAGATATCAAAAGTTCATTAACATATTTGCTGCATTCCTGGGTTAAATTATCATTCCTCGACACTATGGGTCTACCTGGTATCGGGGTGGTCTGCTTATGCACTTTAGGAAGGGCATAAAAAGTTGCCACTACAGGGCTTGGATTATATAGCACTCTGTATTCCTCCTCCGAAATGAATCCATTTTCAAGAGCCCTCCTAAATAGCCTCTGAAGCTCCTCAAGGTACTCCCTCGTCGGGTTCCAGGGGAGTAATTCATAGGTGTTCCTATCTTCAAGTAACCTGTTGACCATATCAATGTAGTAGCTTTCATTCAGTATGACCACGTTACCTCCTTTGTCAGAAGGTTTTATTTCTATTTCATTGTTTGCTTAAAGAGTTTTTAATGCATTCCATTCAGATCTTGTTAAATTGGAGGGTTATTGTCTCTTTTGTGATCTAATTTTGGACAAGTCCTGTGTCACTAATTGTACAAAACTGTTAATACTAGGGGGCTACTGGCTTACTAGGGTCACTTTAGTTTTCCTCTAACAAATCAACCAGTGCCTCTAGGGCTGCTGATTCACGAGTGTTCACCACTGTTTCATCACTTGAAAGATTGTCATGATATTTATATAGTGCCAATTTTCTTGCGAATAGGCTCACATCCTTTACCCATGTGAATAGGTCAAAGGATGGAGTAGGGGAAATTGAAAGACCCTTTGCAAAATTTACAACCTAAAAAAATCAACAAACAGACCCTATAAAAGACCGACCAATCCGGGTCTTTCTGATAGTGACACCTCCGAAACTGATAGTTCAGTAGGTGGAACAAGTAATTTGTCACGTTCAGGTACTAAAAGAAAATACGCACTGAAGAGGAATTATAACCCAAGGAAATCTCCTTCCCCTAGGTCAGGACAAGGTCCAAATACAGTATGTCCACAAACTCAAATAAATCTAAACTTGCGAACTCCAGTGTCGGTAGTAACATCAAATCCAAGTTTAAATTTTGGTTCTACCACCTCCTCTGTAGCACCCTCTTTGCCATCGGGGTTCTCAACGAATGTAGCGCCAATGGGCACAAGTCAAGACACTATAACTACTGGATTCACAGCCTCAAATGTGTCCATGGGTCACTCACATATGATCACTCCGGGATTCACTCTAGCTCCACCATTATGTGGTTTACTAACTACCACAGGTTTTTTAGGCCTTCAGAGGCAGATTTAAACCTGCCTCCGGGTATTGAAAATGAGATTGTAAAAGAAGAAGGACTACAAATTATAAACCTATCAGATGTATCATTGACTAGTGCTCAGATTAACGTCTTAGCAAAGGGTCTTTCATTTTCCCCTACTCCATCATTTGACCTATTCACATGGGTAAAGGATGTGAACCTATTCGCGAGAAAATTGGCACTATATAAATATCATGCCAATCTTTCAAGTGATGAAACAGTGGTGAACACTCGCGAATCAGCAGCCCTAGAGGCACTGGTTGATTAGTTAGAGGAAAAAGAAAGTGGCCCTAGTAAGCCAGTAGCACCCTTATCTTCCTTGAAGATGAAGAGCAAGAAAAGTCCACCGTTCTCTTAATACAATAGTATTGACAGTTTTGTACAATTAGTGACACAGGACTTGTCCAAAATTAGATCACAAAAGAGACAAAAACCCTCAAATTTAACAAGATCTGAATGGGATGCATTAAAAACTCTTCAAGCAAACAATGAAATAGAAATAAAACCTTCTGACAAAGGAGGTAACGTGGTCATACTGAATAAAAGCTACTACATTGATATGGTTAACAGGTTACTTGAAGATAGGAACACCTATGAATTACTCCCCAGGAACCCCACGAGGGAGTACCTTGAGGAGCTTCAGAGGCTACTTAGGAGGGCTCTTGAAAATGGATTCATTTCGGAGGAGGAATACAGAGTGCTATATAATCCAAGCCCTGTAGTGGCAACTTTTTATGCCCTTCCTAAAGTGCATAAGCAGACCACTCCGATACCAGGTAGACCCATAGTGTCGGGGAATGATAGGGATGCACTTTACGTACGAACTGAATAGTGAAAAGATCAATTTCCTGGATCTGACCATCTCAAAAGATGGCAGAGGAGGCCTGCAGACATGTACATACAGGAAAACAACAGCCACAAACAGTCTGCTTCATTGGAGCAGCTGGCACCCTGCCCCTCTGAAAAGAGGGATACCTACCGGTCAGTTTCTCCGATTGAGGAGGAACTGTTCCGAAGAGAATACTTTTGAAGTGGAAAGTTCTAAACTTGCTAAACGCTTTATCGATAGGGGCTATCCACGGAAGTGGATTCAAAAAGCTTATAAATGGGCAAAGGAGATCCCAAGACAATCCCTATTAAATGGAAGTAGAAGGGAACAAGGAAGATCACAAGAGATTAGGTGCATTGGTAGCTTTGATGATAGATCGATGGAAGTGAACAGGATCTTGAAACAATATTGGCCGATTTTACTAACTGATACAGACTTAAAAGGAGTGTTAAAAAACTATCCCAGTGTGACCTATAGAAGGGGACCTAATCTCTGAGAAAAATTAGTACATAGCCACTTTTAGGCAAACTTGGCTACAGAACCCAAATGTGGGAACGTGCCCCTGTGGGGGCTGTAGCTTTTGTATTTATCTTAAGAGGAGAAGGGAATTTATAAATCCCTCTGACGGACGGAAATACCAACTGTTTGACTTTGTGAACTGTCAGAGCCAGGGAGTTATCTACGGAGCCCTGTGCCCTTGTCCCATGTTATATGTGGAAAAAACGACACAGGTACTGAGACGACGGATATCTAAACACATTAGCTGCATTACCACCCATGCAGAAACTCCTCTAGCAAGGCCTATGTGGTTAAAACATAGAACCAACCCAAAGAACTACAATTCTTTGGGATACGGCAAATTAAATTGGGACCAAGAGGTGGGAGTCTTGATAGGATCTTGTTGAAAGAGGAAGCGAAATGGATATTTCGTTTAAATACCCTGAACCCAATGGGTCTTAACGAGGGCTTTACCTTTACACCTTTTATTTAAGATAGTCATATGTGATAATCCATAAACCTTAATTTGGAATTAAAATAAAAGAAGAGAATTATCTGAACATAGAATAAGATGGAGTACACCTGGAATAAGATTGACTTTATTACATATATACACCTACTACTGTGCACACCATTATTTCTGATGGAATATCAAATCTCAGTGTAGTGCCAATTTTTGTAAAATTACTTACCTGTCATGTTTGATTTATTGTAGTTTGTTTCTGAGGAATAGAACATAATGAACTGGAATTAGTAGACTAGTGAAGAAATGTCAGTAGATTCTAAGTCCAGTGACATGCGCAGTAATTCAGAGACGGTAGAGTATAAGTGCAGTGATATGCGCAGTAACTCAGAGACGGCAGATTCTAAGTCCAATGACATGCGCAGTAACTCAGAGACGGCAGATTCTAAGTCCAATTACATGCGCAGTAATTCAGAGACGGTAGAGTCTAAGTGCAGTGATATGCGCAGTAATTCAGAGACGGTAGAGTCTAAGTGCAGTGATATGCGCAGTAATTCAGAGACGGTAGAGTCTAAGTGCAGTGATATGCGCAGTAACTCAGAGACGGCAGAGTCTAAGTCCAATGACATTCGCAGAAACCAAGTGGGGACCGTAAGCTGACTTGCGCAAGGCTCGCTTAGGGATTGGCTGGCAGGACGCGGGTGTGCAGTGTCACGGGCGTGTCATCGTGGCAAGATCCAGGAGCCGTGCAAATCCCCGGACAGCACGTCCTAGACAGGTAAGCGATTGGCTATAGGTAATATGTTGAGAAATCCTATTGGTGTGACAATGTAGGTATGCGCCGCAGGTGTGTCTGATGTCAGACTCCGAGGGTATAACCCCAGATGGTCTGACATGTTCAGTCTGCTAGCATCATCCTTGAGAAAGCCACATTGAGGTGGCGAAACATGTAGGGGGGAGCAGAATTGGATTTTAGATTGCATATCTGTCCACTGACCTTGTATCAGCGCACACTGCAGGTGCTACTGGTTTCATATGCAGATTACTAATTAGTGCTTATAACACTGAATCACCTTCTTTAAAATATAAGCTCTATAATAGGGTAGTGTGGAACAAGTACCTCCTGATTATATTTAGCTAGCCCCCGAGCAGCTTAAAATACAATAATTTAGTAGTGAGGTGTTAAACCACAACAGAGAAGTTGATAGATACTAAAGGAGTGTGGATTTGAAAACAGTGGCACAGATATGTTTTTAATTCAGTGTAATTTAATAATAAAACAATAAAAGTAATATTTTAAGAGAGGAGGGAAAGGTAAGAGTGTCTGATGGACACGATTGTTGTTGCTGATTGATTTACCCTCCCCCTCTTGGGGGGCAAATCCGAGTTGTTTTGAATGTATGCAGCCTGGACACATATTTCTTCATACCCTACAGTGTTATGTATGCAGCCTGGTCACATATTTCTACATACCCTACAGTCTTATGTATGTAGCCTGGTCACATATTTCTACATACCCTACAGTGTTATGTATGCAGCCTGGTCACATATTTCTTCATATCCTACAGTGTTATGTATGCAGCCTGGACACATATTTCTTCATACCCTACAGTGTTATGTATGCAGCCTGGTCACATATTTCTACATACCCTACAGTGTTATGTATGCAGCCTGGTCACATATTTCTTCATATCCTACAGTGTTATGTATGCAGCCTGGACACATATTTCTTCATACCCTACAGTGTTATGTATGCAGCCTGGTCACATATTTCTTCATATCCTACAGTGTTATGTATGCAGCCTGGACACATATTTCTTCATACCCTACAGTGTTATGTATGCAGCCTGGTCACATATTTCTACATACTCTACAGTGTTATGTATGCAGCCTGGTCACATATTTCTACATACCCTACAGTGTTATGTATGCAGCCTGGACACATATTTCTTCATACCCTACAGTGTTATGTATGCAGCCTGGTCACATATTTCTTCATACCCTACAGTGTTATGTATGCAGCCTGGTCACATATTTCTTCATACCCTACAGTGTTATGTATGCAGCCTGGTCACATATTTCTACATACCCTACAGTGTTATGTATGCAGCCTGGTCACGTATTTCTTCATACCCTACAGTGTTATGTATGTAGCCTGGTCACATATTTCTACATACCCTACAGTTTTAGGTATGCAGCCTGGTCACGTATATCTTCTTACCCTACAGTGTTATGTATGCAGCCTGGTCACATATTTCTTCTTACCCTACAGTGTAATGTATGCAGCCTGGACACATATTTCTTCATACCCTACAGTGTTATGTATGCATCCTGGTCACATATATCTTCATACCCTACAGTGTTATGTATGCAGCCTGGTCACATATTTATTCATACCCTACAATGTTATGTATGCAGCCTGGTCACATATTTCTACATACCCTACAGTGTTATGTATGCAGCCTGGTCACATATTTCTTCATACCCTATAGTGTTATGTATGCAGCCTGGTCACATATTTCTTCATACCCTACAGTGTTATGTATGCAGCCTGGTCACATATTTATTCATACCCTACAATGTTATGTATGCAGCCTGGACACATATTTCTTCATACCCTACAGTGTTATGTATGCAGCCTGGTCACATATTTCTACATACCCTACAGTGTTATGTATGCAGCCTGGTCACATATTTCTTCATATCCTACAGTGTTATGTATGCAGCCTGGACACATATTTCTTCATACCCTACAGTGTTATGTATGCAGCCTGGTCACATATTTCTTCATACCCTACAGTGTTATGTATGCAGCCTGGTCACATATTTCTACATACCCTACAGTGTTATGTATGCAGCCTGGTCACATATTTCTTCATATCCTACAGTGTTATGTATGCAGCCTGGACACATATTTCTTCATACCATACAGTGTTATGTATGCAGCCTGGTCACATATTTCTTCATACCCTACAGTGTTATGTATGCAGCCTGGTCACATATTTCTTCATACCCTACAGTGTTATGTATGCAGCCTGGTCACATATTTCTTCATATCCTACAGTGTTATGTATGCAGCCTGGACACATATTTCTTCATACCCTACAGTGTTATGTATGCAGCCTGGTCACATATTTCTTCATACCCTACAGTGTTATGTATGCAGCCTGGTCACATATTTATTCATACCCTACAGTGTTATGTATGCAGCCTGGACACATATTTCTTCATACCCTACAGTGTTATGTATGCAGCCTGGACACATATTTCTACAAACCCTACAGTGTTATGTATGCAGCCTGGACACATATTTCTACATACCCTACAGTGTTATGTATGCAGCCTGGTCACATATTTCTTCATACCCTACAGTGTTATGTATGCAGCCTGGTCACATATTTCTTCATACCCTACAGTGTTATGTATGCAGCCTGGTCACATATTTCTTCATACCCTACAGTGTTATGTATGCAGCCTGGTCACATATTTCTTCATACCCTACAGTGTTATGTATGCAGCCTGGACACATATTTCTTCATACCCTACAGTGTTATGTATGCAGCCTGGACACATATTTCTACATACCCTACAGTGTTATGTATGCAGCCTGGTCACGTATTTCTACATACCCTACAGTGTTATGTATGCATCCTGGACACATATTTCTTCATACCCTACAGTGTTATGTATGCAGCCTGGTCACGTATTTCTTCATACCCTACAGTATTATGTATGCAGCCTGGTCATATATTTCTTCATACCCTACAGTGTTATGTATGCAGCCTGGTCACGTATTTCTTCTTACCCTACAGTGTTATGTATGCAGCCTGGTCACATATTTCTTCTTACCCTACAGTGTTATGTGTGCAGCCTGGTCACATATTTCTTCATACCCTACAGTGTTATGTGTGCAGCCTGGACACATATTTCTTCATACCCTACAGTGTTATGTGTGCAGCCTGGACACATATTTCTTCATACCCTACAGTGTTATGTATGCAGCCTGGTCACATATTTCTTCATACCCTACAGTGTTATGTATGCAGCCTGGACACATATTTCTTCATACCCTATAGTGTTATGTATGCAGCCTGGTCACATATTTCTTCATACCCTACAGTGTTATGTATGCAGCCTGGTCACATATTTCTTCATACCCTACAGTGTTATGTATGCAGCCTGGTCACATATTTCTTCATATCCTACAGTGTTATGTATGCAGCCTGGACACATATTTCTTCATACCCTACAGTGTTATGTATGCAGCCTGGACACATATTTCTACAAACCCTACAGTGTTATGTATGCAGCCTGGACACATATTTCTTCATACCCTACAGTGTTATGTATGCAGCCTGGTCACATA
This sequence comes from Hyla sarda, assembly GCF_029499605.1. Classification (NCBI taxonomy): domain Eukaryota; kingdom Metazoa; phylum Chordata; class Amphibia; order Anura; family Hylidae; genus Hyla; species Hyla sarda. The sequence goes on from NC_079191.1 coordinate 388,821,929, forward strand.
TTTCTTCATACCCTACAGTGTTATGTATGCAGCCTGGACACATATTTTTACATACCCTACAGTGTTATGTATGCAGCCTGGTCACATATTTCTTCATACCCTACAGTGTTATGTATGCAGCCTGGACACATATTTCTACAAACCCTACAGTGTTATGTATGCAGCCTGGACACATATTTCTTCATACCCTACAGTGTTATGTATGCAGCCTGGACACATATTTCTTCATACCCTACAGTATTATGTATGCAGCCTGGACACATATTTCTACATACCCTACAGTGTTATGTATGCAGCCTGGTCACATAGTTCTTCATACCCTACAGTGTTATGTATGCAGCCTGGACACATATTTCTACAAACCCTACAATGTTATGTATGCAGCCTGGACACATATTTCTTCATACCCTACAGTGTTATGTATGCAGCCTGGACACATATTTCTACAAACCCTACAGTGTTATGTATGCAGCCTGGACACATATTTCTTCATACCCTACAGTGTTATGTATGCAGCCTGGACACATATTTCTTCATACCCTACAGTGTTATGTATGCAGCCTGGTCACATATTTCTTCATACCCTACAGTGTTATGTATGCAGCCTGGTCACATATTTCTTCATACCCTACAGTGTTATGTATGCAGCCTGGTCACATATTTCTTCATACCCTACAGTGTTATGTATGCAGCCTGGTCACATATTTCTTCATACCCTACAGTGTTATGTATGCAGCCTGGACACATATTTCTTCATACCCTACAGTGTTATGTATGCAGCCTGGTCACATATTTCTTCATACTCTACAGTGTTATGTATGCAGCCTGGTCACATATTTCTTCATACCCTAAAGTTTTATGTATGCAGCCTGTTCACATATTTCTTCATACCCTACAGTGTTATGTATGCAGCCTGGTCACATATTTCTTCATACTCTACAGTGTTATGTATGCAGCCTGGTCACATATTTCTTCATACCCTACAGAGTTATGTATGCAGCCTGGACACATATTTCTTCATACCCTACAGTGTTATGAATGCAGCCTGGACACATATTTCTACATACCCTACAGTGTTATGTATGCAGCCTGGACACATATTTCTACATACCCTACAGTGTTATGTATGCAGCCTGGTCACATATTTCTACATACCCTACAGTGTTATGTATGCATCCTGGACACGTATTTCTTCATACCCTACAGTGTTATGTATGCAGCCTGGTCACGTATTTCTTCATACCCTACAGTATTATGTATGCAGCCTGGTCACATAATTCTTCATACCCTACAGTGTTATGTATGCAGCCTGGTAACGTATTTCTTCTTACCCTACAGTGTTATGTATGCAGCCTGGTCACATATTTCTTCATACCCTACAGTGTTATGTATGCAGCCTGGTCACATATTTCTTCTTACCCTACAGTGTTATGTGTGCAGCCTGGTCACATATTTCTTCATACCCTACAGTGTTATGTATGCAGCCTGGTCACATATTTCTTCATACCCTACAGTGTTATGTATGCAGCCTGGTCACATATTTCTTCATATCCTACAGTGTTATGTATGCAGCCTGGACACATATTTCTTCATACCCTACAGTGTTATGAATGCAACCTGGAAATATGCAAAGAAAAGGGGGTTCAATCTAATTGCACATATCTATTGTGGGTGCTGATCAGTGTACCAAAGTACATGAAATTAGAAAAAGGGGAAAAGGGGAACACACTGAAATAGCATCAGCACACCAACACACGGAATATAGAAAATACAGTGACCCCCCGACCTACGATGGCCCCGACATATGATGAAATCGACATACGATGGCCTCTCAGAGGCCATTGCATGTCGATGTCAGCATCGACATACAATGCTTTTTTATGTCAGGGCCATCGTATCCGGCAGCGCCAAATGCTTAAGCTGCTGCCGGATAGCAGCTTAATGTTCCCCGTGTGGTGCGGTAAGTATTACTTACCCCTCCACGATGCTCCGGGGTGCCCTCCGGGTCCAGCGCTGGTCTTCCGGTGTCTTCTCGGCCCTCTCCGATGACGTAAATACGCTGCTGCGCACGTCATCCAATAGGAATGGTGTACGCAGCGGCGTAATGACAGAAGAGGACCGGAGAAGACAGAAGAGGACCGGAGAAGACAGCGGAGGACCGGAGAAGACAGCGGAGAGCCCAGCGGAGGCCGGGGTCACCATCGGGAGCGGCGGGGACACCATCTCGAGCGGCGGGGACAGGTGAGTACAGCTTCCTATACTTTACATTGCACGAATCCCTCAACATACGATGTATTCGACAAACGATGGCTCGTTTGGAACGAATTACCATCGTATGTTGAGGGACCACTGTATGTACCAATTTTATTACCAAATATATGTGTTCATACAAAACAAAAGGAAGAAGAAAACAGTGTTAAAACCATTTAAAATAATGGGCTAAAATGTATTTCTTCATACCCTACATAGTGATGTCGCGAACATAAAATTTTTGGTTCGCGAACGGCAAACGCGAACTTCCGCAAATGTTCACGAACCGGCGAACCGCCATTGACTTCAATGGGCAGGCGAATTTTTAAACCCACAGGGACTTTTTCTGGCCACAATAGTGATTTAAAAGTTGTTTCAAGGGGACAAATACCTGGACTGTGGCGTGCTGGAGGGGGATACATGTCAAAACTCCCATGGAAAATTACATAGTTGATTCAGAGTCTGGTTTTAATCCATAAAGGGCATAAATAACTTATTATTCCTAAATTCTTTGGAATAACATGCTTTAGCCCCCTTTAGACAGCACATAGAGCCCCCCTTTAGGCATCACATAGTTAGATCCCCCTTTAGGCAGGACATAGATTCCCCCATATTAAGCAGCACATAGTTAGAGCCCCCCTTTAGGCAGCACATAGATTCCCCCATGTTAGGCAGCACATAGATCCCCCTTTAGGCATCACATAGTTAGATCCCCCTTTAGGCAGCACATAGATTCCCCCATGTTAGGCAGCACATAGTTAGAGCCCCCCTTTAGGCAGCACATAGAGCCCCCCTTTAGGCAGCACTGGTCTTATTTCACAGCGAAAACATTTTTTTTTTTTTTATATTTGAACAACTGTCACACTAAATGTGATTTGCACCAGTGTGACAATGAGCAAAAAAGGTTGCCAGCGGAGTTCCCCTTTTAAACAGAGGTCCCCAACCAGGGTGCCGCCAGCAGTTGCAAGACACACGGACTGAACTTATAGCCCTTTTAGTACTGTAGTTAGTTGCTTGAAGGAAATTAAGTTTTACACTGGAGTACCCCTTTTAACCAGCGGTCCCCTCCCAACCAGGGTGCCTCCAGCTGTTCCAAGACACACAGACTGATCTTATAGCCCTTTTAATACTGTAGTAAGTTGCTTGAAGGAACTTAAGTTTTACACTGGAGTATCCCTTTTAACCAGCGGTTCCCTCCCAACCTTGGTGCCTCCAGCTGTTGCAAGACACACGGACTGATATTTGAGCCCTAAAAAGGGCTTTTTTGGGTGCTGTCCTTAAAGCAGATGTTAGACTAGTGCTTTAGGAGTAAAGTGGACCCTGAATACACCACCTAGCAGCAACCTAGCTATCGCTTTCCCTATACATCAGGAGCAGCTTTTAGTACTGTCCCTCCACTTTCTAAGCCTGCAGCATGCTGAATGAAGGTAAAATGGCATCCGTGCAGGAGGTAGGAGGGTCTGGAAGGGAGGGACTGCTGCTGATTGGCTGTAATGTGTCTGCTGACTCTGACTCACAGGGTCAAAATTTACCGCAATGTTAAAGTATAGGGGGCGAATCGAACTTCACATATGCTCACCCGGTGAGGCGAACGCGAACATGCTAAGTTCGCCGGGAACTGTTCGCCGGCGAACAATTCGCGACATCTCTAACCCTACAGTGTTATGTATGCAGCCTGGATACATATTTCTTCATACCCTACAGTGTTATGTATGCAGCCTGGTCACATATTTCTACATACCCTACAGTGTTATGTATGCAGCCTGGACACATATTTCTACATACCCTACAGTGTTATGTATGCAGCCTGGACACATATTTCTACAAACCCTACACTCTAATCTACTCAGCTGTTCCAGATTTCTGCAAATCCTACACTCTCGTGTACTCAGCTTTTCCAGATTTCTGCAAACCCTACACTCTCATGTACTCAGCTTTTCCCGATCTCTATGCTCGCCCTGGCAGCTGTCTGGGGAACATTTCTATTCAGCATCTCCTTGCACCATAATGTACAGTGGAAAATCCACATGATTTTGTATTTCTGCCATGTGTGGCCATACCCTTAGGATAGTGGTCTCTAAATTGTTGACCTCCAGCTGTTGCACAACTACAACTCCCAGCATATCCAGACAGCCGTTTGCTGTCTGGGCATGCTGGGAGTTGGAGTTTTGCAACAGCTGGAGGTTTGCGCGTGTTCAAACATGAAAGTGAAAATTTTTCATTTTTAAAGGGGTACTCCGGTGCTTACACATCTTATCCTCTATCCAAAGGATAGAGGATAAGATGCCTGATCGTGAGTGACCACAATTTTGAAACTACACCCCTCAAGGAACATAACAAGGGGGGTACATTGAGTATTTAAACCTCACAGGCTTTTTTAACAGTGGGCCATAAACATAAAAAAAACTGATTTTTTTACACTAAATTGTTGGGGTTACCCAATTGTAATGTCCCAGTACGGGATGTGGCCCCGTACTGTACTTCAGCCCTTTCAGGCAGAGTCCCTGCATGTCCCCGGGGCTCTCCTGCAAAAAACCCCATTGTATTGTGTAGTTATGTGTTATAGGTGTAATGTACCCTTAAAAGTTTGTATCACATGGTTGTTAACCAGAGAACCCCTCCAGTGACCAGGTGACCCCCCAAATGACCAATGGGCTCCTTGCACAGCCCCCCTATCTAACAAGGGGAGGGGCTGCAATCTCTCTCTCTTATTTCCCGCTGGAGGTCCAGTGTTCCAGTTCTGTGTCCAGAGCATTGGAGGCCTCAAGCCTAAATTACTGCAGCCACCAGTCAGTCCTGAGTAAGTCAAGTCATCTCAATTGTCTGTCACCATCTCAAGTCAAGTCACCTACAGTTGTGGTGTCCCGGTACCTTATTGCATACCATACCTTGGTTAGGGGTCCCCAAAGTCAGAGTTCCTAGTAACTGTGGGGTTCCGCTACTTTAGTCATCCCCTAGTCACCCCTCCAATAGTTAATATATTGCTAATGAAAATGTAAATACTGTATAGAAAGAGTATACTTACCTTGCATAGTGTCGCAGGGCCTGCGGGTCATGTGACTGTAGTTTAGTCTCTATGATAGGTAAAAGGACCTTTGGAGGTTCTGGGTGATGTAATACCCACAATGACTTGTAAAGCTGATTAACAGATGGTGGTGACCAATCCGAAAACGGCCAGCCCCTGCCCATATAAGGGAGTTGCAGCTAATAGACGCTCTCTTGGGTTCCGGATCGTTGGAGAGTCAAGATCTGCGCAACTTCAGGCTGCAACTTCAGGCTGCAATGACAGGCTGCTGCTTCCAAAGCCGGCAGGATATTGTCATGTATAAAAAGAGGCATGGACTCGAGGGACAGGGACATAATACTCACCCTTTATAAAGCATTGGTACGGCCTCACCTGGAATATGCTGTTCAGTTTTGGTCGCCTGTTCATAAAAGGGACACTGCGGAGTTGGAAAGGGTGCAGAGACGCGCGACTAAACTAATATGGGGCATGGAACATCTTAGCTATGAGGAGCGATTAAAGGAGTTACAATTGTTTAGTCTTGAGAAGAGACTTTTAAGGGGGGATATGATAAACGTATATAAGTATATAAATGGCCCATACAAAAAATATGGAGAAAAACTGTTCCAGGTTAAACCCCCCCAAAGGACGAGGGAGCACTCCCTCCGTCTGGAGAAGAAAAGGTTTAGTCTAAAGGGGCGACACGCCTTCTTTACCGTGAGGACTGTGAATTTATGGAATGGTCTACCTCAGGAACTGGTCACAGCAGGAACAATTAACAGCTTTAAAACAGGGTTAGATACATTCCTGGAACAAAATAACATTAATGCTTATGCAGAATTATAAAACTACATCCCTTTCCCTTATCCCCTTACACCCTTCACTTCAATTCCCTGGTTGGACTTGATGGACGTATGTCTTTTTTCAACCATACTAACTATGTAACTATGTAACTTACAACGACAAATGCTAGGCCACAGCCTGCTGGCCTCGGCCAGAAGCTAAACAATGAGTTCTTACAAACTAACCCCGTTTATGCTAGCGAGACCTCTGGACCTAAACATAACCCTAAATCTAGCGGATCTGCGCATAATAAATCCTACTAAGCTAAAGAACTTCCAAAAGTCCCAACCATACGTCAATCTCAGCTAAGCTGTATATAGACTTTGTTATAAAGACTGTTCCTATATTCGCATGTTACAGAAAATTTCAGTAAAGTTTACGCAAGTTTTCAGCAAAGCTCTGGTTGTGGACAATACTTTATTCTGCATCTACCTATGGTTCTTGGGAAGGGTGGCGATAGGCTAAGCCATACAGCATTTAACCTCACCCTGGCGTCACGACTGACAAGAGTTAATTATAACCGTGATATACCTCACAGCAACACCCCAACTGCCATATGTCCCCCCAAGGCACCACAAAGCCAACGTGGCCTGCATCATAGTCTGTCAAGTCACTGCAAGTCCCAGCAAGCCTGCGAGGTCCCCCTGTGTCACTGGTCACCTCTCTGGGATATTGGCCGAACTGTATAGACAAAGGGTCCTCAAACTACAGCCCGCGGGCCACATGCGGCACACCGAGGACATTTATCCGGCCCGCCGCTGCCTGGGACATCCCTGTGTCCCGAAAGATGTTTTTGGGACACAAGGATGCGCTCTAGGAGGCCCCGCATTTACTTTAAAAATGCTGGGGCCGCAGGGAAGGTGGCGCACGCAGGGACGTCACTGACTTCCCGTGCGTGCACCCATGGCAACGGAGCGCGGAGGAGCGGAGCAGCGATGAGGACTTGCTTGGTAAGTGTTACCAGGGCACGTCAGCTTCGGTGCTCCGACCACCGCTCCTTCGGTCCCGGGACTTACTGCTATGTCCGCACCGGAGGAGCGGTGGTCAGAGCACTGAAGTGGGGCATAAAGGGGATACCCTTTATGGCTGGAGGCTGTATTTCTGTGGGGGAAAATACTAGACCTAATGTGGGGGATCTATACTGCACCTAATGTGGGGAGCTATACTGCACCTAATGTGGGGGAACTATACTGCACCTAATGTGGGGGAACTATACTGCACCTAATGTGGGGGAACTATACTGCACCTAATGTGGGGAATTATGCTGCACCTAATGTGGGGGAACTATACTGCACCAAATGTGGGGGAACTATACTGCACCTTATGTGGGGGAACTGTACTGCATCTAATGTGGGGGAACTGTACTGCACCTAATGTGGGGGAATTGTACTGCACCTAATGTGGGGGAACTATACTGCCAACCTAATGTGGGGGAACATACTGCACCTAATGTGGGGGAACTATACTGCACCTAATGTGGGGGAACATACTGCACCTAATGTAGGGGAACTATACTGCGCCTAATGTGGGGGAACTATACTGCACCTAATGTGGGGGAACATACTGCACCTAATGTGGGGGAACTATACTGTACCTAATGTAGGGGAACTATACAGCGGGAAAGACAGCGGGAGCTTAGGGAGTTAAAAGCATGGCTTAGGTCGTGGTGTGAGGGGGAAGGGTTTGGGTTTTTAGAGCACTGGGCTGACTTTTCATTGGGGTACAAACTCTATTCTACGGATAATTTGTACCTGAATGGAAGGGGGTCCGCTGTGCTGGGGGAGAGAATCCTGAAAGGGGTGGCTGAGTATTTAAATTAGGTGAGTGGGGGGAGGATAATAAAGCAAAGAAAGCAGACAGTGGGATGGATAGGTTAGAGAGGGGTCAGGACATAATGGTGGGTGGAGAGGAGTCCTGTGGGGGGAGGTTAAGAGCAGTGGATAAGGAGATCCATGGGTTACAAACCAGCCGTAAAAATAAATGTAGCCCGAAAAATTGTAATCCCAATAATTCAAAAAATTCCATTAGCCCCAATAACTCAATAACTACAATAGGCCCCATTAACTCAAAAAATACCGTTAGCCCCAATAACTTAAATAACAACGTTAGACCCAATAACTCAAAAAATCCCATTAGCCCCAATAACTTAAATAGTACAATTAGCCCTTATAACTCAAAAAATAACATTAACCCCAATAACTCTGAAAATCCCATTAGTGAGACTATATGTGTAAAACTTAATGGAAATGTAAAGTGTATGTTCACAAATGCCAGAAGCCTAGCAAATAAAATGGGGGAGCTTGAGGCCTTGATACTGGAGGAACATATTGATATAGTTGGGGTCACTGAGACATGGCTGGACTCCTCGCATGACTGGGCCGTTAATCTGCAGGGGTTTACATTGTTTCGCAAGGATAGAATGAACAGAAAAGGTGGTGGAGTCTGTCTGTATGTAAGAAGTGGTATGAAAGTCAATGTGAACGATGCCATAGTGTGTGATGATTCTGAGGAGGTGGAATCACTGTGGGTAGAATTACAAAAGGAGGGAAATACTGAAAAAATAATATTTGGGGTAATCTACAGACCCCCTAATATCACTGAGGAGATAGAAGGTCGGCTGTATAAACAAATAGAGAGGGCCGCCCTGGCAGGTACAGTGGTAATAATGGGAGATTTTAACTATCCAGATATAGATTGGGGTCCGGGGCTGGCTAAAACTACAAAGGGGCGACAATTCCTAAATTTATTGCAGGATAATTTTATGGGCCAGTTTGTGGAGGACCCAACAAGAAGTGATGCCTTGTTGGATCTGATCATTTCCAACAATGCAGAGCTGGTTGGTAATGTAACTGTGCGGGAAAACCTTGGTAATAGCGACCACAATATAGTTACTTTTGACTTAAAATGTAGAAAACAAAGACAGGCGGGAAAGGCAAAAACATATAACTTTAAAAAGGCAAATTTCCCTGGGCTGAGAGCTGCACTACAGGACATAGACTGGGGGAGGTGTTCTCAAATACTGATACAGAAGGTAAATGGGACATCTTTAAATCAACTCTAAATAACTATACAGCTAAATATATACCAAAGGGGAACAAATATAAACGATTAAAACTAAATCCTACATGGCTGACAAATGATGTTAACCCCTTCCCGACCTATGACATACCTGTACGTCATGGGTGGCAAGGTGTTCCCGACCCATGACATACAGGTACGTCATGAACATTACTGCCGCTACTCGCGGCATCCCGCAGCGCCCGGAAAGATGGTGGCTATCACTGATAGCCAGCCATCTTACCGTGCGACCACGGGGGGTTTCATCCCCCACCCCCCCAGCGATCGCTGCTATCAGCTGGTCAAATCTGACTAGCTGATAGCAGCGTTTTGCTATGAAAATACTTAGCAGCGCGGTGTGTGAGTCCCAATCACGGGGATTGGGACACACACCCCTCTGCTAAGTGTCCCTGACCCGTCCCCCGGCGTCACTTACCCGTCGGAGCGGTGTCCCGAGCGGTCCCGGCGGTCCGGGCGTCCTCCATGCGGTCCCGGCTGCGCTGCGTCCCGGAGGTGAGTTTGCAGCAGCAGTGCGGCATCTTCATTGGCAGCAGTGAGATCACCGTAAAGCGATCTCACTGCTGCCTCTGAGAGTTTCAAAACTGCAACTTCCAGCATGCCCAGACAGCCTTTTTCTTTCTGGGCATGCTGGGAGTTGTAGTTTTGCAACATCTGGAGGTCCACAGTTTGGAGACCACTGTATAATGGTCTCCAATCTGTGCTCTTCCAGATGTTGCAAAACTACAAATCTCAGCATGCTCAGTCTGTCCAGGCATGCTGGGAGTTGTAGTTCTCTAACATCTGGAAGAGCACAGATTGGAGACCATTATACAGTGGTCTCCAAACTGTGGACCTCCAGATGTTGCAAAACTACAACTCCCAGCATGCCCAGACTGCCCAAGCATGCTGGAAGTTGTAGTTCGTCAACATCTGATCCTTCAGATATTGCCGAACTACAACTTCCAGCATGCCTGGGCAGTCTGGGCATGCTGGGAGTTGTAGTTTTGCAACAACTGGAGGCACACTAGTTGGGAAACATTGTCCGTTTCCTACCTCAGTGCATCCAGCTGTTGCAATTGTTGCAAAACTATAACTCCCAGCATGCACTGACAGACCATGCATGCTGGGAGTTGTAGTTTTGCAACAGCTGGAGGCACACTGGTTTGGAAACACTAAATTTGGTTGCAAAACACTTGAAAGTTTATTACTTAACTTAGTGTTTCCAAACCAGTGTTCCTCCAGCTGTTGCAAAACTACAACTCCCAGCATGCACGGACAGCCAAAGGGCATGCTCGGAGTTTGCAACAGCTGGATGTTTGCCCCTCCCCCCAATGTGAATGTACAGGGTACACTCACATGGGCGGAGGTTTACAGTGAGTGCTGCAAGTTTGAGATGGCGCAAATTTTGCGCTGCAGCTCAAACTTCCAGCGGCAAACTTGCTGTGAACCTCTGCCCATGTGACTGTACCCTAAAAACACTACACTAACCTAAAATAAAAAGTAAAAAACACTACATATACACATACCCCTACACAGCCCCCCTCCCCCCAAAAAATGAAAAACGTCTGGTACGCTACTGTTTCCAAAACGGAGCCTCCAGCTGTTGCAAAATAATAACTCCCAGTATTGCCGGACAGCCATTGACTGTCCAGGCATGCTGGGAGTTTTGCAACAGCTGGAGGCACCCTGTTTGAGAATCACTGGCGTAGAATACCCCTATGTCCACCCCTATGCAAATCCCTAATTCAGGCCTCAAATGCGCATGGCGCTCTCACTTTGGAGTCCTGTCGTATTTCAGGGCAACAGTTTTGGGACACATATGGGGTATCGCCGTACTCGGGAGAAATTGCCTTACAAATTTTGGGGGGCTTTTTCTTCTTTAACCCCTTATGAAAAGGTGAAGTTGGGGTCTACACCAGCATGTTAGTGTAAAAAAATAATTTTTTTACACTGACATGCTGGTGTTGCCCTATACTTTTCATTTTCACAAGAGGTAAAAGGGAAAAAAGACCCTCTAAATTTGTAACGCAATTTCTCCTGAGTACGGAGATACCCCATATGTGGGCGCAAAGTGCTCTGGGGGCGCACAACAAGGCCCAGAAGGGAGAGTGCACCATGTACATTTGAGGCGATTTGCACAGGGGGGGCTGATTGTTACAGCAGTTCTGACAAACGCAAAACAATAAATATCCATATGTGACCCCATTTTGGAAACTACACCCCTCACGGAATGTAATAAGGGGTGCAGTGAGAATTTACACCCCACTGGTGTATGAAAGATTTTTGGAACAGTGGTCTGTGAAAATGAAAAATAAAATTTTTGATTTGCACAGTCCACTGTTTCAAATATCTGTCAAACGCCAGTGGGGTGTAAATGCTCACTGCACCCCTTATTAAATTCCATGAGGGGTATAGTTTCCAAAATGGGGTCACATGTGGGGGGGGGGTCCACTGTTCTGGCACCATAGGGGCTTCCTAAATGGGACATGCCCCCCAAAAACCCTTTCAGAAAAACTCACTCTCCAAAATCCCATTGTCGCTCTTTCCCTTCTGAGCCCTCTACTGCGCCCGCCGAACACTTTACATACGCATATGAGGTATTTCCTTACTCGAGAGAAATTGGGTTACCAATTTTAGGGTGATTTCTCTCCTTTTACCCCTTGTAAAAATTAAAAAATTGGGTCTACAAGAAAATGCGAGTGTAAAAAATGAAGCTTTAGAATTTTCTCCTTCACTTTGCTGCTATTCCTGTGAAACACCTAAAGGGTTAAAACACTTGCTGAATGTCATTTTGAATACTTTGGGGGGTGCAGTTTTTATAATGGGGTCATTTATGGGGTATTTCTAATATGAAGACCCTTAAAATCCACTTCCAACCTGAACTGGGCCCTGAAAAATTACGATTTTGAAAATCTTGAGAAAAATTGGAAAATTGCTGCGGAACTTTGAAGCCCTCTGGTGCCCTCCAAAAGTAAAAACATGTCAATTTTTTTATGCAAACACAAAGTAGACATATTGTGTATGGGAATCAATATGTAATTTATTTGGAATATCCATTTTCCTTTCAAGCAGAGACTTTCAAAGTTAGAAAAATGCAAAATTTTCTAAATTTTCATGAAATTTTTAGATTTTTTACCAAGAAAGGATACAAATATCAGTGAAATTTTACCGATAACATAAAGTAGAATATGTCACGAAAAAACAATCTCGGAATCAGAATGATAAGTAAAAGCATTCCAGAGTTATTAATGTTTAAAGTGACAGTGGTCAGATTTTCAAAAAATGCCCAGGTCATGAAGGTGAAAATGGGCTGGGTCATGAAGGGGTTAAAAGAGCAATAAACAACAAAAAATTTGCCTTCAAAAAATTCAAATCTGGTGGGTCAGCTATAACATTTATACAGTACAAGGAGCTTAATAAAACCTGTAAAAATGTAATAAAAACTGCAAAAATTTAAAATGAGAGACAGGTGGCCAAAGAAAGCAAAACTAATCCTAAATATTTTTTTAGATATATAAATACAAAAAGTCTAAGGACAGAGCATGTAGGACCCCTTAATAATGATAATGGGGAGGTTGTCACGGGTGATCAAGAGAAGGCGGAGCTACTGAATGGGTTCTTTAGTTCTGTATACACTATGGAAAAAGGAGCTGACATTGGCCAGGTCAGTGCTGGTAACACATCATGTAATGTACTGAACTGGCTTAATGTAGAGATGGTACAAGGTAAGTTAAGTAAAGTAAATGTAAGCAAATCTCCAGGGCAGGATGGACTACACCCAAGAGTTCTTAGAGAGGTAAGTTCAGTAATATCTGTACCCTTGTTCATGATATTTAGAGATTCTCCGGTGTCTGGTATTGTGCCAAGGGACTGGCGCAAGGCTAATGTGGTACCAATCTTCAAGAAGGGCTCTAGGTCTTCGCCAGGCAATTATAGACCGGTAAGTCTAACGTGCATTGTGAGTAAATTGTTTGAAGGACTTATAAGGGATTACATACAGGAATACATAGGGGATAATAGTATTATAAGTGATAGCCAGCATGGGTTTGCTAAGGAGAGAAGTTGTCAAACCAATCTAATTTGCTTTTATGAAGAGCTGAGTAGAAGCCTTGACAGAGGAATGGCTGTGGATATAGTGTTTCTGGATTTTGCCAAAGCGTTTGATACTGTCCCTCACAGACGTCTGACAGGTAAGTTAAGGTCTTTGGGCTTGGAAACTTTAGTTTGTAACTGGATTGAACACTGGCTCATGGATCGTACCCAGAGAGTGGTGGTCAATGGTTCGTACTCTGATTGGTTCCCGGTAATTAGTGGTGTACCCCAAGGTTCAGTACTGGGCCCTCTGTTGTTTAATTTATTTATTAATGATATAGAGGATGTTATTAACAGCTCTGTTTCTATCTTTGCAGATGACACCAAGCTTTGTAGCACAGTACAGTCTATAGAGGATGTGCATAAGTTACAAGATGACTTGGATAGACTAAGTGTCTGGGCATCCACTTGGCAAATGAGGTTCAATGTGGATAAATGTAAAGTTATGCATCTGGGTACTAATAACATGCATGCATCGTATGTCTTAGGGGGGGATTAAACTGGCAGAGTCACTGGTAGAGAAGGATCTGGGTGTACTTGTAGATCACAGACTACAGAATAGCATGCAATGTCAGGCTGCTGCATCTAAAGCCGGCAGGATATTGTCATGTATAAAAAGAGGCATGGACTCAAGGGACAGGGACATAATACTCCCCCTTTATAAAGCATTGGTACGGCCTCACCTGGAATATGCTGTTCAGTTTTGGTCGCCTGTTCATAAAAGGGACACTGCGGAGTTGGAAAGGGTGCAGAGACGCGCGACTAAACTAATATGGGGCATGGAAAATCTTAGCTATGAGGAGCGATTAAAGGAGTTACAATTGTTTAGTCTTGAGAAGAGAAGTTTAAGGGGGGATATGATAAACGTATATAAGTATATTAATGCCCCATACAAAAAATATGGAGAAAAACTGTTCCAGGTTAAACCCCCCCAAAGGACGAGGGGGCACTCCCTCCGTCTGGAGAAGAAAAGGTTTAGTCTAAAGGGGCGACACGCCTTCTTTACCGTGAGGACTGTGAATTTATGGAACGGTCTACCTCAGGAACTGGTCACAGCAGGAACAATTAACAGCTTTAAAACAGGGTTAGATACATTCCTGGAACAAAATAACATTAACATTTCCCTTATCCCCTTACACCCTTCCCTTCAATTCCCTGGTTGGACTTGATGGACGTATGTCTTTTTTCAACCATACTAACTATGTAACTATGTAACTATGTATACTGCACCTAATGTGGGGGAACAATACTGCACCTAATGTGGGGGAACATACTGCACCTAATGTGGGGGAACTATACTGCACCTAATGTGGGGGAACTACTGCACCTAATGTAGGGGAACTATACTGCACCTAATGTGGGGGAACTATACTGCACCTAATGTGGGAGAACATACTGCACCTAATGTGGGGAACTATACTGCACCTAATGTGGGGGAACATACTGCACCTAATGTGGGGGAACTATACTGCACCTAATGTGGGGGAGCTATACTGCACCTAATGTGGGGGAACGGTACTGCACCTAATGTGGGGGAACTGTACTGCACCTAATGTGGGGGAACTATACTGCCAACCCTAATGTGTGGGAACTACAACCTAATGTGGGGGGAACTGTGCTGCGTACTTAAAGGGGTAGTCCTCTAATAAGATATATAAGTGTGCATAGGAATTTGTTCATGTTTTTTTTATCTATAGTCCAGCCCTCCAACGGTCTGAGGGACCGTGAACTGGCCCCCTGTTTAAAAAGTTTGAGGACCCCTTATCTAGTGTATATATGTAATGTATAGAATACCTCTGTATAGGACCTTAGAGGTCACGTGCCTTTAATTGAATTGTATTATGGTTTAAGGACCTTTGGGTCATGTAATATACCCAGAGTTCACTGGGTCAGGATTTACAGGTCTGGTGACCAATGAGCTTTAGTTCCACCCCCTTAATATATTAGGGGCTGCTGCCACTAAATTCGCTCTTTTGGTTCCTGGACACTAAAGAAAGCACATCTCATATCTTCAGCATCAATTCAAGCTAGGCCTGAAGCCTAACCTTCAGCAGCCACAAAACTGTGAGTTATTCCAGCTCAACCTTCAAAATTCTGTGTGACTACTATCAACTCAAATCTCCTAAAAATAGTAGCACAGTGGCTAGCATCAAAGCTCATTGATCCCAGAGTCCCTGCAAACCTGTGAGAAACCTGCACCACGGTTCTCTCTTGCAAAGGCTGTTCTGTTTCATGCAGTTGCATAAAATCTGCAATAAAGTTACTTCAAGTTTAGTATATAAAATCCGCTGTGGACATTCAATTGTTTCTCCCTACCGTTTATGAGACGGTTGCCGGTAGGACCATTACATTAAGGAAACCACACCCTGGCGTCAAGACAACTAAGAGTTAACACCAACATACCCTATACTACCATTGCAACACCCATACATAACTAGCCTCCAGGCCCAACACAACTCTTTTTGGTCTTAGTCTGTTCCTTACTTGACAGGCCCACAACAAGTCTAAGGGAAGGGGGACTGTCAGGGGTGGGGGGGTTGGGGGCTCCATCATAATGAAGTGTTCCGTCTTCCAGGCACCCTTAATCTGGCCCTGCGCGTGACCCCGCATTATATCGCAGGAGCCAGCGCAGCACATTAATATACGTCCTGCGTCATTAAAGGGGTACTGCGGTGGAAAACTTTATTTTTTATTTTTATTCAACTGGTGTTAGAAAGTTAAACAGATTTGTAAATGACTTCTATTTAAAATCTTAATCCTTCCTGTACTTATCAGCTGCTGTATACTACAGAAGAAGTTCTTTTCTTTTTGAATTTCTTTTCTGTCTGACCACAGTGTTCTCTGCTGACACCTCTGTCCATGTCAGAAACTGTCCAGAGTAGGAGCAGATCCCCATAGCAAACCTCTCTTAGATAGTTCCTGACATGGACAGAGGTTTCAGCAGAGAACACTGTGGTCTGAGAGAAAAGTACACCACATCTTTCTATGTAGTATACAGCAGCTGATAAGTACTGGAAGGATTAAGATTTTTTAATAGTAAATTACAAATCTGTTTAACTCTCTGGAGCCAGTTGATAAAAAAAATATATATTTTCCTCAGGAGTACCCCTTTATTGCCATGTTCACATGGTGTAAAATATGCGGAATGTCCCCACGGAAAACATTTGAATAATCCGTCGGGCGCTGGGACTGCTTGGAAATGCTCCATCTCATAGATGGCAATGCATTACCAAGCGAAATCTGCAATAAGAAAAAACAAGTCTATTCTTTCTGTGGACGCTGGAATGGGAGTTTTCACGGCAGAAATTTTTGGTGCACAAATTCTGCTGAATAAGGGTGGGTTCACATTACGTTTTTCCCCATACGGGAGCGCATACGGCAAGGGGAGCTAAAAACTTGCGCTCCCGTATCCCGTATGTAATTCATTTCAATGAGCCGACCGGAGTGAAACGTTCGGTCCGGTCGGCTAATTTTTGCCCCGTATGCACTTTTACAACCAGACCTAAAACCGTGGTCGACCACGATTTTAGGTCCGGGGAAAAAGCGCATAAATGAACTGACCAGACCGGTGAACGTTTCACTCCGGTCGGCTCATTGAAATGAATTACATACAGGAGCGCATATTGAGGGATACGGGAGCGTAAGTTTTTAGCTCCCCCTGCCGTATGCGCTCCCGTTTGGGGAGAAACGTAACGTGAATCCACCCTAAACAGTACAGCAGAAACCCATTGAAATTAATGGGGCTCTGCTGCAGGGGAATGTCCTTGTGGAATATTCCGTGTGGACATTCCACACAAATTCCGCCATGTGAACATACCCTTACTGTTTATAGAACTGTTCCTAAGAAAACAAGAATCTACATTTCTTACTAACCTTTCCTCAGCGATACCAGGTTGGACTGCATTTTCACAACTCTTCCATCCAAAAGATCCAGTTGGAGTTTAAGATCTTCAAGCTCTGATAAAAAAAAACAAATGCATTATAAAGGTTAATAGTATACTCTTACTTTTAAAACATATTAAAGGGGCAGCATGAAACAGGCAGTGACACCATCACTATGAGTGGCAGGACGAGCAGGTATACAGCCAATACGGCAGCTCTCCCTTCACCAGTATTTCTCAACCAGTGTACCGCCAGCTGTTGCAGAACTACAACTCACAGCATACTGGAAGTTGTAGTTCTGCAAACTGGTTGGGAAACACTGCCCCATATACACATAGGGAGAGACGTGTCAAGCCAAGCAAGACAGAGAGCAGCTATATAGAGCCCCCACCTTGGCTGTGTACCACATTCACATATATTTTTTAATACTATAGTTTCTCTGACACAACAAGTAAATCATTGACTTTTAGTGAGGAAACCTGTGGTTGTTTTATGCAGCCTGCGGTCAGGGCTGCCTGGCCTGAAACAACCAACTGGTTCCCTTTACAGGGGTACTAACATGGAAACTTTTTTTTTTTTTTTCTATCAACTGGTGCCAGAAAGTTAAACTGATTTGTAAATTATCAGGGGTGAGAAAATAGCAGGCGGCACTCCAGGCTATTGTGCATATAAAACCGCTTTTTTATTGCTTAGTAGCAGGTCACAGCAGAGAGAAACACACCAACAGTTTCACGTTAACCAGAACGCTTTCTCAAGGCAATGTGGGTAAAGGGGAACTCCCTATTTAACCCCTCCAGCACCAGGTAGTCACACCCATAAACGCACATGTGTAAATTACAACCAATAGCACTACAATACTATATCCTGCAGAATATACAAAAAACACAAGAAAAATATACACAAAATACAAAAAAAAAAAAAAAACAATATTAATATACATATTATTTTAAAATGTAAGATTACCATACATAAATTGTAACTTATAGAAAAGAGGACAAGTCATTTCTGTCATTTAACCCTTCGGCAGTCCCCGCATTAGCCAAGATGTTTTTACTTTTTTGTCCCTAAATGTACTCCTCACCAATTCATCTTTGAGGTTATTTGTCCTTCTAAAGGAGATTATGGGACGTTGTTCCGTGATGTCCAATAAATCTTTATCAGACTGCAAAATGTGCCAATTTTTATGAATGGCACGCTTATGCAGTCTGCCACCAGAGAATATTCAAATGAGAACACTGCCCGTATGTACCTCCCCTCCACTTTTTGCGGCCACGAATCAAGTCCCTCCTGTCTATTTTATTTGCTCTCTCAAAAGCCTGGTAATTAATGGGTTCATCATAACCTCTATCCCTTCATTTCTGCATTAAAATAAAAGCCTGTTGGAGGAAAACCGCATTATCTGAATTGTTCCTTTTCAGTCTTAGAAACTGTCCATATGGTAACAATCGAGTAACATGTGTCGGATGAAAACTATTAAAGTGCAGCAATGCATTTGTAGCTGTCGGTTTCTCATAACCCTGGACCTTCAAACCCTCTCTGGCTACACTCAGCTCCAAATCCAAGAATTGCCCTTTATCGCCCCCAAAACTGGATGTGAATTGCATGTTAAAGTAATTCACATTCAGATACCAGGTGAACTGTTGGAATTCTTCCTCAGTTCCCAACCATGAGAGTAGCACGTCATCTAAATACCGGGTCCAATGCCCGATATACTGCGAAAAGGGATTCCTTGGTCCATAGAAGACGTGCTTCTCCCAGAGTGCCAGGAAAACAATCGAATAGGTTGGTGCCACCGGGGTGCTCATCGCCGTGCCAGTCTTCTGGGCATACCAGGTGGCACCAAACCTAAACGCAGTGTGTTCCAGCACAAATGCCAGAGCTTCAAAGATAAATGTTACGCATTGTTCATCTTTCCTTGCTTGCTGCAGGAACAGGCACACTGCATTAATGCCATCTTTGTGACGTATCCGGGTATATTTGCCTTGCCACGTCCCGCCCTCAATAGACTGCACGTACCGTCCTAATAGACTCCAGGTATTGAGAGAGGGGCTCGGTTAATGAGCCCCTCCCGGACACAATTGGCCGGCCTGGAGGGTTCAATTGGCCGGCCTTGTGGATTTTTGGTAAGTAATACCAATTGGGTTTCGATGGATTCGATGGGAACAGTTTTTCTAATAAATCTTTAGTCAGTGCACCCATTTCTACCCCTCTTCTAAGGAGGGACTGTAACTTAGTCTGATACTCCAGTGTGGGGTCTTTTTCAAGTTTGGTATAAGTGTATGGGTCCGAGAGCTCTCTCATAGCTTCGTCTTGGTAGGAGGACTTGTCTAGTATCACTATATTACCCCCTTTGTCAGCGGGCTTCAGAACGATCTTATCATTTTCTTTTAACCATTTCAAAGCGTTTTTTCCCCATGTGTCAAGTTGTCCCATATCTCAGGGTACAAGAGACTCTTGACATCATGTAGGATGCTGTTTTCAAAAATTTCCAAGTTCGAGCCCGGTGACAAAGGGGGAAAAAATTGTGGTTTTATACTTCCCATAAATTTAGGGGTCTTCTCATTCCTTGAGGGATCTGATTCCAACAATATTTGCAATAAATCTGACACTACATGCTGATCTTCAGTTTCAAGGTTTGGGTTGTAAATAAACCCTAACGGGCCAATCCTAGCCAGAGTTTCCCCTTGTGTCAACACAACCTCCCTATTTACATTCTTGTTCTTAAACATTTTGTGCAAATTTAATTTCCGCAAGAATTTCGCAAGATCTATCTGAAATTTGACCTCGTCGAACTTATTAGGTAAACCGTAATTTAAACCTCGGGATAGAAGTGATATGTATGCATCTGATAATGTAATACTGGATAAATTAACCACATTATTCATACATTTAAAGTCAGGACTGACCTGCTGAGTTGTCCCGGAGCATTCCGTGGCAGGAGCTCCTATGTTCGCCAGGAGACCTGCTTCCGTTTGCCTCCGGTCCCCTGCTGGGAATGATTTCCTGCGCCACCCCCCGGCGTGTCCTGCGCCTAAAGGGCCTTGCTGAGAAGAGGAACCCGAACCTCCCCCAGCTGTACCATTAGTCGGTCGTTCAGAACGTGCCGACTTCATGTCCTCGGTGTTGGGGTCTGAGCCCAAGTCCGTAGTCCAGTGGTCCGGATTTTGCTTCGGACGTCTCTTGCGTCTTCTCTGGTTTCTGGGTCTGAACGGGCGTTGTGATGTCTGTTGCGGATTTTTCCAGGTGAAGATCCTCTCACGTTGAAAATCAGCTCTATCCCAGACAAACTTGTCCCTCTTCCTCTCCTTAATCTCATTTTGTATGGGTACCAGTTTTGTCTCTATTTTCAGTAGAAGTGCTTGCCATTGTGAATCCGTCATTCTGAGCTTCATTTCACTTTTGGCTTTTTCCAAATTGGTTTGTGTCAATGTGTAATCCATTGTTGAACGATCCAACACCAATCTGGTTAGGTTCAGCGAGTGTTCAATGTGGGCTTGTTGCCACTTTTGTACAAATGTCTTGTCCTCCTCATATTGAGACGGTTCTTTGTACTGTCTAAGGCCCCGGGGTGAACGATTTACATCCTCATAAGATTTTAATGTATTGATTGTCTAAAACAATCGTACCTCCTTCTCGGAGAGGGACATGATCTTATTCTCCAGGGCCCGTGTACTTAAAACTTTGTATTCATCTTCAGTGTTACACTGCGTGAAGAAGGTGCCAATGTCCTCTCGACTTGCATCTAAGGCGTTTAATCGGGTGGTCTCGGTTCCTTCGGTGTCCAGTGCTTCCACGCTCATGGACTCCATAATTAGCTAGCGTGCACTTGCAACAGAAATACAGTTCATAGAAAGCCTTCAAAATCTAGCTGGAAAGGTGCATGCTACATCTGTTCTCTCAGATTTGTAAATTACTTCTATTAAAAAATCTTAATCCTTCCAGCACTTTTTAGGGGCTGTATACTGTAGAGAAAATGCTTTTCTTTTTGGATTTCTCTTCTGTCAAGACCACATTTTAGGAACTGTTCAGAGCAGTATATGTTTTCTAAGGGGATTTTTCTCCTGCTCTGGACAGTTCCTAAAATGGACAGCAGAGGTCAGCAGAGAGCACTGTAGTCATGACAGAAGAGAAATCCAAAAAGAAAAGCATTTCCTCTGTAGTATACAGCACCTAAAAAGTGCTGGAAGGATTAAGATTTTTTAATAGAAGTAATTTACAAATCTGTTTAACTTTCTGTCACCAATTGATGGGAGTACCCCTTTACACCTCAGAATAGGTATTGCAGTAAATGTAAGGCAAACTATTAAAGTCAAACCATTTAAAAGAATACTTTAATAGATCAGATGAAATATATAGCATACCCAGTGGTGCACAAAGACAGCAGTTTATTTAATATCAGGACCTTTTGTTTTTTAATATGCTTTAAAATTTATATTCTATATGACCCCATATATACTGGGGGTGGTGGGAGCTGTTGGTGGTTCTGAAGCTATGTTCACACGTGGGTATGTCTTCACGAAAAATCTCTGTGTGGACATTCCCGTGACAGAGGAGTGCTGCCAGAACATGCAGGCGCTAGGACCGCTCCGAAATGCGACATTTCATAGACAGCAATGCATTTCCATGCAGAGTCCATAGAAAGAATACGTGTCCATTCTTTCTGTGGACACTGGAATTTGAATTTCCATGCCAGATCCTTCCAGCACAGAAATTCTGCTATGTGAACAGTGCAGCAGAATCCCATTGAAATCAATGGAACAAGTGTTCTGACCTCCACCGATCAGGAGAACAAACCAGGAGAAGTTCAGGCTCTCCTGGCTCTGTGTCACATGATCGGGACAAACTCGCAATGTAAATCTAAGTAACATGTCTCGATCATGTGACACAGATCAAGGAGAGAAGCGCACGGCAGTGTAGGCTTCTCCCAGCTTGTTGTCCTGATCAGCGGAGGTCTAAACACTCACTCCTCCACAGATCCAAACTTTAGACATGCTGCAAATTTTTTCCAAATGACAGCTACTCTTTGAAAATTTTGTCTTAAACTGTCTACTTTATTAACAATATATTATGCACAGTATTTTTTCGAAAGAATGAACGTGTTCATACTTTCGGCAGAGGAATGTCATCGGTGGAATCCCCTTGACAGCAATGGGTCTCTGCTGCACTGGAATATCCGAACAGAAACTCCTTAGTGTGAACATAGCCTTAAAGGCGTACTCTGCCCCTAGACATCTTATCCCCTACATCTTATCTTCCTGCTGCATCCGGCGTTCGTTTAGAGCATCGAGTGCAGCGCCGGAGGCTCATGATGTCATGGCCACGCCCCCTCAATGCAAGTCTATGGGAGGGGCCATCACGCCACCTCCCATAGGCTTGCCTTGAAGGGACATGGCTGTGACGACACGAGCGGGGCATGACCGTCACGAGTCTCCGCCCGCATCCCCAGGTGTTACGTCCCTGCTCCTCCCCAGAGCGCTTGCGGCGTTCTCCTCTCTGCAGCGCCCCGGTCAGACCCGCTGACCGGGAGCGCTGCACTGACACTGCCGGCGGGGATGCGATTCACATAGCGGGACGCGCCCACTCGCGGATCGCATCCCAATCTACTTCCCTGTCCCGGTCCCCGGCTGTCACGTCCTGGCGCGCGCGGCTCCGCTCTCTAGAGCGTGCGCGTGCCAGCTCTCTAGGATTTAAAGGGCCAGTGCACCGCTAATTGGTGCCTGGCCCAATCAGTGTAATTAGCTCACCTGCTCCAGGCTTATATTACCTCACTTCCCTTTCCCTGCATTGCCGGATCTTGCTGCCTTGTGCCTAGTGAAAGCGTTTCTGTGATTGCCTTACCAGTGTTACCAGACCTTCTGCCGTTACCCTTGACTACGAACCTTGCCGCCTGCCTTGACCTTCTGCTACGTCTGACCTCGCCTTTGTCTAGTCCTCCTGTCCCACGCCACTCTCAGCAGTCAGCGAGGTTGAGCCGTTACCGGTGGATACGACCTGTTTGCTGGTGAATACCAGTAGCAACTTAGAACCGGTCCACCGGTACGGTCCACGCCAATCCCTCGCTGACACAGAGGTTCCACCTCCAGCCTGCCGAATCATAACAGTAGATCTGGCCATGGATCCCACTGAGGTGCCACTGCCAAGTCTCGCTGACCTCGCCACCGTGGTCGCCCAACAAGGACAACAGCTGTTACAGTTGTCCGCCATGCTACAGCAGCTTCTGCCTCTACAGCAGCAACCATCTCCTCCGCCAGCTCCTGCACCTCCTCCGCAGCGAGTGGCCGCTCCTAGCCCCCGCTTGTCTCTGCCGGACAAATTTGATGGGGACTCTAAACTCTGCCGTGGTTTCCTGTCTCAATGTTCCCTACACTTGGAGATGTTGTCAGACCAATTTCCCACAGAACGGTCTAAGGTGGCTTTCGTAGTAAGTCTTCTGTCTGGAAAGGCCTTGTCATGGACCACACCACTCTGGGACCGCAATGATCCTGCCACAGCCACTGTCCAGTCCTTCTTCCCTGAAGTCCATAGTGTCTTCCAGGAGCCAGCTCGGGCCTCCTCTGCCGAGTCTGCTTTGCTGAACCTAGTCCAAGGAAGTTCTTCTGTAGGCGAATACGCCATTCAGTTTCGTACCCTCGCCTCTGAGCTAGCCTGGAACAACGAGGCCCTCTGCGCGAACTTCAAGAAAGGCTTATCCAGGAACATCAAAGATGTACTGGCCGCACAAGAAATTCCTGCTAACCTGTCTGAACTTATCCATTTGGCCACCCGCATCGACATGCGTTTTTCTGAAAGACACCAGGAGCTCTGCCAGGAAAAGGACCTTGATCTCTGGGCACTTCTCTCCTGGAATCCTTTGCAATCTACCCCTGTGCCTCCTGCCGAGGAGGCTATGCAAGTGGATCGGTCTCGCCTGACCCATGAAGAGAGGTCTCGTCGCAGAGATAAAAATTTATGCCTGTACTGTGCTAGTACCGAACATTTCCTAGTGGACTGCCCTATTTGTCCTCCGCATCTGGGAAACGCACGCACGCACCCAGCTCACGTAGGAGTGGCGTCTCTTGGTGTGAAGTCTGCTTCTCCACGTCTCACTGTGCCCGTGCGGATTTCTCCTTCTGCCAACTCCTCCTTCTCAGCTGTGGCCTTCTTGGACTCTGGTTCTGCAGGAAATTTTATTTTGGCCTCTTTCGTTAATAGGTTCAGCATCCCAGTGACCCGTCTCGTCAAACCGCTCTACATTTCTTCTGTCAACGGAGTAAAATTGGACTGCACTGTGCGTTACCGCACAGAACCCCTGCTTATGAGCATTGGACTGCATCACGAAAAAATTGAATTTTTTGTTCTGCCCAACTGCACCTCTGAAGTCCTTCTCGGATTGCCATGGCTCCAACGTCATTCTCCTACCCTTGACTGGACCACCGGGGAGATCAAAAATTGGGGTCCTTCTTGTCACAAACGATGCCTCACATCTGCTCCCACTTGTCTAACTCCTGAGGTTCCACCCATACCGGCCCCTCCCAAGGCTTACCAGGATATTTTCGGCAAAAAGCAAGCTGATATTTTGCCTCCTCATAGCCCCCTTCCTGGTAACACTCTGCCCCGTGGCAAGCTTCACCCTCTGCCCCCCTCCCCATTCCCACTTCTTCTGGATTGCCTGCCGTTGATGAAGTTACCCAGGACTTCTCTATCATCCGGAAGGAAACTCAAGAGTCGCTCCCAATGGCCTTGTCTCGTATGAAAGGACAAGCAGACAAAAAGAGGGGGAGACCTAAGGGGGGGGGGTACTGTTACGCTCCTCCCCGTAGCGCTTGCGGCGTTCTCCTCTCTGCAGCGCCCCGGTCAGACCCGCTGACCGGGAGCGCTGCACTGACACTGCCGACGGGGATGCAATTCGCATAGCGGGACGCGCCCGCTCGCGGATCGCATCCCAATCTACTTACCTGTCCCGGTCCCCGGCTGTCACGTCCTGGCGCACGCGGCTCCGCTCTCTAGGGCGTGCGCGCGCCAGCTCTCTAAGATTTAACCCCTTAAGGACTCAGGGTTTTTCCGTTTTTGCACTTTCGTTTTTTCCTCCTTAACTTTTAAAAATCATAACCCTTTAAATTTTCCACCTAAAAATCCATATTATGGCTTATTTTTTGCATCGCCAATTCTACTTTGCAGTGACATTACTCCTTAACTTTTAAAAATCATAACCCTTTAAATTTTCCACCTAAAAATCCATATTATGGCTTATTTTTTGCATCGCCAATTCTACTTTGCAGTGACATTACATTTTAACAAAAAATGCACGGCGAAACGGCAAAAAAAAATCATTGTGCGACAAAATCGAAAAAAAAAACCGCCATTTTGTAACTTTTGGGGGCTTCCGTTTCTACGCAGTGCATATTTCGGTAAAAATTACACCTTATCATTATTCTGTAGGTCCATATGGTTAAAATGATACCCTACTTATATAGGTTTGATTTTGTCGCACTTCTGGAAAAAATCATAACTACATGCAGGAAAATGTATACGTTTAAAAATGTCATCTTCTGACCCCTATAACTTTTTTATTTTTCCACATACAGGGCGGTATGAGGACTCATTTTTTATTGGTATGATTTTTGTTTTGATCGGACTTTTTGATCACTATTTATTCATTTTTATAATGGTATAAAAAGTGACCAAAATATGCTTTTTTGGACTTTGGAATTTTTTTGCGCGTACGCCATTGACCGTGCGGTTTAATTAATGATGTATTTTTATAGTTCGGACATTTACGCACGCGGCGATACCACATACGTTTATTTTATTTTATTTTTTACACTGTTATTTTTTTTATGGGAAAAGGGGGGTGATTCAAACTTTTTTTTAGGGAAGGGGTTAAATGACCTTTATTAACACTTTTTTTTACATTTTTTTTGCAGTGTTATAGGTCTCATAGGGACCTATAACACTGCACACACTGATCTCCTATGCTGATCACTGGCGTGTATTAACACGCCTGTGATCAGCATTATCGGCGCTTGACTGCTCCTGCCTGGATCTCAGGCATGGAGCAGTCATTCGTCGATCGGACACCGAGGAGGCAGGTAAGGGCCCTCCCGGTGTCCGATCAGCTGTTCGGGACGCCGCGATTTCACCGCGGCGGTCCCAAACAGCCCGACTGAGCAGCCGGGATACTTTCAGTTTCACTTTAGAAGCGGCGGTCAGCTTTGACCGCCGCTTCTAAAGGGTTAATACCGCACATCGTCGGTGGTATTGTGTGTGGTTTTAGCCGCGGGTCCCAGCCGTTGATGAGCGCCTGGACCGAAGCGATATGATGCAGGATCGCGGCACGATCCCGCTTCATATCGCGGGAGCCGGCGCAGGACGTAAATATACGTCCTGCGTCGTTAAGGGGTTAATGGGCCAATGCACCGCTAATTGGTGCCTGGCCCAATCAGTGTAATCAGCTCACCTGCTCCAGGCCTATATTACCTCACTTCCCCTTCCCTGCATTGCCGGATCTTGTTGCCTTGTGCCTAGTGAAAGCGTTTCTGTGATTGCCTTACCAGTGTTACCAGACCTTCTGCCGTTACCCTTGACTACGAACCTTGCCGCCTGCCTTGACCTTCTGCTACGTCTGACCTCGCCTTTGTCTAGTCCTCCTGTCCCACTCCTCTCTCAGCAGTCAGCGAGGTTGAGATGTTACCGGTGGATACGACCTGGTTGCTACTGCCGCAGCAAGACCATCCCGCTTTGCGGCGGGCTCTGGTGAATACCAGTAGCAACTTAGAACCGGTCCACCGGTACGGTCCACGCCAATCCCTCGCTGACACAGAGGATCCACTTCCAGCCTGCCGAATCAAAACACCAGTCATCCCCCAAGGAGCAAAGTTTGCTCTGTTCACCTGGGGTGCCGCAGCCGAGATCAGACATCAGAAATCTTATTCCCTATCCAAGTTGTCTAGGGGTGGAGTACCCATTTAATGAGCTGTTGTACTGTTTAGTATAAAATCATTTTACTGTGACTGTCGAAAGCTAAAAATTACGACATGAAGCATTGAGCAAATAATACTTCTATTACTATTGTTAAATAAACTTTATCTAAAATATAATATTAAAAGAGAAGTAAAGACAAAAGAAACTACTATACAACAGAAAAGGGAAAAATTATCCTTACCTGAAGCTCCAATATCTCCTTGTTCGCCTTTCTCCCCTTGTGGTCCCTGTTCACCTTTTGGTCCTGGACGTCCATCAAGACCAGGAAGCCCAGCTGGTCCTATTGGACCTAAAAAAAAAAAAAAAAAAAAAAAAATATATATATATATATATATATATATATATATATATTTAGGAAATATGGGGGGAGGTTATTTTATCCTGGTTACATCCTGGTTATATGGGATTAATTTTTCACACTGTTTGTCTCAGATGCCGTTAAGAGACTTTTCGTTGCAACTTACGTTAGGAGACTTTTTTTTATTTTTTATTAAAGAACATACCAAGTGGTGATTTAAGTAGATATCAGGCAGTGTTCTGAAATGTATCATGTACAACTTTTCAGTTTGTCGCATCCTTTGGCGCAACTGTGCTAACTGAGGTGCAATTCTACACCAGTTCTCTGTTGACTTACAAACTGACTGTGGTCAGGATTAATAAAAAAGCGCACATTTGTCGCATGGGTTAAAAAGTTGCACATAAAGTTGCAGAGGAATCATCATACAAAGTGGAGTACTGAAGTAAGAAATACGATCAGCACCAGATTTATCACATGCCCTGCACCATGTAATAAATTTGGCGCAGTTACACATTTTCCACCACATGATTTAATGGAGTAAAAAGACATTTACTGTTTCCATTTTTCCTGAATACCCCCCTATGTCTCACAAACAACATTTCCAAATGTCAGCCTGAATTATATTAAAAATATTCTGCACATTACCTCGCTCTCCCTTTTCCCCATTTAACCCATTTATGCCAGGTGTGCCAGGTAGCCCATCTTTTCCTGGTGGTCCGCACTTGATGATGGCATAGTCTGTCTCATAACATATCTCAGTGGAGTACACTAAGGCTATGCCAAGCAGAACCACGCTGAACACCTGCAGAACGGGCATCTTCCAAGCAATTTCACCCTATAAGGACAAAATAAAATATAATGTAGACTAAATTAAGGTAAGATATATTATACAATTAAAAAAAAAAATTCCAAACTTCCTTTTTTTTTAGAATAAGTAAATTATGTGAGCATAGATCTTAACCCCTTGGGGACGGAGGGTTTTCCAGTTTTTGCACTTTCGTTTTTTCCTCCTTACCTTTTAAAAATCATAACGCTTTCAATTTTGCAGCTAAAAATCCATATAATGGCTTATTTTTTGAGCCACCAATTCTAATTTGTAAAGCCATCAGACATTTTCCCAAAAATCTATGGCAAAATGGAAAAAAAAATCATTGTGCGACAAAATTGCCATTTTGTAAATTTTGGGGGCTTCCGTTTCTACGCAGTACATTTTTCAGTAAAAATGGCACCGTGACTTTATTCTGTAGGTCCATATGATTAAAATGATACCCTACTTATATAGGTTTGATTTTGTGGTACTTCTGGAAAAAATCCTAACTACATGCAAGAAAATGCATACGTTTAAAATTGTCATGTTCTGACCCCTATAACTTTTTTATTTTTCTGTGTATGGGTCGGTATGAGGGCTCATTATTTGCGCCGTGATCTGAATTTTTTATCGGTACCATTTTTGTATTGATCAGACTTTTTGATC
This sequence comes from Hyla sarda, assembly GCF_029499605.1. NCBI lineage: Eukaryota > Metazoa > Chordata > Amphibia > Anura > Hylidae > Hyla > Hyla sarda. The sequence continues at coordinate 388,850,789 of NC_079191.1, forward strand.
ACTTTTTATTCATTTTTTCATGATTTAAAAAGTGACCAAAAATACGCTATTTTGGACTATTTTTTTTGCATTTTTTTGCATGTACGCCATTGACCGTGCGGTTTAACTAATGATATATTTTTATAATACGGACATTTCCGCACACAGCGATACCCCATATGTTTATTTTTATTTACTCAGTTTTTTTTTTTAATTGGGAAAAGGGGGGTGATTTAACCCCTTAAGGACCCAACCATTTTACACCTCAGGACCCGGCCATTTTTTGCACATCTGACCACTGTCACTTTAAACATTAATAACTCTGGAATGCTTTTAGTTATCATTCTGATTCCGAGATTGTTTTTTCGTGACATATTTTACTTTAACATAGTGGTAAAATTTTGTGGTATCTTGCATCCTTTCTTGGTGAAAAATCCCAAAATTTGATGAAAAATTTGAAAATTTTGCATTTTTCTAACTTTGAAGCTCTCTGCTTGTAAGGAAAATGGATATTCCAAATAATTTTTTTTTTATTCATATATACAATATGTCTACTTTATGTTTGCATCATAAAATTTACGTGTTTTTACTTTTGGAAGACACCAGAGGGCTTCAAAGTTCAGCAGCAATTTTCCAATTTTTCACAAAATTTCCAAACTCACAATTTTTCAGGGACCAGTTCAGGTTTGAAGTGGATTTGAAGGGTCTTCATATTAGAAATACCCCACAAATGACCCCATTATAAAAACTGCACTACCCAAAGTATTCAAAATGACATTCAGTCAGCGTTTTAACCCTATAGGTGTTTCACAGGAATAACAGCAAGTGAAGGAGAAAATTCACAATCTCCATTTTTTACACTCGCATGTTCTTGTAGACCCAATTGTTGAATTTTTACAAGGGGAAAAAGGAGAAAATGTATACTTCAATTTGTAGCCCAATTTCTCTCGAGTAAGCACATACCTCATATGTCTATGTAAAGTGTTCGGCGGGCGCAGTAGAGGGCTCAGAAGCGAAGGAGCGACAATGGGATTTTGGAGAGTATGTTTTTTTGAAATGGTTTTTGGGGGGCATGTTGCATTTAGGAAGCCCCTATGGTGCCAGAACAGCAAAAATCCCCCACATGGCATACCATTTTGGAAACTAGACCCCTTGAGGTATGTAACAAGGAATAAAGTGAGCCTTAATACCCCACAGGGGTTTCACGACTTTTGCATATGTAAAAAAATAAAAATAAAATGTCACTAAAATGTGTGTTTCCCCCCAAATTTCACATTTTTGCAAGGGTTAATAGCAGAAAATACCCCCCAAACATTGTAACCCCATCTCTTCTGAGTATGAAGGTACCCCATAAGTTGACCTGAGGTGTACTATGGGTGAACTACAATGCTCAGAAGAGAAGGAGTCATATTTGGCATTTTGAGAGCAAATTTTGCTCGGGGGCATGTCGCATTTAGGAAGCCCCTATGGTGCCAGGACAACAAACAAAAAAAAACACATGGCATACCATTTTGGAAACTAGACCCCTTGTGGAACGTAACAAGAAATAAAGTGAGCCTTAATACCCCACAGGGGTTTCGCGACTTTTGCATACATAAAAAAAAAAAAATCACTAAAAGGTGTGTTTCCCCCCCAAAATTTCAAATTTTTGCAAGGGTTAATAGCAGAAAATACCCCCCAAAATTTGTAACCCCATCTCTTCTGAGTATGGAGGTACCCCATAAGTTGACCTGAAGTGCACTACGGGCGAACTACAATGCTTAGAAGAGAAGGAGTCATATTTGGCTTTTTTGAGAGCAAATTTTGCTCGGGGGGCATGTCGAAATTAGGAAGCCCATATGGTGCCAGGACAGCAAAATAACCCCCACATGGCATACCATTTTGGAAACTAGACCCCTTGAGGAATGTAACAAGGCATAAAGTGAGCATTTACCCCCACTGGTGTCTGTCATATCTTTGGAAAAGTGGGCTGTACAACATTTTTAATTTGCACAGCCCACTGTTCCAAAGATCTGTCAGACACCTGTGGGGTGTAAATTCTCACTGCACCCCTCATTACATTCCGTGAGGGGTGTAGTTTCCGAAATGGGGTCACATGTGGGGTTTTGTTTTTTTTGCGTTTGTCAAAACTGCTGTAACAATCAGCCACCCCTGTGCAAATCACCTCAAATTTACATGGCGCACTCTCCCTTCTGGGCCTTGTTGTGCACCCCCAGAGCACTTTGCGCCCACATATGTGGTATCTCCGTACTCGGGAGAAATTGCGTTACAAATTTTGGGGGGCTTTTTTCCCTTTTACCTCTTGTCAAAATGAAAAGTATAGGGCAACACCAGCATGTTAGTGTAAAAAGTTTATTTTTTTACACCAACATGCTGGTGTAGACCCCAACTTCACCTTTTCATAAGGGGTGAAAGGAGAAAAAGACCCCCTAGATTTGTTAGTCAATTTCTCCCGAGTACGGGGATACCCCATATGTGACCCTAAACTGTTGCCTTGAAATACGACAGGGCTCCGAATTGAGAGCGCCATGTGCATTTGAGGCCTGAATTAGGGATTTGCATAGGGGTGGACATAGGGGTATTCTACGCCAGTGATTCCCAAACAGGGTGCCTCCAGCTGTTGCAAAACTCCCAGCATGCCTGGACAGTCAACGGCTGTCCGGCAATACTGGGAGTTGTTGTTTTGCAACAGCTGGAGGCTCCATTTTGGAAAGAGTGGCGTACCAGACGTTTTTCATTTTTATTGGGGAGGGAGGGGGGCTGTGTAGGGGTATGTGTATATGTAGTGTTTTTTACTTTTTATTTTATTTTGTGTTAGTGTAGTGTTTTTAGGGTACAGTCACACGGGCGGGGGATTACAGCGAGTTTCCCGCTGCGAGTTTGAGCTGCCGCGCAAAATTTGCTGCATTGCAAACTTGCAGCCCGATACTCACTGTAAGCCCCTGCCCATGTGAATGTAGCCTGTACATTCACAGGGGGGGGGGGGGGGGACCTCCAGCTATTGCAAAACTACAACTCCCAGCATGCACAGTCTCAGTGCATGCTGGTAGTTATAGTTTTGCAACAGCTGGAGGCACACGGGTTGGGAAACACTGAGTTAGGAAACAATGTTTCCCAACCAGTGTGCCTCCAGCTGTTGCAAAACCACAACTCCCAAACATTCTCAGGCATGCTGGGAGTAGTAGTTCGGCAACATTTTTAGAGCCAGATGTTGCCGAACTACAACTCCCAGCATGCTTGGAGTTGTAGTTTTGCAACATCTGGAGGACTACAGTTTGCAGACCACTAATACAGTGGTTCCCAATCTGTGCCCTTCCAAATGTTGCAAAACTACAACTCCCAGTATGCCAAAACTGTCCAGGCATGCTGGGAGTTGTAGTTCAGCATAGATGTCCCCCAGATTAGGAGCATACTTGTCCCCCAGATTAGGCAGCATAGATGTCCCCCAGATTAGGAGCATAGTTGTCCCCCAGATTAGGCAGCATAGATGTCCCCCAGCGTAGGCAGCATAGATGTCCCCCAGATTAGGAGCATACTTGTCCCCCAGATTAGGCAGCATAGATATCACCAAGATTATGAGCATAGTTGTCCCCCAGATTAGGCAGCATAGATGTCACCCAGATTAGGCAGCATAGATGTCACCCAGATTAGGCAGCATAGATGTCCCCCAGAGTAGGCAGCATAGATGTCCCCCAGATTAGGAGCATACTTGTCCCCCAGATTAGGCAGCATAGATGTCACCCAGATTAGGCAGCATAGATGTCCCCCAGATTAGGAGCATACTTGTCCCCCAGAGTAGGCAGCATAGATGTCACCCAGATTAGGCAGCATAGATGTCCCCCAGATTAGGAGCATACTTGTCCCCCAGATTAGGCATCATAGATGTCCCCCAGATTAGGAGCATAGTTGTCCCCCAGATTAGGCAGAATAGATGTCACACAGATTAGGCAGCATAGATGTCACCCAGATTAGGCAGCATAGATGTCCCCCAGAGTAGGCAGAATAGATGTCCCCCAGATTAGGATCATACTTGTCCCCCAGATTAGGCAGCATAGATGTCACCCAGATTAGGCAGCATAGATGTCCCCCAGATTAGGAGCATACTTGTCCCCCAGAGTAGGCAGCATAGATGTCACCCAGATTAGGCAGCATAGATGTCCCCCAGATTAGGATAATACTTGTCCCCCAGATTAGGCAGCATAGATGTCCCCCAGATTAGGAGCATAGTTGTCCCCCAGATTAGGCAGCATAGATGTCACCTAGATTAGGCAGCATAGATGTCCCCCAGATTAGGCAGCATAGATGTCCCCCACAGTAGGCAGCATAGATGTCCCCCAGATTAGGAGCATACTTGTCCCCCAGATTAGGCAGTTTAGATGTCACCCAGATTAGGCATCATAGATGTCCCCCACATTAGAAGCATGCTTGTCCCCCAGAGTAGGCAGCATAGATGTCACCCAGGTTAGGCAGCATAGATGTCCACCAGATTAGGAGCATCCTTGTCCCCCAGATTAGGCAGCATAGATGTCCCCCAGATTAGGCAGTATAGTTGTCCCCCAATCAGCGCGGGCCGGTCAGAGCCAATCAAAGGGCCCTATGTGTCAAGCGGGCCGTACAATCCCCAGGTCTGCCCCAGAGGGGTTCATAACCAACCACAATAGAGAACATTTTGTTGTAGGAGCATGGTCAATCTACTCAGACCCATCTGTCATTGGTGGATGGAAATCCTGGCTGATCCATCCCTGATTCATCTTGAAAAACATCAGTCTCTCCACATTTTTAGTGGACAGACGAGTTCTCCTTGGGGTGACTATGGCCCCAGCCACACTAAACACCCGCTCTGATGGCACACTAGTGGCCGGGCAGGACAGCTTTTCCAGGGCAAACTCCGCTAGTTGCGGCCATAAATCTAGTTTGGCTGCCCAGAAATCCAGCGGATCTTCAAAGGTTGTTGGCAGGGTCATGTCGAGGTAAGCCACCACCTGCTGGTTCAGGTCCTGCTCCATGTCCACCTGCTGCTGATGAGTAGCTTCACTATGCGGCTGAAGGAATCTACTCATCAGCGACTGTAGACTGTAGACTGTAGGCAGCATAGATGTCCCCCAGATTAGGAGCATAGTTGTCACACAGATTAGGCAGCATAGATGTCCTCCAGATTAGGAGCATACTTGTCCCCTAGAGTAGGCAGCATAGATGTCACCCAGATTAGGCAGCATAGATGTCCCCCAGATTAGGAGCATACTTGTCCCCCAGAGTAGGCAGCATAGATGTCACCCAGATTAGGCAGCATACTTGTCCACCAGATTAGGCAGCATAGTTGTCCCCCAATCAGCGCGGGCCGGTCAGAGCCAATCAAAGGGCCGTATGTGTCAAGCTGGCCGTACAATCCCCAGGTCTGCCCCAGAGGGTTTCATAACCAACCACAATAGAGAAAATTTTGTTGTAGGAGCATGGTCAATCTACTCAGACCCATCTGTCATTGGTGGCTGGAAATACTGGCTGATCCATCCCTGATTCATCTTGACAAACGTCAGTCTCTCCACATTTTTAGTGGACAGACGAGTTCGCCTTGGGGTGACTATGGCCCCGGCCACACTAAACTCCCGCTCTGATGGCACACTACTGGCTGGGCAGGACAGCTTTTCCAGGGCAAACTCCGCTAGCTGCGGCCATAAATCTAGTTTGGCTGCCCAGAAGTCCAGCGGATCTTCAACGATTGTTGGCAGGGTCATGTCGAGGTAAGCCACCACCTGCAGGTTCAGGTCCTGCTCCATGTCCACCTGCTGCTGATGAGTAGCTTCACTATGCGGCTGAAGGAAGCTACTCATCAGCAACTGTAGACTCAGACTGCTGCTGATTGAGCCGGTACTGCTCCTGCCACACCTCCCCTCCCCAGCAGCCGTGGCAGTGGAAGGTGAACGCAGAGGGGCCCCCCGAGTCAGACCTGCTAGTGGATGGACCATGTGGCCGATAGGCATCGGCCAACCGACTACGTAGAAGCTCCCTGAAGTAGGTCAGTTTGTCCTCCCTCTCAGTGTGTGTAAAAAAGGCCCCCAATCTGGGCCGGTAGCGAGGGTCTAATAAGGTGGAGATCCAGAAGTCATCGCGCTGACGAATTTTGACAATTCGGGGGTCACTACGCAAGCAACTCAGCATGCATCGTGCCATTTGTGACAGTGACTCGCTGGGACCACCTGCCTCCATTTCCACTGCATACTGCCACGGTGTGTCTGGGTCCTCTCTCTCGCCTCCCTCGTAATAACCCTCCAGCTCCTCTGGCTGCTCCTGCTCCTCCTCTCCTGTCCAATGACCAGAAACATCGGCCATCTCATCCACCATAAACTGTGCTCCGCTCTGCCCCTCATCATCCTCCTCCAGTTCATCCCCCACAGGACTCATTTAGCCTTCTGATGTAGGCGCAACATCTCCATTGCCGTGACCAGCCATGTTTTCAATCATTTTTTGGAGTAAATGTAGGAGTGGAATTACATCGTTCATGGTGTAATTCGAGCGACTAACAAAAAATGTGGCTTCCTCAAAGGGCCTCAGCAAACGGCAGGTGTCACGTATGAGCTGCCACTCGTTCACATTGAAGTTACACAGGGGAGTACTTCTATCTGCTTGTATCATCAAAAAATCTGTGATGGCTTTTCTTTGTTCGTATAGTCTGTCCAACATATGGAGGGTGGAATTCCAACGTGTGGCAATGTCACAAATGAGACTATGTTGTGGGATACCGTTCTGACGCTGCAGCTCAAGCAAAGTGTGCTTGGCAGTGTACGAGTGGCTGAAGTGCATGCACAGTTTCCTTGCCATTGTCAGGACGTCTTGCAAATGGGGTGAAGACTTGATAAACTTCTTGACAACCAGATTCAACACGTGTGCCATGCAGGGCGAATGGTTCACACTTCCTTGTCGCAGTGCGGCCACAATGTTCTTCCCATTGTCGGTCACCATGGTTCCCATTTCCAGATTTTGTGGAGTAAGCCATACTCGGATTTCTTCCCTAATGAACTTCAGCAGTTCCTCCCCGGTGTGACTCCGTTCGCCAACGCAAACCATGTGAAGGACGGCTTGACACTGCTGTGCCCTACACACGTGGTACGATGAAGGGCCACCGAGATTTGGATGTGCAGTGGAGGCCGAGGACACGGGGGAGGAGGAGGAGGTGCACACTGTAAAAGGACCAACTGCCTGGGAGCGAGAGCGTGGAGGAGGAAGCGGTGTGACCTGTCCAAGTTGCTGTTGTGGCTGTGCAGGAACAACATTTACCCAGTGGGCCATAAAAGACATGTATTGTCCCTGCCCGTAGTTACAGCTCCACACATCGGTGCTGTCCTGCACTTTTGAACACACTGACAGGCTCAAGGACTGGCCCACCTTCTCTTGTACAAACTTATGCAGGGCTGGTACTGCCTTCTTCGCAAAGAAATGATGGCTTGGGATTCTCCACCTCGGCTCGGCACAAGCCATCAATTCCCTGAAAGATGCAGAGTCCACCAGTTGGAAAGGGAGGGACTGCAACACCAGCAACTTGGACAGGAGCACATACAACTTCTGCGTCGTTGGATGAGTGGGCGCGTACTGTTGTCTCTTGGATATGGCTTCGCTGATCGATTGTTAGCGGAATGGCTGACTACGAGCGAGGAAGAAGGAGGGTTTGACACAATGCTCCCTTCGGCTGAGGTGGTGAAGCCTTGGCTGAATGACGGAGGGAGCGGATGGCCACTGGGTGATGCGGCAGGCTGGACCACTACCTCGGAGCCACGGTTATCCCAGGCCGCTTTATGGTGGCGAATCATTTGTTGACGCAGGGCCGTGGTGCCGAAATTGGGACCCTGGCCACCCTTCACTTTCTGCCCACAGATTTTGCATGTGACTACGCTAAGATCCTCCGGATTCTTTATGAAGAACAATCACACCGCAGAGTAGCTGATTTTCCCACCCGTAGTTCGCACTATTTCACTGCTATTGGCGCCGTCTCCAGGAACCCCTGTTCCACTACCTCCCTGAATGGTAGCTTGCTGCGAAGCAGGTGGTCTCCCCCTGGCACGTTTGGCTCCTGAATTTCCACTACTGCCACCACCACGCTGATTGACAACCGTGCTACAGCCTTGCTGCCTCATAGACAAAGAGCAAATCTCTTCTCCTGACGATGATGAAGCCCCGGGTTCTGCACCCGGCTCCCAATTGCGATCGGCTTCATCATCATCAAAAGATGTGTGCACGTCACTGATGTCCTCCTCATGTTCCACAACAGTGTCTGCCTCAGGACCCTGAACAATTGAAACATCGCCTCCCACGTCCCTCTCCGCATCACTACTTGGCCGCCTTGCAGAGCAAGGGACGCATGTCTCCTCACATTCTTGGCTGCCCATTAGATGCTGACTGTCCTCTATTACATCGTCCTCGCTAAATAGTGGAGCTGAACCCAAAGCATGAGATACTTCTTTGGGAGAGGGAACAGCATAGGACAAAGGCAATGGGATTACGGGGACTGCTCCCGGGCCATGCCAACTGAGGGTTGTGTCTGAGGAACCCACCGACTCTTGACTGAGGTTGTCAGATGTCGCTTGTGATGATGGGGATGAGTGTGCAAACCAATTGACGAGAGATGGGTCGACGACACGACCGCTGGGTGTTAATGGGAGCTCAGGCCTATTGCTGCGACTCCTGCGGCCACTCGCCCCAAGTCTGCTGCCAACTCTGCGTGACGTATGTAGGCCTCTGCCCCTTCTCTGTGCACGTCCTGGCACTTCCCTGCCTGACATACTTAGTGCATTTAGGAGGGTATAGAACAGCAGCAGGCGATTACTTACGCCTGTCCTTTCAAAGTATATAGGCCCTAGACAGAATAACAGTTACTAAATAGTACACTCCTTTGTTGTATGTATGCCCTTTGCAATGATGAGCGTACTGTTAAGCGTATTTATACGCAGAAAAAAACTCATTTTTTGTTGTATACACCAGCCAGTGTATACTAATATGTGGAATAGCACTGAATTTAGCACTGAGACAGAAATACAGGTACTAAATAGTACACTACTTGGTTGTATGTATGCTCTTTGCAATGATGAGCGCACTGTTACGCGTATTTATATGCAGGAAAAACTTTTTTTTTTCTTTAATACACCGGCAGGTGTATAATGTTTGGTATAACACTTAATTTAGCACAGAGACAGAAAAAAAGGTGGTATATGGTACGCTATTTGCTTGAATTTAGGCCCTTTGCAATGATAAGGCCACTGTTATGCGTATTTTTACGCAGGAAAACCTTTTTTTTCTTTAATACACCTGCAGGTGTATAACGTGTGGTATAACACTGAATTTAGCACAGAGAAAGACAAAAAGGTGGTATATGGTACGCTATTTGCTTGTATTTAGGCCCTTTGCAATGATAAGGCCACTGAAAAAGCATATTTGTACTCAGGAAAAACTTTTTTTTCTTTAATACACCGGCAGGTGTATTAACATGTGGTATAACACTTAATTTAGCACAGAGACAGAAAAAAAGGTAGTATAAGGTACGCTATTTGCTTGTATTTAGGCCCTTTGCAATGATAAGGCCACTGTTAAGCGTATTTGTACTAAGGAAAAAATGTTTTTCTTTAATACACCGGCAGGTGTATAATGTGTGGTATAACACTGAATTTAGCACAGAGACAGAAAAAAAAGGGTGGTATGTGGTACGCTATTTGCTTGAATTTAGGCCCTTTGCAATGATAAGGCCCCTGTTAAGCATATTTTTACGCAGGAAAACCTTTTTTTTCTTTTAAAGGTGTTGTATTACACTTAATTTAGGTGTATAACGTGTGGTATTACACTTAATTTAGCACAGAGACAGAAAAAAAAGGTGGTATATGGTACGCTATTTGCTTGTATGTAGGCCTTTTGCAATGATAAGGCCACTGAAAAAGCGTATTTGTACTCAGGAAAAAAAAAATTTCTTTAATACACCGACAGGTGTATAACGTGTGGTATAACACTTAATTTAGCACAGAGACAGAAAAAAGGTAGTATATGGTACGCTATTTGCTTGTATTTAGGCCCTTTGAAATGATAAGGCCACTGTTAAGCGTATTTTTATGCAGGAAAACCATTTTTTTTCTTTAATACACCGGCAGGTGTATAACGTGTGGTATAACACTGAATTTAGCACAGAGACAGAAAAAAAGGTGGTATATGGTACGCTATTTGCTTGAATTTAGGCCCTTTGCAATGATAAGGTCACTGTTAAGCGTATTTTTACGCATGAAAACCTTTTTATTCTTTAGCCCCTTAAGGACCGGGGTTTTTTCCGTTTTTGCATTTTCGTTTTTTGCTCCTTGCCTTTAAAAATCATAACTCTTTCAATTTTGCACCTAAAAATCCATATGATGGCTTATTTTTTGCGCCACCAATTCTACTTTGTAATAATGTCAGTCATTTTGCCCAAAAATCTACGGTGAAACGGAAAAAAAAATCATTGTGCAACAATATTGAAAAAAAACGCAGTTTTGTAACTTTTGGGGGCTTCCGTTTCTACGTAGTACATTTTTCGGTAAAAATGACACCTTATCTTTATTCTGTAGGTCCATACGATTAAAATGATACCCTACTTATATAGGTTTGATTTTGTTGGACTTCTGGAAAAAATCATAACTACATGCAGGAAAATTAATACGTTTAAAATTGTCATCTTCTGACCCCTATAACTTTTTTATTTTTCTGTGTATGGGGTGGTATGAGGGCTCATTTTTGTGCCGTGATTTAAAGTTTTTAACGGTACCATTTTTGCATTGATAGGACTTATTGATCGCTTTTTATTCATTTTTAAATGATATAAAAAGTGACCAAAAATGCACTATTTTGAACTTTGGAATTTTTTGGCGCGCACGCTATTGACCGAGCGGTTTAATTAATGATATATTTTTACAATTCGGACATTTCCGCACGCGGTGATACCATATATGTTTATTTTTATTTTTATTTACACTGTTTTTTTTTTATTGGAAAAGGGGGGTGATTCAAACTTTTAATAGGGGAGGAGTTAAATGATCTTTATTCACTTTTTTTTTCACTTTTTTTTTTGCAGTGTTATAGGTCCCATAGGGACCTATAACACTGCACACACTGATCTTCATCATTGATCACTGGTTTCTCATAAGAAACCAGTGATCAACGATTCTGCCGCATGACTGCTCATGCCTGGATCTCAGGCACTGAGCAGTCATTCGGCGATCGGACAGCGAGGAGGCAGGTAGGGGCCCTCCCGCTGTCCTGTCAGCTGTTCGGGATGCCGCGATTAGCCGCGGCTATCCCGAACAGCCCGACTGAGCTAGCCGGCAACTTTCACTTTCGCTTTTAGCCGTGCGGCTCAGCTCTGAGGACGCGGCTAAAGGGTTAATAGCGCGCGGCGCCGCGATCGGCGCTGTGCGCTATTAGAGGCGGGTCCCGGCTTCACTATGACGCCGGGCCCGCCGTGATATGACGCGGGGTTACTGTGTAACCCCGCGTTATATCAGGAGAGCAGGACCAAGGACGTACCGGTACGTCCTTGGTCCTTAAGGGGTTAATACACCGGCAGGTGTATAACGTGTGGTATAACACTGAATTTAGCTCAGAGACAGAAAAAAAGGTGGTATATGATACGCTATTTGCTTGTATGTAGGCCCTTTGCAATGATAAGGCCACTGAAAAAGCGTATTTGTACGCAGGAAAAAAAAATGTCTTTAATACACCGGCAGGTGTATAACGTGTGGTATAACACTGAATTTAGCACAGAGACAGAGTAACAGTTGAAAAAGGGTAAAAAGGCACTAAAGTCCACACTAATATGACTTATTTCTGAACAGCAGCAGGACCCAACAGTGCAGCACCACCAAAAAAAATAAATCCAGGAATTAAACCCTATTTTGCACTCTGTCACACAATTCTGAGCAGCAGAAGATTTGTGGAGCAAAAAAAAAAAAACTCAATTGGGCTGAAAAATTAGGAGATAAGATGCTTTAGAAAGTTCAGGCAGCTTGGAGATCTGTATGAGGCAGCTAACAGCTATCTGCCCCTCTCTGCTGCAATGGTCAATAACGTGAATAGGAGGTTTAGCTATCAATGATCCTTCTCAGAGTAACAGCACAGCACTCTGCACTCCTGCCTTTCCCTAATGCTGATGTTGCAGTGTAACGCTGTGGTATGAGCTATTCACACACATACAGTCCTGTCCTCTCCATCTGAGGGCATATATGAAATGAAGAGAGGCAAGATGGCCGCCGATTATATAGGGGCTGTGACACAGGGGTCAGTGAACACTGATAGGCTGCATCTCACATGTGGTTCAGGGTCAGCCCGCCTACCTTCATTCCCGCCGCTGTTTCCCGCCCTCCCATAATCCCCTGCCCCATGTACTCACATGTGGATCCGCCATCTTAGCTCTACAATAGCCTGGAACGCTGTAAAATGAAGTTTAATGAAGCGATTCATGCGATAAAATCGCGGCGATATTCGTATTCATTGCAAATCGAATTTTTCATGAAATTCGTAACGAATTCGGGTTTGTCAACTTCGATTCGCTCATCTCTACTTGTAGTAGTTTACACCCACTTGACTTTACTTATTGCAGGCTTAGGACTTTAGACTTAACTCTGAGGCCTCCCATGCTGACTAGGGTTCTGATAGTGTCCAATTAACGCTACACCGTCAGGTTATGAACTAGCACTGTGTAGCCCATCGAATCACCGGGTATTGTGCTCACAATTAGGAATTTCCGACTCCTCCTTGGCGGAGAACACTTGCAGAATGGTGCAGTCGCTTGCTTGAGGATTCCCTTGAATCACCTCACACTCCAGCTGTCTCTACTCCACACTGCAGCTCACACCGAGCTCTGCACACAGCAACAGCTGACTCTACACTGAATAGCTCCACTTCTTTGAAGTAGTGTAGGTTAGTAGAAAGTGCCAAGGGTTCCTTCCTGAGAGATAAAACTTTGTAATTGGTGCCTTTAATGTAAACCACACGCTTGTCGTTTAAGTGCCATAGATTTTTACTTGAAATTAGAATTTACTACTACATTCCTACTTAACATTTTATTTTTTCCACTGACTTTGAAAAGGCATAGATAATGGACATACCAACACTTAAGACATACCAACATGTACCAATAATTCTTGAAGCGCTTCCTTGTTGTGCACATTTTCACAAACAAGGTGACTCTTGGATTGGGGTCGGAGCTGCCATAGGCTTTCCATCACTGCTGGTTCTGTGCCACGGGACCCATTGGCTTATAGCATCTTCTCCCCCCAGCTGAAGAACGTTGAGCACATCTCAGGGCCACACCGAAGGGACACGACAAGAGACAAACAGACAACTTCTGTTGCACAAAATTTCAGCCAAGGTATCCCCTTCAATTTCGGGTGCACCTCATGCACATTAGAAGACAATTAACTAAGGACAACATAGAACAATTAGAGAGAGGATAACACATCCTGACCAAGACATTACAAATGTGGGCTTGCTATCACACCCCAAACATAAACAGTATATATATGTCTGCATGTATGGACTGGGGCCCTCATATGATGTACCAACTAGCAAACAGCAGTCTTAACCTGAGACAATTTTATAATATAGACGATTATACACCATATTTATAATTCACTAGATGTTATACGTTTCTAACTACTGTACCAGACTGACTAGGTTTCACATTTTCTTACCACTAGGCACCCCTGGCTGAAAACACATTACTAAAATATTGTTACATTATTGACTGATTAACAAGACTATCTAATTTACAATTCTCTCATCACTAGAAAATCCTGACTAAGAAAATTTTTGTAACAATTTTAAGGCACTACAGTGACCCCCTACCTACGATGGCCCCGACATACGATAATTTTAAGATACGATGGCCTCTCAGAGGCCATCGCATGTTGAAGGCAGCATCAACATACAATGCTTTTGTATGTCGGGGCCATTGCACAGCGCAGACTGCTTCAGCTGCCGCCAGATAGGCGTTTACGGTGTCCCGTGTGCTGCAGTGACGATTACTTACATTCCGTGGGGCTCGGGAGCGTCCTCTTCAGCGCTCTCCTTCGTTGTCATCACGTCACAGCACACACGTCCCGCCATCCAATAGGAGCGGCGTGCGTAGCGACGTGGTGGCGGCAACGTAGAGCGAGGATCCCGGGCAGCAGAGACGTTCCGGAGCGACGGGGACACCCCAGAGACGCGGCGACAGCAATGGAGGGCGACATCCAGGGCAGCAGTGACGGGTCTGGAGTGGCGGGGACAGGTTAGTATTACCTCCTATACTTTACATTGCACGGATCCCTCAACATACCATGGTTTCAACAAACGATGGTTCATTTGGAACGGATTACCATGGTATGTTGAGGGATCACTGTATTGTGTTTAGGCACAAAATTAGAAAGGTTTATGAAAACTTAAGTTCACGGCATTATACCAGGTACTAAAGCATAGTGGTTTCTTCTTGCCAAGATGCCAGGAACATATCTTGAATTTTGCAGACTTGTAAACTGAAACTGAAGCAACAGGCTCAGACGCCTAAACAGTAAAGTTTTAACAATAGAGCAATAGTCTGTTTTTTTTCTTTTGAGTTACTATGTAGGGTACTTGCCATCCCATTGGCGGCAGTCACCTTCTTCCCTGGCTGAGCCGGGTGTCGTGTTGCCCCTGCTTGCGCACCAGATGGTACATTGATAGTATGGATCCAGGACAATCTGGACAGGTGTGACCCAGATATCTGGGGACTGACAGTCACAACTAGTCTTGCTCGCAAATATTTGCAATACAAATTTTATTCGCAAATATCGCATATTTGCGAATTCGCAAATATTCGCGAATATAGCACTATATATTCGTAATTACGAATATTCTTTTTTTTTTCACAGTACACATCACAGTGATCACCCCTCTCTGCTTCCAGCTTGTGTGGTGTAAGAAGGCTCTAATACTACTGTGTGAGACTGGCGAGCGAATTTTCGCATGTGCGAAAATGTGCATATGCTAATTTTCGCATATGCGAATTTTCATATATGCTAATTTTCTCATGTGCGAATTTTCGCATATGCGAAAATAAAACACGAATATTACGAATATGCAAATTTAGCGAATATATGACGAATATTCGTCCATATATTCGCAAAATATCGCAAATTTGAATATGGCCTATGCCGCTGAACACTAGTCACAACCCCTTGGACTGAAGCAGCACGCACCACTGGGGTTACTGGGGCTGCGGAGGACTTTGGTGCCTGCTCATCTGGCCAAACCTGGGCAATGGGGGCCTGTGGCATTGTGGTGGGGAGCTGCAACTTCTCACATAGGGAAACATAGACAGGAACAGCCTTGGCCAACTCCGGTGACTTGCAAGTTGGGACAGAGAGGCTCCTTCCTGGGCAGCAGTATCAGATTTTCCTCCATGTATGGCAGTAGTTCCGGCTCATCGCTGAACACTAACGTAGCTGCAGGGGTGATTTCAGTCTGGGCTGGGGCTCAGGCTTCAGACAAGTAGCCACCCTTTCAGGGCTGAAGTAGGAGGACGGGGTCAAGAAGTCAGCTTCCCCTGGACTACTCACACTTGAGTCGTCTGTCCGTATTTCTGCCCAAGATCCCCACGATCGGTAGTGTGGAGAGAGCGATGGCACCCTCGAGGATGTCGGAGTGGACAGCCAGCCAAGGTCATCTTTCAGTTGTGCAGCGGGCGGATGCCACTCTTTACTGGGCTGGCCCTTGAGATTTATGGCCAGGGCCATGAGCACTTGTAGGGCATTTGCTGCTATATTAGGAATCTCTTTCACAGTGCTCTCTGCCATCATCTCTCTCTAACGACGTGTTCTCAAAAGGTGGAGTTCTGCAGTCTCTTTTGTAGTGGGCTCCAACAGTGTAGTGGGCTATTGGAGGTGTCAGCATGAGGAGACCATATAGTGGCTGAATGACACAGCGTGGAGGTGTTGGCAGCATGAGGAGACCATATAGTTTCTGAATGACACAGCCTGGAGCTGGCAGCACAATCCTAAAATTAAAAGATGAATTTTGAAATTTAAATTGAAGATTTATGGTAGCTACTGCTACCATAAAAATTATTAGGCCCAGGCCCAGCAGGATCACTAAACCATATATTGGCTGAATGAAACAGCCTGGAGTTGGCTGAAGCATGAGGAGACCATATATGGTCTGAATGGCACAGCCTGGAGTTGGCAGAAGCATGAGGAGACCATTGCAATTTGTAAATAGAAATTTAAGATTTTTAAATCGAAATTGAGGATTTTTAAATTGAAATTTTAACTCCCAAGTTTTAGTGTCCTGGGCCCCGGCATGTGGGTACAAAGGACCAAATCTAACAAGAAGTCACATGTCACATGGCGGCACAATGACAAAGCCTGGAGAGGGCATCAGTATGAGCAGACCATATAGTGTCTGAATGACTGCCTGGAGTTTGTGGCAGCATGAGGAGACCATATAGTGGCTGAATGACACAGTTGGGAGGTTGCTGAATCATGACACCATATAGTGTCTTAATTGTACAGCCTGGAGGTGGCTGAAGCATGAGAAGACCATTGAAATTTAAGATTTTAAAATGTTAATTTAAGATTTTGAAATTTAAATTGAGAATTTTTAACTTAAAATTTTAACTCCCAAGTTTTAGTGCCCCGGCGTGTGGGTACAAAAGACCAAATTTAACAAGGAGTCACATGGCAGCACAATGAGAGAGCCTTGAGGTGGCATTAACAGCATGAAGGCCATGCCAACTGAGGTTTGAGTCTGAGGAACCCACCGACTGTTGACTGGGGATGTCGGATGTCACTTGGGATGAAGTGGATGACCGAGTGAACCAATCAATCACAGCTGCTGGGTTGCGGGTCGAGACACGACTGCTAGCTGACACTGGGAGCTCAGACCTCTCGTTGCGACTCCGGCTGCCACACGCCTCTACTCTGCTGCGACCTCTGCCTGCACCTGATGAATTTATGCCTCTTTCACTCCAATGTGCACGTCTTGGCACTACTCTGCCTGACATAATTATTGCGTATATGAGGGGATTACAATACGCTTCACTATGCTTAAAACAGTATTTGTCTAGAAAAACAGCAGGTGAGTACTACTCG
Source organism: Hyla sarda (assembly GCF_029499605.1). NCBI lineage: Eukaryota > Metazoa > Chordata > Amphibia > Anura > Hylidae > Hyla > Hyla sarda. The sequence continues at coordinate 388,867,873 of NC_079191.1, forward strand.
CTGTCCTTTCACAGTATATATACCCTTGACAGATTAACAGGTACAATATAGTACACTACTTAGATGTATTGTATGTGGTATGCACTTATGAGTGCAGAAAAATGCGGTACAGTATGCTTACATTTTTTTATTTTTGCACAACAACAGCAGTACACAACAGTGCTGCAGCAAAAAAAATTGCCCTCTGTTAAAGACTATTAGGAATGGACTGCTGGGTATTATACCATCTACAGACTAGTATAACCAGCAGATGATTGGTTGTGGAACAAAGACACAGAATTGCGCTGAAATATTATTCCTGCCTCCTCTGCTAAGGTTTATGAAGTTGATGCAGCTTGTTGAAATGTATGAAGCAACACTCAGCTCTCTGTAATACAATGCTTAAGAAAGTGACTGGGAGGTTAATGGCTGCAGTAAAAATCGTTTTCAGTGAAAAAACACTGCTCTCTGTCCAGCAGTGACTGATGTGACTAGAACTAGGATGTGAAACACTGCTGGAAGGAGCTTTTCTGTGTAACTCACACACAGTGATGTCCGTCCTATCTCTATGCAGTGTAATGAATGATATGACAAGCCGCAATATGGCTGACGAATATATAGGGCTGTGTCTTCACAGGGGTGACTGGCTGCTGATAGGCTGCATCCTTCATTGTGATTCAGGGTCATCCCGCCTACTTCCCTTTCAGCCTTCCCAGCGTTTCTTGCCCCATGTGCTGACAAGTGGATCCGCCATTTTAGATGCCCTGGAGCCTGGACCTCAGTAAATGGAGTTTATTGAAGCGATTTGCGTGATATTATTGCGGCAATATTCACATTAGTTGCGAATCGAATATTTCATGAAATTTGTAACAAATTCGGGTTCATCAGCTTCGATTCGCTCATCTCTAACACCAATGCCAGGTTACAGATCACTGTCTTTACTGAGGCGTAGATGTAACAGTCTTCACAATTCAGAGTAGAGTAGAGGAGCTGCAGAGTAACCCTTGTGAGCCCTGTAGACTTGCTGTGACTTTTAGCCCTGTCGACTTGCTGTGACTTTTAGCCCTGTAGACTTGCTGTGACTTGTATCCTTTACATTTCTTAAAGATAAAGTCCAAAACAATATAAAACAAAAGAGAAACATAGCCTTACATCCGCCATTTGTATTTTGATCTACTTGCTTCTCAGCATAATTTTAAAAACTAACAGGTTGTTAGTATACATTTTGATCAAAAAGTACAAGCCCACTCGCCACGTCAAGGCCACCTAGTCTGAGTGGGTCCCCAATTGAACACTGGCGTAGTGCCGGGCAGCGACCACTGCCCCAGCGACATCAAGCCCACAGGGGGAACGACCCGGTGGCCAGGCAGCCCCACTGCTGCCCGACCAAGTTGCTGGCACAGGCAAAGCTTCGCAGCAACAATGGCCGCCACAGAGCACCCCACCAGTGTGAACACCTACCATGCGCTCCCTGCCAGAGGGCTGGGAGAATGCTAGGAGGAAACGCATATGCAGTCTCCTGCTAAACAATATAATATTGCGACATGTCCCCGTTGTGCACTATGATTGAGCTCGGAGATGCAGGGGTAATCTACGGAGATGAGCAGCAGGGAATGGAGTGAGATTCCTCACTGTAGAATTTTAAAAACCATGCTGAGAGCTGTGAATAGCCACTCGGTGTCGGCCATTCAGGGCTCTGGCTGGGGATTTGAATATGAATGAAAAAAGAAAAACCATTATTGCTTAAAATATGTATTTACCACTGTATAATGCATATTATCTTTATAATTATACTTGACCCTTGTTAAATATTCTTGTATTTTTTTTTTATTTTATAAAAAAAAACTATTTAAACATGAATATAAAGCTCATGACTTTTGCAATTTTCATGAAAATTTTGAAAATTGCTGCTATATTTTGAAGCCCTCTAATTTTTTCAAAAAGTAAAAATATGTCCATTTTATGATGCCAGCATAAAGTAGACATATTGTATTTGTGAATCAATATAACATTTATTTTGAAGATCCATTTTCCTTACAAGCTGAGAGTTTCAAAGTTTGAAAAATGCTAAAATTTCTAAATTTTCATGAAATTTGGGGATTTTTCACCAAGAATGGATGCAATTAATGATGAAAATTTACCACCAAAATAAAGTAGAATATGTCACGAAAAAACAATCTCAGAATCAGAATAATCGGTGAAAGCATCTTAGAGTTATTAATGCTTAAAGTGACGGTGGTCAGAATTACAAAAAAGGGCTGTGTCCTTAAGGTGAAAATGTACTGCGTCCTTAAGGGGTTAAAGTGAATGGGTTTCGGCTCCGGTCTGGCTGAGATAAGGGAGCTCCCAGGTTTAAAAATGTTGCAGCCAGAATCTCAGCTGTAGTGCCTGAACGTAATGTGAATGCAGCCTTGGAGTGCATTCACATGTTTGGTTTGTGTATCCTGCAGGAAGATACGGCAGGAGAATTTCAAAACTGCCTCCTGACGTATCACTGCCGGATCTGAGCTGTACCATATTGGTTTTAAAAAGCCAACCAGAGTCAGCTACTGTCTTATCGGACCGCATCATTTTTTCTGATAACCATGGTCTGCTGCCCTTTACAGTCCAGTTTAAATAACAGATATGGTCAGAAAATTAGCCAACTGGAGACATTACCTGACTCCCAGTGGTTTATTGAAATCAATGAGGATGGCACTGATACGAAAGCGAAATGGCAGGTGGCGGTTGCTTAATTCTCCTACCATATCAGGCTGCTGGATCCACAAATCTGAGATGTGAATGCACCCTAACTCCTGTTGAGACTGGAAAAGCTGGCTAAAGCCTAGTAGTACCATGTGGTCCATTCTATCTTCTTTCTCCTTCATATTTTCCACTTATTATTGTGGTGTCCCAGCGCCAATGGCTGTCCTGCGACAAGGTGTTGGGCCCACCAAAGGACTTATTGTTCTATCAATTATGTTTGCACTTTATTGAGAAGTAATATATTTTCTAATTAATTTTATTATTGTTATCTGTATATATATACTGTACCCTTAAAAGAGGAGCTGTGTTAACCCCTATGACCCTGCCTGCAATGGGAACCCCTAAACTCTTCCCCATATAGTGTATGAAGGGAGGAGTTGCCACAGTCTAAGAACAGTTGCTGCTGAGCTACAGTGTTGTTAAGGTATGTTGTGTTGTGTGCTCTAAGGCCTGGGTTCTCAACCTGGGGTACGCATACCCCTAGGGGTACGCCAGGGGTTGCTTGGGGGGTACGCGAAGTGCTGACAAATACCGGCCATGCATTGGCCAGTATTTGTCAGCGCATAGCCGCAGCAGCTCACTATACAGTAGTGCGGCCCGAGCTGCGGCCACGGCTACTGTAAGTGACCTGTATGGTTGCCGGGGAGACGTGTGAACTCCCCTGACATTGCGCGGAGTTGCTGCACAGCACAGGAGGGCGTCAGTGTGGCCCCACCGAACGGGACGCAATGTGTGAAGGAGCAGGCAACGGGTCTGCAGGACGCCAGGTAAAACAAAAAGAAAAAAGTTAAAAACAACTGTATGGGCCGGAGGGGGGACTGTATGGGACAGAAGCGGGACTGTATGGGATGGATGGGGACTGTATGGAATGGAGGGGGATTATATGGGACAGAGGTCAAGGCATTAAGATGGAGGGGGAGAGGGATAACATTAAAATGTTGTGCCTTGTGCTATATTACTCCCCATCCCCCCTCATCTTCTCTTCCGCCATTATACCTCTCCCCTTTCATCTTAATCTCTTGCACAATTTCCCCCCTCCATCTTAATCCCCTTGTGCTATTATTCCTCCTCCATCTTAATCCCCTTGTGCTATTATTCCCCCCCCCCCTCCCTCTGATCCCCTTTTGCCATATCAGATAATAATGGCAAAAGGGGATCAGAGGGAGGGGGGGGGGAATGACACAAGGGGATTAATATTGGGGGGGGAGGTAGGGGGTTGATTATCCCCCCCTCCATTTTAATCCCCTTGTGCTATTTTTCCTCCCCCATCTTTATCCCCTTTTGCCATTTTCCCCCCTCCAATTTAATCCCCTTGCGCCATTATTGTCCGATATGGCAAAAGGGGATCAGAGAAAGGGGGAATGGCACAAGGGGATTAAGATGGAGGGGGGGGGGGGAATGGCGCAAGAGGATCAGAGGGAGGGAGGAATAATGGCACAAGAGATTAAGAATGGGGGGGGGGGGGTTGATTATTCCCTCCCCCCCTCCATCTTAATCCCCTTGTGCCATTATTCTCCCTCCATCTTAATCCCTTTGTGCTATTTTTCCCCCCTCCCTCTGATCCCTTTTGCCATATTGTATAATAATGGCACAAAGGGATTAAGATGGAGGGGGAATAATAGCACAAGGGGATTAAGAGGGAGGGGGGATAATTGCACATGGGACTAAGAGGGAGAGGGAAATAATAGCACAAGGGGATTAAGATGGGCGGGGGGATGCAGTAGTATAAAGGTAAGAACAAGCCTTTTTTCCGCATTTGGGGGTACAGTCGCCAAAAAGGTTGAGAACCACCGCTCTAAGGGAAAACCTAGCTTAAATCTACTTCATCTGGTCATTCTGCAAGGAACACCCATACGGTGGAAGTTCATGCCCCGGCAGAGAAGGCTTCAATACCTTGACAGAACCCTACCTACCAGGATTTAACTTCCCGTCTTACAAGTCAGCATTCATCTCTTTGTTGAAAGCACCACAAGTCCCAGCAAGGCAACAGGCAGGGCCGGTTTTAGACTTAGCGTGGCTCTGGGCAAAATCAAAAGTAATACTGCACTAGCCAGATTTGCACATTTTTTGGTCACTTCAAATACCATAAAAAAAATCTAAAAAGCTATTGAAAAGTCCCATCAAAACAAAAATGGTACCAATAATAAATACAAATCACAGTGCAAAAAATGACCCTCATACATCTCCATATACAGAAAAATAAAAGAGTTATAGAGATCAGAAAAGTACAATTTTATATTTATGTATAGTTCCCCCACATTAAGTTGGCAGCATAGTTCCCCCACATTGGATTGGCAGTATAGTTCCCCCCCACATTAGGTTGGCAGTATAGTTCCCCCACATTAGGTTGTAGTTCCCTCACATTAGGTTGGCAGTATAGTTCCCCCACATTAGGCTTGCAGTATAGGTCCCCCCACATTAGGTAGGCAGTATAGTTCCCCCACATTAGGTTGTAGTTCCACCACATTAGGCTGGCAGTATAGTTCCCCCACATTAGGTAGGCAGTATAGTTCCCCACATTAGGTTGGCAGTATAGTTCCCCCACATTGGGTTGTAGTTCCTCCACATTAGGCTTGCAGTATAGTTCCCCACATTAGGTTGTAGTTCCCCCACATTAGTTTGTCAGTATAGTTCCCTCGCATTAGGCTGGCAGTATAGGTCCCCCCACATTAGGTAGGCAGTATAGTTCCCTCACATTAGGTTGGAAGTATAAGTCCCTCCACATTAGGTTGTAATTCCCCCACATTTAGTTGGCAGTATAGTTCCCCCACATTAGGTTGTAGTTCCCCCACATTAGGCTGGCAGTATAGTTCCCCCACATTAGGTAGGCAGTATAGTTCCCCCACATTAGGTTGGCAGTATAGTTCCCCCACATTGGGTTGTAGTTCCTCCACATTAGGCTTGCAGTATAGTTCCCCACATTAGGTTGTAGTTCCCCCACATTAGGTTGGCAGTATAGTTCCCCCACATTAGGCTGGCAGTATAGGTCCCCCCGCATTAGGTAGGCAGTATAGTTCCCCCACATTAGGTTGGAAGTATAAGTCCCTCCACATTAGGTTGTAATTCCCCCACATTTAGTTGGCAGTATAGTTCCCCCACATTAGGTTGTAGTTCCCCCACATTAGGCTGGTAGTATAGTTCCCCCACATTAGGAAGGCAGTATAGTTCCCCACATTAAGTTGGCAGTATAGTTCCCCCACATTAGGTTGTAGTTCCTCCACATTAGGCTGGCAGTATAGTTCCCCACATTAGGTTGTAGTTCCCCCACATTAGGTTGGCAGTATAGTTCCCCCACGTTAGGCTGGCAGTATAGGTCCCCCCACATTAGGTAGGCAGTATAGTTCCCCCACATTAGGTTGTATTTCCCCCACATTTAGTTGGCTGTATAGTTCCCCCACATTAGGTTGTAGTTCCCCCACATTAGGCTGGCAGTATAGTTCCCCCACATTAGGTAGGCAGTATAGTTCCCCCACATTAGGTTGGCAGTATAGTTCCCCACATTAGGTTGTCAGTATAGTTTCCCCACATTAGGTTGGCAGTATAGTTCCCCACATTAGGTTGGCCGTATAGTTCCGGTATGTACGGTAATAACCGAGTTATCTCAATGTGTAGAATGTATATACAACGCCCATACGACAGAGCTCCAGCCTCTCTGTTCAATAGTTCATGATTAGACACACGTGTATAGGGCACAATTCCAGGTGACACGCCGGCAACGAAGATTTAGGTGAGTGTACACATGAATGTTATGACTCACTGTTTAGTAGAAAGTTTCTTTCAGATTTATTCAAGTATATTCAGGTAGTTCGTTGTCTCGCAGGACATCAGGTTAGCAGCATTATGTGCAAGCAGCAAAGGTGGAAACAAGCTCCGTGCTCCCTTCAGTCATGGCCCAACGTTTCAGGGGCAAGGCCCCTTAGTCATGCACAATGACTAACCGGAATATGAGCGATTAAGTAGAAGTCTAGCAGTTGAAAACATTAACCCTTTATAGAATTCAATATTATGTGCATAAATGTTTATAACTAGGGTACAGCTGTAAAGCTACTATAGAAATACATTAAAATTACAACATTCAATCTTCCCTCTCGGTGTAAGTGTGTCCAGTTCTGTTATCCAGAACGTTTCTCGCTGTAGCAACAGTTTGCGGTTTAAGTCTTCATTGGTCTGAATAGGGACCTGTTCTAACACTTGCCATCTAAGTTCAGAAATTTGGTGTTCTGCCTCTTTGAAATGCCGGGCTACGGTGGTTTCTCCATACTTAGTAGGAACGCAATCTGCTAGGTCTTGAACGGTTTTTAGTAACGTTTTTCTAATGGCTGACTTATGTTCAGTAATTCTAGTTTTTACATTTCAAGAAGTTTGACCAACATACCCTTTGCCACTCGGGCATTTTAGTAGATAAACAACATTGTCAGAATTGCAAGTATAAAAGCCTTTGCTTTTAATTTTATTACCTTTACTTGGATGAGTGACATTGTCCCCTTTAATGATGTTATTACAATTAGAGCACGAAAGGCAAGGGTATGTGCCATACTTCTTGACAGCCCAAAAAGTTTGTCTATCTTTTTTCTTTTTAACGATGTCACTTTTCATTAGTTGGTGTCCAATAGATTTACATTTTCTATGTACATACATAGGTACTGTACTGTCACGGCTCGGCTGGCAGGAGGTGGATCCTCTGTGCCAGAGAGGGATTGGCGTGGACCGTGCTGGTGGACCGGTTCTAAGTTGCTACTGGTATTCACCAGAGCCCGCCGCAAAGCGGGATGGTCTTGCAGCGGCGGTAGCAACCAGGTCGTATCCACCAGCAACGGCTCAACCTCTCTGACTGCTGAAGATAGGCGCGGTACAAGGGAGTAGACAAGAGCAAGGTCGGACGTAGCAGAAGGTCAGGGCAGGCAGCAAGGATCGTAGTCAGGGGCAACGGCAGGAGGTCTGGAACACAGGCTAGGAACACACTAGGGAACGCTTTCACTGGCACAATGGCAACAAGATCCGGCGAGGGAGTGCACAGGTGAACACACTAATTAAGCCAGCTGCGCCAATCAGTGGCGCAGTGGCCCTTTAAATTGCAGAGACCCGGCGCGCGCGCGCCCTAAGGAGCGGGGCCGTGCGCGCCCGGACAAGACCGACGGAGAGCGAGTCAGGTACGGGAGCCGGGATGCGCATCGCGAGCGGGCGCCTCCCGCATCGCGAATCGCATCCCGGCTGAGAGAGGTATTGCAGCGCACCCGGTCAGCAGGTCTGACCGGGGCGCTGCAAATGCGAGGATTTTGCGAGCGCTCCGGGGAGGAGCGGGGACCCGGAGCGCTCGGCGTAACAGTACCCCCCCCTTGGGTCTCCCCCTCTTCTTGGAGCCTGAGAACCTGAGGATAAGACTTTTGTCTAGGATGTTGTCCTCAGGTTCCCAGGATCTCTCTTCTGGACCACAGCCCTCCCAATCCACCAAGAAATTTTTTTTCCCTCTGACCGTCTTGGAGGCCAGAATCTCCTTCACGGAGAAGACGTCAGAAGAACCGGAAACAGGAGTGGGAGAAACAAGTTTGGGAGAGAAGCGGTTAATGATGAGTGGTTTAAGGAGAGAGACATGGAAGGCATTGGGAATACGAAAAGAAGGAGGAAGAAGGAGTTTGTAAGAGACAGGGTTAATCTGGCACAAGACTTTGAAAGGACCAAGATAGCGTGGTCCCAGTTTGTAACTGGGGACACGAAAGCGGACATATTTAGCGGAGAGCCATACCTTGTCTCCGGGAGCAAAAATGGGGGGAGTTCTTCTTTTCTTATCGGCAAACCTTTTCATGCGGGATGAAGCCTGTAAAAGAGAATTTTGGGTCTCTTTCCATATGGTGGAAAGATCACGAGTCACTTCATCCACAGCGGGCAAACCAGAGGGCAAGGGAGTAGGGAGGGGGGGGAAGAGGGTGACGGCCGTACACCACGAAAAATGGGGACTTAGCAGAAGATTCGGAGACTCTGAAGTTGTATGAGAATTCGGCCCATGGTAGAAGATCTGCCCAGTCATCCTGGCGGGAGGAAACAAAATGCCGTAAATAGTCACCCAGGACCTGGTTAATTCTTTCTACTTGCCCATTGGATTGGGGATGATAAGAAGAAGAGAAGTTTAATTTAATCTTGAGCTGTTTACAGAGGGCCCTCCAGAATTTAGACACGAATTGGACGCCTCTATCCGAGACGATCTGCGTGGGCAAACCGTGAAGACGAAAAATGTGTACAAAAAATTGTTTTGCCAACTGAGGCGCTGAAGGAAGACCAGGAAGAGGAATAAAATGTGCCATCTTGGAAAATAGATCAACGACCACCCAAACAACTGTGTTGCCACGGGATGGGGGTAAGTCTGTAATAAAGTCCATACCAATCAGTGACCAAGGCTGTTCGGGGACAGGCAGAGGATGAAGGAGACCAGCAGGCTTCTGGCGAGGAGTCTTATCCCGGGCACAGACAGTACAGGCCCGCACAAAATCAACAACATCCGTCTCCAGAGTCGGCCACCAATAGAAACGAGAGATGAGTTGCAAGGATTTTTTGATGCCCGCATGGCCTGCGAGGTGGGAGGAGTGTCCCCATTTGAGAATCCCGAGACGCTGGCGTGGAGAAACGAAGGTCTTCCCTGGAGGAGTTTGCCTGATGGAGGCTGGAGAAGTGGAGATCAGACAGTCAGGAGGAATGATGTGTTGCGGAGAGAGCTCTACTTCCGAGGCATCCGAGGAACGAGAGAGAGCATTGGCCCTAATGTTCTTGTCGGCAGGGCGAAAATGAATTTCAAAGTTAAAACGGGCAAAGAACAACGACCACCTGGCCTGGCGAGGGTTCAGCCGTTGGGCAGACTGGAGATAGGAGAGATTCTTGTGATCAGTGTATATGATAACTGGAAATTTTGATCCCTCCAGCAGATGCCTCCATTCCTCAAGCGCCAATTTAATGGCCAGTAGTTCTCGATCCCCGATGGAGTAGTTTCTCTCCGCCGGAGAGAAGGTCCTAGAAAAAAACCCACAAGTAACAGCATGCCCGGAAGAATTTTTTTGTAGAAGGACAGCTCCAGCTCCCACTGAGGAGGCATCTACCTCCAATAGGAAGGGTTTAGATGGGTCAGGTCTGGAGAGCACGGGAGCAGAAGAAAAGGCAGACTTGAGATGTTTAAATGCGTCTTCCGCTTGGGGAGACCAGGACTTGGGATTGGCATTTTTCTTGGTTAAAGCCACGATAGGAGCCACAATAGTGGAAAAGTGTGGAATAAATTGTCTGTAATAATTGGCGAACCCCAAAAAACCTTGGATAGCACGGAGTCCGGAGGGGTGTGGCCAATCTAAGACGGCAGAGAGTTTATCTGGGTCCATTTGTAGTCCCTGGCCAGAGACCAAGTATCCTAGGAAAGGAAGAGATTGACATTCAAACAGACATTTCTCCATTTTGGCATAAAGTTGATTGTCTCGAAGTCTCTGAAGAACCATGCGGACATGCTGGCGGTGTTCTTCTAAGTTGGCAGAAAAAATCAGAATATCGTCCAGATAAACCACAACACAGGAATATAAGAGATCACGAAAAATTTCATTAACAAAGTCTTGGAAGACAGCAGGGGCGTTGCACAGGCCAAAGGGCATGACCAGATACTCAAAGTGTCCATCTCTGGTGTTAAATGCAGTCTTCCATTCGTCCCCCTCCCTGATGCGGATGAGAATATAAGCACCTCTTAAGTCCAGTTTGGTAAAGATGTGGGCACCTTGTAGGCGATCAAAGAGTTCCGAGATAAGAGGTAGGGGGTAGCGGTTCTTTACCGTGATTTTATTAAGTCCGCGGTAATCAATGCAAGGACGTAGGGAGCCATCTTTTTTGGACACAAAAAAAAATCCAGCTCCGGCAGGAGAGGAGGATTTGCGGATAAACCCCTTTTTAAAATTTTCCTAGATGTACTCTGACATGGCAAGAGTCTCTGGAGCAGACAAAGGATAAATTCTGCCCCGGGGTGGAGTAGTACCCGGGAGGAGGTCAATAGGACAGTCATAAGGCCTGTGAGGAGGTAAAGTCTCAGCTTGCTTTTTGCAAAACACGTCAGCATAGTCCATATAAGCCTTAGGAAGACCGGTTACAGGGGGAACCACAGGGTCACGGCAGGGAGTACTGGGAACCGGTTTAAGACAGTCCTTGAAACAAGAAGTACCCCAGTTCTTGATTTCTCCTGTGGACCAATCAAGGGTTGGGGAATTGCGTTGAAGCCACGGTAATCCAAGAAGAATTTCGGAAGTGCAGTTGGAGAGGACCAAAAATTCAATTTTTTCGTGATGAGGTCCGATGCACATTAGGAGAGGTTCCGTGCGGTAACGCACGGTACAGTCCAATCTTTCATTGTTAACAGAATTGATGTAGAGGGGTCTGGCGAGACTGGTCACCGGGATGTTGAACCTGTTGATGAGAGAGGCCAAAATAAAATTCCCTGCAGATCCGGAATCCAAGAAGGCCATAGCAGAGAAGGAGAAGGTAGAGGAAGATATCCGCACAGGCACAGTAAGGCGTGGAGAAGCAGAGTAGACATCAAGAACTGTCTCATCTTTGTGCTGAGTCAGCATACGTCTTTCCAGGCGGGGAGGACGGATAGGACAATCCTTCAAGAAGTGTTCGGTACCGGCACAGTACAGGCACAGATTCTCCATGCGGCGTCGTGTCCTCTCTTGAGGTGTCAAGCGAGACCGGTCAACTTGCATAGCCTCCACGGCGGGAGGCACAGGAACGGATTGCAGAGGACCAGAGGAGAGAGGAGCCGGGGAGAAAAAACGCCTCGTGCGAACAAAGTCCATATCCTGGCGGAGCTCCTGACGCCTTTCGGAAAAACGCATGTCAATGCGGGTGGCCAGATGAATAAGTTCATGCAGGTTAGCAGGAATTTCTCGTGCGGCCAACACATCTTTAATGTTGCTGGATAGGCCTTTTTTAAAGGTCGCGCAGAGGGCCTCATTATTCCAGGATAATTCGGAGGCAAGAGTACGGAATTGGATGGCGTACTCGCCAACAGAAGAATTATACTGGACCAGGTTCAGCAGGGCAGTCTCAGCAGAAGAGGCTCGGGCAGGTTCCTCAAAGACACTTCGAATCTCCGTGAAGAAGGAGTGTACAGAGGCAGTGACGGGGTCATTGCGGTCCCAGAGCGGTGTGGCCCATGACAGAGCTTTCCCAGACAGAAGGCTGACTACGAAAGCCACCTTAGACCTTTCAGTAGGAAACTGGTCCGACATCATCTCCAAGTGCAGGGAACATTGCGAAAGAAAGCCACGGCAAAACTTAGAGTCCCCATCAAATTTATCCGGCAAGGATAATCGTAGGCCGGAAGCGGCCACTCGCTGCGGAGGAGGTGCAGGAGCTGGCGGAGGAGATGATTGCTGAAGCTGTGGTAGTAGCTGCTGTAGCATCACGGTCAGTTGAGACAGCTGGTGGCCTTGTTGCGCTATCTGTTGCGACTGCTGGGCGACCACCGTGGTGAGGTCGGCGACAACTGGCAGTGGGACTTCAGCGGGATCCATGGCCGGATCTACTGTCACGGCTCGGCTGGCAGGAGGTGGATCCTCTGTGCCAGAGAGGGATTGGCGTGGACCGTGCTGGTGGACCGGTTCTAAGTTGCTACTGGTATTCACCAGAGCCCGCCGCAAAGCGGGATGGTCTTGCAGCGGCGGTAGCAACCAGGTCGTATCCACCAGCAACGGCTCAACCTCTCTGACTGCTGAAGATAGGCGCGGTACAAGGGAGTAGACAAGAGCAAGGTCGGACGTAGCAGAAGGTCAGGGCAGGCAGCAAGGATCGTAGTCAGGGGCAACGGCAGGAGGTCTGGAACACAGGCTAGGAACACACTAGGAAACGCTTTCACTGGCACAATGGCAACAAGATCCGGCGAGGGAGTGCACAGGTGAACACACTAATTAAGCCAGCTGCGCCAATCAGTGGCGCAGTGGCCCTTTAAATTGCAGAGACCCGGCGCGCGCGCGCCCTAAGGAGCGGGGCCGCGCGCGCCGGGACAAGACCGACGGAGAGCGAGTCAGGTACGGGAGCCGGGATGCGCATCGTGAGCGGGCGCCTCCCTCATCGCGAATCGCATCCCGGCTGAGAGAGGTATTGCAGCGCACCCGGTCAGCAGGTCTGACCGGGGCGCTGCAAATGCGAGGATGTTGCGAGCGCTCCGGGGAGGAGCGGGGACCCGGAGCGCTCGGCGTAACATGTACTAAACAGATGTCCGTATTTTTTGTCATTTCTTAATAATCCCCAATACTTTTGAATCGTATTTTTCACCATCTTACTCCTTTTATCATATGTACCTACATATAAAATCTGTTTCTTTTCCTTCTCTTTTTTGATCAATCTAGTCCTTTGTTGTTCCCTTGTTAGTTTCCTTACTTTTTCTTTCTCGTTCTGGATTTTATGTTTATTATAGCCTTTCACAAAAAATTTACTTGCAATTTGCTCACTGTTTTTTTCATATTCTATGTCTGTGCTTGTTATACGGCGAGCTCTTATAAACTGACTCCGGGGTAGACTATTGAAAATGTTGGGAGCATGATAGCTATTCTTATGTAACATATTATTCCGATCGGTCGGCTTTGTGTACAATGTAGTGGAACAGCTAGTCCCCGTTTTTGTCACCTCTACGTCTAAGAAATGTATCCTAGATTTATCATAGGTAAGTGTAAATTTTATACTCTCATGTACCTGATTTAATTGACTAACAAAATTTAGCAATGATTCTTCTGTATCATGCCATAACATGAACAAGTCGTCGACGTAGCGAACCCACGTCGGTGACGGGTCCAATAATCCAGTGGAAAAAACATATTGATCTTCAAACTTAGACATGAATAAATTAGCTAGAGATGGGGCCACTGAGGACCCCATTGAAACTCCATGTTTCTCAAGATAAAACTCCATATCAAATCTGAAATAATTTTTTGTAAGTGCCATTTCTAAAATTGTCATCAAAAAAGCTAGCATTCTATTATTTAGCATGGGATCATTCGCTAAAACTTCTCTAATACACTCAAATCCTTCCTCTTGGGGGATATTGGTGCATAAGCTTTGTACATCTAAGGTGCATAAATAGGTAACCTCTTGGAAGTAAATTTTTTTCCAAACGTGACAAAAAATCCATAGTAACAAGTAGACACCTAGGTAGTTTTTTTTTACTTCTTTCTGTAAATAACTGTCCACAAGGATCGCAAGAGGCTGTAGCAGGGAGCCCGATCCTGATACGATTGGGCGCCCTGGAGGCCTCTCGCTGTCCTTGTGGACTTTAGGTAAAGTGTACAGCACTGGAACTCTGGGATAGTCCACTATAAGCGATCTGGTGAATTTTTCTGAAATAATACCATCTTCCATATTCTGCCTAATAAAAGCATCAACTGTACTCTTAAACTCATATGTAGGATCTTTTTTTTTATTTAACGTACACCTTATCATCAAATAATTGATTATAAATTTCTGTCATATAATCTGACCTATTCATCACTACTATGGCCCCTCCCTTGTCCGCTCTCTTTATGACAAGGGAGGGGTCATTTTTGATCGACTGTAGTGCTGAATATTCGGCTTTATTCAGATTGGACTTTATGTATGGAGTGTCCTGCCATTGATTTTCTACTTCTTTGATTACTGTGTTTTTAAATACCTCTAGGCTGTCATTGTTAATGGGAGGATCACAAGAGGAACTTTTTCTGAGAGACAGCGGAATATCGTCACAACCTCCTCTTTTTCCTAATGAATGATTTATATCAAAGAGAAACATTTGCATTCGAACATTCCTGCAGAACTTATAAAATTCTACTTTGAATTCAAATTTTGACTTTTCGTGTAAAGGCACATAGTTCAGTCCCTTATTTAATAAACTGAGTTCTTCATGGGATAGTGTCCTATCGGAGATGTTAATGACTAAATTATTCACTTATTCTTTTGTTTCTTTTTCATTGTTGACTCGTCGTCTTCTTCTTTTTCTTTTTCTGATTGTGAGGATGTCCCCCCTGTCGTCTCTCCTGTATCTGTGGATATTTGATCTTTCTTCTTTGCAGTCGAAGAACGCCGGCAACAGCGGACTATAAGACAACAAAAAAATTACTACAGCATTGCCTCTTCTACAGAGAATTCAGATATGGACAACAAGAAACCGCAACGTATGAATACCCGCTCTGGACAAGAACCATCCCGTTTTTTAGGTCGCGGGAAGACTGCAAAGAAGAAAGATCCAATATCCACCGATACAGGAGAGACGACAGGGGGGATATCCTCACAATCAGAAAAAGAAAAAGAAGAAGACGACGAGTCAACAAAGAAAAAGAAACAAAAGAAGAAGTGAATAATTTAGTAATTAACATCTCCGATAGGACACTATCCCATGAAGAAATCAGTTTATTAAATAAGGGACTGAACTATGTGCCTTTACACGAAAAGTCCAAATTTGAATTCAAAGTAGAATTTTATAAGTTCTGCAGGAATGTTCGAATGCAAATGTTTCTCTTTGATATAAATCGTTCATTAGGAAAAAGAGGAGGTTGTGACGATGTTCCGCTGTCTCTCAGAAAAAGTTCCTCTTATGATCCTCCCATTAACAATGACAGCCTAGAGGTATTTAAAAACACAGTAATCAAAGAAGTAGAAAATCAATGGCAGGACACTCCATACATAAAGTCCAATCTGAATAAAGCCGAATATTCAGCACTACAGTCACTCAAAAATGACCCCTCCCTTGTCATAAAGAGAACGGACAAGGGAGGGGCCATAGTAGTGATGAATAGGTCAGATTATATGACAGAAATTTGTAATCAATTATCTGATGATAAGGTGTACGTTAAATTAAAAAAAGATCCTACATGTGAGTTTAAGAGTACAGTTGATACTTTTATTAGGCAGAATATGTAAGATGGTATTATTTCTGAAAAATTCGCCAGATCGCTTATAGTGGACTATCCCAGAGTTCCAGTGCTGTACACTTTACCTGAAGTCCACAAGGACCGCGAGAGGCCTCCAAGGCGCCCGATCATAGCAGGATCGTGCTCCCTTCTACAGCCTCTTGCGATCCTTGTGGACAGTTATTTACAGAAAGAAGTAAAAAGCTACCTAGGTGTCAACTTGATAATATGGATTTTTTGTCACGTTTGGAAAAAATTTACTTCCAAGAGGTTACCTATTTATGCACTTTAGATGTACAAAGCTTATACACCAATATCCCCCAAGAGGAAGGATTCGAGTGTATTAGAGAAGTTTTAGCAAATGATCCCATGCTAAATAATAGAATGCTAGCTTTTTTGATGACAATTTTAGAAATGGCACTTACAAAAAATTATTTCAGATTTGATATGGAGTTTTATCTTGAGAAACATGGAGTTTCAATGGGGTCCTCAGTGGCCCCATCTCTAGCTAATTTATTCATGTCTAAGTTTGAAGATCAATATGTTTTTTCCACAGGATTATTGGACCCGTCGTCGACGTGGGTTCGCTACGTCGACGACGTGTTCATGTTATGGCATGATACAGAAGAATCATCGCTAAATTTTGTTAGTCAATTAAATCAGGTACATGAGAGTATAAAATTTACACTTACCTATGATAAATCTAGGATACATTTCTTAGACGTAGAGGTGACAAAAACAGGGACTAGCTGTTCCACTACATTGTACACAAAGCCGACCGATCGGAATAATATGTTACACAAGAATAGCTATCATGCTCCCAACATTTTCAATAGTCTACCCCGGAGTCAGTTTATAAGAGCTTGTCGTATAACAAGTAAAGACATAGAATATGAAAAAACCAGTGAGCAAATTGCAAGTAAATTTATTGTGAAAGGCTATAATAAACATAAAATCCAGAACGAGAAAGAAAAAGTAAGGAAACTAACAAGGGAACAACAAAGGACTAGATCGATCAAAAAAGAGAAGGACAAGAAACAGATTTTATATGTAGGTACATATGATAAAAGAAGTAAGATGGTGAAAAATATGATTCAAAAGTATTGGGGATTATTAAGAAATGACGAAAAATACGGACATCTGTTTAGTACAGTACCTATGTATGTACATAAAAAAGGTAAATCTATTAGAGACCAACTAATTAAAAGTGACATCGTTAAAAAGAAAAAAGATAGACAAACTTTTTTGGCTGCCAAGAAGTATGGCACATACCCTTGCCTTTCGTGCTCTAATTGTAATAACATCATCTAAGGGGACAATGTCACCCATCCAAGTAAAGGTAATACAATTAAAAGCAAAGGCTTTTATACTTGCAATTCCGACAATGTTGTTTATCTACTAAAATGCTCGTGTGGCAAAGGGTATGTTGGTCAAACTTCTCGAAATGTAAAAACTAGAATTACTGAACATAAGTCAGCCATTAGAAAAACATTACTAAAAACCGTTCAAGACCTAGCAGATAGCGTTCCTACTAAGTATGGAGAAACCACCGTAGCCCGGCATTTCAAAGAGGCAGAACACCAAATTTCTGAACTTAGATGGCAAGTGTTAGAACAGGTCCCTATTCAGACCAATGAAGACCTAAACCGCAAACGGTTGCTACAGCGAGAAACGTTCTGGATAACAGAACTGGACACACTTACACCGAGAGGGATGAATGAATGTTGTAATTTTAATGTATTTCTATAGTAGCTTTACCACTGTACCCTAGTTATAAACATTTATGCACATAATATTGAATTCTATAAAGTGTTATTGTTTTCAGCTGCTAGAATTCTATTTAATCGCTCATGTTCCGGTCAGTCATTGCGCATGACTAAGGGGGCTTGCCCCTGAAACGTTGGGCCATGACTGAAGGGAGCACGGAGCTTGTTTCCACCTTTGCTGCTTGCACATAATGCTGCTAACCTGATGTCCTGCGAGACAACAAACTACCTGAATATACTTGAATAAATCTGAAAGAAACTTTCTACTAAACAGTGAGTCATAACATTCATGTGTACACTCACCTAAATCTTGGTTGCCGGCTTGTCAGCTGGAATTGTGCCCTATACATGTGTGTCTAATCATGGCAGTATAGTTCCCCCACATTAGGTTGTAGTTCCTCCATATTAGGCTGGCAGTATAATTCCCCACATGATGAGCAGGGGGGATAATGAGCAAGGGGAATAACAAGCCGGGGGAAATAATGAGCAGGGGGGATAAGGAGCAGGGGGAATAATGAGGCAGGGGGAATCACAGGGGAAAGAAGGCACAATGGGGGTTGGGGGGGTAGGTAAATGTGGCACAGGGGGTCATAAAAGGGGAGGAAAGATGAGGCACTGGGGGGGGGGGGGGGACCAAACTGAGGAGCAGGGGGAATCAAAGTTGTGGGAATGATGAGGCATATAGTTCAGAGCTTCCAAGTCATTTATTTTACATTTATTTATTTTTTCTCAAATTTCCCTGTGAAACTGAAGGTGCATGTTATACGCCAATGCCTGTTATGCGCCTGTGGTGTCCCGATACCGCATCCTATCCGGTACCTGTGTGTATAGGTCCCCATAGCCAGAGTCCTAGTCACCTCTCATCTAGGTATTAGTTATCTAGTAATTATTTAGGATTTAAATATAAAGGATTGTATAAATGTATATAAATGGTTAATTACCTGTACAGAGCGTAGCAGGACCTGCTGGTCACGTGATCAGGTAAACTCTATGGTTTTTTGCTTAAGGACCTTTGGAGGTCCCTATGACGTATTTCACCCCTCGTTCCTTGTAACGGTGAGTGACAGTTATTCGGACCAATCAAAACGGCCCTGCCCCTGCCCATATAAGGGAGCAGCGGCCATTGCTCACTCTCTTTCCTCATGGGCTGTGTTGAGAGAAGGATCTGCGCAGCTGTCTTCCACAGTGAGTAAGCACTCTGCAAGATTACCGGACCTTATCTATCCCCTAAATCCGGACGGATCTTCACAAATTACCCTAAATACAGAGACTTGTATCAGAAGTCAAGGTCCGCAACAACTGTCAGTCATTGAACTGTATAGAGACTGTATTCCTGAGACCGTTACTGCTTATTGGATGTACCGCAATCATTTAAGTAAAGTTATTCAAGTTCAAGTTCAACTATCTTGTGGACCTTCGGTAATTTTATGCATGCACCTATCGTTACTGGGAAGGGCGGCGATAGGCCGGAGAATTGCCTGAGCATACTAGCCCTCAGCCTGGCATCACGAACTATAGGGTTAACATTAACCCCTCATCTACTGTAACAACACCCCAACTATCGTACACCCCCCCCCCCCAAGGGCTACCGCAAAGCCTTTTTTGGCATTGCACAAACAGGATTCGGGTGTGTGCCTACTACAGTTGCCACTAGTGAAAGTGTACTCCCCCCCAGAAAACTAACTTTATTCATGCACTGTGACTTATACTCCGGAGTAAGGGGTTGCGCACACGGTGCTGTGGAGGAAGTGCGCATGTAAAGTAAGGGGGAGGCGAACAGTACAGCGGAGCTACAAGTTGTGAAAGGAAGAACTGAAGTTAGCGCGGGACATCCCTGTGCACGTGATCCAGAGACCCCGCCCACGAAGCCCTCGGTGCCGTGGCGGCCATTTTGTTGGAGTCTAGTGCTGGAAACCAACAAAGAGAGACAGTTCAGCGCTGGAAAAGGCGCAGAGTGTGACAACGGGCTGGAAGCTGTGAGGAGCCGGAACAGTACGGGACTCTGAGACACGAGATTGCCGAATTGAAGTCTTATATAGAGTCGCTTCAGCTGCCAATCAACGCACTCAAATTTCAATTAAAGGCTGTTGAATTTCAAGTCACCGCTCTCAAATTTGAAATCTACGCTCTCAAGTTCCAGATTAGAGAACAACTGCGTATCTCCTTGGTACCTAGGAATTCAAGATCTATTTAAAGGGCCAGCATACCAAATACAGAGATGTCAGAACCTGCAGCCCCACTGTCTCCATCTGAACAACAAGGGGGCGTTGCTCCAGTGGCCCCACCAATGGGTTCTCCACCCCAAGTCAGAAGGGTGTTGCCGCCTGCACCAACACTTTCTACCTCATAAAGACGTGCTCAACCTGTGATTCCAGCAAGACCTCCATCACAGGCGGAGTAGGACCCAGTAAGTCCACCTTCAGTTTCTTCCTATGTGTTGGGAGCCCCTGTTGCTGCACCTGTCTTCTTGGGGAATCCTGTACTTCCCACCTACAATGGTGACCCTTTAACATTGAGAGACATTAAAGAAAAATTCTACAGACTCTTTGGATTTTATGCATTACCCCCTCATCAACAGATACATCTGCTTCTGGGACAGCTCCAGGGACCCGCCTTGGAAGAACTTCGCACCTGGCCAGCGGCTGATAAAGCCACAGTGGGACAGATTTTTGAAGGACTTTCTCAAGTGTTTGAATCTCATTCTCCCTCGGAGGTACGCCTCCGACTCTATGAACGGCGCCAGAAGCCAGGTGAGACTCTCCGAGCATATGCAGTAGCTTTACAGAGCGCATTAGAGGCGGTACAGAAGTTGGACGGCATCACGCCCGATCAGGGCAATCGAGTACTGATGGACCGTTTTATAGAAGGGGCACTGAACAAATGGGACAAGGCCCAACTTGCTGGCTGTGCAAAATCCTGACATGGCTTTCCCAGCTTTTAAGAGACTAGCGGTTAAAGTGATAGAATCAGGACCTCAGACAGAGGAGGCTAGTGTTCCTGCTACAGAATCCCCAGGGCCCTCGCCCCAGCCACCTGTCCCTTCTCAGTCTGCCCCGCCAACACCTTCTTCTAGTCCTTGGACAGCTGACCTACAAGACATTAAACAGGACATTGAACAGTTAGCCAAGGCCTTTAAAGAAATGGCGGTATGGCCAATTCCTTCTAGATCTGCAACCCCACCACCTAAGAAGCCTGATCCCCGCCCTGGTCCACCTAATACCCCTCCTGTGAGACCACCTGGAAGTCAGAGACCTGGCTGTAGTTATTGTAACAAGAATGGACACTGGAAGAGCCAATGTTGGGCTTTAAACGGGCATCCCCTGGGGTCGAGGACCGCACCCCAGGAGTAGCAGCTGAAGGTCCAGAATCAATCAGCGACAAGAAAGGACTGTCTATGTATGTAGCTTCTTGTCCTTATGTACAGGTGATAGTTGAAGGTATCCGGTTATAAGCTCTGATAGATACGGGGTCTCAGGTGTCCACTATTCCGCAGGGGTTTTTCTATAAGTATTGGGGCCCAGAAAGGTTGTGTGAACCTCAGGAAGCGGAGTTTAGAGTAATTGCGGGGAACGGGAAACCAGTACCCAGGAATGGCTACTGGGAGCCCACAGTGCAGGTGGGAAAGCATGTGTTGGAAAGGCAGGGTGTGATTGTCACTAATGTTAGTAATGAAGGAGCAGCTGATTTCATCTTAGGCATGAATATTATGAGACACTGTTTTGATGATATTGTCTGTGCACTGCATGCATCTCTCCCTCACTTGTCACCCCCAGGCCGGCGAGCTGCCCAATACCACCTCAAAACACTCCAAGCAGAACAGAAGTTTGTGAATCATCAAGGAGAGATCTGTCGAGTAAGGATTCAAGATATACGAGCCGTTAGTCTACAGCCACAGACGGAGACGGTTATTTGGTGTCGTGCCCGACCCGGTGTGAAAAATCAAGATTATCAGGTGCTCTTGGAACCCATCCAACTGGAAGATTGCCCCTTAGTGCGAGCAGCTAGAAGCCTGGTAACAGTACGTAATGGGAAGGTTCCAGTGAGATTTATTAACCTCTCTCCAGTTGCGGTCCAACTACCCAAGTATACTCCGGTGGCTACTCTGCACCATTTGGATGTCAGAGATTTGGTCTCGAAGTCACAGGTGGCTCAACGAGGACCTGACCAGAATCCTGCGGAACCTTGGTGGAGCCAACTGCTAATAGGAGGCGAAGATACCCCCAAGGAACAGGTGGAAGGAGTCATCCAGGTAGCTAAGAGATATCAGGAAGCTTTTAGCAAGTTTCCCACTTTGGCAGGACCACCATGATCAAACATAGGATTCTCACTGGGGACAATCCACACATTAAAGAGAGAGATCGCCCTGTGGCTCCTGGAATGTATCAGACCATAAAGAAAATGCTTGTGGAGATGAAAAAGGCCGATGTCATCCAGGAAAGCCAGAGTCCTTGGGCTGCACCTTTGGTCCTGGTGAAGAAAAAAGATGGGACTATCCGCTTTTACGTGGATTACTGGAAGCAGAACAACATAACTCATAAGGATGCCTATCCTCTCCCTCGCATCGAAGAATCCTTGACTGCATTGGGGTCGGCCGCCTATTTTTCCACACTGGATCTGATGAGCGGCTACTGGCAGGTGCCAATGGCAGAAGAGGATAGAGAGAAGACTGCATTTGTGACCCCTATGGGTCTCTTCGAGTTCAAAAGTATGCCCTTTGGACTGTGCAATGCGCCAGCTACTTTCCAACGCTTAATGGAGCGTTGCTTGGGGCATCTTAAGTTCCAGAGTGTTCTGTTGTATTTAGATGACGTCATCGTCTATTCTCGAACATATCAGGAACACGTGGATCCCCTGAAAGAAGTTTTCCAAGTCCTTATCCAACATGGACACAAGGTTAAGCCTTCCAAATGTCACTTGCTAAAGCCACAAGTACTCTATCGGGGACATGTCATCAGTGCTCAAGGAGTCCAGCTTGACCCAGACAAAGTGAGTGCTGTGAAAGAGTGGCCTACACCCAGGACGGTGCTAGACGTCCGAAGCTTCCTGGGATTTGCTGGTTATTACCGACGCTTCATCCCCCATTTTGCTCAAATTGCTGGACCCTTAACCGAATTACTGAGGGGGACGGCCCGGGACAATTATAATGGGAGGCTCCCCATACAGTGGGCTGAAGAACAAGAAGATGCCTTTCGAGCCCTGAAGTACCTCCTCACGGAACCCCCCATTTTGGTGTATCCTGACTACAGCCTTCCATTCCGTTTATACACTGACGCTAGCTTTGAAGGTCTGGGGGCGGTCTTATCTCAAGTGCAAGATGGCAAAGAGAGGGTGATTGCCTATGCCAGCCGTCATCTCCGAGGTGCTGAGAAGAATGATGCCAACTATAGCTCCTTGAAGCTGGAGCTCTTGGCCGTGGTCTGGGACATTACTGAGAAGTTTAAGGACTATCTGGCTGCTACTCCCTTCACGGTCTACACTGATAACAACCCCTTGGCCCATTTGAACACTGCTAAGTTGGGAGCTCTTGAACAGCGTTGGGCCTCTCGGTTGGCCAACTATGATTTCAACATTAAGTATCGCAGCGGAAAAACCAATGTTAATGCGGATGTACTTTCTCGCATGGCCCCGGGAGAAGCACATCCTGCTGAAGATGTGTGGGAAGATGTGGAAATGCCTCCCTTCTACCGAAGGTTCGTGAGCCAGAGTGCTCTAACTGCTCAGGCGGGTGACGGACCTGAATCTCCCAAAGTCCCTGAAGATCTGTCCACCTGGAAGACACTTCAGGATGAAAGCCGGGTTATCGGGGACCTCCTAGACTATTGCCTCCACAAGAAAGTGCCCACTCGGGTGCGCAAGGCTTACGGGGACTTCGAATTGAAGCGGTTGTGGCGGCAGAGGCGGCCAAATTCCCTGGACCTAGTTTCCGGAGACCGCATACACCAGATTGTTGTTCCCAGAAGAGATGCAACCATGGTCCTGAATGCCTATCATGATCAATCCGGATACTTCGAGGTCCATAAGACAGAGATCACTGTCAGAAGGAGATTTTTCTGGATTGGGATGCGGGGAGACATCGATAAATGGTGTGCTGAGTGCTCCGTGTGCAACGTGATAAAGAACCCCCAAAGGGACGCAAGAGCATCTTTGCATCCCATCTGTACAAAAAAGCCGAATCAAATTGTTGCCTTGGATCATGTGAAGCTGGCCCCCACTCGATCTGGCTATTGTCATGCTCTAACCATGGTGGATCATTATTCCAAGACTGCTGCTCAACTCTTCTATCGACATTGGATCCAACCTCTGGGGTGTCCCGAATCGGTCCTCACGGATCGGGGAACCACCTTTGAAGCCCAGTTGTTCCAGGAACTTTGCCGGTTGCATGATTGCAAGAAGCTCCGGATGACAGCCTACCATCCCCAAGGGAATGGGTTCTGCGAGAGGATCAATCAAGTGTTCATCCAAATGCTTAGAGCTACCTCTGTTTCAAAGCACGAAGAGTGGCCTCAGCTGTTGCCTGAACTCCTAGAAATTTACAACAACACTGTCCACTGCTCTACGGGGTATACACCTTTTTTCCTGATGATGGGCTGATACGGCCAATTGCCAAAGGATCAAACCTTCGGGCTACAGGCACCTTTTTAACAAATCTCCTCAGGTTTCCCAAGGTTGGGTGGCAGAGCATCAACGAAGAATTGAGGAAGCCAAGGACATTGTTGAGAAGAAAATGGGTGAAGTTCATGAACGCCAGCAGAAAGATTATAATCGACATGCTTCGGCTCAGAAAATTTCCTAGAACCCATAAATTGGACTCCTTGATGGAAACGGAGCAATACACCATTACTGAAGTCCCTTATCCTTAAACGGACGTGTATGAGATACATAAAGACGGGTTTGCGCCACAGGTGGTCCACAGGAAGAGGATAAAAGTGTGCCTGAAAGAAGATATGCTTGGTCCATCTCCTCCTACTCCTTCTGCTCCTCCTGCTACTTATACTCCACCTCCAACAAGGCCAGTGAGAGAATATGTGCCGGGAGAAGGAATTCATCCCACTATGGACGTTCCTTTGTTCCCATCTTAGCAGTCTACCATGTAGCTCCTAGCTCCATCCAGCCAGCCACCACTGGTTGCTCCACCCAGACAGTTGCCGGTAGCCGTTCCTCCTAGTCAGTTGCCAGTAGCTGTTGCTCCCTGTCAACCACCATTGGTTGCTACGCCCAACCTCAGTCCTGCTCCAGTGACTGCTCTAGGAATTGATGCCACTACTCCCCCTTTTTTTTAAGAGAACCCCCCAGTCCAACCGAAGATATTGCTTCTGTTTCCAGCCTTCCAGCTGATCCCTCGGGGACTGAAGTTCTTGAAGAATCCCCAAGTGAAGGAATTCCTGATGACTCGGAGGTGGTGTTACGGCGGTCTCAAAGGACTACACAGGGCAAACTACCCGTAAGGTACCAGGACTCACATGTAGTACCTGCACACATAGTACCTTTGATAACCCACTTCAATGCTCTGCCTATCACTTTTCAGTACTCTAAACTACTCACTTAAATGTACTATCTGAAGTTTCTCTAGTACATACACCAAAGTAAATATCTCACTTAAGAAAACACTTAGGGATTGTAGCCTATTGCAATTCAATTCCTGCCACTGTTAGGTACACTTCTTCTTCTCCTTCTTTGCGTGTGTGAGATGCTCTACCTGGCCAGTAGGTGCTCTTGCGAATATAGGATTAAACACGTAACTCTTAAAGTAACCTAGGTAGGTTATGTGAAGTGCTCTAGGGGTAAGTAGCGTGTAGCCGATAGACCCTAGCAGCCACCCTTACTGTGACCTAGCTTCCAGCTAGCCAGTATAACCTTTTGTGTACTAAAAGGTAACTTATTGTTGGCGAATAAAATGTGTGAGATAATAAAAATGTCTGGTCAGCTTGAAACTAAAAGTATAGAGAGCTGTACTAATGTTTAGTTAAGCCTCATAAAAATGTGTAGAGAGCTAATAAAATGTCTTAGGAGCTAGCAACTACATGTCAGATAGCTGCCTAATTTTCTAGTAAGCTTTAAAATGTATAATTAGTTTAATAAAATGTCTAAGAAGCTAGAAACTAAAAGGTTAGATTGTTCTTTAAATGTCTAGATAGCACCAATGTCTAGATAGATTTCTATTGTCTAGTCCAGATGCTAGTAAGAGTATCAGAGAATGTAAATGTACTCCATGTTTACTTAGAATGTATAGCTGTCACGATTCGGCTGGCTGAAGGTGGATCCTCTGTGCCAGAGAGGGATTGGCGTGGACCGTGTCGGTGGACCGGTTCTAAGTTGCTACTGGTTTTCACCAGAGCCCGCCGCAAAGCGGGATGGTCTTGCAGCGGCGGTAGCAACCAGGTCGTATCCACCGGCAACGGCTCAACCTCTCTGACTGCTGAGATAAGCGCGGTACAAGGGAGTAGACAAAACCAAGGTCGGACGTAGCAGAAGGTCAGGGCAGGCAGCAAGGATCGTAGTCAGCGGCCCTTTAAATCGCAAAGACCCGGCATGCGCGCGCCCTAGGGAGCGGGGCCGCGCGCGCCGGGACAGCACAGACGGGGAACGAGTCTGGTAAGCGGGTCGGGATGCGCATTGCGAGCGGGCGCGTCCCGCATCGCGAATCGCATCCCGGCTGGGAACATTATCGCAGCGCACGCGGTCAGCAGGTCTGACTGGGGCGCTGCGAATGGGAGAACGCTGTGAGCGCTCCGGGGAGGAGCGGGGACCCGGAGCGCTCGGCGTAACAGTACCCCCCCCTTGGGTCTCCCCCTCTTTTTCGTACCTGAGAATTTGAGGATAATGTTTTTGTCAACGATGTTGTCCTCGGGTTCCCATGACCTCTCCTCTGGGCCACAATTCTCCCAATCAGCAAGACATTTTTTTTACCTCTGACCGTCTTGGATGCCAGAATTTCTTTCACCTAAAAGATGTCAGAGGACCCGGAAACAGGAGTGGGAGCAACAACCTTGGGAGAGAAGCCGTTAAGGATGAGTGGTTTAAGGAGAGAGACATGGAAAGCATTGGGAATACGGAGAGAAGGAGGAAGAAGGAGTTTGTAAGAGACAGGGTTGATTTGGCACTTGATTTTGAAAGGACCAAGATAACGTGGTCCCAGTTTATAACTGGGGACACGAAAGCGGACATACTTGGCGGAGAGCCATACTTTGTCTCCGGGAGAAAAAATGGGGGGAATTCTTTTTTTATCGGCATGTTTCTTCATCTGGGATGAGGCCTGTAGGAGAGAATTTTAAGTCTCTTTCCAGATGGTGGAGAAGGCCCGAGTCACCTCATCAACAGCGGGCAAACCAGAAGGCATGGGAGTGGGAAGGGGGGGAAGAGGATGACGGCCGTACACCACAAAAAATGGGGATCTGAAATTGTACGAGAATTCGGCCCATGGTAGAAGATCGGCCCAGTCATCCTGGCGGGAGGAAACAAAATGTCGCAAATAGTCACCCAGAACCTGATTAATTCTTTCCACTTGCCCATTGGATTGGGGATGATAAGAAGACGAGAAGTTTAATTTGATTTTAAGTTGATTACAGAGGGCCCTCCAGAATTTTGACACAAATTGAACGCCTCTATCCGAGACGATATGCGTAGGAAGCCCGTGAAGGCAAAAAATGTGTATAAAAAATAGTTTTGCCAACTGAGGCGCAGAAGGAAGACCTGGAAGAGGGATAAAATGTGCCATCTTGGAGAATCGATCAACAACCACCCAAATAACTGTGTTGCCATGGGATAAAGGTAAGTCAGTAATAAAGTCCATACCAATCTGAGACCATGGTCGCTCAGGAACAGGCAGAGGATGGAGGAGACCAGCAGGCTTCTGGCGAGGGGTCTTGTCCCGGGCACAGACTGTACAAGCCCGCACGAAATCAACAACATCAGCCTCCAGGGTAGGCCACCAATAAAATCGAGAGATGAGCTGGATGGATTTTTTGATGCCAGCATGGCCTGCGAGGTGTGAGTGTCCCCACTTGAAAATCCTGAGGCGCTGGCGTGGAGAGACGAAGGTCTTCCCTGGAGGAGTTTGTCTGATGGAAGCTGGAGAAGTGGAGATCAGACAGTCCGGAGGAATAATGTGTTGCGGGGATGCTTCCACTTCAGAGGCATCCTATGAACGAGAGAGGGCGTCAGCCCTAATGTTCTTGTTAGCAGGGCGAAAATGAATTTCATAGTTAAAACGGGCAAAGAACAACGACCACCTAGCCTGGCGAGGGTTCAGCCGTTGGGCAGACTGAAGATAAGAGAGATTCTTGTGATCAGTGTATATAATAACTGGATATTTGGATCCCTCTAGCAGGTGCCTCCATTCCTCAAGCGCCAATTTTATGGCCAGTAGTTCTCGATCACCAATGGAGTAGTTTTTCTCCGCCGGAGAGAAGGTCCTAGAAAAGAAACCACAAGTAACAGCATGTCCGGAAGAATTTTTCTGTAGGAGTACTGCTCCAGCTCCCACCGAGGAGGCGTCTACCTCCAACGAGAAGGGCCTAGATGATCAGGTCTGGAGAGTACGGGAGCAGAAGAAAAGGCAGTTTTGAAATGATTGAACGCATCTTCCGCTTGAGGAGGCCAGGACTTAGGGTTGGCGTTTTTCTTGGTTAGGGCCACGATAGGAGCCACAATAGTGGAAAAATGCGGAATAAATTGTCTGTAATAATTGGCAAACCCCAAAAAACGTTGGATAGCACGGAGTCCGGAGGGGCGTGGCCAATCCAATACGGCTGATAGTTTATCTGGGTCCATTTGGAGTCCCTGGCCAGAGACTAAGTATCCTAGGAAGGGAAGAGATTGACATTCAAAGAGACATTTTTCCATTTTGGCATATAATTGATTGTCACGAAGTCTCTGAAGAACCATGCGAACATGCCGGCGGTGTTCTTCTAGGTTAGCAGAAAAAAATCTAAATATCGTCCAGGTAGACCACAACACAGGTATATAGAAGATCACGAAAAATTTCATTTACAAAGTCTTGGAAGACGGCAGGGGCGTTGCAAAGCCCAAAGGGCATAACCAGATATTCAAAGTGTCCATCTCTGGTGTCAAACGCGGTCTTCCACTCGTCCCCCTCCCTGATGCGGATGAGATTATATGCACCTCTTAAGTCCAGCTTGGTAAAGATGTGGGCACCTCGTAGGCGGTCAAAGAGTTCTGAGATAAGAGGTAGGGGATAGCGTTTTTTTACAGTGATTTTATTAAGTCCGTGGTAATCAATGCAAGGACGTAAGGAGCCGTCTTTTTTGGAAACGAAGAAAAATCCAGCTCCGACAGGGGAGGAAGACTTGCGGATAAACCCCTTTTTTAAATTCTCTTGGATGTACTCCGACATGGCTTGTGTTTCCGGAGCAGACAGAGGATAGATTCTGCCCCTGGTGGAGTAGTACCAGGGAGGAGGTCAATGGGACAGTCATAAGGCCTGTGAGTAGGCAAAGTCTCTGCTTGTTTTTTGCAAAAAACATCAGCATAGTCCAGATAGGCCTTGGGGAGACCAGGTATCGGAGGAGCCACAGGGTCTTGACTGACAGTACAGGGAGCAGGCTTAAGACAGTTCTTGTGGCAAGTAGTACCTCAGTTCTTGATCTCCCCGGTGGTCCAATCAAGGGTTGGGGAATGGCAATGAAGCCACGGTAGTCCAAGAAGAATTTCCGAAGTGCAGTTAGAGAGGACCAGAAATTCAATCTTTTCGTGATGGGGTCCGATGCACAATAAGAGGGGTTCCGTGCGGTAACGCACAGTACAGTCCAATCTTTCGTTATTAACAGAGGCGATGTAGAGGGGTCTGGCGAGACTGGTCACCGGGATGTTGAACTTGTTGATGAAAGAGGCCAAAATAACATTTCCTGCAGATCCGGAATCCAAGAAGGCCACAGCTGAGAAGGAGAAGGTAGAAGAAGAAATCCGCACAGGCACAGTAAGACGTGGAGAAGCAGAGTTCACATCAAGAGCCGTCTCACCTTTGTGCGGAGTTGGAGTGCGTCTTTCCTGACGTGGAGGTCGGATAGGACAATCCTTCAAGAAATGTTCGGTACTGGCACAGTACAGGCAAAGGTACTCCATGCGGCGTCGTGTCCTCTCTTGAGGTGTCAAGCGAGACCGGTCAACTTGCATAGCCTCCACGGCGGAAGGCACAGGAACGGATTGCAGTGGACCAGAGGAGAGAGGAGCCGGGGAGAGAAACCGCCTCGTGCGAACAAAGTCCATATCCTGGCGGAGCTCTTGACGCCTTTCGGAAAAACGCATTTCAATGCGGGTGGCAAGATAAATAAGTTCATGCAGGTTAGCAGGGATTTCTCGTGCGGCCAGCACATCTTTGATGTTGCTGGATAGACCTTTTTTAAAGGTCGCGCAGAGGGCCTCGTTATTCCAGGACAATTCGGAGGCGAGAGTACGGAATTGGATGGCGTACTCGCCAACAGAAGAATTACCCTGGACCAGGTTCAGCAGGGCAGTCTCGGCAGAAGAGGCTCGGGCTGGTTCCTCGAAGACACTTCAAATCTCCGTGAAGAAAGAGTGTACAGAGGCAGTGACAGGATCATTGCGGTCCCAGAGCGGTGTGGCCCATGACAGGGCTTTCCCAGACAGAAGGCTGACTACGAGAGCCACCTTTGACCTTTCAGTTGGAAATTGGTCCGACATCATCTCCAAATGCAGGGAACATTGTGAAAGAAAACCACGGCAAAATTTAGAGTCCCCATCAAATTTGTCCGGCAATGATAAATGGAGGCTGGATGCGGCCACTCGCTGCGGAGGAGGTGCAGGAGCTGGCGGAGGAGATGGTTGCTGAAGCAGTGGTAGAAGCTGCTGTAGCATCACGGTCAGTTGAGACAGCTGGTGGCCTTTTTGCGCTATATGTTGCGACTGCTGGGCGACCACCGTGGTGAGGTCAGCGACAACTGGCAGCGGGACCTCAGCGGGATCCATGACCGGATCTACTGTCACGATTCGGCTGGCTGGAGGTGGATCCTCTGTGCCAGAGAGGGATTGGCGTGGACCGTGTCGGTGGACCGGTTCTAAGTTGCTACTGGTTTTCACCAGAGCCCGCCGCAAAGTGGGATGGTTGTTGCAGCGGCGGTAGCAACCAGGTCGTATCCACCGGCAACGGCTCAACCTCTCTGACTGCTGAGATAAGCGCGGTACAAGGGAGTAGACAAAACCAAGGTCGGACGTAGCAGAAGGTCAGGGCAGGCAGCAAGGATTGTAGTCAGGGGCCACGGCAGGAGGTCTGGAACACAGGCTAGGAACACACAAGGAAACGCTTTCACTGGCACAATGGAAACAAGATCCGGCAAGGGAGTGCAGGTGAAGTGAGGTATAAATAGGGAAGTGCACAGGTGAAGGTACTGATTAAAACCCATGCGCCAATCAGTGGCGCAGCGGGCCTTTAAATCGCAAAGACCCGGCGTGCGCGCGCCCTAAGGAGCGGGGCCGCGCGCACCGGGACAGCACAGACGGGGAACGAGTCTGGTAAGCGGGTCGGGATGCGCATCGCGAGCGGGCGCGTCCCGCATCGCGAATCTCATCCCGGCTGGGAACATTATCGCAGCGCACCCGGTCAGCAGGTCTGACCGGGGCACTGCGAATGGGAGAACGCTTTGAGCACTCCGTGGAGGTGCGGGGACCCGGAGCGCTCGGCGTAACAATAGCAAATTTATAGATCATCCTGTTCTAGTCCTACTCCCTCTGTCTTAGGGGACAGGTGTCGAGGTCGACTTATCTTAAGTAAGGGGGTTTGTGGTATCCCGGTACCGAATCCTATCCGGTACCTGTGTGTATAGGTCCCCATAGCTAGAGTCCCTAGGACGTGGGGTCCTTATTGCATAGTCCACCCCTAGTCGCCTCTCATCTAGGTATTAGTCATCTAGTAATTATTTAGGATTTAAATATAAAGGATTGTATAAATGTATATAAATGGTTAATTACCTGTACGGAGCGTAGCAGGACCTGCGGGTCACGTGATCAGGTAAACTCTATGGTTTTTTGTTTAAGGACCTTTGGAGGTCCCTATGACGTATTGCACCCATTGTTGATGGGTGACAGTTATTCGGACCAATCAAAACGGACCTGCCCATAGAAGGGAGTGGCGGCCATTGCTCACTCTCTTTCCTCGTGGTCTGTGTTGAGAGAAGGATCTGCGCAGCTGTCTTCCGCAGTGAGTTAGGCCTGAGCCTTGAGGCAACGTCTGATCTATTCAGAACTGTGAGTGTTCCAATCCCTAAGCACTCTGCAAGATCACCGGACCTTATCTATCCCCTAAATCCGGACGGATCTTCGCAAATTACCCTAAATACAGAGACTTGTATCAGAAGTCAAGGTCCGCAACAACTGTCAGTCATTGAACTGTATAGAGACTGTATTCCTGAGACTGTGACTGCTTATTGGATGTACCGCAAGCATTTAAGTAAAGTTATCCAAGTTCAAGTTCAACTATCTTGTGGAGCTTCAGTCATTTTATGCATGCACCTATCGTTACTGGGAAGGGCGGCGATAGGCCGGAGAATTACCTCAGCATACTAGCCCTCAGCCTGGCGTCACGAACTATAGGGTTAACATTAACCTCTCATCTACCAAAACAACACCCCAACTATCGTACACCCCCCAAGGGCTACCACACGCCGATAAATATGGAACATTTTTTCCCATCCTTACTGCATCCTTTTTTTATTTTATTTTTATTTATTTTTTTTTATGAAAATGCAATTTCCACTGCAAAAACTCCAGAAAAAAACGTCAGACGCAGGAAATTGCACAGATGTTTTTTTCAGTGAAAAAAGCGCTGGAAAAAAAATGGAAGCCGAGTCTTAGAAGCAGAAGAGACGTGATCTGAAAGCGGGGTAGAAAATGATCTAGGTGCAGATCTGCACAAAATTTATCATGGTCACTGCAACAATAGCATAAATTTGGAGCAGCACTGCCAAAAAAAAAACGCTTTTAGTCAAACCACAAAAATCAACTTGCCAAGACCATTATTGATAAACAACTCCACATATATTTTGGTTGATAGTGTTACCATGGTGTAAGATGTGATAAGATGTAGCGTTAAGGGGAGCGGCTGCTAAATCACTAACTAAGTGGGCGGAGTCTGTAGATACCCAGGAATTACACAACTTGGTGCGGGAAGGATTGTTGGCAGTACACCACTCAACCCCTAGTTCACAGCTTAAAGGGTTACTCCGGTGAAAACCTTTTTTCTTTTAAATCAACTGGTGGTAGAAAATTAAACATATTTGTAAACTACTTCTATTAAAAAAAATCTTAATCCTTCCAGTACTTAATAGCTGTTGAATGCTATAGAGGAAATTCCTTTCTTTTTGGAACACTGATGACATCACGAGCACAGTGCTCTCTGCTGACATCTCTGTCCATTTTAGCAACCATGCATAGCAGATGTATGTTTAGGGCAGCATGGTGGCTCAGTGGTTAGCACTGCTGCCTTGCAGTGCTGAGGACTTGGGTTCAAATCCCTCTAAGGACAACAATAAATAAAGTGTTATTATTATTATTATTATAATGTCAGCAGAGAGAACTGTTCTCGTGATGTCTTCAGAGAGCATTCCAAAACGAAAATAATTTCCTCTGTATTATTCAGCAGCTAATAAGTACAGGAATGATTAAGATTTTTTAATAGAAGTAATTTACAAATATCCTAAAACCACTGGAGGAGGAGAGAGCACACCGTGCAGCTGAACATGCAGATATACGATACCGCTGGTGTACACTGGCAGCCTCCGTACCCAATAAGTAACAAAGCAGCACCTGCGGGGTGCACACACTAGATAAAGTATTTAATAATACAATGAAAAAGAGGTAGCGTGCACTCACCGCGGGTAAACAGCTGCGGGCCTGCAGCTGTTTACCCGCGGTGAGTGCACGCTACCTCTTTTTCATTGTAATTTACAAATATGTTTAACTTTCTGGCACCAGTTGATTTAAAAGAAAAAAGGTTTTCACTGGAGTACCCCTTTAAAGAGATTCATTGAAGAATATTACACAAGGCAACATATGCCTTTAGATGGAGGGGTTCCCCACCCCCTCCTCCCTATCTCGCCAGCTGCCCTGTTTGTGGTCTTCCTGGGGCGGATCTCAAACATTGTATGTGAGAGTGTCCCAGAGTATTGCAAGTGTGGATGGAAGTTAGGGATTTAATACACACCATTTGGGACAGGACCCTTCCTACTTCTCCTGAGCCTTACCTCTTTCATTATCTACCACTCACAGATTCTGACCCTCCTGATAGGGGTAGAATATCCAAAGGGATCCATGACTTAATATTGGTCACCAAACAGTGTATTCTAAGACATTGGCTATTGCCCACGGTCCCGACGATTGCAAAAAATTCGAGAGGAATTACATTTGGTCCTAAATAGGGAACTAACACTGGCCATTAGGAACTCAGAATTACATGCCAAGTCCTTCTTCAATAAATGGAAAAAATACTTGCACTACATACCTGATGACTTGGAACGTCATAGAATAGTAGCACATTTTAGGTCTTCTACTTGGTACTATATGGAGCGGTTGAAGGGGACGTTGGGCAACTTAGAAGAGCCTAAGTAAGGTTTGGGTGACAACAAATGAATGGGTAGTGGAGAGCAACAGAATTGTATGTCTCGATAGTCCTTCCGAGAGAACGTAATGTGTTTATGGGAGTGAGGTTAATACAGTTGACTGTTCTAGGTTTATATATGTATGTTCATTTGAAAAGAAAATTGATGGAGTCTTGACTATTCTATATCTTTAGATGGTGTAAATGGTCTAATGTAACACCTGCTGTTTTCTGTATCTCCAGTGATCTACTTGTGCATCGAAAACAATGACTATTGTTTGTTTTGTCAATCTCTATCTACTAATAAAGTATTTAAAAAAAAAATAATGTGATAACGAAACATGTAAAGTTGTTATTCCTTTAAGAAACTGTAATGTAAGTTAGGCTGGGTTGGCAGGTAACACTGACATCTGGGTCACGGACCGGCCCCTCAACAGCCAAACGCTGCTAGGGAAAAACTCCTGCAACCCTGCCCTGGCTTCCTCCCTCCTCCCCCCTCCTCTCAATGAAGATGTGCCGCTGATCGAGCTCCCTCACCGGAGGATGGTATCCGGACACGGTCGGGCGATGGTACGCTCAGGCACAGCTGAGCCAGCTCAGGCTCCTGGAGACCTGACAACCTCATGGTTAGTGGCTGGATGGGACCATGTGATACAGCAGTCATGTGACTCAGTGCTCCAGGAAGACGCCGAGGCAGGACGAGAGGCACAGGAGCCTGTCCCAAGGACTGAAGGAGTGTGTGGAGACAGATTGAGCCAGTGAAAGACTGTAAGTGGAGCTACATTATTCTATATGCTGCTGCACTGATGGTGGGGCTCCGCTGCGCTATGTGAATGCTAGCTCTCCTCGGGATAATCGAGCTCTCTAGGCTATACTATGGTATTATGATTAGTGGCTCAACCAGTATTATGGAAAATGCAATGGAAAATGTTTGCCAGGGGAATACAAGGGTATGTCCCTCTTTCCACTATAGGAGGTGTCATGGAGGGATGTACGGAAAAATAGTGAGGCATCCCTGGTATCCTTTATGGGGACGCTGGACTTTTTTGTTCTGACAGCCTCGGTATGAACCAAGCTAGAGGGGGCTAGATGTGATGGTATACCTACCTCAGTTGGAGCTCTGATGATCTCTACCAGTACATTTGCTTATTCGCCTGTCTTTACTTCTTTTCCCCCAGCAAGTGAGAGGTGGTGGATTGTATGCATTTCTGACCTGGAAACTGAATATACTGCAGAACTGTGAGTCTCGTTTGTTTTTCCTTTTTTTTTTTCTTTTTTTCTGCTCCACCTCCGGCTATTAAAAGAGGAGCATGGTGAGAATTAAGAACTTTCTCCAAATACATCTTTATTAAAAACACCTTCCCGTATTGTGCTTAATTATAGACTTTCGGCTCCAGGTTTTACCATGCCTCCCAAAGTCAATGCCAGAAAATCTATCGGGGGGGGGGAGTGATGCCCCACATAATATAAGAAATTCCTGAAGTCCCCACTTGATAATATCAAAACTAGGAACCAAAAACTAGTGGGACAAGAACAAGAACATCATAATACTATGAGTGGATCAAGATTTACTATATTACAGTCAGGAGATGACTTGCCAGAGGTGGAAGGGGGGAATCTAAACTCACAGGTTCTGAAATCTATAATGAATGGGGTTGAAAAATGTAATAAGTCACTGGAGGACCTAACATCACAAATGGGTGCTTTAAGTGCGGAGGCCTCCTTTATAAGAGAAGACACAAACAAGATTAAAGATAGAGTTAAGCAGATAGAAAAAGCAGTTCCACGTATGGAAAAAGAGCTGGGCGAAATGCGAAAGGAGCGAGAAGTTCTGAAAGAGGATAACAAATATTTCAGAGAAAAGCTGGCAGACTTAGAGGACAGATCAAGACGTAATATTGTACGAATTGTGGGG
Organism: Hyla sarda; assembly: GCF_029499605.1. Taxonomy (NCBI): domain Eukaryota; kingdom Metazoa; phylum Chordata; class Amphibia; order Anura; family Hylidae; genus Hyla; species Hyla sarda. Next base: position 388,903,741 of record NC_079191.1, read on the forward strand.
ATCCCGGAGGGTGAAGAAGGAGAAAACCCAACATCCTACATTGAAAAATAGTTGAAGGAGATTGCTGGGGAATCCCTACTCACAAATTTATTTCATGTCGAGAGGGCCCACAGGATCCCCATGAAGAAGCCTGCTCCGGGTCTCGCTCCAAGAACGCTCTTGGTCAAACTATTATGCTCTCAAGATAGAGACTGCCTTTTGAAATTGTCAAGAGAAAAGGGAGCAATCCCAGTCGGCAACTCTAGGCTGTTCATGTACCCGGACTTTTCAAGAGATAGCCAGCGCAGAAGAATGGCCTTTAATTCTGTGAAAAAGAGACTGCATGCGGCCGGCATTAAATTCTCTCTTTTGTTCCCCGCCAGACTGAGGATTACATTTGAGGAAAGGGTGTATTTCTTCACTAGTGATGATGAGACCAGTAAATGGCTGGAGGAGAGTGGATTGTAGGAGTGGTAGGGGAAGCAGAAATTATGTAGAAGGTGGTGGAGGGGGGGGGTCCGGAGGGAGAGTATATAGTGAAGTTTAGAGATTCGTGGGTATCACGAGTCAATAGAGGGGGGGTTGGGGGGAGGATGGGAGGTTGGGGGGAGGGTTGGGGAAGAGGGTTGGGGAGGGTTGAGGCACTACCAGCTGGGATGCACCCCATAGCGAGAAGTGAAGCCTGTCGGTTCTGGAAAAAAGAACAGAAAAATGTTTATGTCTACGAATAACAGTAATAGAATATTAATATGGAATGTGAGAGGGTTAAAAAACAGGAGTAAACAGGTAGCAATATTCGATAGAATAAACAAGCATCTCCCAGCAATTGTATGTCTCCTAGAGACCCATCTGACTAAGGATTCGCTGAATATCCTAAGTAAGGGCTGGATAAAGGAAGCTTTTCATTCTACTTTTTCAGAATACTCCTCAGGGGTCTCAGTTTTAATTCATAAGGCTGTAAACATGCAAGTGTTAAACTCTCTAATCGATCATAGAGGCAGATTTGTATTTCTCTATGTTAAATGGGAGGGTAGGTTATCTATTTTAGCGTTTACATACATCCCCCCTCCCTTTTCGACAGAAGTATTTAAAGTCTTAATGGATTTTCAAATGGATAAAGAGTTTACTGACCTTTGGGTAATGGGTGATATGAATGGCATTTTGAATAAGGATCTTGACTGGCAGGGTAGAAATTTGGGAAATAATAATACTCTGCTTTATAGCTGGTGTCAGGAGGTGGGATGGGAGGATGCTTGGCGAAAGGTATACCCGTACAAGAAGAAATTCTCCTGTTATAATGCCACTCACAAAACAGCCTCCAGAATTGATCACGTCCTTGTTAATAATGCAGGTCTAATTTTTACTCATAAAATAGTGTATGAGCCTGGGTGTGTGTCAGATCACGCAATGTTAGTCTGTTATATTAAAAAGGAGAGGAAGACACAGAAAGCCTCTAGGAGTATGTATATAAACCCCCATTGGTTAAAAATTGAGGATGTAACAAAGGGGGTAAGCTCCGAAATTAGAGAATTTTGGGAAATAAATAAAAGCACAGCTGATACTCTGATAGTATGGGATACACTAAAAGCTTTCTTGAGGGGGCTTCTCGTTAGGAATATCGCCAGGTTTAAAAGGAAATGTAAGGAGAAGGAAAACGCGATACTGGGGAAAATAGCGGCAGCTGAAAGCATATATGGCATTAATCCTAACTCGGAGAATTGGGATCATTTTAAAAAGCTGCAAGATCTGTACAGTAAAATTGCCCTAGAGAAAGCTCAACATGCTATTTTTTTCAGGAAACAGAGACAATATGTTGAAACAGGTAACCCAAACAAAACACTTATGGGAATTACTAATCAGAAAGGGAAAAAAACAATTATTGGGATAAAAAATAAAGAGGGTAGGGAATGTACTAAACAGGAGGAAATAACAAGTGTGGCAACCCACTTTTACCAGGATTTATACTCGAGGGAAAGCTTTGTGTCAGATGATGAAATTGACATTTTTTTGAAGAAAATAGGGCTCCCTAGTATCAGCGAGGAAGAAAAGGTGAAAATGGGGGAAGAGATTAGTATAGGAGAAATGGAAGCTGTCCTAAAGTCCTTTGTACATAACTCCGCCCCGGGCTCGGATTGTCTGGTCTTTGAAGTTTATAAATGTTTTGGGGGTGTGCTACTGCCATACCTTTTAGAGGTTTATAAAGAATCCTTGAGTAGGGGGGAGTTATCCCCAACTATGGCTGAAGCCATCATTGTACTGATTCCTAAGAAAGGTAGGGAAAGTGGCGTAATGGATGATTTTAGGCCAATTTCACTCCTAAACACAGACCAGAAAATTTTAGCTAAAATTTGGGCCAGGCGCTTGCAACGAATGATGGATAAGCTAATAGGGAAGGAACAGAAAGGATTCATGCAGGGAAGAAATATCTATAATAATATAAGAAGAGTTTTTCTTAATATGCAGGCAAGGGGTGAGGGGGGCCCCCACTCCATCCTGTCTCTTGACGCTCAAAAAGCGTTTGACAGGGTGGAGTGGGGCTTCCTCTTTAAAATAATAGAACATATGAATCTTGGAGAAGGCTTCTTACAGGGGCTCAGGGCCCTATATAGATCCCCCAAAGCCAAAGTTAATATTAATAATATTATTTCCCGGGAGGTAGTGACGCTGCAGAGAGGAACTAGGCAGGGATGTCCTCTATCACCGCTCCTCTTCTCCCTCTTCATTGAACCACTCGTGCAGTTGATTAGATCTTCCAGCTTGTTTGATGGGTTTGGTGTCGAGGGAGAGGAGGAGAAAATACTGCTTTATGAAGACGATGTTGTATTGTTTGTCACAGATCCAGGAAGAAAGCTTGTTAGCATTATTGATTTGATAAAGGATTTTGGTAAATATTCTGGCTTTCAGATAAACTGGAATAAATCAGGATTATTAATGTTGTCAGGTGATAGCCAGGGCTGCCAGAGAGTGATACATGTTTTGCAGGAAAATGAGGCCCTGGATTACCTAGGAATTAAGATTTCGAGAAATATAGAAGAGTTTGCCCAGTTGAATATTACCCCATTGAGACAGAAAGTAAGAAACAAAATTCAAATATGGAAAAAGTTGCGTATGAATATGGCTGAAAGAATTACTCTGATAAAGACAATTATTTTCCCTATGGTTTTGCATGTGATTAGAGCAGCACCAGTTTGGTTAGGGGAGCACCATTTTAATAAAATACAGAGTGAGATTAATGATTTTTTATGGGATGGGAAACAAACACGGATGAAACACACATTTCTGAGTCCTCCCTTGAGTAGTGGTGGTTTGGGTATACCAAATATGCAACTGTATTATATAGCGGCACAAATTGAATACATGATAAAGGAAGATGATGTTTTAAAAGTTTTTTTTTCTAAATTAGGTATTAAGGGGGATAGCACTTTGGAATTAATTGAAGGGGGAAGATGTATGCACAGAGGAAAAATCCCCACTTGTAATATGTTTAATAAAGTATGGAGATTCACGAGACGTTTATTAGGGATTAAGGGTAGTATGCACTACACACTAATGTGGGGTAATGGAAATTTTCCAGAAATGATGAAATTAAAGGAATATGTTAACTGGGAAAGAAATGGGGTTATTAGAGTTAAAGATTTTGTGATAGAAAGCACGCTAAAAGAGTGGAAAACATTCAATAGGGAATTTAGTATTAGTCAGAGCGATTACTTTTCATACTTACAAATCAAAAGCGCTTTTGAGAAGAAGAACAACCCTAGATGGGCAATAAATAGACATGAGTTATTTGACTATATGTTTGGGCTTCGGTCCTCCTCGACAAAGGTATTAGGTAACTTATATAAGGGCCTAGTTAGATTTTCCGTTGAAAAATTTCCTCCAAAGAGTAGGGATAAATGGAAGCAAGTAGTAGGTCAGATTGATGGGGAAGAATGGAGGGAAGTATTCATAAATATTTCCCAATCATCTCTCAATATGAACCATAAAACCTCTATGATAAAGCTGATACATAGGATCCCATATACGCCGGGGTTCTTGTATAAGATAGGAAAAAGACTTGACTCTAAATGCCCGAAATGTAATATGGAAGGTGCTGATTTGTCACATATGGTGTGGAGTTGCCCAAAACTGCTTTCCTTTTGGACAGGGATATACAATATGGTAGAAACGAAATTGGGTATTAAGATAAGCTTATATATTAAAACGGCCATTCTAGGGATAGGACTTAGGATGCAGTGCAAGAACAGTGTTCTGATAAAGGCTTTCGGACTAGCTAGAATAATTATTCTTAGGAGATGGTTTGCTCCCCAGGGCCCATGTTGGGTTGAGTGGCAGAGGGAAGTCCAACAAATGAGAAGATTTGAAGCTATTTACTATCAGGGAAAAAAGATAGGTCAAAAAGTTGAAAACGAGCGGAAGAAATGGGATGAGGCATCCTAGCTGGTAGTGGGTGGGGGGATAGGGGTGTGGGTGGGATTATTTATATTGTGTAAAGCGAATTTTGAAATGCATTATTGTAATTTTGTAATTTGAAATAAAAAAAAAAAAAAGTTAGGCTGGGTTCCCACTACATTTTCTCCCATACGGGAGCGCATACGGCAGGGGAGAGCTAAAACCTTGCACTCCCATATGCCTTCGTATGCGCTCCCGTATGTAATTCATTTCAATGAGCCGGTCGGAGTGAAGCTTTCGGTCCGGTCGGCTCATTTTTGCGCCGTATGCGCTTTTACAACCGGACCTCAAACTGTGGTTGACTACTTTTGTATTGTAAAGGTTGGTGGCTTACATGCAGTTACCACCCCATACATCTGGCTGTTGGGTTGTAGGCAGAGGGGCTAATAGAGGAAGAACTGAGACTTTAGGTACAAGGTTAATGCCACCATCTGGGGGGGGGGGAGGGAGAAATGTTTGAGAGAAAACAATGTCTGCAGCACGCTCTGTTTTACCTAGATGCAAAAGTTGCAAAGTCTCAAAATCCACTATGAACAAAATCTTCCTGTACTCAGGTGTTTTTAAAAGTAAAGAAAAGTCTCTATTCCTCCAACATACACATAATTATAACATTTCGACTTGTTCCCAAACACATACAAAAAGTGAGTACATGCAGAATATATACAATAGAGATATATCAATCAACAGTGAACCAACCCAAACGAAGGACTCACTCCGAAATATTTGGTGATATTCATACACGGCTGTAAATGTATCCTTACACAGGGGTGTTTAACCCCTTAAAGACGCAGCTCATTTTCACCGTAAGGACGCAGCCCTTTTTCGCAATTCTGACCACTGTCACTTTATGCATTAATAACTCTAAGATGCTTTTACCGATTATTCTGATTCTGAGATAGCTTTTTCGTGACATATTCTACTTTATTTTAGAAGTAAATTTTCGTTGTTACTTGCATCCTTTCTTGGTGAAAAATCCCAAAATTTCATGAAAATTTTTTAAATGTTGCATTTTTCTAATTTTGAAGCTCTCTGCTTGTATGGAAAATGGATATTCCAAATAAATTTTATATTGACTCACAAATACGATATGTCTAGTTTATGTTGGCATTAAAAAATGGACATATTTTTACTTTTTAAAAACATTAGAGGGCTTCAAAGTATAGCAGCAATTTCCAAAATTGTCATGAAAATTGCAAATTCTGAAGGGACAGATGTTAGAGAACTACAACTCCCAGCATGCCTGGGCAGTCTAGGCATGCTGAGAGTTGTAGTTTTGAAACATCTGGAGGGCTACCTTTTGGGCACCACTGTACTAGTGGTCTCCAAACTGTGACCCTCCAGATGTTGCAAAACTACAACTCCCAGCATGCCCAGACAGCCTTTGGCTGTCTGGGCATGCTGGGAGTTGCAGTTTGGCAACTACTAGGAAGGCAGCAGTAAAGATCGCTTTACTGCCACCTCCCTTGATGCTCCACACCGCCACCTCCCTACCTGTGCCGCTGATCTCCGCTGATGCCAACGATGATCGCCGGTCCCCACCGCATCTTCTTCACAGGTACTGGCTGCCATCTTCTCCCCCCGTTCTGCCCGACATCCAGGGGTGGGCAGAGCGGGGGGTTTCCATGGCAACCCCCCGTCTTCAACTGCCATTGGTCAGTACTCAGTGCTGACTAATGGCAGGGGATAGGATGAGGTTTTCACCACTGCAACCTCGCTCTTATCCCTTAGGATGATCGAGGCTGTCACTGACAGCTCCGATCATCCCTATTTTCCGGGCGATCAGGTCACCAGAGACCCAATCAGCCCGGAATAGCAGAAAATCGCATGTCTGAATTGACATGCGATTTCCGGCGATTGCCGACATGGAGGGTCTCAGGACCCGCCTTGGCGATGTGCCAGGATGCCTGCTGAATGATTTCAGCAGGCATCCCGGTCCGGTCCCTAACCGGCTAGCGGCGGGGACCGGAATTCCCACGGGCATATCCATACGCCCTGCGTCCTTAAGGACTCGGGATGCAAGGCGTATGCATACGCCCTGCGTCTTGAACAGGTTAAATGTTACAACCCTTTACTGTATATTAATAGTGCATTGTACAATCACAAAATTACCCTCAGATGTGCTCAACAACTTTTAGAATAATCCGTATGAGATGTCATTGCGCATGCATCCAGTGTATCCAACCAAAGGAACTGCGTCATAGCTGTCTAGTGGGCCCTATACCTACACTACACCCTCGAAATTCCAAAGGGTCAGGTGTGGTGGTGTAACCCTTCATGCTTAGGGACTTTTAGGGCAATAACCCTAATTAGGGCAACCCCTGCCCCAGTCTACCCCTTCGACTAAACCGAGCACCTCCTAATTCTAATTGAGACCATACAAACCATAGATTTGTTTAGTCACCACTGTTTATTCTTTATCTCCCCTGTCTTCATGGACTGGGGAATGCCATCAGTCCTTGTCAGATGGAAATACTTTTTGCTGTGGGGGGAACCTTTTATTGAATAGAATAAGTAATAGTTAAAGGGGTACTCCAGTGAAAAAAAATATAATTAATAAACATACTGTATGTGGTATTGCCACGTGCGTCAATGTCCAAACTAGCAAAATATAATGTTTATGATCCCGTACGGTGAATGGTGTAAGCGTAAAAAAAAAAGTCCAGGAGGTATGTACTGGATTACAGAGCCTGTCTTTCCCTCTCTCTTTCCCTACCCATGTGCTCCTACCTTTCCCCTTTCCCTCCTTTTGTGATTCAGATTCTTTCTCTCCTTTACCTGGTATGTCGGCTTGTTCCCTTTCTTCTCTTTCCCGTGACTCCCTTGCCCTTCCCTCCCCCCTACGCTCCCTCCCCCCCCTTACACTCCCCCCCCCTACTCCCCCCCTCTCCCTAGTGTCTTGTTCCATATTTGAGAGTGTCTTCGACACTCCTTTTTGAAGTTCTGTTTACTCATATAGTGTAGTAATGCTATTGGCATGGTGATTGATAAGCTGTACCGTTGTTATATGTCTTTATTTTGTTGTACACTTACTTTCCCTTCTGTCAATAAAGCTCATTTGAATAAAAAAAAAAAAAGTCCAAAATTGCAGTGTTTTTGTGACATCATATTCCAAAAAAAAAAAGCGATTAAAAAGTTACATGATACCGATAAAAAGTACAGATCACCACGTAAAAAATTAGCCCTCATACAGCCGCGTACACGGATAAATTAGACATTTATAGGTGGTCAAAATAGAGGTATTTTAAAGGGGTTCTCCGGTGCTTACACATCTTTTCCCCTATCCAAAGGATAGGGGATAAGATGCCTGATAGCGGGAGTCCCACCGCTGGGGACCCCCGTGATCTTGCACGCGGCACCCCGTTTGTAATCAGTCCCCGGAGCGTGTTCGCTCCGGGTCTGATTACCGGCGACCACAGGGCTGACGGCGTGTGATGTCACGCCTCCGCCCCCGTGTGACATCACGCTCCGCAAACAGCACCATGGGTTCTTCTAAGCAGTTGTCTAGAAATCTGAAACTGAAAATAATTGACGCTCACAAAGCTGGAGAAGGCCATAAGAAGATAGCAAAACATTTTCAGATATCAATATCCTCTGTTCAGAATGTAATTAGGAAATGGCAGTCATCAGGAACAGTGGAAGTTAAAGCAAGATCTGGAAGACCAAGAAAAATATCAGACAGAACAGCTCGCAGGATTGTGAGAAAAACTATTCAAAACCCACATTTGACTGCACAATCCCTCTATAAAGATCTGGCAGACACAGGAGTTGTGGTACACTATTCCACTATAAAGAGATACTTGTACAAATATGGTCTTCGTGGAAGAGTCATCAGAAGAAAACCTCTTCCAAGTCCTCACCACAAATATCAGTGTTTGAACTTTGCAAATGAACATATAGACAAGCCTGATGCATTTTGGAAACAAGTTCTGTGGACAGATGAGGTTAAAATTGAACTTTTTGGCCAGAATGAGCAAAGGTACGTTTGGAGAAGAAGGGGAACAGAATTTAATGAACAGAACCTCTGTCCAACCGTAAAGCATGGAGGTGGATCAATCAGGCTTTGGGGTTGTATTGCAGCCAGTGGCACAGAGAACATCTCACGAGTAGAAGGAAAAATGGATTCAATAAAATTTCGGCAAATTTTGGATGCTAACTTGATGCCATCTGTGAAAAAGCTGAAGTTAAAGAGAGGATGGCTTCTACAAATGGATAATGATCCTAAACACACTTCGAAATCCACGGGGGATTATATCAAGAGGCGTAAACTGAAGGTTTTGCCATGGCCTTCACAATCTCCTGACCACAACATAATTGAAAATCTAGGGATGGACCTTAAAACAGACAGCCCAGAAATCTCAATGAACTGGAAGACTTTTGTAAGGAACAATGGGCAAAGATACCTCAAACAAGAACTGAAAGACTTTTGGCTGGCTACAAAAAGCGTTTACAAGCTGTGATACTTGCCAAAGGGGGCAGTAAAAGATATTAACTCTGCAGGGTGCCCAAACTTTAGCAGATGCCATTTTTTTGTTTTCTGTTATTTTGAATGTGTAAATGATGGAAATAAAATCTTACTTTTGTTGAAATATTATAATAATGTCTAATCTTTAATTTGATGCCTTTTGGAGATTTTTCCATCTTTCCTTGGCTTCTTTATGCACATTAATACAAATTTTTACCTGGGGTGCTCAAACTTTTGATCCCCACTGTATACTCAGGCCAGTGATGTGAATAGAACATTGCTCATTCATATTTGCCTCAGAGCTGTGATTGGCAGAAACCATCCGGCCAATCCCCACTCTGGGCATCAAATATGAATCACTGGCCAGCCGGGAGTATAGTGCAGGGATGCGAGTGCTGTATTGAGCCGCTCCGCATCTCTGCTATATTATGGACGATCGCATCGGGTGCCACAACTGACACCCAGGGCAATATGTCTATTAGCACAGGTACTACTACTGTCTGTTCCGTGCTGGGAGTAGTAGTACTACCTAAAAATGTAAAAAAAATTGAGAAAAAAAAAGTTAAACACACACATTATCAAAAATTAATAAAAATTTTGTTATAAAAAATATATAAATTTTGTTAAATACACTTTTTTTCCATCCCAACTTCCAAGGTGCCAAAAATGCAATTTCCACACAAATGAAGAAACGCCAGAAAAAACACCAGACACAGGAAATTGCACTGCACGCAGGACAAAAAAACAAGCAGAAACTTAGGATGTTTCTGCCTGCTGGAATTACTATAGATAAACTAAATAAACATAAATGTTTTTTTTCTATGTTATTTTTTACTTTTTACACTTGCAGCAGACAGCAGCAGCTGCCCGGTCTTCTCTCTTCAGGTTCTTCAGAAAATGGAGGCCCGGCCTGCGCTCAGCAGCCGTGTGCTGGAACCAGGGCTCCTCCTCAATTATTGACGCAGAGGGAGTCACGCCAGGAGACACCACATGTGAGTGGAGTGACGTCAGTGCGGCTCCCCCTGCGCCTAGGACGCAGTCACTAGACACCGGGACAGCTGCGGGCAGCAATTACATTAACCCATAACTACTGCCGATTGCTGCCGCCACCTGTATCGTCCTCCCACTGCAGCCGCATGTAGTGGCACGGCCTGATCAGTTTGGCGGAGTGCGCCCCCTGGCAGGGGCCGGGTTCGTCAAACGGTAGGTACGCCACTGCTTATCAGCTGCTTTATACTACAAAGGAACTTGTGTAGTTATTTCCAGTCTGACCACAGTGCTCTCTGCTGCCACCTCTGTCCCTGTCGGGTACTGCCCAGAACAGGACACAGACAGAGGTGTCAACAGAGAGCACTGTGGTCAAACTGGAATGAACTACACAACTTCCTCTAAAGTATACAGCAGCTGATAAGTACTGGTAGGACTGAGATTTTTAAATAGAAGAAATTTACAAATCTGTTCAACTTTGTAGCACCAGTTGATTGAAAAACTTTGTTTTCCACCATAGTACCCCTTTAAAAAAAAATTTTTTTCATTTTGTCTTTTTTATAGGCTTTCAAGTTGATTACATCCTATTCTCCTATACTTTGTGCAAAAATATGAATTATGAATCTGTCAGGATCATGTTTGTTGTCCGGACTAAACAATAAAGCAGCTTAGATTGGTCTGTCCTGTAAAAAAATGTATCCTTTTTTGAAGAAAACTTGTCCAATAGACACCTTTAAAGGAGTACTCCACTGGAAAACATTTTCTTTTAGATCAACTGGTGCCAGAAAGTTAAACAGATTTGTAAATTACTTCTATTAAAAAATCTTAATCTTTCCAGTATTTATCAGCTACTGTATGCTACAGAGGAAGTTCTTTTCTTTTTGAATTTCCTTTCTGTCTGACCACAGTGGTCTCTGCTGACACCTCTGTCCATGTCAGGAACTGTCCAATGCAGGAGAGGTTTGCTATCGCAGCATATCGCTGATCGATTCAGATCGGCGATTTGTGCCGATTCCGATCTGATCGGGTCTCTGGTGACCCGATAGCCTGGAAAATAGGGATGATCAGAAATTAGTGTTGAGCGGCATAGGCCATATTCGAATTTGCGAATATTCGCGAATATATGGACGAATATTCGTCATATATTCGCGAATATTCGTGGTTTATTTTCGTATATGCAAAAATTCGCGTATGCGAAAATTAACATATGCGAAAATTTGCGTACACAAAAAATCAACATAACCAAAAATTTGCATATGCGAAAAATTAACATATACGAAATTCGCACACCAGTCTCACACAGTAGTATTAGAGCCTTCTTTACACCACACAAGCTGGAAGCAGAGAGGGATAATCACTGTGATGTGTATTGTGAAAAAAAAAAAACAATATTCGTAATTACGAATATATAGTGCTATATTCGCGAATATTCGCGAATTCTCGAATAAAATTTGCATTGCGAATATTTGCGAGCAACACTATCAGAAAAGTCAGAGACATCCCCAATCATCCTGAAGGATAGGAGCGAGGTGGCAGGGGTTTGGCCGATCAGGACTAGTGCTGAGCGGCATAGGCCATATTCGAATTCACGATCTGTCGCAAATATATGGACGAATATTCGTCATATATTCGCTAAATTCGCATATTCTTAATATTCGCGTGTTATTTTCGTATATGCGAAAATACGCGTATGCAAAAATTAGCATATACAAAAATTAGCATAAGCAAACATTTGCATTTACAAAAATTAGCATAAGCGAAAATTAGCATAAGTGAAAATTCCCATAAGCGGAAATTAGCATATGCAAATTTTCCCACATGCGAAAATTTGCACGCCAGTCTCACACAGTAGTATTAGAGCCTTCTTTACACCACACAAGCTGGAAGCAGAGAGGGGTGATCACTGTGATGTGTACTGTGAAAAAAAATAAAATAAAGAATATTCGTAATTACGAATATATAGTGCTATATTCGCAAACATTGGCAAATTTGCGAATATGCGATATTCGCGAATAAAATTCGCATTGCGAATATTAGCGAGCAACACTAATCAGGACTGCCCGGCGAATCGCAGTGCAAGGGCGGGGACGACAGTTGAGATCCCTCGCTTTGCCCGCCCCTGGACAGAGCGGGGGAAGATGGCGGCGGGTACCTTGGGCTGCGGGGTGCAGCGAGTGGAGCAAGGGAGCGACGCGAGGAATGGGGACCGACGAATGGAGCAGGGGAGGACCGGCAGGCAAGTGGAGGCAGCCGCAAAGTCAGAGGCAGCAGTGAAGATTGCTGTAAAGTGATCTTCTCTGCTGCTTCTAGGAGTTTTAAAACTACAACTCCCAGCATGCCCATACAGTCTTTGGCTGTCTGGGCATGCTGGGAGTTGTAGTTTTGCAACATCTGGAGGGCCACAGTTTGGAGGACACTGTGAAGTGGTCTCCAAACTGTGTCCTTCCAGATGTTGCAAAACTACAACTCTCAGCATGCCTATACAGTCCAGACATGCTGAGAGTTGTAGTTCTGTAACATCTGGCCCTTCAGATGTTGCAGAACTACAACTTCCAGCATGCCTGGACAGTCTCAGCATGCTGGGAGTTGAAGTTTTGCAACATCTGGAAGAGCACTGTTTGGAGACCACTATACAGTGGTGTCCAAACTGTAGCGCTCCAGTTGTCAATTCCAAGCATGGCAAGACTGTACAGGCATGCTCCAGTTGTAGTTCAGCAACATCTGGCCCTTAAGATGTTGCCGAACTACAACTCCCAGCATGCCTGGGCAGTCTGGGCATGCTTGGAGCTGAAGTTTTGCAACATCTGGAGGGCTACAGTTTGGAGACAACTACACAGTGGTCTCCAAACTGTTCTGCTCCAGTTGTTGCATAACTACAACTCCCAACATGCCCTTTGGCTGGGCATGCTGGGAGTTGTAGTATTGCAACAACTGGAGGCACTCTGGTTGGGCAACATTATCTGTTTCCTAACTCAGTGTTTCCCAACCTGTGTGCCTCCTGCTGTTGCAAAACTACAACTCCCAGCATGCACTGACAGACCATGCATGCTGGGAGTTATAGTTTTGCAACAGCTTGAGGCACATGGGTTGGAAAACACTGAGTTAGGAAACAGACAGTGGTGCAGAAACATTGCAGTAGTCTGTTACCTAACTCAGTTTCCCGCTACAAGTTTGAGATCCGTCAATTTTTTCGCTATAGCGGGAAACTCACTGTAAACCCCCGCCCGTGTGAATGTACCCTAAAAACACTACACTAACCCTAAATAAAGAATAAAACACTACATATACACTACACCCTTACACTGTCGCGTCCCCCCTCCCCCATAAAAATTATGAACGTCTAGTACGTCAGTTTTTCCAAAACAGAGCCTCCAGATTTGCAAAATAACAACTCCCAGTATTGCCGGACAGCCATTGACTGTCCAGGCATGTTGGGAGTTTTTCAACAGTTGGAGGCACCCTGTTTGGGGAAAACTGACATACAGTATTCTTGGTGGAGGAGGCAAGTGTAACGCTTGCTTCCGGGTATACCCCTATGAAAATTCCTAATCTAGGCCTCAAATGCGCATGGGGCTCTCTCACTTCGGAGCCCTGTCGTATTTCAAGGCATCAGCTTAGGGCCACACATGGGGTATCTCCGTACTCGGGAGAAATTGCGTAACAAATTTTGGTGGGCTTTTTCTCCTTTTACCCCTTATGAAAAGGGAAAGTTGGGGTCTACACCAGCCTGTTAGTGTAAAAAAATAAAAATGTTTACACTAACATGCTGGTGTTGCCCCATAGTTTTAATTTTCATAAGAGGTAAAAGGAAAAAAAGCCCTCCAAAATTTGTAACGCAATTTCTCCTGAGTACGGAAATACCCCATATGTGGGCATAAAATACTCTGTGGATGTACACAGGGCTCAGGAGTGAGAGCGTACTGTGTACATTTGAGGCATAAACGGGTGATTTGCACAGAGGTGGCTGCCGGTTACAGCTGTTCTGACATTAACCCAAAAAAGTAAATACCCACATGTGTCCCCATTTTGGAAACTACACCCCTATTGTAATGTAAAAAGGGGTACGGTGAGCATTTACACCCCACAGGTGTCTGACAGGCTCTGTAAACGCACATGGCCCCCTACTTCTATTACAACCAAATACTCTCTCCATTGTCGCACCTTCCCTTCTGAGCATTGTAGTGCACGCACAGAGCACTTGACGTCCACACATGGGGTATTCCCATACTCAAGAAAAATGGTGTTACAAATTATGGGGGAAATTTTTACCTATTACCCCTTGTAAAAATGAAAAATTTGGGTTAACATCAGCATTTTAGTAAAAAACATAACATTTTTCATTTTCCCATCCAACTTCAATGCAATGTCGTCAAATACCTGTGGGGTGTTAAGGCTCACTGTACCCCTTGTTACGTTCCTTAAGGGGTGTAGTTTCCCAAAAAGTTTCCATGTGGGTGTTTTTTGCTGTTCTGGCACCATGGGGGCTTCCTAAATGAGACATGCCCCCAAAAACCATTTCATCAAAATTCGCTTTCCAAAAGCCCAATGTCACTCCTTACCTTCTGAGCACTCTAGTGCACCTCCATCCACATATGAGATATTCCCTTACTTGAGAGAAATTTGGTTACAATTTTTGAAGGGCTTTTTGTCCTTTTACCCCTTGTAAAAAAAAATGTGGGTCTACAAGAACATGTTAGTGTAAAAAATGAAGATTTAGAATTTTTGTCTCCACTTTGCTGCTATTCCTGTGAAACGCCTAAAGGGTTAACAAACTTTCTGAATGTAATTTTGAATACATTGAGGGGTGCAATTTTCATAATAGGTTCCATTATGGGGTGTTTATAACATAAAGACCCTCAAATTTACTTCAAAACTTGCAAAAATTTGAAAATTGATGCTGAAATTTGATGCCCTCCGATGTCTTATAAAAGTAAAAACAAGTCAACTTTATGATGTCAACATAAAGTAGGCATATTGTATATGTGAATCAATATATAATTTTTTTTGGTATGCCTATTTCTCTTACAAGCAGAGAACTTCAAAGTTATAAAAATGCAAAAATTTTAATTTTTTCATGAAAATTTACCACTAACATAAAGTAGAATATGACACGAAAAAACAATCTCTGAATCAAATTCATAAGTACAGGCATCCCAGAGTTATTAATGCTTAAAGTGACAGTGGTCCAAATTGCAAATAATGCTCTGGTCCTTAAGGTCAACATGGGCTCGGTCCCCAAGGGGTTAACCCTGACTAACAGATTAAAAAAAAAAGAAGAAATCAAGTAGATGTTTCAACAGGATAGGTAATGTGAACAGACCCTAAGTCCTCTGGCAGATCCAGATCAGCTCTGCTTTTCAGGCGCAATTTCTATTAATGCTGTGATTTTTCTATGACGACCCATATTCACCCTAGAGCCTGGGTTGCCAACGTATCATTTGCCTGGTTAAAAATAATTTTTAGCTGTTCCCTAGCTCTGTGTTTCCCAACCAGGGTGTCTCCAGCTGTTACAAAACTACAACTCCCAGCATGCTCGGACAGCCTTTGGCTGTCCAGGCATGCTGGGAGTTGTAGTTTAGCAACAGCTGGAGGCACCCTTCTCACTGCAATAGATGAGAAGACCAAAAACCAAAAAAAGGAAGTAAATGAACGGCAAACATTTCCTGACTATTAAATGCATCAGTTGTTTTTAACAATAGAAGGTAGAATCAGCTCACCCTGTTGCCGAGATATTGAGCACGGAGAAGGTGTGGACTGCACCTGAAGACAATATGAAAAAGCACGAACACTCGAGCTCGATTGCAGATCCAATGGTCGATTTTATTCATATATATACATGAATCACAGGTACGTGGCAGGATGTGATGCTTCACATCCTGGCACGTACCTGTGATTTATGTAGCTATATGTGAATAAATTCGACCATTAGTTCTGCAACCGAACTTGAGTGTTCGTGCTTTTTCATAAGTTGTTCATGTTATAATATATATTCTGCATTAGTGTATCAGCCAATTCACCATAAAAAAAGAGTAACAAAAAAATCACAATGCAGCATATTGTAATTAGAGATAAGCGAACTTTAGAAAAATTTGATTCGTCCGATTCTCTGAAATTTCCGAAAAAATTTGTTTCAGTCCGAATTTATTTGCGGCAAATCTGTATAAAAAACGGCTATTTCTGGCCTACAGAGAAGCTCAATAGAGGTGTAGAGCATTTTGCCTTGTCCTAACACGCATAGGGAGTGTGCTGTGTTAGTGAAATAATGCTGTAAGGGTACGTTCACACGTGCGGATTTACAGCGCATTTTATGCAGCAGATCCCCTGTTGAAGGACCTCTGTATGGTGCCCTTAACTGTGCCTGCTCGGAGCAGCAATACGGCTGGGGTGGCTGAAGCATGAGAGACCATATAGTGGCTGAATGGCACAGCCTGGAGGTGGCTGAAGCATGAGAGACCATATAGTGGCTGAATGGCACAGCCTGGAGTTTGTGGCAGTGTGGCTACCCACAGTGATGGCGGGACCACGGGGTGTAGCGGTGGATGGGGCGGATGGTATTAACACCAGTGGCAATATGTTATTAACCCCTAATGTTCGTGACGTCAGAGTGGTTTTTGGGTACCGGAACCACACGAACAGTATCTCTGCTATTCCAATGGCTAGGCAGTGAAAGGAGAGTCTGGTGTTCACTGTTCCTCAGAAGGGAGCATAAGTACTAAGAGAGATAATTGTAATGGCTGCCCCATTATATAGAGGGGGGATGAGCCAAAGCCCATTGGTCTAGCTGCAGGACATGTGTTAAGCCGGTGCCCTCTAGGTAACATCATGTGACATAAACATAACATGTGACATCTTACAGGTCCTTTAGATGACCTCTCAAAGGTCATTTAGACTGACTATGCATTGATACACTGACTACAATTCTATTACATTAAAAGACAGTATAGTAACAGCAGGGGAGACACTGCTGGAGAGCCCCAGGTCACTGAGGGACTCAACCTGACAGGGCCTAAGTGTAGTGCAGGACCATGTCCTGTACTGGGACATCACAGCAGCATGAGGAGACCATATAGTGTCTGAATGGCACAGCCTGGAGTTAGCAGAAGCATGAAGAGACCATATAGTGGCTGAATGGCACAGCTTGGAGTTGGCAGATGCATGAGGAGACCATATAGTGGCTGAATGGCACAGCCTGGGGGTGGCTGAAGCATGAGGAGACCATATAGTGTCTGAATGGCACAGCCTTGAGTTGGCTGAAGCATGAGGAGACCATATAGTGGCTAAATGGCACAGCTTGGAGTTGGCTGAAGCGTGAGGAGACCATATAGTGGCCTAATGGCACAGTTTGGAGTTGGCTGAAGCATGAGGAGACCATATAGTGGCCTAATGGCACAGCTTGGAGTTGGCTGAAGCATGAGGAGACCATATTGGGGCTGAATGGCACAGCCTGGAGGTGGTTGAAGCATGAGGAGACCCTATAGTGTCTGAATGGCAAAGCCTGGAGTTGGCTGAAGCATGAGGAGACCATATAGTGTCTGAATGGCACAGCCTGGAGGTGGCTGAAGCATGAGGAGACCATATAGTGTCTGAATGGCAGCAGCAGCATCAGGAGTCCTGAAAGTGACCCGGTGATAGAGTGGTGTGGTGCATGGCAATACCAGTACCCAGTGACGAAGGTGGGTGAAAAAAAGGTCTGATGCAGAGGAATGTTTGTAACTGGGGAGCAGCGCCTTAAATCGGTTTGGCACTATCCATACTTGTGAAGTGTTGGTGAGGCACCATGGTCAATCTACTCTGATGCATCAGGCATTGGTGGTTAGAAATCCTCGCTGATCTGTGTTTGATTCATCTTCACAAAGGTCAGTCTCTCCACATTTTTGGTTGACAGACGGGTTCTCCTTGGGGTGACTATGGCCCCCCGCCGCACTAAACACCCGCTCTGATGGCACACTACTGGCCGGGCAGGACAGCTTTTCCATGGCAAACTCTGCAAGTTGCGGCTACAAATCAAGTTTGGCTGCCCAGAAGTCCAGCAGATCATCAAAGTTTGTTGGCATAGGCATGTCAAGGTATGCCACCACCTGCTGGTTCAGGTCCTGCTCCAGGTCTACCTGCTGGTGATGATTTGCTTCACTATGCGTGTGAAGGAAGGTACTCATCAGTGACTGTAGACTCAGGCTGCTGCTGATGGAGCTGGTACTGCTCCTGTCACCCCACCTCTCCCTAGCAGCCAGCAGTGGAAGGTGTACACAGGGGGCCCCCAGATTCAGACCTTGCGAGAGGATGAACGATGGCACTGATAGGCATCGGCCAACTGACCACATAGGATGCCTCTGTAGTAGGTCAGTTTGTCAGCCCTCTCAGTGGGTGTAAAAAAGGCCCTGTGGCATTGAGGCAGGTTTAAGGGCAATGAAAGGGTGTTTTTCCCAGTGCTTTCTCCTAGGTGAGCCAGCAGAGATGCTCACCAGGTGCCTAATTAAAGGGGTACTCCGGCCCTAAGACATCTCGTCCCCTATCCAAAGGATAGGGGATAAGACGTCTGACAGTTGGAGTCCCATCGCAGGGGACCCTCACAATATTGCATTTAGCACCCACCAAGGCGAGCTTCACCCTGCACTGCCAGCTCAGAATCTGCCGTGTGATAACCACGGGGTCAGAGTATCGTGATGTCACGACTCCGCCCCGTGTGATGCCACGCCCCGCCCCGCTATACAAGTCTATGGGAGGGAGCATGAGTGGGTCAGACATCTTATCCTTTATCCTTTGGATAGGGGATAAGATGTCTTAGGGCCTAATTACCCCTTTAATGAGGCCAGCAGAATTGTGGGAAGTGTAGATATGAGGAAAGGTAACAGAATAGTCTGTGCTCTCTCCAGAAGACAGCAAGGTGGCTTTGGGGGGGGGGGGGGGGGGGAAGCAGGGGTCCTGCAAGGAGCACACAGCCAGGACAGTGAGTGACACCCATAACAGTGAAGTGGACAAGACAAGGAGTCTTAGCACACAGCAAGAGGCTGCAAACACTGTGCTTGAACAGTGAGTAAAAGGTTGCAGGAAACATATGTTTTAACTGGAAGGGAAAAGCCCTCCAATTGATTGTTAGGGCATGCTGGGTTGTTAAAGGGGTACTCGGGTGGTCAATGTGTTTTTCCGTTTGTGACTTACCCTATTTGTTTTGCTTCAGTTCTATTCTTGTTGTTTAGCCTACTCTATTTCCGTTCTTTGTTGTCTTTTTATCCCCCACTTTGTTTTCCTATCTTTGCTTCTATTTCCTGTTTCTTGCTGTGCTGAAAACTACTATTTGTTCCGCCCTTTACCCATCCTATTATCTTCCCGGGTCAGCCCCCTTATACACAGCACACTAATATAATCAGCCTTGGTTGGGATACACTGTCATACACACACAAAAGGGACTACAACTCCCAGCATGTCATTCAGGAGTCTTCAGTCTGTGGTATAACACCAGCATGCTGCCTCTGTGGCCTCCTGGGGGTTGTAGTTCACCACACCTCTGTAGGGCATACACCAGTGTTTCCCAACCAGGGTGCCTCCAGGTGTTGCAAAACTACAACTCCCAGCATGCCCTGACAGCCTTTGGGCATGCTAGGAGTTGTAGTTTTGCAACAGCTGGAGGCACACTGGTTGGCAAACACTGGTGTAACATGATGTGTATGCTGAATAGGCTAGAACAGTGTTTCCCAACCAGTGTACCTCCAGCTGTTGCAAATATACAACTCCCAGCATGCCCAAAGTCTGTCAGGGCATGCTGGGAGTTGTAGTTTTGAAACAGCTGCAGGCACACTGGTTTGTAAACACTAGCTGTAAACAGGGACTACAACTCCCAGAATGTGTCATTCAGGAGTCCCCCCTCCCCCTTCACATATAGCGAGAGATTTATCAAAACCTGTGCAGAGGAAAACTTGCCCTGTTGGCTTTCATTTTTATAAAGGCCTGTGAAAAATGAAAGAAGCAATCTGATTGGTTGCTATGGGCAACTGGGCAAGTTTTCCTCTGCACAGTCTTTGACTTTGAAACATGTTGTGGTGTCCCGGTACCATATTACATAATGTAGCTAGTGTAGAGGTCCCCAATGTCAGAGTAACTACGCTCAGGTAGGGTCCCTCAGGTGGGACAGCCCCTAGTCGCCTCTCCTTAAGTCTAATTCTCTAGTGTTAATACGTGTATATATTTAATAAATAATGTATATCTAATATAATGTAAAGTACTTACCTTGTTTAGCGTCGCAGGACCTTCGGTCATGTGACCATGTTAATATCCTCTATGGTATGTTGGAGGACCTTTTGGAGGTCCTTGGGTCACGTGTTACCCACAAGTCCTTGTAATGGTGATTGACACAAGTATGGACCAATTAGCACTGGTCCAGACCCTGCCCATATAAGGGAGCTGTAGCCAATTATCGCTCTCTGGGATGCCGGACTAGCACGAAGGATCTGCACAACTTGCAAAGACACGCTAGGCCTGAAAAACCTACCGGCCTCAGCTGAACTAAAACCGTGAGTTCTAAACTACCTCCGCTATAGCTAGCGTGACTACTGGGGGGATTAAACTGGCAGAGTCACTGGTAGAGAAGGATCTGGGTGTACTTGTAGATCACAGACTACAGAATAGCATGCAATGTCAGGCTGCTGCTTCCAAAGCCGGCAGGATATTGTCATGTATCAAAAGAGGCATGGACTTAAGGGACAGGGACATAATACTCCCCCTTTATAAAGCATTGGTACGGCCTCACCTGGAATATGCTGTTCAGTTTTGGGCACCTGTCCATAAAAGGGACACTGCAGAGCTGGAAAGGGTGCAGAGACGTGCGACTAAACTAATATGGGGCATGGAACATCTTAGCTATGAGGAGCGATTAAAGGAGTTACAATTGTTTAGTCTTGAGAAGAGACGTTAAAGGGGGGATATGATAAACGTATATAAGTATATTAATGGCCCATACAAAAAATATGGAGAAAAACTGTTCCAGGTTAAACCCCCCCAAAGGACGAGGGGGCACTCCCTCCGTATGGAGAAGAAAAATTTTAGTCTCAAGGGGCGACACGCCTTCTTTACCGTGAGGACTGTGAATTTATGGAACGGTCTACCTCAGGAACTGGTCACAGCAGGAACAATTAACAGCTTTAAAACAGGATTAGATACATTCCTGGAACAAAATAACATTAATGCTTATGAAGAAATATAAAATCCCATCCCTTCCCAAATATCGCGCCACACCCCTACCCCTTAATTCCCTGGTTGAACTTGATGGACATATGTCTTTTTTCGACCGTACTATGTAACTATGTAACTATGTAACTATGTACTGGACCGCAACTAAATCCCCTAAATCGAGTGGAACAGCGCACAATACCTACAGACTCTAAATTGCTAAAGTCCCAATCTTTGTCAATCTCCAAAGAAAGCAGTTGTATGCATAGAGACTGTTCAGTTCATGAAGCTTGCAGAAAATCTTCAGTAAACGTTAAACCTGTTTCAGAAAACTCTCTGGTTGTTTACATTCTATTATTATCTACCTCCCTATCGCTCTTGGGAAGGGTGGGGGTAGGACAAGCATTACTGAGGACCCCTCACCCTGGCGTCACGAATAGCAAGGGTTAAAAACACCCTTTCATTGCCCTCAAACCTGCCTCAATGCCACAGCCCCTATTTTGTGGCGACAGCAAGGGCCCAATAAGGTGGAGAGCCAGAAGTCATCCCGCTGCCGAATGGGGACAATTCAGCTGTCACTACTAGAGATGAGTGAATCGAAGCTGACGAACCCGAATTTGTTACGAATATCATAAAATATTCGATTCGCAAGGAATGCAAATATCGCCACGATTCTATCCTCCTTCTAAGGAACGCTGGGAAGACGGGAAGGCAAGGCAGGAAGGGAAGTAAGCGGGATGACCCTGAATCACATGTAGGATGCAGCCAGTCACCCCTGTAATGTCAAAGCCCTATATATTCGGCAGCCATATTGCAGCTCGTCATATCATTCATTACACGGCATAGAGATAGGACCAACATCACGCTGTGTGTGTTACACAGAAAAGCTCATTCCAGCAGCATTTCACATCATAGTCACATCAGTGTTCTGGTGGACAGAGAGCAGTGTTTTTTTTCACTGAAAAGGATTTTTACTGCAGCCATTAACCTTCCGGTCGCTTTCTACAGCATTGTATTACAGAGAGGGGCACATAGCTGTGTGTTGCCTTATACATTTCAACAAGCTGCCTCAATTTCATAAACCTTAGCAGAGGAGGCAGTTCCACAACAAATCATCTTCTGGTTATACTAGTCTGTAGACTGTATAATACCCAGCAGTCCATCCCTAATAGTCTTTGACAGTGTGCAATTTTGTGTTTAGCACACAGCTTTTTTGTGCTGCAGCGATGTTGTGTACAGCTGATTTTGTGCAAAAATATGTTTTTTTAAGCGTACTGTACCGCATTTTTCTGCCCTCATAAGTGCATACCACATACCTACATCTAAGTAGTGTACTATTTTGTACCTGTTAATCTGTCAAGGGCCTAGATACTGTGAAAGTCCAGGCAAAAGTATTCACCGGCTGGTGTTTTACTCAAATCATTTTTATTAAAATATGTTTTTTTAAGCGTACTGTACCGCATTTTCTGCCCTAATAAGTGCATACCACATACCTACATCTAAGTGGTGTACTATTTTTTGCCTGTTAATCTGTCAAAGGCCTACATACTGTGAAAGGACAGCAAAACGTAATCACTGGCTGGTGTTTTACTCAAATAATTTATAAAGCGTACAGTAGAGCATTTTTCTGGCCTCATATGTGCATACCAATTACCTACATCTAAGTAGTCTATTTTGTACCTGTTAATCTGTCAAGGGCCTACATACTGTTAAAGGACAGCCAAAACTAATCACCGGCTGGTGTTTTATTCCAATACGTTTTATTAAGCCTACTGTAGCACATTTTTCTGCCCTCACAAGTGCATACCACATACCTACATCTAAGTAGTGTACTACCTGTTAATCTGTCAAGGGCCTAGATACTGTGAAAGTCCAGGCAAAAGTACTCACCGGCTGGTGTTTAACTAAAATATGTTTTTTTAAGCGTACTGTACCACATTTTTCTGCCCTCATAAGTGCATACCACATACGTACATCTAACTAGTATACTATTTTGTACCTGTTAATCTGTCAAGGGCCCAGATACTGTGAAAGTCCAGGCAAAAGTAATCACCGGCTGGTGTTTAACAAAAATATGTTTTTTTAAGCGTACTGTACCACATTTTTCTGTCCTCATAAGTGTATACCACATACCTACATCTAAGTGGTTTACTATGTTGTGCCTGTTAATCTGTCAAAGGCCTACATACTGTGAAAGGACAACCAAACGTAATCACCGGCTGTTGTTTTACTAAAATAATTTTTGATGCGTACAGTAGAGCATTTTTCTGCCCTCATAAGTGCATACCAATTACCTACATCTAAGTAGTCTATTTTGTACCTGTTAATCTGTCAAGGGCCTACATACTGTGAAAGGACAGCCAAAACGAATCACCGGCTGGTGTTTTATTCCAATACATTTTATTAAGCCTACTGTAGCACATTTTTCTGCCCTCACATACCCACATCTAAGTAATGTACTATTTTAAACCTGTTAATCTGTCAAGGGCCTAGATACTATGAAAGTCAAGGCAAAAGTACTCACCGGCTAATGTTTAACTAAAATATGTTTTCTAAGCTTACTGTACTTCATTTTTCTGACCTCATAAGTGCATACTAGAGATGAGCGAACTTACAGTAAATTCGATTCGTCACGAACTTCTCGGCTCGGCAGTTGATGACTTATCCTGCATAAATTATTTCAGCTTTCAGGTGCTCCGGTGGGCTGGAAAAGGTGGATACAGTCCTAGGAAAGGGTCTCCTAGGACTGTATCCACCTTTGCCAGCCCACGGGAGCACCTGAAAACTGAACTAATTTATGCAGGATAAGTCATCAACTGCCGAGCCGAGAAGTTCGTGATGAATCGAATTTACTGTAAGTTCGCTCATCTCTAGTGCATACCACATACGTACATCTAACTAGTATACAATTTTGTACCTGTTAATCTGTCAAGGGCCCAGATGCTGTGAAAGTCCAGGCAAAAGTAATAACCGGCTGGGGTTTAACAAAAATATGTTTTTTTAAGCGTACTGTACCACATTTTTCTGCCCTCATAAGTGCATACCACATACCTACATCTAAGTAGTGTACTATTTTGTACCTGTTAATCTGTCAAGGGCCTATACACTGTGAAAGGACAGCCAATAGTACACACCTGCTTTTGTTCTAGACAAATACTGTTTTAAGCGTAGTGAAGCGTATTGTACTCCCCTCATATATGCAATAAGTATGTCAGGCAGAGTAGTGCCAGAGCATGCACAGTGGAGTGGCAGAGGCCTAAATTTATCAATCGCAGGCAGAGGTCGCAGCAGAGTAGGGGCATGTGGCAGCCAGAGTCGCATCGAGAGTTCTGAGCTCCCTATGTCAGCTAGCAGTCGTGTCTCGACCAGCAACCGAGCAGCCGTGATTGATCGGTTCACTATGTCATCCACTCCATCCCAAGTGACATCCGATACCCCCAGTCAACAGTCGGTGGGTTCCTCATACTCAACCCTCATTTGGCATGGCTATCATGCTGCTGCTGCCACCTCAAGGCTCTGTCATTGTGCTGCTCTATGGTCTCCTCATGCTAATGCTAACACCTACAGGCTCTGTCATTGTGCCACCATATGGTCTCCTTATGCTGATGCTGCCACCTCCAGGCTCTCTCATTGTATTGCTCTATGGTCTCTTCATGCTAATGCTACTACCTCTATGCTCTGTCATTGTGCCACCATATGGTCTCCTCATGCTGATGCTACCGCCTCCAGGCACTGTCATTGTTCCGCCATATGGTCTCCTCATGTTGATGCTGCCACCTCCAGGCTCTCTAATGGTGCTGCTCTATGGTCTCTTAGTGCTGATGCTGCCACCTCCAGGCTCTCTAATTGTGCTGCTCTATGGTCTCCTCATGCTGATGCTACCACCTCCAGGCTTCCTCACTGTGCTGCCATGGATACTGCAAAACTTAATTAAGGTGCTGGCCCCCATATGCTTTCCTCATGCTTCAGCCAACTCCAGGCTGTGTCATTCAGCCAATATATGGTTTACTGATGCTGCCGGGCCTGGGCCTAAACATTTTTTATGGTAGCACTAGCTACCATAAATCTTCAATTTAAATTTCAAAATTAATCTTTTAATCTTAGGGAATTGTGAAGCCCTAGTGTCTATTCATGCTGCTGCCAGCTCCAGGCTGTGTCATTCAGCAACTATATGGTCTCCTCATGCTGCCACTAACTCCAGGCAGTCATTCAGCCACTATATGGTCTCCTCATACTGATGCCATCTCCAGGCTCTGTCATTGTGCAGCCATGTGACATATGACTCCTTGTTAAATTTGGTCTTTTGTACCCACACGCCAGGGCCCGGGGCACTAAAACTTGGGAGTTAAAATTTCAATATCCTCAATCTCAATTTCAAAATCTTAAATTTCTATTTAAAAATCTTAAATTTCAATGGTCTCCTCATGGTTCTGCCAACTCCAGGCTGTGCCATTCAGACACTATATGGTATCTTCATGCTTCAGTCAACTCCAGGCTGTGTCATTCAGCCAATATATGGTTTACTGATGCTGCTGGGCCTGGTCCTAAAAATTTTTTATGGTAGCACTAACTACCATAAATGTTCAATTTAAATTTCAAAATTCATCTTTTAATCTTAGGGATTGTGAACCCCTAGTATCTACTCATGCAGCTGCCAGCTCCAGGCTGCGTCATTCAGCAACTATATGGTTTCCTCATGCTCCAGCCACATCCAAGCTGTGTCATTAAGCCACTATATGGTCTCCTCATGCTGCCAACACCTCCACACTGTGTCATTCAGCCACTATATGGTCTCCTCATGCTTCAGCCACATCCAAGCTGTGTCATTCAGCCACCATAGGGTCTCCTCATGCTGCCAACCCCTCCACGCTGTGTTATTCAGCCAAGATATGGTCTCCTCATACTGATGCCACCTCCAGACTCTGTCATTATGCCGCTCTGCGACAGTGATTCTAAAAGCGATGCCTGTAATCTGCATGTCATTTTGGATAACAATATTATTTCACTACCCCAGCACACTCCATATGCGTGTTAGCACAAAGCAAAGTGTTTTACACCCCTATTGAGGCTCTCTGTAGGCCAGGAATAGCTGTTTTTAATATAGAAGAAAGGTAGAAGCGGCACTCCAACTTGTAGGTGAAATAATCACAAAATGTATTCACACATCTGTGCAGGCAACGTTTCGGCTCGACAATAGAGCCTTTCTCAAGCAAAGTTAACAGTGTATCACAGTGATATATATCAGCCCCTTAATTACACATGTAAATGAGGAGGGGTGTGTCATACCAAACGTAAACAATAGTGTACATAATACTCAATGGACCGCAATCGGTCAGAAATACAGTGTAAGGGAGAACATTCATATGTTCTCCTGTATAGTGACAACATTCTCGTGGTGACAACATACTTAAATTTGTGTAAAAAAGTGTGAAAACATAAAAGTCCATAGTAGGTCCGGTTCCGAGGGCGGAGCTCACCTGATGACGGAGATCCCGCGGTCCAATGTTCTTCCACCTTCATGTGTCACATTGTGTTTGTAAACAACAGCACTGAGCAGGTGCCGGATCGCTGTATCCGGTGCTTGCCGGAAGTCATCAGCAGTCACGGGTTCATGTGTATAGCTTAGATCTGTACGTGTCCCGAAATGGTGCGCATGCACCGTAGCTTCTTGGACATGCACTGCGCCATCTTGAGTGATGGCATAATTCAGGGCAAACGTACAGCATGGCAAGCACACAGGATAACCATACTACTATATTATTATTGGGGCAGGCATCAGACTTTTTAAATAATGATACATAAGGGTTAGCTGCTTGCAGCTAACCTAAATTGTGGGAGGAGTTATGGGAGGTATATTTACCCAGGTCCCCGAGCGTGGCCAGCGTGCAGGTCAGATTTTGTTCCGTACTCCGGGTCGTCACTTCCGGTTGGCAGGTAAGGGCACAGTCGGACCATGCCTCGTGTCGTTGCTTTGATACCAGCGGGAGTTCTGGGGGAGGGAGTCAGGCTGCCGAGTAGTGTTGAGCGGCATAGGCCATATTCGAATTCGCGAATATTCGCTAATATATGGACGAATATTCGTCATATATACGCGAATATTCGCGTTTTATTTTCGCATATGCAAATATTCGCGTATGCGAAAATTAACATATGCGAAAATTTGCATATATGAAAACCAGGGCAAGTAAAAAATCGCATATGCGAAAATTAGCATATACAAATCTTCGCATATGCAAAAATTCGCACGCCAGTCTCACACAGTAGTATTAGAGCCTTCTTTACACCACACAAGCTGGAAGCAGAGAGGGATGATCACTGTTATGTGTACTGTGAAAAAAAAAAAGAATATTCGTAATTACGAATATATAGTGCTATATTCGTGAATATTCGCGAATTCGCGAATAAAATTCGTATTGCGAATATTCGCGAGCAACACTACTACCGAGTCAGCCCGGTCCTCGGCCTGTCACATCGGGGGGGGGGGGGGGGGGTATCACTGCTGGGAGCTCGGTAGCTCCGTAGGCCACATGGAGGGCGGCCCGTTTCAGATACAGGTAATTCCCCTGGGTCGTCGAGGGGGGACGGGTGTGGATGCCGGAGTGTTGCGGAGCTGTGGGCCGGGGGGGAGAAGGTGGGGTTTCTCCCCGGCGCGCTGCTCCGCTGTATGCCGGCCCAGTCGCGGCGCTGTCTGTCCCTGGGTCGCCAGGGAGACGGGGTCAGGTGGTCTTGCGGAACTATGGCCGGGGGAGAGGGGAGGTTTCTCCCCGGTGCGCTGCTCCGCTTTATGCCGACTCAGTCCCAGTGATGTCGTCTCCCTGGGTCGCCGGGGAGGCGGGGTCACATGGGTGCCGGCATGTTGCGGAGCTGTGGCCCGGGGGGGGGATAGTGTTCCCTCCCCGGCGAGCTGCTCCTCCAGATGCCGGCTCAGTGCCGGAGTGGGCAGCAGCTGGGGCTCATGTGCAGCAGCACTTAGAGGCTGCTTTATAATGTTATTTAATAAACTGAGACATCTTCTTAGGTAGTCCCAGGGTTGTCAGGGCTGCTGGGAGCCTTGCTGATTGTGGGAACCTTTTTCTTCAATATGGCATATCACGCTGCATAGTTATAATCTTATGGGGTGATGTACTGCTGAGCTCCACAATGCACTATACTGGTTATTATCATTTTTGTTCATGCACTCTTCCCTACTGTTGTATAAACACATCGGTACTTCTGCGTACCTTTCAGATCGTTATTTGTTCAACTTTTATGGTAATACACTGTCAGGATTCGTGGTAGACAGGTAGGCAACAGGTTGTCACGGGTGTTAGGTGCACTAGCTTCATGGCCTTACAAGTGTAGAAGGGGTTGGGGGCCCCTTTAGTGTCACATTAGTATGTTATATGTGGGTAATGATAAGGGTGTAATTTTGATCATGGTGCTATATTGGTCAGTTCGTTAGTTGTACGGCGTCTACCAGATTATCGGTTATGGCCATTACATCACTCTTTTCTGTCTTCCGTCACATCTTCTTCACCAGTCTTGACCTTCTGCTACATTTTCATATTTATGTGATCTGGTCACTAGTGTTGCTCGCGAATATTCGCAATGCGAATTTTATTAGCGAATATCGCATATTCGCAAATATTCGCGAATATAGCACTATATATTCGTAATTACGAAATTTTTTTTTTTTTTTTAACAAAAATTTTTTTTTTCACAGTACACATCACAGTGATCATCCCTTTCTGCTTCCAGCTTGTGTGGTGTAAAGAAGGCTCTAATACTACTGTGTGAGACCGGTGTGCGAATGTTCGCATATGCGAAACTTTGCATATGCTAATTTTCGCATATGCGAATTTTCGCCTATGTTAATTAAGGTATATGCTACTTTTCCCATATGTTAATTTTCGCGTACGCTACTTTTCGCATATGCGAAAATAAATCGAGAATATTACGGATATGCGAATAATCGCGAATATATGACGAATATTCGTCCATATATTCGCGAATATTCGCGAATTCGAATATGGCCTATGCCGCTCAACACTACCGATCACCAGGCCGTGTCTGGTTACATCACGCTGACTTGCATATGGCAAACACTTTTTATTTTGATCAATGTCACTTCATGTGAATATGTTGTGGGGTAATACATTCAGGGTTGATTCCCTTGTACTATGCCTTTCTTTTACAGATCTACACGTTACATCCACGCTTTACTATTCAGCGGTTATTCTAAAAAATTCAGCTTTTTTATAGGGTTGTCACAGGTATTTTTTTGATTGGTTAGAGTCACTTGGTTAGTTAATGGTTATTCTAGGGTTAGTATAATGTTCGTTATTTATACTTTGTTTTGCATAGGCAGTCTTCATTTCCTATCAACTCAGCCGACTCTGCTTACCGCCTTTTCAGGTTTTTGAGGTATTGTATGGGATTGTTTTTTTTTTTTTTTTAAGTTTTCTGGTATTTTCAGGCAAACAGCTGATTTTAGTTCCTTAATTGATCATTTTCAGCTGGTGTGGGAACAAGTCTTTCATTGTAAGTACCATTTCGGATATATCGGCTTTGGAGGGAGGGGGAGCAGGGTGTGGGGCTATCACTTGCCAAGCTGGCTTTCCGTTTCAGAGGTGGGCTGCCTTGTTATTTGTAAAGAAGGTGGGGGAGACAGCCAGTAGAGGTGGATTGCCACGTCGATCCTCGTACCTTGTAATCTGTCTTAGGTAGTTCACCAGTCTTGTCATTTGCACTTCTAGAGGCAGATTGTTTCAATCCACGC
Organism: Hyla sarda; assembly: GCF_029499605.1. NCBI lineage: Eukaryota > Metazoa > Chordata > Amphibia > Anura > Hylidae > Hyla > Hyla sarda. Next base: position 388,933,539 of record NC_079191.1, read on the forward strand.
GCCTCATGTCTTCTCTTTCTTGTCTGTCGGGAGGGTAACCTGAAGTTCACTTCTCTGATAGGAGATTATTCTTGTTGTTTTAGGGGAATGTCTGTTGTCTCGGGAAGTAGGGAAGGGGCAGCAGTTCCCGAAACACCAGCCAGATCTTCGCCGGCTAGATCTTTGCTGGCCAGATCTTCGCCAGCCAGATCTTCACCTGCCAGATCTACTAATCAAGGGAGTGTTCTGTCCTTCAGGACTTGGACTGTGCCAAAAAATATAGCGGAGCTACGCCGACGAGGCATCCCCTTTCCAGCTACTGCAAGGAAAGCGGAGCTTTTCAGACTTTTAAGGTCTCATGACACACTGGGCTCCGCTGTGCAGGCAGATCGAGAGTCAGGATCGCTTGATAAGATTCTTGCATTATTGAACAATCTGTCATCATCCATGCAGGATGTGCAGGACAGGTTGGGGGCATTGGAGACCCGGGCCAATCAGGCTACTCCGGCAGGTTCTTCGGCATCTGAGGCAGCTGTGGTGCCAGGGACTTCGGCCGCGGTCGCTGGCCCTTCAGGATCTACCGCTGTCCCATCTTCCGCTACCCCCTCGGTTCCTGCAGCTACCTTGACTCTTCCAGTAGTCGAGGCCGGGGCTTCCGGGGTCACGGTCACTCCTGGGGGTCCCTCTTCAGGTATGTCTTCTCCCTCTGTGAGTCTCATTCCGGCACACTTCCACCCTGAGGTCATCAGGAAGGACATCTTAGATGGCAAGGATGTCAATTTGGCATCCCGCCTGGTGGCCTCACAGGATGTCTTGGACAACAAGACATTTGCTTGTGGTGAGGTCTCAGTGACGGTCAAGGCCAGAGATCCTAGGCTGAGCAGAAAGCTTAATATTCCAGAATTTGTATTGGCATTTGGTCTCTACAGGGATGTTCTCTGTGCTGCCCATCCTAATAGGAGAATAGAGTTTGACCAATATCTGCACAAATTAGTGGACCTGGGATATAAATACGGTAGTACATCATTCTACGATTATCACAGGTCCCAATTCCAGCAGCCACACTGTCCCAATTCCAGCAGGGCACAAATTGGGCAGTATTGGATACGGAGCTTTTTTGCAGACACTTTGCAGGGCTCAGGGCTCCTTTATGTGGCATCTGTCAATCATCCACACATAGCACAAACTGGTGCCCAATAGTGTTGAGCGGCATAGGCCATATTCGAATTCGCGAATATTCGCGAATATATGGACGAATATTCGTCATATTCACGAATATTCGCATATTCGTAATATTCTCGTTTTATTTTCGTATATGCAAATATTCGCGTGTTCAAAAACTAACATATGCGAAAATACAAAATACACATACAAAAATTAGCATAAGCGAAAATTCGCACACCAGTCTCACACAGTAGTATTAGAGCCTTCTTTACACCACATAAGCTTGAAGCAGAGAGGGATGATCACTGTGATGTGTACTGTGAAAAAAAAAATATAAAATAAACGAATATTCGTAATTACGAATATATAGCGCTATATTCACGAATATTCGCGAATTCGCGAATATGCGATATTCACGAATAAAATTTGAATTGCGAATATTCGCGAGCAACACTAGTGCCCAAATGCAGTCTCAGGAACATCAACCATGGAAGGAGGACCGTGGCTTAAAGCTCAGGCAGGTCCTTCTACCGACAAGTTGGGCAGACCAGTGCATTATCTTGGGAATGCGCAAATATTTAATAACTTCAATTTCTCGTCCTGCCGGTTCAGCCAGTGTAGGTTGTTACATATTTGTTGTATCTGCCACAGGGCCCACCCTAAAAGTTAGTGCCCAAAAAAATCCGGGGCACATGCATGACTAGACGGGGTAAATGCCGAGGTCCTCAGGAGCTTCATGCAAGATCATCCAGATAAAGCCTTTGTTGATTTTTTGTACCAGGGTTTCACAAAGGGTTTCTTCACAGGGTTAGTTTGTTTGCCCCATGACACCTTTGAGTGTAGGAATCTACAGTCAGTAGCCAATAACCTGGAGTGGGTAGCTGATTTATTGAAAAAAGAGGTTTGTAAAGGATTTGTTATCGGCCCTTTCCCAGGGCCCCCTTCAACCAGAGGAGGGTCAGTGCGATTGGGGTGGCCTGTGGGAAATTTTCTAATAAATTCAGACTAATTTATGACTTGTCCCCCCCTCATTCATCCCCTGTCCCAAGTCTGAATTCATTAATTCCGTCAGAAGAGGTATCTTTGAAATATACATCAGTTGACATGGCAATTCAACAAATCCTGAGCCTCGGTCTGGGTACTTGGCTATCAAAAGCCGATATTTCGGATGCTTTTAAACTACTGCCGATACGTCCGGACTTGTGGCAGTGGCACAGGATTAAATGGAACAGTCAATATTATTTTGCGACCCGTCTTACTTTTGGGTCAAAAAGCAGCCCATGGCTGTTTGACTCTTTTGCTTCAGCCCTGGAATGGATTCTAGTCAATCCGTGGTCATGTTCCAATGTTTTGCCTTATTTGGATGATTTCCTATTGATCGTTTGGTGTGCCCAGGGATTTGGAGACTCTTCTCCACGTTTTCCGTTGCCTCAACGTTCCCGTGGCTGACAGGAAGGTAGAGGGCCCCGCTACTTCCATTACTTTCCTAGGGGTCACATTGGACACAGTCGACATGGAGGCCAGTCTCCCACAGGAGAAGCTGGATCGGATTCGGGCGGTCATACATAATTTAGCATGCTCCCCGGTGTCTAATAGGCAGCAGCTCCAGAGCCTTTTGGGCATGCAAAATTTTGCAATGAGGATTATTCCTCAGGGCAGAGCCCTTGTTTCCAGACTGCTTGCCCTTCTTCCATCAGCCCCCGAGGCCGATTCTCCGGTGGTTCTTGATCAGGCTGCCAGAGCAGACTTGGCCATGTGGGACCAATATCTGACTACATGGAACGGAATTTCCATGTTGATTCCGAGGTCTAATCAATTTTCACCAACAGTAATTACCAATGCTGCAGCATCAGCAGGCTTTGCGGCCATACATTCGACACACTGGTTTTCTGGTACATGGCCCCCCAAACTGCTAGCCTTGCCGGGGTTCACTTCCATGTCAGCTCTTTTTGAAATTATCCCTATAGTGGCAGCAGCTATGACGTGGGCACACCTCTGGCAAGGGCAAACCGTCATTTTCCTCACGGATAACATGGCCACACGGGATATACTCTGCAAAGGGAGGTCCAAGTCCTTACATATCATGGCATTCCTCCGTAGGCTGACACATACTGCCTTACTAAAAAATTTCCACATAGATTGTGTCCATATAGAGGGTAAAAAGAACGTGGCCGCTGATGCAGTCTCTCGCTTCAACCTCCAGGTATTCCTTCAAGTGATGCCAGAAGCAGACAAATCACCTACGCCGACACCCCCGTTCAATACTTGGAGGTTGGACTAGGCAGTCATTATGAGGGGGCCTTGAAACTGATTAATCTGTCCTTAGCCAAAAACACAGCCAGGTCATATCAAATAGCCTGGGACACCTTCCTCCAGTTTCATAAAAAGCACCCATCTCTCCAGCCTATGGACATATCCTACATTTAAGCGTTTATTTCCTTTTGCCACTCTTCACTGAAGTTATCCCACAGTTCTATACGGTTATATCTCTCTGGTATTCAACACCATCGTTCCCTCAGGTACCCTGACCTTCCTTCCATTTTAAGTGCGCATCCAGTTGAGGCAGCCCTGAAGGGCATCCAGAAATCAGAAAAGGCTAAGGCACCATCCAGAATACCATTGTCTCCAGCCATATTTCAACAATTGAGTCGTATGCTAGACAATCACTCTTTTGGTTTTTCCGCCAGTATTGTATTAAAAGCAGCCATGTACCTAGGTTATTTTGGATTCCTGAGACCTGGTGAATTTACTAAAACCAGCTATAATTCACAGGCTCTTTTGGTCAGACATCTCGTACCCTCAGGGTCTGGATATATACTCCTATTAGATTGCACCAAAACCCAGCAGAACAAACAGTTTAGAGTTAAATATTTCCCTACTCAGAACTCTTGGTGCCCGGTGGGAGTTTTTCACCAGCTTTTAGGATTATTACAAGATAAGTCGCCTGATTCCCCTCTACTCCCATTTCCAGTACAGCCGCTTTCTTCTAAGGACTTCGTGGGTCATGTATGGATTTTGTCTCATAATACTGGGATAAACCCAATCTCCATTACTGGTCATTCATTTAGAATGGGGGCAGCTTCATCAGCCTCCAGACACGGGGTTCCTGCTCATATCATAAAGAAATTGGGTCGCTGGAAATCACCATGTTTCCAGCGTTATATCCCTGATCCTCAGGTAGAGATGGCTCAAGCCTTTTGTAGTCTCGCTGACATTTAATTTATGTTATCATCAATAAAATTCAATATTTCCTAAACGGTCTGTGTGTTTTGCCCACTTCTTACCTTAGGTTAACCCTATACCGCCTGCCGGGCACACATCAGGCTTAGTTATGTATTATTGGTTAAGCTAGTGGTACAACGTTAATACACTTCGCGCTTTACGAAGAAAGCGTGAAGTCTGAGCGTTTAGACCTTGAACCAATCGTTACAATGACCGTGGAGAAAAGTGTGGCTGATGAAGACAATCCCTTAGACTCACATTATGAGTTTGTCTCGCTTAGCGCACTCTTCTCCCAGCTAGTTTTAGCTATTGGTCGCAGTCCGAGCACTCAGATCCCAACCAAACAAATTTTTTTACACGTCTTCAACATGTAAAGTGACTGTGCCCATTTAAGTGATCATTCTTATAATGAAAATGATTTGTTTGATTCCAAACATTTAAAAATGTAATACCCATGAGAAGAATGTTTTGATAACATTTATATTTTATAGGACACATAAATTTGAGATATTTAATTGATGAACAGAAAATACACTATTTATTCCATTTTACTTTAAAGTAACAGGCTTATCCCGGTAGACAAAGCCAATTTTTATTTTTGCATTATTGTTTTTCTAACTTGTTTATTTTTTTCACAGGGAGAGTAACCAATTGTATTTCACAGTGACACCTTTTAATATACCATATAATCAACGGCACAATACCATATAGTCAACGGCACAATCAAAAACATAGTATATGTGGGCGGAAATTGAAAAGAAAAAATGCAATTTTGTAACTTTTTTTTCATGGTAAAACCAATATGTTCTCTCTATTCTATGGGTCAATATAATTGAAACGATACACATTATCTATTACTGTACTGCTTTTAAAATAAAAATCTAACTTTTATAACAAAATTAATGTACTTGAAATCACCTCTATAACTTTCTTATTTTTCTGTATACAGGACTGTGTGAGGGCTAATTTTTTATGCTGTGATCTATAGTTTTTATTGGTACCACTTTTGCTTACATGTGAATTTTTACTTACTTTTCAGATCTATCAATAAAGGCTTGGGAGGCGGAAAGAAGCCGCTGGGGACCACCTCATAAGATTTTAGGTTCCTTTTAACCTCTTAACAACAATTCATGTACTTAATGCACCATGGCGTACATTTACGCTCCGTCATGCACGGCAGGTCCCAGCTGCTATCAGCAGCCAGGGACCCGCCGGTAATGGCGGACATCCGCGACCGCGTGGAAGTCTGCCATTGACCGCTCAGATGCCGAGATCAATACAGATGAAGGCATCTGCGGCAGTGCGGTACTTTAAATGGATGATCAGATCGCCCGCAGCGCTGCGCTGATTGGATCATCCAGCATGGTGGCCGGAGGTCTTCTGACCTGGCTTTGGCCATCTCCCGGGGGCTTCTGCTCTGGTCTGAGATCGAGCAGACCAGAGCAGAAGATCACCGATAACACTGATCAGTGCTATGCCCAGTATTAGCAATCAAAGGATTGCTATAGATAGTGTAAAACTATCAACATGTCAAAATGAAAGTAAAAAAAAAAAAGTGAAAAATCCCATCCCCCAATAAAAATGTCCTTTTTTCCCATTTTACCCCCATAAAGTGTAAACGAAAAATGTATTAATACACATATTAGGTATCGCGGCATGCGTAAATGTCTGAACTATTAAAATATAATGTTATTGATCCAGTACGGAGAACGGCAAGAACGTTAAAAAAAAACAAAACGCAAAATTGCTGTTTTTTTGTCACATTTTATAAAAAATAAAGAATAATAAAAAAAATTATAAAAGTTTTATATACACACATTTGGTATCAATAAAAAGTAAAGATCATGACACAAAAGTAAGCCCTCATACTGCCGCCTATACGGAAAAATGAAAAAGTTATAGGTCGTCAAAATAGAAGGATTTTAAACATACTGTAGCACTCACGTTTCTGAAAACAGGAAATCCGGTGTGTGTGGATCTACTGGACCTGTGTGGCAGATGACTCGGACTGTGCCAGGGAGCGAAGTCTAAGGTGCCGCTGGTCTTCACCAGAGCCCACCGCAAAGCAGGATGGACTTGCAGCTGCAGGCGAGACCCAGGTCGCTATCCCCGGCAACAGCTCGACCACACAGGCGGCTGAGGAGATGTAAAGCACAGGAGGGAGGAGACAAATCGGTGTCAGGATAGCTCTAGGTCAGAGCAGGCGGCACAGTAGCGTAGTCGGCACGTAGCAGAAGTTCAGTAGGCAGGCGGCATAGAAGCAAGGTCAAGGTCACAAGAGCAGGAGATCTGGTACACGGCAAGGCAATACAAAGGAACGCTTTCTCTAGGGCACAAGGCAACAAAGATCTGGCAGAGAACTGAGGAGGGTGGAGGAATTTATTAACAAGACACAGGTGGTTACACTAATGAGCGTACTGGCCCTTTAAATCTTAAAGCTCCTGCGCATGCATGCCCTAAGGGATGGGGACACGTGCGCCGGAGCAGAGAGGCGGAAGCAGAGGCAGGGGAAACACCCGGAGAGTGACGGACATGGGCTCGCAATGCGGGTGCGTCCCGCAGTGCGAGTCCCAGCCCCGTCAGCAGCAGAAGGTAATGGGACCATGCGCTCACGACCAGCATGTGAGGCCGAAGCGCATAGCGTAACAGTACCCCCCCCCCCCTTTTGGTCTACCCCTCCTTTTACGAGAGAGGAATCTCCTGAGAAGGTCACGTCCAGGATATTCTCCTCAGGTTTCCAAGATCTCTCCTCAGGACCGTAACCCTCCCAGTCGACCCAAAAAAATTGTTTACCTCTCACAGTTTTTGCAGAAAGGATCTGTTTAACTTTGTAAACATCTGATCAGCCAGAGACAGGTGTTGGGGGAGGATTCTTCTGAGAAAAGCGGTTTACAACAAGAGGCTTGAGGAGAGAGACGGGGAAGAAATTGGGAATACGTAACGTAACAGGTAGACGGAGTTTGTAGGAGACAGGATTGATCTTTTGTAGAATCTGGAAGGGACCAAGGTAACGGGGACCAAGCTTGTAACAGGGAATCTTGAAGCGGATGTATTTGGATGAAAGCCACACCATGTCACCAGGAGAGAAGGACGGAGGGGGTCTTCTACCTTTATCCGCTTGCGCCTTCATGTGTGAAGAAGCCTGGGACAATGACTGTCGGGTCTGTTGCCAGATGGTGAAGTCATGGACCAGCTCATCAACAGCAGGCACACCGGAGGAGACTGGGAGAGGAAGAGGAGGGCGGAGATGGAGTCCGTAGACAACAAAAAGGGGAGACGACCTTGTGGACTCGGAATCCTTAAGATTATATGAGAATTCAGCCCAGGGGAGAAGGTCGACCCAATCATTTTGGCGAGCTGAAACAAAATGCCGAAGATAAGTCTCAAGGATTTGATTGACCCTTTCCACCTGACCATTGGACTGAGGGTGGTAGGCCGAGGAGAAGTCCAGATTCATGTCCAGACGGTTACAAAGAGCTCGCCAGAACTTAGAGACAAACTGCACACCTCGATCCGAAACGATATGCTATGGAAGACCATGTAAACGAAAGACATTTCACAAGAAGTACTTCGCAAGCTGCGGAGCAGAAGGAAGACCTGGTAGAGGAATGAAGTGAGCCATCTTGGAAAACCGAACTACCATGACCCAGATGACAGTGTTATTATGAGAATCCATGGCGATATGGGACCAGTGAAAGTGAAAGTAAATGCTTCCCGGCTGCTCAGTCGGGCTGATCGGGGTCATCGTAATAAAATCGCGATGCCCCGATCAGCTACCCGGAGAGAAGAAGGTCCGTACCTTCTTCCGTCGGCATCCCGGCTCTGATTGATTGCTCCATGCCTGAGTTACAGGCTGGAGCAATCAACCGCCGATTACACAGCTTGTTGCCATGCAACGGCAAGGCAACAATCTGAGTATACAATCAGCCATTGCAAGCTCATAGGTCCCTATAGGAGCTATGAGCTCGCAAAAAAAAGTGTAAAAAAACAGTTAACCCTTTCAGGTATTCCCTTCTGAATTAAAAGTTTAAATCACCCGGCATTTCCTAGTAACAAAATTAAAAAGTGTAAATAAAAATAAACATATGTGGTATCGCTGTGTGCAGAAATATCAGAATTATAAAAGTATATCATTAATTAAACTGCACGGTCAATGGCGTGCACGCAAAAAAAATTCCAAAGTCCAAAATAGTGTATTTTTGGTCACTTTTTATTTCATGAAAAATGAATAAAAAGTGATCAACAACTCCGATCAATACAAAAAGGGTACCGCTAAGAACTTCAGATCACGGCGCAAAATATGAGCCCTCATACAGACCCATATGTGGTAAAATAAAAAGTTATAAGGGTTAGAATATGACAATTTAAAACGTATAAATTTTCCTGCATGTAGCAATGATTTTTTTCAGAAGTACGACAAACTCAAACCGATATAAGTAGGGTACAATTTTATTCGTATGGACCTACAGAATAAAGAGAATGTGTCATTTATACCGAAAAATGTACTGCGTATAAACAGAAGCCCTCAAAAGTTACAAAAGGGCGTTTATTTTTTTTTTCTATTTTGTCTCACAATGATTTTTTTTCCATTTCGCCGTAAATTTTTGGGTAAAATGACTGATGTCATTACAAAGTAGAATTGGTGGTGCAATAAATAAGCCATTATATGGATTTTTAGGTGCAAAATTGAAAGGGTTATGATTTTTGAAAGGTAAGGAGGAAAAAACGAAAGTGCAAAAATGGAAAAACCCTTGGTCCTTAAGGGGTTAATAGCGAGGAGTTCACAATCTCCAATGGAGTAATTCCTCTCAGCAGGAGAGAAAGTCTTGGAGAAAAACCCACACGTTACACTCTTGCCTTTGGTGTTTTTCTGTGTGAGGACGGCACCCGCTCCAATAGATTAGGCATCAACCTCCAACACAAAGGGCCTCTCTGGATCAGGTCTTGTAAGCACGGGAGAAGAGGAAAATGCAGACTTTAAATGGGAGAAGGCCTCTTCAGCCTCTCAAGGCCAAGACTTAGGATTGGATGCTTTTTTAGTGAGAGCTACAATAGGAGCAACCAAGGATGAAAAATGTGGGATAAACTAACGATAATACCAAGCGAATCCCAGAAAGCATTGAATTGCATGTAGTCCCGAGGAACGAGGCCAATCCAAAACTGCAGATAACTTATCTGGATCAATCTGCAGGCCTTGATGAGAGACAATGTAGCCAAGAAACGGAAGACTAGACATTTTGAACAGGCATTTCTCCAATTTGGCGTAGAGATGATTCTTCCGTAGTCTCTGAAGAACCAGACGAACATGAGCACGATGCTCCTCTAAGTTGGAAGAGAAGATCAGGATGTTATCAAGGTATACAACAGCACAGGTGTAAAGAAGATCACAGAAGATATCGTTAACAAATTACTGGAAAATGGCTGGAGCATTGCAGAGACCACATGGCATAACAAGATACTCAAAATGTCCGCCACGAGTATTGGAGGCTGTTTTCCATTCATCTCCCTTGCGGATACGAATGAGGTTATATGCACCACGTAAGTCCAGCTTGGAGAAGACCATGGCACCACGTAAACGGTCAAAAAGTTCTGAGATAAGAGGTAAAGGGTAACGGTTCTTGACCGTGATTTTGTTAAGTCCCCTGTAGTCAATACATGAACGGAGTGAGCCATTCTTCTTCCCTACAAAGAAGAAACCTGCTCCAGTAGAAGAAGAGGACTTACGGATAAATCCCTTTTGGAGATTCTCCTGGATATACTCAGCCATGGCTTTGGTCTCAGGAACTGAAAGAGGATATATCCTCCCACGAGGAGGAGTGGTACCAGGCAGAAGATCAATAGGGCAGTCGTAAGGACGATGTGGAGGCAGAGATTAAGCCTGTTTCTTGCTGAAGACATCCGAGAAATCTTGGTAAGGTGGCAGCAGGCCAGGTAAAGGTGGAAGATGAGAAACAACTTTACGCAGAACAGGTTGGAGGCAAAGATTTTGACAGGATTGCCCCCAGTGAATTATTTCTCCAGTTCTCCAATCCAGTTGCGGGGAATGGTGTTGCAGCCAAGGAAGACCAAGAAGAATCTCAGAAGTACAGTGTGGCAGAACATAGAATTCAATCTTCTCTTTATGCGATACTCCCACTTGCATGATGAGAGATTCAGTACGGAAGTGAACCTTACAGTCCAGATTTTGTCCATTTACAGAGGAGATGAACAAGGGCTTGGCAAGCCGAGTAAGAGGAAGATGATACTTGTGGACTAAAGCTGCATCAATAAAGTCACCTGCAGATCCGGAGTCCAAAAATGCTGCAGCGCTGAAGGAAGACTTGGCTGAAGCGAAGACTTGTACAGGAATAGATAAGCGTGGAGAGGTAGTATTCACACCCAGGGACACCTCTCCCACATACCCTAGGTGCGGGCGAACAGTACAGTCCTTGAGAAAGTGCTCCGGGCTAGCACAGTACAAACACATTCTCATTGCGTCGTCGTGACCTCTCCTGCTGCGTAAGACGAGGATGATCTCCTTGTATGACCTCTTTGGCAAGAGGTGCAAGAGGAGAACGTTGGGACACAGGTGTCAGGCGGGCAGATTCCCTCTCAAAGCGCAATTCCTCCTGTCTTTCGGCAAAACGCACATCAATGCGTGTGTCCTTTTTTAAAAGTGGCACACAAGGCCTCTTCATTCCAGGCAAGTTCAGAGGCTAGGATGCGGAACTGAACCGCGCAGTCACCAACGGTAGAATCTCCTTGACAGAGATTCAGCAAAGCCGTCTCAGTTGAAGAGGCACGTGCGGGTTCCTCAAAGACACTGCGAAATTTGTCCAAGAATGCCGACAAATTGGAGGATACTGGATCACCACTAGTGATGTCGCGAACATAAAATTTTCGGTTCGCGAACAGCAAACGCAAACTTCCCCAAATGTTCGCGAACCAGGCGAACCGCCATTGACTTCAATGGGCAGGCGAATTTTAAAACCCACAGGGACTCTTTCGGCCACAATAGTGATTTAAAAGTTGTTTCAAGGGGACTAGTACCTGGACTGTGGCGTGCTGGAGGGAGATCCATGGCAAAACTCCCATGGAAAATTACATAGTTGATGCAGAGTCTGGTTTTAATCCATAAAGGGCATAAATCACCTATTATTCCTAATTTCTTTAGCCCCCTTTAGGCAGCACATAGAGCCCCCCTTTAGGCATCACATAGTTAGATCCCCCCTTTAGGCAGCACATAGATTACCCCATATTAGGCAGCACATAGTTAGAGCCCCCTTTAGGCAGCACATAGGTAGAGCCTCCCTTTAGGCAGCACATAGAGCCCCCTTTAGGCAGTACATAGTTAGATTCCCCCTTTTAGGCATCACATAGGTAGATCCCCCCTTTAGGCAGCACATAGATTCCCCGATGTTAGGCAGCACATAGTTAGAGCCCCCCTTTAGGCAGCACATAGATTTCCCCCATATTAGGCAGCACATAGTTAGAGGCTCCCTGTAGGAAGCATATAGAGCCCCCTTTAGGCAGCACATATTTAGATCCCCCCTTTAGGCAGCACATAGATTCCCCCATATTAGGCAGCACATAGTTAGAGCCCCCCTTTAGGCAGCACTTTTTTTATTTCACAGCCAAAAAAGGTATTTTTTTATTTTATTTGAACAACTGTCACACCAAATGTGATTTGCACTAGTGTGACAATGAGCAAAAAAGGTTGCCAGCGGAGTTCCTCTTTTAAGCAGAGGTCCCCAACCAGGGTGTCTCCACCAGTTGCAAGACACACGGACAGAATAGTGTTGCTCGCGAATATTCGCAATGCAAATTTTATTCACGAATATCGCATATTCGCGAATTCGCGAATATTCGCGAATATAGCACTATATATTCGTAATTACGAATATTCGTTTTATTTTTATTTTTTTAATCACAGTACACATCACAGTGATCATCCCTCTCTGCTTCCAGCTTGTGTGGGGTAAAGAAGGCTCTAATACTACTGTGAGACTGGCGTGCGAATTTGCATATGTTAATTTTCGCATACGCGCATTTGCGCATATGCGAAAATAAAACGCGAATGTTAGGAATATGCAAATTTAGCGAATATATGACGAATATTCGTCCAAATATATGCGAATATTCGCGAATTCGAATATGGCCTATGCCGCTCAACACTAGGACAGAACTTATAGCCCTTTTAATACTGTAGTTAGCTGCTTGAAGGAAATTAAGTTTTACACCGGAGTACCCCTTTTAACCAGCAGTTCCCTCCCACCCAGGGTGCCTCCAGCTGTTGCAAGACACACGGACTGAACTTATAGCCCTTTTAATACTGTAGTTAATTGCTTGAAGGAACGTAAGTTTTACACGGGAGTACCCCTTTTAACCAGCGGTTCCCTCTTTCACGATCACACCCTATCGATCCAGCCAAGACATTAGAGAGAGTGTGATGTGCAAGGGTTAAAGCCGCCAGACCTCTGGGTATCCACTACTAGTCCCAGCAAGTCAACAAATTAACCCTTAGATAAACGTGTTTCCACCAGAGCTGCCTTCAGAAAGGTGAGCTCCTATATTTAGAGATCAAAGACCAGAGCTGATTAATTAAACATTTAATCTGATAAAATGTATCACAGTGCTACGCATAAAAATAAACAAATAACATACAGTTACAAAAATATGAAAGAGTTTAGCAAGGCAAGTTCAGAAAACAAAAGATGAAGTTCTTACAGCATGATGAAATAGCAGTCCATGAGAGTGAGTTCCAGCTGTTCTTAGGATGGTCTTGTCAGCTTGTTGCACAGCCTTGAACAACAGTTGAGTCCAGCATTTTAAGTCTTATCTGTTTCTTTGGAGGGAAACTCCATTCCCCCCCTCCCCTCTGATCCCACCAGGTGGGGCATCTCTCTTCCTGACCCCTTATCTCTTTGATTATATGATGAGACCAGAGTGCATGACTTCAAAGGAGATACAAACAAACAGCCAGACCCCCCAATAAAATGAAATACACAAAAAACAAAGGATACACCGCCTGAATGACCCCTCACCCATGTCTTATAAAACACATGTATGCTTCCATAATCAGGCCTTGGGCCTGACACCCTCCCAACCAGGGTGCATCCAGCTGTTGCAAGAAACACAGACTGATATTTGAGCCCTAAAAAGTGCTTTTTTGGGTGCTGTCCTTAAAGCAGATGTTAGACTAGTGCTTTAGGAGTAAAGTGGACCCTGAATACACCACCTAGCAGCAACCTAGCTATCACTTTCCCTATTACAGCAGGAGTAGTTTCTCTGTCCCTCCACTTTCTAAGCCTGCAGCATGCCGAATGAAGGTAAAATGGCGTCCGTGCAGGAGGTTGGAGGGTCTGGAAGGGAGGGACTGCTGCTGATTGGCTGTAGTGTGTCTGCTGACTCTGACTCACAGGATCAAAGTTTACCGCAATGTTAAAGTATAGGGGGAGAATCGAACTTCACATATGTTCGCCCGGCGATGCGAACACGAGCATGCTAAGTTTGCCGAGAACTGTTCGCCGGCGAACAATTCGCGACATCTTTAATCACCACGGTCCCAAAGAGGTGTAGCCCAAGCCAGGGCTTTTCCAGAAAGTAGACTGATGACAAAGGCTACCTTACTACGTTCAGTCGGAAACAGTTCAGACATGTGCTCCAAATGCATAGAGCACTGTGTAACAAAGCCTCTGCATGACTTGGAATCCCCATCATACTTGGAAGGCAAAGGCAGGTGCAGCTGGGAGCCAGGAGAGACTGCAGGAGCTGGAGGAGTGTTACACCGAGTGCTCCGGGTCCCTGCTCCTCCCCGGAGCGCTCGCGGCGATCTCCTCTATACAGCGCCCCGGTCGGACCGGGAGCGCTGCACTGACATTCATGATGGGAATGCGATTCGTATAGCGGGACGCGCCCGCTCGCGAATCGCATCCCAAGCCACTTACCCGTCCCGGTCCCCGGCTATCATGTTCTGGCACGCGTGGCTCCGCTCTCTAGGGCGCGCGCGTGCCAGCTCTCTAAAATTTAAAGGGCCAGTGCACCAGTGATTGGTGCCTGGCCCAATCAGTCTGATTAGCTTCCACCTGCCTCCTGTCCATATAACCTCACTTCCCCTGCACTTCCTTGCCGGATCTTGTTGCCTTTGTGCCTAGAGAAAGCTACTACTGTGTTTACCATTACTGTGTTACTGACCTCCTATTGCTATTACTATTGACTACGAACCTTGCCGCCTGCCTCGACCTTCTACTACGTCTGACCTTGCTTCTGCCTAGTCCTTCTGTCCCACGCCTTCTCAGCAGTCAGCGAGGTTGAGCCGTTGGCGGTGGATACGACCTGGTTGCTACCGCCGCAGCAAGACCATGTGGCGGGCTCTGGTGAAAACCAGTAGCAACCCTAGAACCGGTCTACCAACACGGTCCACGTCAATCCCTCGCTGACACAGAGGATCCACATCCAGCTAGCCGAATCATAACAAGGAGGGAGTGGGCCAGATTGTGGTACCTGCTGCTGTTGCAAGGCCAAAAGCTGTTTCATCATGGCTGCAAGTTGAGAAAATTGCTGCGCCTGTCGGGACAGCTGCTGTGAGTGACGTTTCACAACGGAGGAAAGATCTGCAACTTCAGGCAGGGGTTCTCAGCGGGATCCATGGCTTGATCTTACTGTAACACTCACGTTTCTGAAGACAGGAACTCCGGTGTATGTGGATCCGCTGGACCTGTGTGGCAGATGACTCTGACTGTGCCAGGGAGCGGAGTCTAAGGTGCCGCTGGTCTTCAGGATGGACTTGCAGCTGCAGGCGAGACCCAGGTCGCTACCCCCGGCAATGGCTCGACCACACAGGCAGCTGAGGAGATGTGAAGCACAGGAGGGATGAGACAACTCGTAGTCAGGATAGCTGTAGGTCAGGGCAGGCGGCACAGTAGCGTAGTCGGGACGTAGCAGAAGTTCAGTAGGCAGGCGGCAGAGAAGCAAGGTCAAGGTCACAAAAGCAGGAGATCTGGTACACGGTAAGGCAATAGAATGGAACGCTTTCTCTAGGGCACAAGGCAACAAAGATCCGGCAGAGAACTGAGGAGGGGGGAGGAATTTATCAACAAGACACAGGTGGTTACACTAATGTGCGTACTGGCCCTTTAAATCTTAAAGCTCCTGCGCGCGCACGCCCTAAAGGAGCAGAGAGGCCGAAGCAGAGGCAGGGGAAACACCCGGAGAGTGACGGACTGAGGCTCGCATGCGGGTGCGTCCCGCAGTGCGAGTCCCAGCCCCGTCGGCAGCAAAAGGTAAGGGGACCATGCGCTCACGGCCAGCGTGTGAGGCCGGAGCGCATAGCGTAACACATACTAATTTGGTTAAAAAGTTTGTGATTTTTTTAAGCGCAACAATAATAGAAAAATATATAATCATGGGTATCATTTTAATCGTATTGATCCACAGAATAAAGAACACATGTCATTTTTACCGTAAATTGTACGGCGTGAAAACGAAACCTTCCAAAATTTGCTAAATTGTGGTTTTCTTTTTAATTCTTCACACACAAATAGTATTTTTTGGTTGCGCCATACATTTTATGGTAAAATGAGTTATGTCATTGCGCAGGACAACTGGTCGCGCAAAAAACAAGACCTTATACTAGTCTGTGGATTAAAATATTTAAGAGTTACGATTTTTAGAACACGAGGAGGAAAAAACAAAAATCGAAAAAATAAAATTGGCATGGTCCTTAAGGTCAAAATGGGCGTGGTCCTTAAGGGGCTAGGGATCAAAGCAAGGGAGAGCACAAAACCCTTGTTGGTGCCCATAATGAGATAACCCACTTGGTTCATCCACTATACTGCCCACAGAACTGGAGCTTGAGGGATTGCACATTGCATTTGCCGAAAAAAAATATCTATTTGGCAGCTGCACTGTTGTATTGGGTTTGCCATTAGCCTTTGACATAAGGGTTTCCAATACTCCCAACAGAAAACCAAAGGTCAACCACCACTTGGGATCTGTATTAGTATATTAAATAAAACACAAGTCCCTAATACATAGTTGTTATCTAAACTGTTCCTTGGAAATGTCATAATTCAGATTTGCTTTACTGCAACCTGCTAAATAATTTGCAGAGAATTTACATTCCCCACAACCCTGCAAGACATTGTAATAAGTATTCAGTATACTAGGGAATCGTTCTGCAAGAAGACATTGTGACGTGTATATGTGATACCAGGAGAGGACTCTGTAGAGTATATGTAATGGGTTAATGATAAGGGTTGTTATCCTGCATCCCTATGTGGACCCACAATGGGGGGATTTATCTCTGTGTGTGTTTAGCTACACACACATTTTTAAAACTAACTTACCAGACTCAAGTTATGTCTACGTGCCCCCAATGTATCTAAAGTCACAAATGGTGTGATAAATCTGGCGCACATGTGTTTGACATTTGCTTCTGTGAAGTTGTAAGAACGTTTTGTAAGTGAAAAGGTTGCTGCTATTGGTTTGCAACATTTGGAGAAAAGTTGCACATGGTGAATTCACAACCACTGCGAAGTCAAAAAGCTAAATTGTAAAGTAAGCAACTATGGAAAAGAATCACTCCAGGAGAAAAACATTGCAAAACCATTGGTGCACCAAATTTGTGCCTTTTTTACACACCAAATGCTTGATAAAATCCCCCCTTTTCAAAGACGCGGTTCCCCTTACACAAGACAAAAGCCAAGAGTGAGTTTTGCAGTCAGGGTTTTGGAGAACAACTGTAAACTTTAATTTACTTCTGAGGCAGGTCAGTATAATGCAAATTATTTACACCATAACAGAAATTTAGTACAGTATTTGGTCGCTGGTCACTTGTAGTTTTACTTGACTTCCATAAATGTTTACTTCAGTATTCTCTCTGTCCTTGGACTTCAGTATGTCCCCCGAGGATGTAGACTGACTTTGTGTTGCACTAGCTTGTGTCATATTTAACTGAGAAAATTGACAAGGATCTTTACACGGGTGAACTATTGTAAATGTGCAGAATTTCCTTCTACTTACTTCTATGGACTTTGCTGTGACCAGGGGCGTAGCTAGACATCACAAGGCCCTGATGCAAAAAATTGCCCTGGGCCCAACTACTAACCCTAAAGCTCCTGCGCTCACGTCATAGCCGATCCTCAAATATACTGCTCTGTGCACGAAGTTACACGCTGATGCACAATATATTTACAGCATGCCGTGTCCTTATGGGATAAAGTGGCGTACCAGTTGCGGGCTGGCCAGTTTAGCGGTCTGGACGAAGTGGCTTGTCAGTTGTCTCCTCAAGTGCAGGGTGGCTTCACTTCACACAACACAATAGAGGAAGAAGGGCAGGGGTTCCTAGTCGGGGCTCATGCATGCCTTTCCTTACCTTCTCTCCACTCAATTAAAGTGGCAAGCAGGGCTGGACTGGGACCAAAAATAGGGTGGGGTCCCAGCAGTCGGACCCCCACCAAAATAAAATGGGCTTCACAGTCTAAAATCACCTTGGTTCAAGTGGCTCTCCAGCTGTTGCAAAGCTATAACTCCCATCATGCCTGCCAAGCTATAGACATTATGGGAGTTGTAGTTTTATAACAGCTAGAGAGCCGCAGATTGGGGTACAGTTTCATCGATAACCCCTGCAAATCTTACATTGACTACAGCTCTGATGGGAAATAGTACGACTAAACAATGATTTGACTCCCAAGAGAAGTCTTCTCTGTTGTCTTTTCTTTTCTTCTTCATCTGGCCCAGAAGCCAGGACTTCTTCCAGCTTCATCTTACTCTGTAGAGTCTGATGTCAAGACATTATTGGGTCCTCACTTTGTCAGCAGATCCTCATCCTCTGTATGACAACAATAATCATTGTTATAACCCTGCCACACATTGTGCCCCCTAAATATAACCCTGTCACACACTGGGCCCCCTAAATATTACCCTGCCACACACTGTGCCCCTAAATATAACCCTGCCACACACTGCGTCCGCTAAATATAACCCTGCCACACATTGCAACCGCTAAATATAACCCTGCCACACACTGCACCCCTAAATATAACCCTGCCACACACTGCACCCCCTAAATATAACCCTGCCACACACGGTGCCCCTAAATATAACCCTGCCACACACTGCGCCCCCTAAATATAACCCTGCCACACACTGTGCCCCCTAAATATAACCCTGCCACAGCCACACACTGTGCCCTCTAAATACAGCCCTGCCACACACTGCACCCCCTAAATATACATCACCAGACATCATAACCCTGAAAATGACCCTCTAAGTCCCCTCAGACCCATCTTTCCCCTCCTTTAAACCCCTAAGTCAGCAGAATGTCCATTTGCAGTTGGACCACAGAATGTGCACAATCTCTTAGACAGCAATGCAATCTGGCAGAATAAACATGTTAATTCTTTAGGCAGATTTCCGTTGTCAGAATTCCGCTGCAGTGATTCCACAGTATGCACAAAGCAACAAAAACCTTTTGAAAACAATAGGATTCTGGTGCAAGTGGATTTCCGCAGCAGAAAATCCACAGTGTGGAAAAGTGCCAAGTACCCCAAGGCCCCTTAGTCCTCCTCCAGACCCTTTATTTTTCAGACCCCTAAGTCCCCCAGACCCTCTGTCCTTTTCTTGACCTCTTTGTCCCCCCAGTCCACTAAGTCTCTCCCAGACTCCTTTGCTGCCTTCTCCTTCACACTTTCCCACCCCTCTATCCTCCTTCATGCTCCTTTTCCCACATGTCCTCCTCCTTGCTCCTTTTCCCACCCCATGTCTTCCTCCATGCTCCTTTTCCCTTCCCGCATGTCCTCCTCCATGGTCCTTTTCTTTCCCCCCATGTCCTCTTCCATCCTCCTTTTCCCCCATGTCCTCCTCCATGCTCCTTTTCCCACATGTCCTCCTCCATGCTCCTTTTCTCACCCCCACGCCCATGTCCTTCTCCATGCTCCTTTTCCCACCCATCATGTCCTCCTCCATGCTCCATTTCCCACATGTCCTCCTCCATGCTCCTTTTCTCACCCCCATGTGCTCCTCCATGCTCTTTTTCCCACATGTCCTTCTCCATGCTCCTTTTCCCCTATGTCCTCCTCCATGCTCCTTTTCCCCCATGTCCTCCTCCATGTTCCTTTTCCCACCCACTATGTCCTCCTCCATGCCCCTTTTCCCCCATGTTCTCCTCCATGCTCCTTTTCCCACCCCCCATGTCCTCCTCCCTGCTCCTTTTCCTACCCACCATGTCCTCCTCCATGCCCCTTTTTATAGCCCAAAACAACCCCCACAACCACCCCTGATCCCTATAACTTTTTTATTTATTTATTTTTAATTTTTTTGCACCCTGATCTGTAGTTTTTAACAGTACCATTTTTGTTGTGACTTTATGATATAGTATTATATAGTAGTATATAGTACAGGTCAATGTTTCCCAACCAGGGGTGCCTCCAGCTGTTGCAAAACTATAACACCCAGCATGTTGGAATATATAGTAGTATATAGTATAGGTCAATGCTTCCCAACAAGGGGTGCCTCCAGTTGTTGCAATACTACAACTCCCAGCATGCCCGGACTGCCAACGGCACAAAACCGGATATGGGGCAGAAACGAGCCGACCGGAGTCAGACAGTGATTCAGGTCGGCTCAATTAAGTCAATGGATTTCAGCGCCGATCCGGATGAGGTACGGGAGCACACGGTTTTCCCCTTCACCAGCCAAAGGCAATGCACGCACAGTTTTGCAAACTTTTAACCCCTTAGATTCTCAAGAAGACTCAGTGTATGCATGTTCTAGCACAGGAATATACAATGTATAGTGGGGAAAAAAAGTATTTAGTCAGCCACCAATTGTGCAAGTTCTCCCTTGAAAAAAGATGAGAGAGGCCTGTAATATTCATCATAGGTATACCTCAACTATGAGAGATCTAATGAGAAAAAAAATCCATAAAATCACACTGTCTGATTTTTAAAATAATAATTTACTAATTATGGTGGGAAATAAGTATTTGGTCAATAACAAAAGTTCATCTCAATACTTTGTTATATACCCTTTGTTGGCAATAACAGAGGTCAAACGTTTTCTGTAAGTCTTCACAAGGTTTTCACACACTGTTGCTGGTATTTTGGCCTATTCCTCCATGCAGATCTCCTCTAGAGCAGTGATGTTTTTGGGCTGTCACTAGGCAACACGGACTTTCAACTCCCTCCAAAGCTTTTCTATGGGATTGAGATCTGGAGACTGACTAGGCCACTCCAGGACCTTGAAATGCTTCTTATGAAGCCACTCCTTCATTGCCCAGGTGGTGTGTTTAAGATCATTGTCATGCTGAAAGACCCAGCCACATTTCATCTTCAATGCCCTTGCTGATGTAAGGAGGTTTTTACTCACAATCTCACGATACATGGCCCCATTCATTATTTCCTTTGCACAGATCAGTGATCCTGGTCCCTTAGCAGAAAAACAGCCCTGAAGCATGATGTTTCCACCCCCATGCTTCACAGTAGGTATGGTGTTTTTTGGATGCAGCACAGAATTCTTTCTTTCTTCATTTTTTCCTTATCACTTTCTACAAATCATAACGCTTTCAATTTTGCACATAAAACTCCATATGATGGCTTATTTTTTGCGCCACCAATTCTACTTTTTAGTGACACTAGTCATTTTATCAAAAAATCCACGGTAAAACAGAGAAATAATTAATTGTGCGACAAAATTGAAGAAAAATGCCATTTTGTAAATTTTGGGGGCTTCCGTTTCTACACAGTGTATTTTTCAGTAAGAATGACACCTTATCTTTATTCTGTTGGTCCATACAGTTAAAATGATACCCTACTTATATAGGTTTGATTTTGTCGCACTTCTGAAAAAAATCATAACTACATGCAGGAAAATTTATATGTTAAAAATGTACATTTTCTAACCCCTATAACTTTATTTTTCTGCGTACGGGCCAGTATGAGGGCTAATTTTTTGCGCTGTGTTCTGAAGTTTTTATCGGTACCATTTTTGTATTGATCGTACTTTTTGATCGCTTTTTATTCATTTTTTCATGATATAAAAAGTGACCAAAATAAGTTATTTTGGACTTTGGAATTTTTTGTGCATACGCCATTTACCGTGCGGTTTAATTAATGATATATTTTTATAGTACGGATATTTATGTGATACTACATATGTTTATTTTTATTCTCACAGGTTTTTTTTTATGAGAAAAGGGGTGATTTAAACTATTATTAGGGAAGGGGTTAAATTACCTTTATTAACTTTTTTTTCACTTTTTTTTTTTTTGCAGTGTTATAGCTCCCATAGGGAGCTTGGAGCAATCAAACGCCGATCGGAGGCGACTGAGCAAGGTAAGGGGACCTCCGCGATTTTATCTCGATAGTCCCGATCAGCCCGACTGAGCTGCTGGGAAGCTTTTACTTTCATTTTAGACGTGGCGATCAACTTTGATCAGAGCGTCTAAAGGGTAATAGCGCGCGGCACAACGATCGGTGCCACACGCTATTAGCCCAGGGTCCAGGCTATCATTAGCCGTGGGGACCGACCCGGTATGATGCGGGGTCACGGCGTGACCCCATTTAAAATACAAAGTAAAAGAAGGAGAGAGAAAACAAGGAGAGAACAACGCCTCGTGTGATTCCGTTGGTATAGTTGCCCACTTTCACCCCCGTGTGGTGTGTGCTCATCTGGGGGATTCTTGGAATAGGCGTATCACCCCTCTGTGTGGGGTCAGACGATAGATCTCGGGCTGCAGCCTGCAGGAACTTGGCCGAACACATTCGGTGGTGATCGGCAGGAGAAATTGTTGCTTCGGGAGAAAAAGATGTTCTGCAGCAGCGCTGCCCTTTTGAGATCAGTATTCAGATCAAGTCCGTTATGGTAAAAAGTATTCACATTTATTGTGCATACATATTAAGAAACAGACAAGAAAGACACCTTTTGGGGTTATCTTACCCCTTTCTCAATTGAATGTTAAATGACTGTCTACATACAAGTGTACAGTTTACTGAACAAGAATGAAAAAAACGGGCGCCAAGGGAAAGGATCCACCCAGGGGGCGTAACAGAAAGTTTAAAATAGATCTTTTAAGAAGGTCTTTGTGAGGAGATTGTGTGTAAAAATAAGAATATAAAATAATTGGTTATGGTATTAGTGACATATTAGTAAATAGATGTGAACTTGCTTTCAGGTTTTTGTTTGCGCTAATAGTTTCAAACAGCAGCGACCAATCGCAGGCTTCAGAGTTGCTGACATCATTGTTTCTCTTTAGTTCTCCTGTGTAGAGTATTGGCAAACAGTGCCGTTTTTTTTTTTAATGGATTGGGGCGTGATGTCTTTTCAGCCAATGCAGAGTGTTCTTGGAGACCGTTCGGCCAATCAGAGGATTGCCGGTTCAGCTGCATCTCTCTTAGAAGCATAGCGGCTCGGATAGAAGTGGCCAATTAGAGGATACCTGCTTAGATGTGTATGGCCTATCAGGACGATGCCGGCAAGGCGGCATATGGTTACTTCGCTCAAATGTAAGATGTGATTTTGACGAATCATAGGTTTGCCGGAGTTATGGCACTATTTGCACATATCCACAAAGAGATCTATGTGACCAATGACATATTAAAGTATGCCTTATGGGGTGTATGTATGAATACGTATTAAGGTGGCGACCAATCAGGTGTGACTTGGTGATGTGTTTTTGACCAATCAGTGGAGAGCCGCTAGAAATTCAATGTTACGCATATTTCTGAAATGAAACTTAGAGTGCATTTACATTTACAAGTTTTCCCTTCTGCATAGTTGGGTGTATTGTCGGTGGGATCCAGATGGGATATGTTCAATGGGTGTTGCGGAAAATTCGGAAAATTTACAGTCATGTGTTAGTGCGGCATGACGAGATATACTGTGAAGCTGATATCCATTTTTGACATTGGATCGATGTTTGTTCAGTCTGGTGCTGAGCATCTGTGTGGTGCGTCCCACGTATTGTATCCCGGAGGAGCACTCCAAAAGGTAAACCACATAGTTAGTTATACAAGTCATCAGGGATTTAATATGAAAGGTCTCTCCTGTTGTTTTTTATGTAAATTCTTTTTGTCGATTAGTTATAGTGTCACAGCATTTGCAATTTGGGGAACAGCATCGGAAAGAGCCGGTGATGGAGTTGCTCAGAAACGTGGATTGTGAGGGGCCATTTCTTAGTTTGCTTGGAGCCAGAATATGTTTGAGCGAAGTGTTTTTTCGGAACGTAATTTGTGGGTGCGGAGGTATGATATCCTTATAAGGAAGGGGTCCATAAGGAGGATGCTCCAAGGTGTTTGGAGTATTTGTTTGATAGTTTTATGATTGGTGGAGTATGTTGTGAGAAAATGGTACAAATGTTTATTGATTTCGGATGCATTTGTAATTGGATTGGTGTTCTTAGGCAGGAGGCAGGTTTTTTGGTCCAACTGACTAGCTTTAAGTTTGCTGTTCTTGATGAGGGATGCTGGATAGCCTTTTTCCTTGAATCTATTGTCCAGGATTTTTACGGCGAATCCTTTTGTATTGCCATTGTGGGATATTTTTGGTCCATTTATTGAAATGACAGCTGGAGTAGTCAAGGTAACAATTTCCATCAACGGCTTTTTCATCACGGTCTAGGTAATAGGATACAGCGGAGATTCCTTTGTCATGTTGCATAATGGTATAGAGGGATGTGATGTCCATAGTGAGGAATGAGTAGTGTTCTTTCCATTGAAGGTCTATAACGGAATTAATAAAGTCACTGGTGTCTCATGTGTAGGATGATAAATTGCGGACATAGTATTGTAGATGAAAATCAATATATTGCGACAGATTTGATGTGAGTGAATTTATTCCAGATACGGTCGGACGGGCAGGTGGATTAGTGGAGTGTTTATGAATTTTCGGAAGGTGATAACATAAGAGTGTGTCGGGTTCTGTGATTTTGATGAAATTGAACTCTTGTTTATTTAGAACTCCATTTTTCTAACCGGTTTCCAGAAGGATGTCCATGTCTTTGGCATATTCGGAAGCTGGATTTTTAGTGAGGGGGATATAAAATGTTATGTCGGATAGGAGTCTGTTGGATTTAGAGATGTACTGTTCTTTATCAAGGATCACTATCCAGCCACCTTTATCTGCTGATTTTATTACAATAGTGTCATCCTTGGCTAGAGTTTTTAACGCTATTCTTTCCTGATAATTCAGGTTATTGTGGTTTTGTGTTTTTTTTCTTTTTCTGCTGGTCCTTCTTGGTTAGTTCTTCAAAATCCCGAGATACACCAGCCATAAAGGTATCAATGAAGTTTCCCCGGTGATGGGTGGGATAAAAAATGGACTTCGGTTTTAGACCTGTTTTCATGGGAGGTGGATCTAATGAAGCCAAATACTCTGATTTCTTCTGCTCAGTTGGTTGATCTTTTTGCAGAATCCTTGGTAGATTAAAATGTCTTTTCAGAGTAAGTTTTCTGATAAAAGTATTCAGATCCAGGAATAAATCAAAGTCAGTAGATTGTTTGAATGGGCAGAATGATAAACCCCTTGATAGGATATTTAGCTCTATTGGTAATAAAGCTCTTTTGGACAGATTAAATATTTTCACCGTGTCCGTAGTATTGCTGTTATTCGTGATATCTGGAATTATTGGGGTGTTGTGTGTCTTTCGTTGCTCGCTGGTTACTTTCTTCTTACAACCTCCTCTTCTCCCTCTCTTTCTTTTTGTCCTTTGGGGACGGATGGGTGCTGCCAGATGCACTATTTCTGTGGAGTACAGTTATGTATCCGGTGTTTTGCATAGGACCGGTGGAAGTCCTAAAAAAGATTCCGCTAATATGGTGTGGTTTGTGTTAAACAAGGTATCTTCATTCTTGCCTGTTTGTAGGTGATATATAAACCTACAGATGCCCGGGGGCGTGACTTAGTAACCCCAACACAAAATGAATAGTAAAAAGTGTATAAAAATATATAATTTTACTAAAATGCTAAATTACAAGGACATATCAATCAAGAAGTATACATGATAGACGGATTTAAAAATAAATACATATATAATAGTTTATAAAAATACCTCTCTAGATGAATACTAGTACATACTCAATGTGTAGCCAGGGGCACAAAGGGCGTGAGATATCTGATAAATTACAAGTGTGGAGCTCCAAAAGGATAATAAATAAATAAAGGAGTGTGTCTGACTGACAATAATGGCTGCTATATACAAAAAGTGTGAGTGCATAAACGTAATTAAAGGACTAAACAGCACACTGTGATACAAAAGGTGCAAAGTGCCAAGCATACAATAGTGCAAAAATGGTGCAGTAACAGGTAAGTGCCGACAAGGGCCAAATATTACCACAAAGAAAGTGCAACAGAACAGCCAATCTTTGGAAACATGGAAGCGAGGACTAGAGGTAATCAAAGCAACTTTTACCAGACATTGATATCTTTAATAAAGAGTTAGACGATAATCCTAACACCTGGGAAAAGGAAATCCAGAATACAAAGAGCAAAAAAATATCAGCGGGATTCTATGGATGCACAAAACAATAGAGTGTACCAATGAAAACAGAACATGAACATTAATAATAATGTATTGAAACGGTCACCTTCCGCATCTTCAATAGAATCCACAAGCGCTGACTCCATGGCATCATCATCGTATCGTCATGATTGCAACACAAAAAGGAAATTTGAATATGGCAACACAACAAGGAATACTTCCAAACGACACCTTCCCAGCCAACAAGACCATAACCAGGACTGACCTGTGCGGGGCACAACCTTGTGGACTTTTGGATGAACAAGAACCCCAAGAAAAGGAACTATATGACATTTTGCAAGAAGCTGTAGACCAGGGAACTTTATCAACAAAATAAATGGAGACAATACTACCATCAGAACCATCTGTGGCATCTATTTACCTACTCCCTAAGGTGCATAAGAATGGGGTATGCCCACCAGGAAGCGCTACCTTCCTTCTTGAAAGATACAAATGACGTACTGCGAAAATTGGATCACCTCCAATTGGAACCAGACATGATATTGGCAACATGTGACATTGAGGCCTTATTCACCTCCATCAGACACCATGACAGCATATGAGCTGTAAGGTTCTTTCTCTCATCTAAAAAAAAAAAATTCACTATTGGGGGCGATATATAGACGATGTCCTTTTAATTTGGCAGGGTTCTGCTAGTGAGCTTAAAAATTTGATACAATGCTGAACCAGAATGACCTCAACATCTGATTGACTTCCAACATAGGTGGAATA
Organism: Hyla sarda; assembly: GCF_029499605.1. Lineage (NCBI taxonomy): Eukaryota > Metazoa > Chordata > Amphibia > Anura > Hylidae > Hyla > Hyla sarda. The sequence goes on from NC_079191.1 coordinate 388,960,129, forward strand.
AGTACAGAATTCCTAGATGTCAAAATTTTCGTTGGTGATGATGGCTCACTGACGACAGATTTATTCCGTAAAAGCACTTCGACCAATACCATATTGCATGCGAAATCTGGGCACCCATGACCCCTTATCACTAATATCCCTACCGGACAATATCTGAAACCTCGACGTATATGTTCGAACGACCAGAACTTTGAGAGACAAGCCCATGACATAGAGGTACGCTTTCAAGAGAGAGGATATGATAAGACATGTATAAAAAAAAAAGCATACCAAAGAGCCAAAACCAGCAATTGTAATCATCTATTGCAGAACAAAATAAAGAGAGAGAGAGAAACGACTCTGATGTGGTTGCTTTCATTACCAACTACCACTCACACACACCAGACATACTGAAAGCAATGGAGAAATTCGGGCCCATACTAGCAACAGAGCAGGTACTCTTCAAGTGTATCCCCAAAAACCCACTGTAACATATAGGAGATCAAAAAATATCAGGGACATCCTAGTGCACAGTCACTACCCTGGGCCTAAACCTGCTCACACTTTTTGGTCAAAGGGTCCTAAGTGGTGTACCTTCCCATGTGGCCAATATATGGCATGTTCAAACATTGAAAAAAGTACTTCATTTGACAACGCTAATGGTACAAAAACATTCAAGATTACACAACATATTGATTGTACCACAAAGGGTATTGTGTACTGGGCTAGCTGTCCCTGTAAGAAAATTTATGTGGGACTCACCATTTGTCGGAGAGTGCATGAACATGTACTTGATATTAAGGCAGCCAAAAATGGTCCTGATCCTTTCTGTCAAAAAACTTGCTAGACACTTTAAAGAGTTAAAGAGTACCACAACAGTGATAACGTTTCAGAGGTATCAACCATCGGCAATCGGAAAAAACATCTAGCGCAAAAAGAATGTAGATGGATTGAAGTACTTGGAACCAGGATCCTCGAGGATTGAATTAAATCGACAGCTATGTCTCTTTCTTGTAAATATTTCCCCCGCAGATCTATTTGCCCTTCCTGATATCTTCTAGTGTTGAGCAGCATAGGCCATATTCGAATTTGCGAATATTCTCCAATATTCGTCATATATTCGCGAATATTCGCATATTCGTAATATCCTCGTTTTATTTTCGCATATGTGAAAATTAGCGTATGCGAAAATTAGCATAAATAAAAATTAGCATAAATGAAAATTCGCATATGCGAAAATTAGCATATGTTAATTTTCTCATATGCGAAAATTCGCATCCCAGTCTCACACAGTAGTATTAGAGCCTTCTTTACTCCATACAAGCTGGAAGCTGAGAGGGGTGATCACTGTGATGTGTACTGTGAAAAAAAAAAAAAACGAATATTCGTAATTACGAATATATAGTGCTATATTCGCGAATATTCGTGAATTAGCGAATATGCGATATTCTGAAGTCCTGGCTGTCATCATGCTCTCCAAAGGCCCCCCCCCCCCTCGTGCTCCCCCCTTCCCCCTTCTCCCCCCCCCCCCTCTTCCTTTCTTTTTCTCAGCTTTTTTTCACATTATAATTAAGTCTGATACAATGTTTTAGTATTGCACAGACAATCCTTTTGCACACATGCATGAGATCTACAATATGATACACACTATGGGGGACATGTATCATTATTTGTGTATGGTAGAAGCAGTTTACCCCTTTTCCCGAATTCTAAATTATGAGCAGAAGTGCTAAATTTATCAATCAAGCGCAATGAGCTTCATAAATTGCGGGTAAATGCAGTAATCTTCTCAATCCACTCTTTGGAAAATAGAATTGATGATTTAGAGCATCTTGCTACATTAAGTCCACGATGGCTTATATTTGGGCAAAAAAAACAGCTCTTGCTGCAAAATTTTTGGTGCAAAGGAAAAGTGTACGCAGTTAATAAAGCCATGTGTACTATAGATGTCACTCCAAGGTACCCCGATTCGGCCACATCTGGAGGACATGCTCTACCAAAACGTGCGCAAAAAAATGCACAAAAAAAAGGGCTTGCGCAAAATTTTGCGCAAAAAACATACACACAAAACAGGGGTAAAATCTTTGATACATGTCCCCCTATGTTTTTACTGATTTATGCTTATCTATGTGGGGGGGGGGGGGGGGCATTTATTATATGTTATATTGTGGTTGTTCAGTTTTACATATATGATCTATGTGAGACACTATTATGTTACATGGCTTTTTATTACCACTATGATGCATGCAATCTTATTCTGCACAGTCTTGCCTCTATGTTAATTATGCATGGTTGCATGTGCATTTTGACACCTTGCACACACCACTATATGTGCAATTTTATGCATTAATAATGTTTTGATTTCTTCACACATCTATCACCTCTATTATGAATGCTATCACAATTAACAACCCCCCTTCTCCCCCTCCTCCTTCCCCTCCCATTTCATTTGTATATTTATATTTTTTATTTTATATTTATCTTTATTTTATTACTATTAGTATTATTTTTATTTTCTAGCAGTATTCATTATTATTTATTTCTCTATCTTTATTTTTTACATTCTTTCATTGCCAGTACATGTATCATGTACTGTCATTTGTTTCAATTGTCTGTCTCCACCGATATATTATGTTCGTGGTCAGATATATTTTTACAAATTTTATCCATATTCATAGTCCCCATCACTCACATCCAGTATGTATATTCATCACCATCATTAACCTTGGGGACGGAGCCCATTATGACCCTAAGGACGGGAACAATTTTTGCAAATCTGACCACTGTTACTTTAAGCATTAATAACTCTGGGATGCTTTTACTTATAAATTTTATTCCAAGATTGTTTTTTCGTTAACATATTCTACTCAAATTTTCGTCGATACTTGCATCATTTCCGGGTGAAAAATTCAAAAATTTTATGAAAAATTTGAAAATGTAGCATTTTTCTAACTTTGAAGCTCTCTGCTTGTAAGGAAAATAGACATTCCAAATAAATTATATATTGATTCGCATATACAATATGTCTACTTTATATTTGCATCATAAAGTTGACATGTTTTTACTTTTGGAAGACATCAGAGGGCTTCAAAGTTCAGCAGCAATTTTCAAATTTTTCACAATATTTTCAAAATCGGAATTTTTCAGGGACCAGTTCTGTTTTGAAGTGGATTTGAAGGGCCTTCAAATTAGAAATACCCCACAAATGACCCCATTATAAAAACCTCAAAGTATCCAAAATGACATTCAGTAAGTTTGTTAACCCTTTAGGTGTTTCACAGGAATAGCAGCAAAGTGAAGGAGAAAATTCAATATCTTCCTTTTTTACACTCGTATGTTTTTGAATTTTTACAAGTGGTAATAGGAGAAAAAGCCCCCCCAAATTTGTAACCCAATTTCTCTCGATTAAGGAAATACCTCATATGTGCATGTCAAGTGTTCAGCGGGCGCAGTAGAGGGCTCAGAAGGGAAGGAGCAACAATGGGATTTTGGAGAGTGAATTTTGCAGAAATAGTTTTTGGGGGGCATGTCACATTCAGAAAGCCCCTACAGCCAGAACAGCAGAAAACCCCACATGGCATACTATTTTGGAAACTACACCCCTCAAGGCACATAACAAGCGGTCCAGTGAGCCTTAACACCTCACAGGTGTTTGACAACTTTTCGTCAAAATCGGATGTGTAAGTTTTTTCCCTAAAGTGCAGTTTTTCCCCCAAATTTACCATTTTTACAAAAGGTAATGGGAGAAAATGCCCCCCAAAATTTGTAACCCCATCTCTTCTGGGTATGGAAATACCCCATGTTAGGATGTAAAATGTTCTGCTTGCGCACTACAATGCTCAGAAGAGAAAGAGCGCAATTGAGCTTTTGGAAAGAGAATTAGTTTGGAATGGTAGTCAGGGGCCACGTGCGTTTACAAAGCCCCCATGGTGCCAGAACAGTGGACCCCCCGTGACTAGTGTTGCTCGCGAATATTCGCGAATATAGCACTATATATTCGTAATTACGAATATTCGTTTTTTTTTTTTTTTACACAGTACACATCACAGTGATCATCCCTCTCTGCTTCCAGCTTGTGTGGTGTAAAGAAGGCTGTAATACTACTGTGTGAGACTGTTGTGCGACGTTTCGCATATGCGAAAATTTGCATATGCTAATTTCCGCATGCGAATTTTCGCTTATGTAAATTTTGTGTATGCAAATTTCCGTATAAGTTAATTTTCGCATATGCGAAAATAAAACGAGAATATTACGAATATGCGAATATTCGCGAATATATGACGAATATACGTCCATATATTCGCGAATATTCGCGAATTCGAATATGGCCTATGCCGCTCAACACTACCCGTGACCCCATTTTGGAACCTAGACCCCTCACAGAATTTAATAAGGGGTACAGTGAGTATTTACACCCCACTGTTAGCACCTTATTCATACGTGCAATCCGCACCACCTGTTACCTGCATCCACTCACAGCCCCGGTCGGCAGAGTTACTCCTGGACATCATCCTCCCCAAGGCCGGACGCCTCCCTTGCCAGCCCAGGACACTCGGACCCCCGGAGATTCAGTCACTCACCCAGCATACCACCCAGGCGGGCATTGATATCCAGAGTGCCGGACTCAGCCGTGCCAGCCCGGACCTGAGGACTCCAAAGGAGGGTGAGTGGTGCTGTGCACCGAGACTTGACATCTTCATCGCTGACAGTGTTTGCCACATTGTCTGCATTACCTGAACATGAATTTCCTATTGTAGCTATTGTCGCTACACTCACTACCATATACCGTTACTCCGGATACACCCAAACTAATTGTGACTTTTCATTCTGGACATTTCTTGTGGATTTTTCATTGAAATATCCCTATGAATTATATGGACTGAGAAAGTTTTCTCCTGATATATGCAGCAGATATTTAATTAATGAATTTTCTTTGGTGCTACTTACCCATCATATTTATTTCATTTTAATCCTACTATATTCTGTATTTTTTATTATATCTATTTTTTTACCCAGTATATGCCATTCGCCTTTAGCAAGGGCCCTGCTAGGCGATTGGTCATATATATCCTTTTTATATAATAAAGACCATTTCTTGGATCCCATCTCCACTAGTCTTTTCCTTTTTCTCTCCCCTGTGCTTTTGAGGACTGGTTCACATAAATCTTTTATATTTATAATTTCTACATATGAGTATTTACACCCCACTGGCATTTGACAGATCTTTGGAACAGTGGGCTGTGCAAATGAAAAATACAATTTTTCATTTTCACGGACCACTGTTCCAAAAATCTGACAGACACCTGTGGGGCGTAAATGCTCACTGTACCCCTTAATACATTACATGAGGGGTGTAGTTTCCAAAGTGGGGTCACAAGTGGGGGGGGGGGGGGGTCCATTGTTCTGGCTCTATGGGGGCTTTGTAAACACACGTGGCCTTCAATTCCGAAAAATGTTCTCTTCAAAATCCCAATGGCGCTCCTTCACTTTTGAGCATTGTAGTGCGCCAGCAGAGCACTTTACATCCACATATGGGTTATGTTCTTACTCAGAAGAAATGGGGCTACACATTTTGGGGGGCTTATTTCCTATTTTCCCTTGTGAAAATGAAAAATTTAGGGTAACACCAGCATTTTAGTGAAAACTTTTTTTTTTTTTTTACATTTTCCCATTCAAATTTAATTAAAATTCGTCAAACACCTGCGGGTGAAGGCTCACTATAACCCTTGTCACGTTCCGTGAGGGGTGTAGTTTCCAAAATGGGGTCACATGTGGGTATTTATGTTTTTGTGTTTATGTCAGAACCGCTGTAAAATCAGCCACTCCTGTGCAAATCACCAATTTAGGCCTCAAATGTACATAGTCCGCTCTCACTCCTGAGCCTTGTTATGCACCTGCAGAGCATTTTACGCCCACATATGGGGTATTTCCGTACTCAGGAGAAATTGCGTTACAAATTTTGGGGGTCTTTTATTCCTTTTACTGCTTGTGAAAATAAAAAGTATGGGGCAACACCAGCATGTTAGTGTAACATTTTTTTTAATTTTTTTTACACTAACAGGCTGGTGCAGCCCCCAACTTTTCCTTTTCATAAGGGGTAAAAGGAGAAAAAGTTGTAGTGCAATTTCTCACGAGTACGGAAATACCCCATATGTGGCCCTAAACTGTTTCCTTGAAATACGACAGGGCTCTGAAGTGAGAGAGCACCATGTGCATTTGAGGACTAAATTACGGATTGCACATGGGTATTCTACGTCAGTGATTCCCAAACAGGGTGCCTCCAGCTGTTGCTAAACTCCCAGCATGCCTGGACAGTCAGTGGCTGTCCAGAAATGCTGGGAGCTGTTGTTTTGCAACAGCTGGAGGCTCCGTTTTGGAAACACTGCTGTACAAGACGTTTTAAATTTTTATTGGGGGGGGGCAGTGTAAGGGGGTGTATATGTAGTGTTTTACCGTTTATTTTGTGTTAGTGTAGTGTAGTGTTTTTAGGGTACATTCGTACTGGCATGTTACGGTGAGTTTCCCGATAGGAGTTTGCGCTGCGCCAAAAAATTTGCCGCAGCCCAAACTTGAAGCAGGAAACTAACTGTAAATCTTCAGTTAGGTTCTGTTACCTAACTCAGTATTTTCCAACCAGTGTGCCTCCAGCTGTTGCAAAACTACAACTCCCAGCATGTACTGACAAACCATGCATGCTTAGAGTTGTACTTTTGCAACAGATGGAGGCACACTGGTAGGAAAACCTTCAGTTAGGTTCTGTTACCTAACTCAGTATTTTCCAACCAGTGTGTCTCCAGCTGTTGCAAAACTACAGGGCATGCTGGGAGATGTAGTTCTGCAACAGCTGGAGTTACACAACTACAACTCCCAGCATGCCGAGACAGCATTTTGCTGTTTGGGCATGCTGGGATTTGCAGTTTTGCAACATCTGAAGGGCTACAGTTTATAGACAACTGGACAGTGATCTCCAAACTGTGACCCTCCAGATGTTGCAAAACTACAAATCCCAGCATGCCCAGACAGCAAAGAGCTGTTTGGGCATGCTAGGAGTTGTAGTTTTGCAAGATCTGGAGGGATACAGTTTAGAGACCACTGTATAGTGGTCTCAAACTGCAGTCCTCCAGCTGTTGCAAAATTATATATACCAGCATGCCCAAACAGCAAACAGCTGTTTGGGCATGCTGGGAGTTGTAGGTATGCAACATCTGGAGGGCTACAGGTTAGAGACCACTGTAGCCCTCCAGATGTTGCTAGGCAACTTACCAGTTTCCGTAGGATCCAGGGAGCCGTCCTCTTCTGCCGCACGACGTCGCCACCCGCCGATCACCGTCGACCGCTGCCTCTGGACAGGTAAGTGGATCTTTGGCGCCGGTCCCCTTCGTTTCCCCCTTTCTGCCTCGCCTATTGTGGGTGGGCAGGACGGGGAAAATGAAAATAAACCCCCCCGCCCCCGATCTGCTATTGGTGGTTGCATTTAGACCACCAATAGCAACGATAAGAGGGGTGGCACCTCTGCCACCTCACTCCTATCCCTTCAGGGGGATCGTAGGTGTCTTGGACACCCATGATCCCCCTTATATTCCGGGTCACCGGTTCACCATAGACCCGTAATGACCCGGAATCGGTGCAAATCGCAAGTGTGAATTCATTTGCGCCGATCGCCGACATGGGGGGGTCTAATGACCCCCCCCTGGGCATTTGCATGGGGTGCCTGCTGATAGATATCATGGATACGCCCTTCGTCCTTAAGTACCAGTCCCCAACAGGTTAAATACCCCGCACCTAGTCCTGAGGCGGCATATACATTTTATTTATATCAGCATTGCCGAGCAGCCATTTTTGGCAGGCCACCTTCCCCCTATAACTTTTTATGCATTGCGCATGCGCAATATTGCGGACATCTTTATGGGGCCGCTTTCTCTTATATACCAGTACACGCCACACACTCATATCGAGGAGTGTTGTGGAGTCATAGGTCATTTCTGTCCCAGCAGCTCATTTTGGACAGGTGAATTAGCCTCTTTTCATTGGATAAGCATCATACAAATACTGCACTCGTATCCCCCATTCCATATTCCTAGAGAAAGCCTTCTTGTTGGCGAAAGGCGTCGAAGGTCTGTAGTGGGGCCGGGGCGAGTCTTGTCCACGTGTGTTTACTCCTTGCTGCTATTTGTATGCCTGTTGCACTTTCTTTGTGGTAATATTTGGCCCTTGTCGGCACTTACCTGTTACTGCACCATTTTTGCATTATTGTATGCTTGGCACTTTGCACCTTTTGCATCACAGTGTGCTGATTAGTTCTTTAATTACGTTTATGCACTCGCACTTTTTGAATATAGCAGCCATTACTGTCAGTCAGATACACTCCTTTATTTATTTATTATCCTTTTGGAGGTCCACACTTGTAATTTATCAGATATCTCACCCACTTTGTGCCCCTGGCTACACAGTGAGTATTATTGCTTTTATATGTACTAGTATTTATCTAGAGAGGTATTTTTTTTAAAATAAACTATTATATATGTATTTATTTTTAAATCCGTCTATCATGTAGACTTCTTGATAGAGAGCCCCCGGAGCGGACAGCATGGTAGGGGAGGGGGCACATGACAGGGGGCAGTAGGACACGAGGAGAAAGAGAAGGAAGAAGAGGGCTGTATGAATAAGGGAGCAAGGAATCTAAATCAATTAGGAAGTAAAACTGACCCTAATGAGCAATATTAACAATCTTTTCGGGGGGAGGGGGGGTGCTAACCGGGAGCCAGTACCTTCTCAACAAATATTTGGACAAACGTTATTGATTGTAAAAGCTCTGTGATAGATCCCTATTCCGAAGCCAGTTGGCACACTACTGTTTTGTAATAACTTCTGTAAGTTTAATGAAATGTCAGAGTTTGATGCGTAACTATTACCAAGGGGTGATGAGTTGATTGAGAAACTAGGCCATGCTAGATTTGTCTCAACCCCTGATCTGACTAAATGATATTGGTAGGAACCCCTTGACTGCTGTTACAAAAGATAAAACTCATTTTTCATTTTTACCCCAGACCGTCTTTTCCAATACGTCTGTTTACCCCTCAAACCCCATCTTAGGTAGGTTTCCGCATATTTGGACAATATTTTTATTTTCAGTGACTACTGGGAAAGTAATTTGCCAAAAGTGCAAACTGTATTACATTCTCTTAGGGCAGTGGGATTAACAGCAAATCCTAAGTGTCTTAGGTCTTGAGGATGCATGTTATAGGAAGGCAATGGAAATTTGGGCATATTGAGTAACATATAGATAATTCTTCTGTGATGTCGGGTGAGGGTAATGTGTGAATTAACCTTTTGTGATGCCAGGGCGTGGTTGACCCATACACCACCCGAGGTAGACCAGCTTCTCCTGTACCAGGCATAGGACAAATAATTTATCCAATGCAAGGTTACGGATAACTGGATTTACAGAGGTTGGAAAGGTGGTACAATAGGCTACAGCTCAGATTAGCATGAAGGAGATTCCGGGTGAACTTTGGGAAGTTCATCGGCTTTCTGGGACTTGTAGTGGTATGATACTGTGACTGTCTTGCAGTATGCAACCCATGCTAGACTGTGGTTAATTGAAGGACTAACTTGACTGACTGACTTGCTGGACCTGACTAGAATTGAATCTCCAAGATTTTAGTGCTTACCGCCAGGCTTTGACTTTCACCCAGGCTCACGGGTCAACTTGTAGAAGATGCGTGGTTGCTGGACTAGGCCTCAGGTAGAATGACCTCACAGACTCCTCAGACTTCTCTCAACTGTACCTCAGCATTAACTGCTCTCTGAACTCTAACATCACTCTATAAGGGGCAGGTTTTGAGAAGTCCCATTGGGCAGATAAGTCACATGGTTCACCACTGCATACTCCCCTAAAAACAAGGTCCTTAACAACAGGTTTAAGGTTTAAAGTGACAAGTACATACATAGAAAATACCAATTTATTAAACATTGCACAACATTGCATTTTACTATGAAATATAGAGTCCTGAGGAGTGTGGGCCCAAGATGGACATTGAAGCTGCATCTGCCACACAGGGCAGGCAGGAATACTGAAGAACACTTTATTCTGTACTGAGTCACCACGCTTTGTTTTATCATTTAAAATGTCTAAAGGAAAAACTCTCCTTTTTTTTGCGGATGCTAGATTCTAATTTTGGACAGAGAGACCTCTTGGGGCCCCTCAAACTCTAAGGGTAATTTCAGACGAGTGGCTTTTCCGCGCGTATTTTGCTGCAGATCCGCCGCTGAAGGACCTCTATATGCTGCCTTTACATGTGCCTGCTCGGAGCGGCAATATACTCGCACATCGTGGCAGCTCTCAGCCTAGCTCATTGAGCAGGGGGAGCGGCCACAATGTGTGCAAGTACACCGTACATGCGCAGCGACTGGCACATCGCTTCAGTGTGTCTGTATGTAGCGGTGTATTGCTACTCCGAGCAGCCACATGTAAAGGCACCATACAGAGGTCCTTCAGCGGCGGATCTGCAGCGTAAAATACGCTGTAAATTCGGACGTCTGAACGTACCCTAAGGCTATGTTCACACATCCGGAATGTCCACACAGAAAATCTCAAAGACAGCAATGCATTCTGTGTGGATTCTGCAGAAAGAATGGACAAGTTCAGTGTTTCTGCGGACACAGAAATCGGGTTTGTGGCATGGAAATTTCGCCATGTACACAGTGCAGCAGAATCTCATTGAATACAATAGAACTATGCTGCTGTGGAATTTTCGGCAGGATTCCAATGAGAAATTCTGCACGGAAATTCCGGACGTGTGAACATGGCCTAAGTTCCGGGCAATTTGCACTCCCTAAAGTTATTTCCCTGCATAGATAGATTTCAGGTAATTGAAGGCAAAATACATGTAAATCAGAGCCAAAAGACCCTATTAAAAACAAAAGAGCTATCATATATGTATTACAGTATTTATTGGACAAAAATGTGTTTACATATGATTCATACAGATCTTTATGCTAAGTTCTTTAATTCGTATTTTATATGGAAAGACACATTCATGATTGAAATATTATCTTTACATATGTAACACAGAAACAGAATGACTAAAATTCACAGATGATGAGACGTTTTTCTCCACAAGACTTATCATTCCATTTTCCAGTATCAAACATTTCCACACAGTTCTCCGCTCCATCTTTATTGGGTTCATTGGGGGACCAGTTTGTGTAGATTATGGCTTCACCATTTGGATACGTAAATTTGCCCTCAATCACGATGTCATTTATTCCTAGAAATGGGGAAACTCCATACTGGGTACGGATGGCTAGCACGGCTTGGTTCTCGTCGTTGTTCTGTGGTGAAGCCAGTTGACCTCCTGCCGTGTTACAAGTTACCTTGCCTACGCCATAGACGGCCTGTGTACCATTTGAAACGTAGATTTTGTCACCAACTATCTTTACACCTTTAGAAAGTGCGAAAGCTGAAACAGCTGAAAAAAAGCCACATTGAATAATAAAAAAAATGTTATACAACAAATACCCATTGGGGGAGATTTATCAAAACCTTTCAAGAGGCAGAGTGGTGCAGTTGCCCATAGCAACCAATCAGATTGCTTCTTTTATTTTTTCCCAGGCCTCTTTAAAAATGAAAGAAGTGATCTGATTGGTTGCTATGGGCAACTGCACCACTCTTCCTCTGCACAGGTTTCCATAAATCTTCCCAATTGATTTATAAATCTTAGTTAACTCATCTGGAAGATTTAAAGGAGAATTCTGGCTTTATACATCTTATCCCCTATCTAAAGAATAAGGGATAAGATGTATGATTGCAGGAGTCCCACCGCTGGGGACCCCCACGATCTCTGTGCAGCCCCTGGCATTCTGTGACGTCTCTGACGTCACGTCTTGGCCATGCCCCCTAGTGCCATCACGACAAGCCCCCTCCATTCATGACTATGAGAGGGGGCGTGATGGCACTAGGGGGCTTGGCGGTGGCACGTCCCCATCTCGGAGGCACCACCTGCCACAGAATGCCAGGGGTTGCACAAAGGTTGTGGGGGTCCCCAGCGGTGGGACCCCTGCGATTATATATATTATCCCCTATCCTTTGGATAGGGGATAAGATGTATAAAGCCAGAATACTCCTATAACCTATGCAGAGGAAAAGTTGACCAGTTGCCCATAGCAACCAATCAGATCGCTTCTTTCATTTTTCAGAGGCCTTTTTAAAAATGAATGAAGAGATCTGATGGGCTGCTATGGTCAACTGTTCCTCTGCACATATTTTGATAATTCTCCCCCCATGTGAGCATATATCTCTATGTGTGTCATAATAATCAATTATACTGTAACCTATCCACATAATAGGTCAGTGTTTCCAAGCCAGGGTGCCTTCAGCTGTTGCAAAACTACATCTCCCAGCATGCTGGGAGTTGTAGTTTTGCAACAGTTGGGGACACCTTGTTAGGGAAACAGTGGGATAGGTGATAAATATGTCTCAAAGTTTTTCCCTCAATACACATCCACAGTGAGGTGGATTTGAGGATTGAATTAAGGTTGGGGTCTGTTCACATCACATTTTGATGTGTTTTTTTTTTTTTAAATCAACAGGCATTTTTAGAGAAATATTGGCATCAAGCTATTTGTGAAAAATCACAAAAATGCAGAAAAAAACACAATGTGTGAACACAGCCTCAGGGGAGGTATATGACTACTATATATACTAGTAGCAGACACAGCATAAGAATCTGGGTGGAGAGGGGAGGAGTCTGTGAGCAGCCAAAAATCTGATTATGTGATAATGTTATCCCCTAGTTCACAAGAAGTCAGCTGACCTAGGACAGACCATTTCTTCAGACACATTTAACACTGTGTTTTACGGTGGGTCAGACTGATAATCACATGAGCCAGTTAAAATCATGAAATGTATGGCGGCAGCTGTGCAGGTACGTAATAGATGGAGCTTTAAGACTAGTGATAGTGTGTGTGCATGTGATTGTTTTTTGCCCATATCATGCAATCCTGGAGTGCTTCTTTAAAGGGGTATTCCAACTACCAACACTTTTCTCTTATTATTTAGCCGTGAAAACTTAAAGCGTACCTGTCAGAAAAAAATATATATTACGTTACTCGCTACCTCCTCCTGATCATGTACATGTAAATTTCATGTATCTATCACTGATATTTCACAAAAAAATTGCCTGTTACAGCTGCCCATTGTCTTTTTCCTCTTCCCAGAGGGAGGGGGCGTGTCCCTCTCTTGCCTGCACTGTGATGACTCCACCCCCTTCCTCACTGTTCTCGGAATTGAGCCTGACAGTCCTGCAACCCTTTCCTCTCTAGTTTTATGCTGTATACACACACACACGCACACAATGATTATTGGAGATTGCCTGTAAGACAATATGGTGAGTATATAACTTATATCTCCCTAAATTAGTGCAAAGGTTTAGTGATAAAAGTACAGTGTTTTTTATGCAACATTTTTATATATTTTCCCTTTGTCATTCATTTGCATCATTCTTTGGCAGTCCTGTAATGCTGGGACTTGTAATTTTGGAATAGTTGGAGGTACAATGTTTGGATAACTCTTTTTTACAGCAGTGTTGCCTTCAGCTGTGTGCCTACAACTTTTGCAAAACTACAACTCCCAGCATGCCCAGACATCCTTTGACTGTCCAGGAATGCTTGGAGTTGTAGTTTTGCAACAGCTGAAGGCACATGTTTGGTAAAATGAAAAAGTGTTCCTCCTGCAGCCTTGACAATCAGCCATCTCATGTCCTTGACCCATGGACACACTCATGCTGCTGTGGAACTCATTAGTGTCCCAGGAGGTATGGGCACCCCTAGTGGTGGGATTTTCAAAGGCAGTTTTCTTTAACTCCTTAAGGACCAAGGACGTCCTGTGACGTCCTGGCGTATTCCGGTCCCTGCCGCGCGCCGGGCAGAGATCGAAACCCGATGCCTGCTGAAATCCTTCAGCAGGCATCCAGGGCAAACGCCAAGGGGGGCTATGTAGGCCCCCCATGTCGGCGATCGTCGGAAATCGCGGGGGAAATCGCCCCTGCGATCTGCGGCGATACCGGGCTGATCCGGTCTCTGGGACCCGACCGCCCGGTAATTTTGCATGTTCCCGGTTGTCACAGACAGCCAGGACCATGCTGGAGGCTAGGAGCGAGGTGGCAAGCCTGCCACCTCCTCCTATCCCCTGCGATCCGTCGGTTAGCTAACCGACCAATCGCAGGGGGGGGGGGGGGGGGCGGTTACGTCTTCCCGCCCTGCCCGGCTCCTGGAAGTCCGGAGAGGATGGGAGGAAGACCGGAAGACGCGGCGGGGTACGGGGGGAGTGCTGGGGCCCGGCCCCGGTACTTACCTCGTCCCTGAAGACCCGGATCCCGGCGGCGACAGGTGAGTGGATCTTCAGCCGTCGCCGTAAAGCAACATGCATTGCGGTATTGGGACCCTGTATACTACAACTCCCAGCATGCCCAGACAGCCCTTGGCGTCTGAGCATGCTGGGAGTTGCAGTTTTGCAACATCTGGAGGTCCACAGTTTTGGGACCACTGTGCCCTTCCAGATGTTGCAAAACTACACATCCTCAGCATGCCCTTACTGTCCAGGCATGCTGGGAGTTGTAGTTCTGTAACATCTGGCCCTTCAGATGTTGCAGAACTACAACTCCCAGCATGCCTGGACAGTTTTGGCATACTGGGAGTTGTAGTTTTGCAACATCTGGAAGGGCATAGATTGGGAACCACTCTATAAGTGGTCTGCAAACTGTAGTCCTCCAGATGTTGCAAAACTACAACTCCAAGCATGCTGGGAGTTGTAATTCCGCAACATCTGGCTCTAAAGATGTTGCCGAACTACTACTTCTAGCATGCCTGAGAATGTTTGGGTGTTGTGGTTTTGCAACAACTGGAGGCACACTGGTTGGGAAACATTGTCTGTTTCCTAACTCAGTGTTTCCCAACCCGTGTGCCTCCAGCTGTTGCAAAACTATAACTACCAGCATGCACTGATAGACTGTGCATGCTGGGAGTTGTAGTTTTGCAACAGCTGGAGCCCCCCCCCCCCCCTGTGAATGTACAGGGTACATTCACATGGGCAGGGTGCTTACAGTGAGTATCAGGCTGCAAGTTTGCGATGCAGCAAATTTTGCGCGGCAGCTCAAACTCGCAGCTGGAAACTCGCTGTAATAACCCGCCCGTGTGACTGCACCCTAAAAACACTACACTACACTAACACAAATTAAAATAAAAAGTAAAAAACACTATATATACACATACCCCTACACAGCCCCCCTCCCCAATAAAAATGAAAAACGTCTGGTGCGCCACTGTTTTCAAAATGGAGCCTCCAGCTGTTTCAAAACAATAACTTCCAGTATTGCCAGACAGCCGTTGACTGTCCAAGCATGCTGGGAGTTTTGCAACAGCTGGAGGCACCCTGTTTGGGAATCACTGGCGTAGAATACCCCTACGTCCACCCCTATGCAAATCCCTAATTCAGGCCTCAAATGCACATGGCGCTCTCACTTCGGAGCCCTGTCGTATTTCAAGGCAACAGTTTAGGGCCACATATGGGGTATCGCCGTACTCAGGAGAAATTGCCTAACAAATTTTGGGGGGCTTTTTCTCCTTTCACCCCTTATGAAAAGGTGAAGTTGGGGTCTACACCAGCATGTTAGTGTAAAAAAATAAATTTTTTACACTAACATGCTGGAGTTGCCCTATACTTTTCATTTTGACAAGAGGTAAAAGGGAAAAAAAGCCCCCCAAAATTTGTAATGCAATTTCTCCCGACTACAGATACCCCATATGTGGGCGCAAAGTGCTCTGGGGCGCACAACAAGGCCCAAAAGGGAGAGTGCACCATGTACATTTGAGGTGATTTGCACGGGTATGGCTGATGGTTACAGCGGTTTTGACAAACGCAAAAAAAAAAAAAAAAAACACATGTGACCCCATTTCGGAAACTACACCCCTCACGGAATGTAATGAGGGGTGCAGTGAGAATTTACACCCCACTGGTGTCTGACAGATCTTTGGAACAGTGGGCTGTGCAAATAAAAAAATTTGTACAGCCCACTGTTCCAAAGATCTGACAGACACCAGTGGGGGGTAAATACTCACTGTACACCTTGTTACATTCCTCAAGGGGTCTAGTTTCCAAAAGGGTACGCCATGTTGGGGTTATTTTGCTGTCCTGGCACCATAGGGGCTTCCTAAATGCGGCATGCCCCCCAAGCAAAATTTGCTCTCAAAAAGCCAAATATGACTCCTTCTCTTCTGAGCATTGTAGTTCGCCAGTAGTGCACTTCAGGTCAACTTATGGGGTACCTCCATACTCAGAAGAGATGGGGTTACAAATTTTGGGGGGTATTTTCTGCTATTAACCCTTGCAAAAATGTGAAATTTGGGGGGAAACACACATTTTAGTGAAATGTTTTTTTTTTTTTTACATATGCAAAAGTCGTGAAACACCTGTGGGGTATTAAGGCTCACTTTATTCCTTGTTACATTCCTCAAGGGGTCTAGTTTCCAAAATAGTATGCCATGTGTTTTTTTTTATTTTGCTGTTCTGGCACTATAGGGGCTTCCTAAATGCAACATGCCCCCCAAAAACCATTTCAGAAAAACTTACTCTCCAAAATCCCCTTGGCGCTCCTTCCCTTCTGAGCCCTCTACTGCGCCTGACGAACACTTTACATAGACATATGAGGTATGTGCTTACTCGAGAGAAATTGGGCTACAAATATAAGTATACATTTTCTCCTTTTACCCCTTGTAAAAATTCAAAAATTGGGTCTACAAGAACATGCCAGTGTAAAAAATGAAGATTGTGATTTTTCTCCTTCACTTTGCTGCTATTCCTGTGAAACACCTAAAGGGTTAAAACGCTGACTGAATGTCATTTTGAATACTTTGGGGGGTTCTGTTTTTATAATGGGGTCATTTGTGGGGTATTTCTAAGATGAAGACCCTTCAAATCCCCTTCAAACCTGAACTGGTCCCTGAAAAATTGTGATTTGGGAAATTTTGTGAAAAATTGGAAAATTGCTGCTGAACTTTGAAGCCCTCTGGTGTCTTCCGAAAGTAAAAACACGTAAATTTTATGATGCAAACATAAAGTAGATATATTGTTTATGTGAATCAAAAAAAAGATTTTTTGGAATATCCATTTTCCTTACAAGCAGAGAACTTTAAAGTTAGAAAAATGCAAAATTTTCTAATTTTTCATAAAATTTGGGGATTTTTCACCAAGAAAAGATGCAAGTTACCAAAAAATGTTACCACTATGTTAAAGTAGAATATGTCACGAAAAAACAATCTCGGAATCAGAATGATAACTAAAAGCATTCCAGAGTTTTTAATGTCTAAAATGACAGTGGTCAGATGTGCAAAAAATGGCCGGGTCCTCAGGTGTAAAATGGCTGGGTCCTTAAGGTGTTAAAGTGTACCTGTCGTTAACAAAAACTTTTGATATAATGTAGGAAATACAATTATATGTATATTTGTAAAACACATTGGTTAAAAAATGTGTATATTTATGGGTGAAAAAGTGCTGTGTCTGCAGCTATTGCCTGTGAGGAGTCCAAATACAAGAAGTAAGGGCAGGACAAGCAGGGCCCTGCAGGTCCTCAGTGTACAGAGCCCTGCTTGTCCTCAGTGTACAGAGCCCTGCTTGTCCTCAGTGCACATAGCCCTGCTTGTCCTCAGTGTACAGATCCCTGCTTGTCCTCAGTGTTCAGAGCCCTGCTTGTCCTCAGTGTACAGAGCCCTGCTGGTCCTCAGTGTACAGAGCCCTGCTTGTCCTCAGTGCACAGAGCCCTGCTTGTCCTCAGTTTAAAGAGCCCTGCTTGTCCTCAGTGCCTAGGTCCCTGCTTTTCCTCAGTGCACAGAGCCCTGCTTGTCCTCAGTGTACAGAGCCCTGCTTGTCCTCAGTGCACAGAGCCCTGCTTGTCCTCAGTGTAAAGAGCCCTGCTTGTCCTCAGTGCACAGGTCCCTGCTTGTCCTCAGTGCACAAAGCCCTGCTTGTCCTCAATTCACAGAGCCCTGCTTGTCCTCAGTGCACAGATCCCTGCTTGTCCTCAGTGTACAGAGCCCTGCTTGTCCTGAGTGCACAGAGCCCTGCTTGTCCTCAGTGTACAGAGCCCTGCTTGTCCTCAGTGTACAGAGCCCTGCTTATCCACCCTCACTTCCTGTATTTTACTTGGACTCCTCATAGAGACACACAGGCAATAGCTGCCGGGACAAAAATATACACATTTTTTAACCAATGTATATGACAAATATATACCTATAATGGTATTATCTACGTTATATAAAACGTTTTTGTGACAGGTACACTTTAATAAAATGTGATTTTTTTTTTAAAGAAGAATATTAGTGTGGTAGTCTTGGTGGAAGGATGCAGTGGGGTGTTGCGAGTGGTAGTAATGTAGGGTGCTGGTATTAACCCTTTATTGTCATGATGCCAGGGTGCGGTTTCCTCAATGTAATAGTCCTACCGCCAACTGTCCCATAAACGATAGGGAGGAATAAATGAATGTACACAGCAGAAGTTGAAAACTGGAATAAACTTTACTGCATATTTTATGCAACTGCAGGTAACATAACTGTCTTTTAGAAGAGGACCGTAGTTCAGGTTCCTCACAGGTTTGCTGGGACTTCTGAGTACAATGAGCTTTGGTTTGCTAGCCACTGTGCTACTGAATTTAGGGTAATTTTGAGTTGCAGTAGTGACACAGGATTTGTAGTTTTGAGCTTGATAACTCACGGTTTTGTGGCTGCTGAAGAATAGGCTTCAGGCATAGCTTGAATTGCAGAATTGTGCTGAGATGTGCTTTCTTAAATATCCAGAGGGTAAGGCCCCGTTCACACTATGGAATTGACGCGGAATTTCCGAGCGGAATTCCGCGGGCGCAATTCCACGGTGTGAACTTTAACATTAGTGTGAACGGGTCTCCGCGAGACCCGTTCACACTGCGGAATTTCAGCGGCAGACATTTCCGCCGCTCAAAGTGTTCCGCGCAAAGAAAGAACATGTTCATTCTTTGCGCGGATTCCGCAAGCACTGCATAGTCGTCAATGGTGACGGCTCAGTGCCCCGCGGCCCTAGCGCCGAAGTATTTTCAGCGGCGGCCACCAGGCGGAATCTCCGCTAGCGGAATTCAGCCGCAAGAATTCCGTAGTGTGAACGGGGCCTAAGAGGGCAAAGAACAAAAGAGGAAGATCCCTTATAGGTGGAAGGAACAAAGCTCATTGGTCAGCAGAACCTGTCAGTCCTGACCTAAGGAACTATGGGCATGTCACATGACCCAAAGGTCCTTGAACCTTAGCATAACATATTCATTTAAAGGCACATAACCTCTAAGGTCCTATACATAAATATCCTGAATTAAATACAGTGACCCCCCCCCCCCGACCTACGATGGCCCCGACATATGATCAAATCGACATACGATGGCCTCTCAGAGGCCATTGCATGTCGATGTCAGCATCGAAATACAATGCTTTTTTATGTCGGGGCCATCGCATTAAGTGCTATCCGGCAGCGGAAAATGCTTAAGCTGCTGCCGGATAGCAGCTTAATGTTCCCCGTGTGGTGCCGTGAGTATTACTTACCCCTCCACGATGCTCCCGGGTGCCCTCCGGGTCCAGCGCTGTTCCTCCGGTGTCTTCTCGGCCCTCTCCGGTGACGTCACTACGCTGTTGCGCACGCCGTCCCGTCATCCAATAGGAACGGCGTACTCAGCGGCGTAATGACATCGCTACGCAGGCCCAGTAAGGCCTTGCGGAAGACAATTAAAATTAGAGATGAGAGAATTGAAGGTGATGAACCCAAATTCGTTAGCAATATCAGGAAATATTCGATTTGCAACGAATGCGAATATCACCGTGATTCTATTGCGCGAATTGCTTCATTAACCTCCATTTACTGCGGTGCAGGCTCCAGGGCATCTAAAATGGTGGATCCACATGTCAGTTCATGGGGCAAGGAACGCTGGGGAGGTGGGAAGGCAAGGCGGGAAGGGAATTCGGTGGGATGACCCTGAATCACAAGCAGGATGCAGACTATCAGCAGCCAGTCACCCCTGTGGTATCACAGGCCTATATAATCAGCAGCCATAATTCCGGCTCCTCACTTCATTACAGTACACTGCAGAAGGATTATAGGACACAGAGCCTGTGTGTGTTTTACCACAGAGAAAACTGCATTCCAGCAGCGTTTAACATCCTCCTAGTCACATCAGCATTCTCGTGGACGGAGAGCATTGTTTTTTTCCATGAAAAGGATTTTTACTGCAGCTCCAGGCATTAACCTCCCAGTCACTTTCTTCGGCATAGTATTACAGAGAGGGGCAGATAGCTGTGTTTTGCCTCATACATTTCAACAAGCTGCATCAACTTCATAAACCTTAGCAGAGGAGGCAGGAATAATTTTTCAGCGCAATTCAGTGTCTTTGTTCCACAAAAAATCATCTACTGGTTATACTAGTCTGTAGACGGTATAATACCCAGGAGTCCATTCCTAATAGTCTTTGACAGAGTGCAATTTTGTGTTTAGTACACAGCTTTTTTTGGCTGCAGCACTGTTGTGTACTGCCGGTATTTTACAAAAATATGTTGTTTTTTTTTAAAGGTACTGTATCGCATTTTTCTGCCCTCATCAGTGCATACTGCATACGAACATCTAAGTAGTGTACTATTTTGTACCTGTTAATCTGTCAAGGGCCTACATACTGTGAAAGCACAGACAAAAGTAATCACCGGCTGGTGTTTTACACAAATACAGAGTTTTTAGGCGTACTGTAGCACATTTTTGTCACAGTGAGTGCTCCGGTCTTCACCGCCGGACCAGAGTGCCCGCTGCCTCTGTCCTCTGCTTCGGGGCCTCGCCGTCTCCCGGTCAGACGTACTGACCGGGAGCGCGCGTCTCACAGTGGCAGGGACACGGCTAGCGTGGCGGCTGGTCCCCGCTCACACGCCCCTGTTCGACTTACCTGCTCCCCGCGTGGCGCTCTGCTCTCCTGGATGCCGGCATGCGCGGCCCCACTCTCTAGGGCTTCAGTAAATTTAAAGGGCCAGCGCACCGGTAATTGGTGCGCTGGTTCCTCACCTCCATTGTGGCCCAGCAAGGTCAGCAGCTGGCCCAGTTGACCGCCATGATGCAACTGCTCCTGCCTGCTCAGCAACAGCCTGCACCACCGCCTGCACCTGCTGCATCACCTCCGCCCGCAATTACCACTGGAGCCAGGATCCATTTGTCTCTACCTGACAAATACGACGGAGATCCTAAACTATGCCGAGGGTTCCTGTCTAAGTGCTCTCTTCATCTCAAGCTACTATCAGACCAGTTTCCGTCTGAGCGAGCCAACGTAGCCTTCATCCTCAGTCTGCTCTCCGGCAGGGCCCTGGCTTGGGCTACACCGCTTTGGGAGCGCGCTGATCCAGCCACCGCTTCTGTCCAGAGTTTTTGTCAGGAGTTTCATAGTGTTTTTGAGGAACCTGCCTGGGTTACCTCCGCAGAGACTGCTTTGCTAAACCTGTCCCAAGGAAATTCTACCGTGGGTGACTATGCCGTCCTGTTCCGCACCCTTGCTTCCGAGTTGAACTGGAATAATGAAGCTCTTTGTGCCACCTTTAAGAAGAGACTTAATTGTGACATTAAAGATGTCCTTGCTGCACGTGACCTGCCTACCACCCTGCGTGACCTCATCTTGCTAGCCTCCAGGATTAACAAACGTTTCTCTGAGAGACAAGAGGAACTCCATCTTGAAAAGGAAAAAGCTCGTTCCAAACGCTGCCCTCGTCTGACTCCAGTGTTCCAGCGTCCACCTCTACCTGTCTCAGGGTCTTCCGCTGTGAAGGCCATGCAGGTGGACCGGTCTCGCCTGACCCCTCAAGAACGGAGTTCCGTTGAGACGAGAACCTATGTTTGTACTGCGCTAGTACTGAGCACTTCCTTAAGGATTGTCCTCTTCGTCAATGTGGGAGAGGCATTACTAGGTGTGGATTCTTCCTCTCCATGCCTCATTATATCCATGCAGTCGTTCCTTTCGGCCAAGTCCTTCTTCTCTGCTGCTGCTTTCTTGGATTCCGGCTCTGCCGGCAACTTCATCCACGCCTCCTTGGTAGACAAGTATCAAATTCGTATAACCTGTCTGCCCAAGCCGTTCCTTATTTCTACGGTCAACGGGGAGAAACTCTCTGCTATGGTACAATACCGCACCCAGCCCATGCGGATGGACATTGGGATATTCCATACCGAGACTCTGGAATTTCTTGTTCTTCCCTTCTGCTCCTCCAAACTCCTGCTGGGTTTACCGTGGTTGCAACGCCACTCTCCTGTATTGAATTGGTCCACCGGTGAGATTCTGCATTGGGGTTCCTCTTGCCCTGACCGGTGCTTCAAGCCTGCTCCTATCAAACGGGTCCCGCCAGTTCCTGCGCCACCAGGTCTCCCCAAGCCTTACCATCAATTTGCGGACGTCTTCTGTTAAAAACAAGCGGAGACTCTTCCTCCTCACAGGCCTTATGATTGTCCCATTGACCTGTTACTGGGCTCTACTCCTCCTCGGGGCAGAATGTATCCTCTCTCCCCTCTAGAGACTCAGGCAATGTCGGACTATGTACGTGAGAATTTACAGAGAGGCTTTATTAGGAAGTCTTTGTCTCCTGCTGGAGCCGGGTTTTTCTTTGTGTCTAAAAAGGATGGTTCTCTCCGACCCTGCGTCGATTATAGAGGACTCAATAAAATTACCTTTAAAAACCGTTACCCTCTGCCTCTAATCTCTGAGCTGTTTGACCGTCTCAGAGGAGACAAGATTTTCACCAAGTTGGATCTCCGCGGGGCCTACAATTTGATCCGCATTCGTAAAGAAGACGAGTGGAAGACCGCATTTTACACCCGGGACGGTCACTTTGAGTACTTAGTGATGCCCTTTGGACTTTGTAACGCACCCGCAGTCTTCAAGGAGTTCGTGAATGACATCTTCCGGGACCTTCTCTACACTTGCGTTGTAGTATATCTGGATGATATCCTTATTTTTTCATCCAATCTGGATCAACATCGAGTCCATGTCCGGCAAGTTCTCACCCGACTCAGAAGTAACCGCCTTTATGCCAAAATTGAGAAATGTCTGTTTGAGTGTCGCTCCCTCCTCTGTACCAGCTGTAGAGGACCTCCTTGTGGACTTCACTTCTATTTGGCGAGAGACCCACTCAGCCCTCCTCAAGGCCTCGACCCGTATGAAGAGCTCCAGACCGACAAAAGTCGTAGAGCTCCTCCAGAATTCAGTCCCGGTGACAAGGTGTGGCTCTCCTCGAAGTACATCAGATTTAAGGTACCAAGTTACAAGCTGGGCCCTCATTACTTGGGTCCCTTCAAAGTCAAGAGCCGCATTAATCCGGTGTCCTACCAGCTCCATCTTCCTCCCTCCCTCAGAATTCATAACTCTTTTCATGTCTCCCTTCTAAAGCCTGCTATCTTTAATCGCTTCTCTCCTAAACTTCTTTCTCCCACCCCTGTCACTGGATATTTTTACTGCTAAAGAAATCCTAGCCACCAAGCTTGTTCGGGGGAAAATATTTTTTTTTGGTCGACTGGGAGGGCTGCGGTCCTGAGGAAAGGTCTTGGGAGCCTGAAAATTACATCTTGGACCGCAGCCTCATCCTCAACTTCCTTGGTGCCAAAAAGAGAGGGAGACCTAAGGGGGGGGGGGGGTACTGTCACAGCGAGCACTCCCGTCTTCACCTCCAGACCGGAGCGCCCGCTGCCTCTGTCCTCTGCTCCAGGGCCTCGGCGTCTCCCGGTCAGACGTACTCACAGTGGCCCCTTCCTACCCTTGCCGGATCTTTGTGCCTAGTGCCTTTGAGAAAACGTTCCCTACTGTGATATTGCCTTGCCAGTTGCCGAACCCATTGCTACCGTATACTTGCCTGTGAACCCTTGCTGCCTGCCCTGACCTCTGCTACGTCCGACTACGCTCTTGCCTGCTCCCTGTGTACCACGCTATATCAGCTGCCAGAGAGGTCGAGTTGTTACTGAGGGATACGACCTGGTAGTTACCGCCGCAGCAAGTCTATCCCGGCGGGCTCTGGTGAAAACCAGTAACTGCTTAGAACCGGTCCTCCAGTACAACCCGTGCTATCGCCTCTCTGGTCCAGAGGATCCACTACCTTTCCTGCCGGTACGTGACAATTTTTCTGCCCTCATCAGTGCATACCGCATACGTACATCTAAGTAGTGTACTATTTTGTACCTGTTCATCTGTCATGGGCCTACATATTGTGAAAGCACAGACAAAAATAATTACCGGCTGGTGTTTTACACAAATACAGAGGTTTTAGGCGTACTGTAGCACATTTTTCTGCCCTCATCAGTGCATACCACATACGCACATTTAAGTAGTGTACTAATTTGTACCTGTTCATCTGTCATGGGCCTACATACTGTGAAAGACAGACAAAAGTAATCACCGGCTGGTGTTTTACAAAAATACAGTGTTTTTAGGAGTACTGTAGCGCTTTTGTATGCCCTCATCAGTGCATACCACATACGTACATCTAAGTAGTGTACTAATTTGTACCTGTTAATTTGTCAAGGGCCTACATACTGTGAAAGTCCAGGCAAATGTACTCACCGGCTGGTGGTTTAGTCTGATTCTTTTTTTAAGTGTACTGTAGAGCATTTTTCAGCCCCCATCAGTACATACCACATACCTACATCTAAGTAGTGTACTATTTTGTACCTGTTAATCTGTCAAGGGCCTAGATACTGTGAAAGGCCAGCCAAAAGTGCACTCCTGCTGCTGTTCTAGACAAATACTGTTTTAAGCATAGTGAAGTTTATTGTACTCCCTTCATACACGCACTAAGTATGTTAGGTAGAGAAGTGCCAGGATGTGCACAGAGGAGTGACAGAGGCCTAAATCCTTCCGGCAGAGCTCGCAGCAGACTATGGGCGTGTGGCAGCAGGAGTCGCAGCAAGAGGCCAGAGCTCCCGTTATCAGCTAGCGGTCGTGTCTCGACCAGAAGCCCATCTGCCGTTGTAGATTGGTTAACAAGGTCATCCATTTCATCACAAGTGACATCTGACACCCCCAGTCAACAGTCGGTGGGTTCCTCAGACGCAACCACAGTTGGCATGGCCCAGGAGCAGCATCTGTCCTCCCTTTGCCTCTGTCCTATGCTGTTCCCTCCTCTACAGAAACAGAAGTATCTTATGCTGTGGGTTCAGCTCCACTATTCACTGAGGACGATCTAATAGAGGACAGTCAGCAGCTAATGCCCAGCCAAGAAGTGGAGGAGACATCCGCTGCTTCCATCGCTAGGCATGCAAGTAGTGATGAGGAGAGTGGCATGGGAGGTGGTGTTGCCAGTGTTCAGGGTCCTGAAGCAGACACTGTTGAGAAACCTGAGGAGGACATCAGTGACGTACAGACACTTGTTGATGATGATGAAGCTGATCGCAATTGGGAGCCGGGTGCAGAAGAGGCTTCATCATCATCAGGAGAAGAGAGCTGCAGGTTTCCCATGAGGCAGCAGCTTAGCCAGCAAGGCAGTAGCATGGTTGGCAGTCAGCATGGTGGCAGAAGTGGAAATTCTGGAGCCAAATGTGCCCGGGGTAGACCACCTGCTTTGCGGCAGCCTACCTTCCCAGGAGGTAGTGGAACAGGGATTCCTGGAGACAGCGGCAGTAGCAGTCAAATAGTGTGGACTGTTGGTGGGAAAATCATCTACTCGGCGGTGTGGCAGTTTTTCATCAAGCTTCCGAAGGAGGTTCACATAGCCACATGCAAGACATGTCGGCAGAAGGTGAAGCGTGGCCAGGATCCCAAAGTTGGCACCACGGCCCTGCGTCAACATATGCTTCGCCACCATAAAGTGGCCTGGGAGAACCGTGGCTCTGATGTAGTGGTCCAGCCTGCTCCATCACCCAGTGGCCAGCCGCTCCCTCCTTCAGCCAGCCAAGGCTCCACCACCTCAGCCGAAAGGAACTGTGTGTCATACCCTCTGTCTGCCTCTCCAGATGCTCCTGCTCCTCCTACTTTTAGTCAGCCAGTCAACAGTATGCGCTCACTCATCCAACAGTGCAGAAGCTGAATGTGCTCCTGTCTAAGTTGCTGGTGCTGCAGTCCCTCCCTTTTCAAGTGGAGGACTCTGCACCTTTCAGAGAACTGATGGCTTGTGCCGAGCTGAGGTGGAGAGTGGCATGCTGTAATTTCTTTGCGAAGAAGGCAGTACCAGCCCTGCACAATTTTGTGGAAGAGAAGGTGGTCCAGTCCTTGAGCCTGTCGGTGTGTACCAAAGTGCACGGTAGCACCGACGTGTGGAGCTGTAACTACGGTCAGGGACAATTTATGTCCTTTAAGGCTCACTGGGTGAATGTGGTTCCTGCACAGCCACAACAGCAACTTGGACAATTCACACCGCTTCCTCCTCCACGCTCTCAGCCCGTTGGTCGTGTGACAGTGTGCGACTCTGCCTCCTCATCCTCCACCGTGTCCTCAACCTCTACTGCCCAGACAAGTCTCAGTGGCCCTTCAGCATACCATGTGTGCAGGGCACGGCGGTGTCACGCTGTTCTTCAAATGGTTTGCCTTGGCGAAAAGATTCACACAGGGGAGGAACTGCTAAATGTCATTCATAAAGAAATTGGAGCATGGCTTACTCCATGAAAACTGGAAATGGGAACCATGGTGACCGACAATGGGAAGAACATCTTGGCCACTCTGCGTCTGGGAAGGCTGAGCCATGCGCCCTGCATGGCACACGTGTTCAATCTGATTGTGAAGCAGTTCCTGAAGTGTTCCTCCATTTGCATGAAATCCTAACAATGGGAAGGAAACTTTGCATGCACTTCAGCCACTCGTACACCTCAAAGCATACCCTCCTTGAGCTGCAGCGTCAGAATGATATCCCACAACATAGTTTGATTTGTGACATTGCCACACATTGAAATTCCATCCTCCATATGTTGGACCGACTGTACAAACAGAGAAAAGCCATCACCGATTTCTTGATGATCCAAGCGGATAGGGGTACAACCCTGTGTAACTTCAATGCGAACCAGTGGCAGCTCATATGTGACACCTGCCGTTTGCTCAGGCCCCTTGAGGAAGCCACATTCTTAGTAAGTCGCCAGGATTACGGGATGAACGACGTCATTCCACTGCTTCATTTCTCACAACACGTGTTGAAAACGATGGCTGGTCAGGGCACTGGAGACGTGGCGCCTACATCTCACGGCCACATGAGCCCTGTGGGGGCTGAACTGGAGGAGGAGGGGGAGGGGGACAGTGGAGCACAGTTTAGGTTTTGCCAAATGGCCGTTTTTTCTAGTAATCTGACAGGAGAGGTGGAGCAGCCAAAGGAGCTAGACGGTTATGAGGAAAGCGAGACAGAGGACCCAGACACACCGTGGCATTATGCAGTGGAGATGGAGGCAGGGAGTCCCTCCAAGTCACTTAAACAAATGGCACGATGCATGCTCATCTGCTTGCGTAGTGACAACTGAATTGTCACCATTCGGCAGCGGGATGACTTCTGGTTCTCCACCTTATTGGACCCTCGCTACCGTCACAAAATAGGGGCCTTTTTTACACCCACTGAAAGGGAGGACAAAATGACCTACTACAGAGGCCTCCTATGTAGTCAGTTGGCCATCAGTACCATCGTCCATCCTCTCACAGGTCTGAATCGGGAGCCCCCTGTGC
The DNA here is from genome assembly GCF_029499605.1 of Hyla sarda. Taxonomy (NCBI): domain Eukaryota; kingdom Metazoa; phylum Chordata; class Amphibia; order Anura; family Hylidae; genus Hyla; species Hyla sarda. The sequence goes on from NC_079191.1 coordinate 388,987,815, forward strand.
TCACCTTCCACTGCCATGGCTGCTGGGGAGGGGTGGCAGGAGCAGTATCAGCTCCATCAGCAGCAGCCTGAGTCTACAGTCGCTGATGAGTAGCTTTCTTCACCCGCATAGTGAAGCAACTCATCAGCAGCAGGTACACCTGGAGCAGGACCTGAACCAGCAGGTGGTGGCATACCTTGACATGCCCATGCCAACACATATTGAAGATCCGCTGGACTTCTGAGCAGCCAAACTTGATTTGTGGCCGCAACTAGCAGAGTTTGCCACAATCATAACTACATGCACGAAAATTAATATGTTTAAAAATTTCCTCTTCTGACCCCTATTACTTTTTTATTTTTCCGCATATGGAAATGTATGAGGGCTCATTTTTTGCGTCGTGATCTGTTGTTTTTATCAGTACCATTTTTGTTTTGATCAGACTTTTTGATCTTTTTTTATAAATTTTGTTATGGTATAAAAAGTTACCAAAATACGTTATTTTGGACTTTGGATTTATTTTTTTATGTGTACGCCATTGACCGTGCGGTTAAATTAACGATATATTTTTATATTTCAGACATTTACGCTTGCAGCGACACCACATTTGTTTATATTTTTAGTTACATAGTTTTTTTTAATGGGAAAAGGCTAAATCAAATTTATTAACACTTTATTTTCACTTAGGAGACTATAACATTGCACACACTGATTTCCTACACTGATCACTGCCAGGCAATAGCATGGCATTGATCAGTGTTATCGCTGCTCCTGCCTGGATCTCAGGCACGGAGCAGTCATTTGGCGAACGGACAACGAAGAGGCAGGTAGAGATACGCCTCACGTCCTGCAAGCTGTTCGGGACACCGCGATTTCACTGCGGCAGTCCCAAACAGCACCACTAAGCTGCCAGGAAGGTTTCACTTTCACCTCAGACACGGCTATCAACTTTGATTGCCGCATCCGAAGGGTTAATACTGGGCATCACCACGATCGGTGATGTCCTGTATTAGCCGCGGGTCTCGGGACCGACCCGATATGACGCGGGGTCACGTGTGACCCCGCGTTATATTGCAGGACATAAATACTCCGGTGGAAAACATTTTTTTTTTTATTCAACTGGTGTTAGAAAGTTAAACAGATTAGTAAATGACTTCTATTTAAAAAATCGGTATCTTTCCAGTACTTATCAGCTGCTGTATACTACAGAGCAAGTTCTTTTCTTTTTGAATTTCTTTTCTGTCTGACCACAGTGCTCTCTGCTGACACCTCTGTCAATGTCAGGAACCGTCCAGAGCGAGCAGATCCCCATAGCAAATCTCTCTGGGATAGTTCCTGACATGGACAGAGGTTTCAGCAGAGAGCCCTGTGGTCAGACAAAAAAGTACACTACAACTTCCTATGTAGTATACAGCAGCTGATAAGTAGAGATGTCACGAATTGTTCGCCGGCGAACGGTTCCCTGCAAACATAGCTTGTTCGCGTTTGCCGCGCCGTGCGAACATATGCGATGTTCGATCTGCCCCCTATTCGTCATCATTGCAGTAAACTTTGACCCTGTGTGTCACAGTCAGCAGACACATTACATCCAATCAGCAGCAGACCCTCCCTTCCAGACCCTCCCACCCCTCTCACGGACTCCATTTTAGCTTCATTCTGAAGCAGCATGGTTAGAGAGAAGAGGGATAGTGAACCTGTTCCTGATTTAATAGGGAAAGTGCTAGTTAGGTGGTTTATTCAGGGTCCACTACACTCCTGAAGCACTAATCGGATCTCTGCTCTAAGGACAGCACCCAAAAAAGCCCTTTTTAGGGCTCAAACATCAGTCTGCATTTTTTTTTGTTTCCCCCTGTGTACTCTATTTGCTTTTGCCTGCCTGGCAGCGTGTGTGGCAGGCTCCCTCACAGGGTATATTGTGCCCACTTGCCCAGTGGCACCACTCATATCTGCTGTCACAATAGCTTGCAATATAGCAGTAATATAGCAGTCAGCTTCTTTCACCCGTGTGTTTTGCTGGTTAAAAGGGGTACTCCTGTGTAAAACTTTTTTTTCTTTCAAGCAACTACAGTATTCAGTGTCCACAAAATCTCTGCTGTAAGGACAGCACCCAAAAAAAGCCCTTTTTAGGGCTCAAACATTAGTCTGCATTTTTTTTCCAAAAACACTTTTTTGACTGTGAAATAATAACAATCAGTTTCCATCACACAATTGCGTTTCAGGGCCTTCAAGGGCACATTGTTACACCAGTGCTACTCATATATGGTGTAACAGTAGTGTACATTTTAAACAATATCACTTTTTTGACTGTGAAACAATAACAGTCAGTTTCCATCACACAAATGCACTTCAGGGCTCAGTGTTACACCAGTGCTACTCATATATGATGTAACAGTAGTGTACATTAAAAAAAAAAAAACACAAAAAAAACTTTTTTTACTGTGAAATAATATCAGTCACTTTCCATCACACGAGTGCGTTTCAGGCCTGCAAGGGCACAGTGTTACACCATTGCTACTCATATATGGTGTAACAGTAGCAGTGGCGGATCCAGGGGGGGGCAACGGGGCAATTGCCCCCCCCCCGAGATTGCTGCCCCCCCCCCCGCTCCCTAGCATGGTGGAGCCGAAGCTGTAAGCTCCGGCTCCACCATTCACTAACCTTACACACACGCTGTGCGTACACAGCGTGTGAGCTGCGGGGACGAGATCCACTAAAGGCCGGCGCGATGACGTCACATCATCGCGCCGGCGCCTGGAGGACCCGTCCCCGCGGCCTGCATACTGGAAGTAAAGGTATGCTCAGGGATTAGGGATATGCGCCATTGTTAGGAGGGGGGGGGGGGGGTCAGAGAAAAGGGAATATTTCATGAGGGTCTGCAGGGCAAAGCATAGGGGGCATTATATGTGAAGAGCACATGACAGGGGGGCCCCCTGTCCTGTGCCCTTCACATATAATGTCCCCTGTGCTGTGCCCCTCACATAATGCCCCCTGTGCTGTGCCACACATATAAATTATATGTGTGGGGCACACAGCACAGGGGTCATTATATGTGTGGGGCACAGCACAGGGGGGCAATATATGATATAATGCCCCCCTGTCCTGTGCCCCTCACATATAATGCCCCATGTGCTGTGCCCCTCACATATAATGCCCCCTGTGCTGTGCCACACATATATATTATATGTGTGGGGCACAGCACAGGGGGCATTATATGTGTGGGGCACAGCACAGGGGGCATTATATGTGTGGGGCACAGGACAGGGGGCATTATATGTGTGGGGCACAGGACAGGGGGCATTATATCATATAATGCCCCCTGTTCTGTGCCCCACACTTATAATGCCCCCTGTGCTGTGCCCCTCACATATATTGCCCCCTGTGCTGTTCCCCTCACATATATTGCCCCCTGTGCTGTGTCCCACACATATAATGCCCCCTGTGCTGTGCCCCTCACATATAATTCCCCATCATGCGCCCCTCATATATAATGCCCCCATCATGCGCCCCTCACATATAACGCTCCCTGTGCTGTGCCCCTCACATATAATGCCCCCATCATGTGCCCCTCACATATAATTCCCCCATTCTTTGCCCCTCACATATAATGCCCCCATCATGCGCCCCTCATATAGAATGCCCCCTGTGCTGTGCCCTTCACATATAATGCCCCCATCATGCACCCCTCACATATAATGCCCCCTGTGCTGTGCCCCTCACATATAATGCCCCCATCATGCGCCCCTCACATATAATGCCCCAATCATGCGCCCGTCACATATAATGTTCCTGTCATGTGCTCCAAACATATAATGCCCCCTGTGCTGTGCCCCTCACATATAATGCCCCCTGAGGGGACAGGACATGGGGATTTATATGTGAAGGGCACAGCACAGGGGGCATTATATGTGCGGGACGCATGATGGGGGCATTATATGTGCGGGACGCATGATGGGCGGTTTATATATGAGGGGCACATGTATATGTGAGGGGCAAAGAATGGGGGCATTATATGTGAAGGGCACAGGGGGCATTAAATGTGTGAGGCACATGACAGGAGCATTATATGTGAGGGGCACAGCACAGAGGGCATTATTATGTGGGGGGAACAGGACGGGTCATAATTATTATATGTAGGGGTACAAGATGGGGCATTATTACTATATGTGAATGCACAGAGTGTTTTGCCTTTCAGAAGTATAGTGTATATTATGAGGAATTTCTGGGGTGGTACATTTTTTAGGGGCCACAATACATTGCGGTATTTTACTCAGAGGGTGCACTGCACAGCAAGTTATATTCAGAGAGTGCAGTGTGTGGTAGTATTAGATTTAGAGGGCACAGTATGTGTTAGTATCATATTCAGTGGGTACAGTGTGTGATAGTATTATATTTAGAGGGTGCAGTGTGTGATAGTATTATATTTAGAGGGTGCAGTGTGTGATAGTATTATATTCAGAGGGTGCAGTGTTTGGTAGTATTAAATTTAGAGGGCACAGTGTGTGGTAGTATTATATTCAGAGAGTGCAGTGTGTGGTAGTATATTTAGAGGGCACAGTGTGTGATAGTATTATATTCAGAGGGTGCAGTGTGTGATAGTATTATATTCAGAGGGTACAGTGTATGGTGGTATTATATTCAGAGGGTACAGTGTGTTGTATATTCAGGGGGTACAGTGTGTCAGAATTATATTCAGAGGGTGTGTGCCAGTATTATATTCAAAGAATACAGTGTTTGGCAGTATTATAATAATTATTGTTTTCATATAGAGGATCAGAATGTGCTGACATAGTGAGGAGACGTCTGGGCATCAAGTTCTGCAGAGAGAAGATTTAGCTGGAACAAATCCTGGCGGTATGTACCAGCTGAATTAGATAAGGAAAGACTATAGAGAAGACGTCACCTGTAATCACTGATATCATTGTGTATTCTCCTCACTATAGAGAAGACGTCACCTGTAATCACTGATCTCTATAGTGAGGAGAATACACAATTATATCAGTGATTACAGGTGACGTCTTCTCTATAGTGAGAATACACAATGATATCAGTGATTACAGGTGACGTCTTTTCTGTAGTGAGGAGAATACACAATGATATCAGTGATTACAGGTGACGTCTTCTCTATAGTGAGAATACACAATGATATCAGTGACTACAGGTGACGTCTTCTCTATAGTGAGGAGAATACACAATGATATCAGTGACTACAGGTGACGTCTTCTCTATAGTGAGAATACATAATGATATCAGTGATTACAGGTGACGTCTTCTCTATAGTGAGGAGAATACACAATGATAAGACGTCACCTGTAATCACTGATATCACTGTGTATTCTCCTCACTATAGAGAAGACGTCACCTGTAGTCACTGATATCATTGTGTATTCTCCTCACTATAATCACTGATATCATTGTGTATTCTCCTCACTATAGAGAAGACGTCACCTGTAGTCACTGATATCATTGTGTTTTCCCCTCACTATAGAGAAGACGTCACCTGTAGTCACTGATATCATTGTGTATTCTCCTCACTATAGAGAAGATGTCACCTGTAGTCACTGATATCATTGTGTATTCTCACTATAGAGAAGACGTCACCTGTAATCACTGATATCACTGTGTATTCTCCTCACTATAGAGAAGACGTCACCTGTAGTCACTGATATCATTGTGTATTCTCCTCACTATAGAGAAGAGGTCATCTGTAATCACTGATATCATTGTGTATTCCCCTCACTATAGAGAAGAGGTCATCTGTAATCACTGATATCATTGTGTATTCCCCTCACTATAGAGAAGAGGTCATCTGTAATCACTGATATCATTGTGTATTCTCCTCACTATGTCCCATCAGAGCTGGAGTTACTTGTAAGTTCTGCAGTTATGATGGGTGAAACAACAACTCCCAGCATAACCTTACCACTGCTTAGGTCATACTGGTAGCTGTAGTTTTAAAAAATTAAAAATTTTAAATTTCTTTAGCACTTTCCCATTCTGTGGCAATTGGTATATTTGATTATTATTCTGACATATGAGCATGGCCAAAAAGTCTTAAACAAGGTTAGGACTGTATGATACATTTAATAATATTGTAACTTCTGTAATCTTTTTTTCTGTCCGCCAACACAAAATACTCTAATAGTGCCCCTCCCGAGACTCCACTCTGGATCCGCCCCTGAACAGTAGTGTAAATGTGAAATAAAATAGGTCAGTTTACAAAACACTTGGGAGTTTTGGGGCCTGCAGGGCTCTGTGTCACACCAGTGCAAGTCATTTTTGGTGTAACAGTAGTGTAAATTTGAAAAAAAATAACCTTTTTTTGGCTGTGAAATAAAATCAGTCAGTTTACAAAACACTTGGGAGTTTTTGGGCCTGCAGGGCTCTGTGTCACACTAGTGCAAATCATATTTGGTGTAACATTAGTGTACATTTAACAACAAAAAATACTTTTTGGACTGTGAAATAATATCAGTCAGTTTACTTCACACTTGGGAGTTTTTGGGCCGGCCAGGGCTCAGTGTCACGCTAGTGCAATTCATATCTGGTGTAACAGTAGTGTACATTTAAAAAAATATATACAATTTTGACTGTAATAGATTGAATAGCAGTTAGTTGTTTGCAAGCGTGTGTGTCAGGCCTGCAGCGTCTACTCTGCCAACTTCTGCCAGTGCACAGTGCCACACATATCTGTTGTCACAGTAGCTTGCACGTATAGTACCACTAATTGAAAAAAAAATGACAGGCAGAGGCAGGCCACCCCGCAGGGGCCGACGTGGTCGTGGTGCTGTGATTCCCTTTGGTCCTAGAATAATGGACAGTGTTCAGAGGCCACGTACCCTGAACTCGAAAAGTTCTGAGGACATAGTTGACTGGCTAACACAGGACACCCAATCTTCTACAGCTTCCGCTCGGAACCTTGACGCACCATCTTTCTCCTCCTCTTCTAGCTTAGCTTCAGGCACCTCTCAAGTTACCACTCGCCCGCCTGCCGCCACCACCAACACTAGCATCACAGACGCTTTACTTGATCCATCAGAGGAGTTATTTACACATCAGTTGGAAGAAATGAGTGATGCGCAAACATTATTGCCAGAGCATGTAGATAACATGGATATGTCCCAGTCAGGCAGCATTACACACATCGTCGTACGGTGTGATGATGATGATGATGATGTTGTACCCGCTGCTGCTTCCTTTCTTGAGTTGTCAGATACAAGTGAAGCGGTTGATGATGACGATGCGTCCATGGATGTCACGTGGGTGCCCGCTAGAAGAGAATAAGAACAGGGGGAAAGTTCAGATGGGGAGACAGAGAGGAGGAGGAGGCGAGTTGGAAGCAGGGGGAGGTCGTCCCAAGGAGCTAGTGGCACAGTCAGACAGCATGCATCGGCACCCGGGGTCAGCCAGACAGCACGCCAATCAACGCATGCTTTTGCCACCACCAGAATGTCGTCATTGCAGAGCTTAGCAGTGTGGCATTTGTTTTTCTGTGTCTGCCTCTGAAAACAGCGATGCCATTTGCAACCTGTGCCAAAAGAAACTGAGTCGTGGGAAGTCCAACACCCACCTAGGTACAACTGCTTTGTGAAGGCACATGATCTCACATCACAAACTCCTTTGGGATCAACACATGAGTACAAGCAGCACACAAACTAAAAGCCGACATCCTCCTCCTGGTCCAGCATCTTCAGCCACTTCAACCACTGCTGTCCTCCTTGCCCCCTCTCAACCATCTGCCTCTCAGTCTCTCGCCTTGAGCAGTTCCTGCTCATCTGCCCACAGTCAGGTGTCTGTCAAGGACATGTTTGAGAGTAAGGAGCCAATATCACAAAGTCACCCGTTGCCCGGCGTCTGATAGCTGGCTTGTCTGAACTCTTAGCCCGCCAGCTTTTACCATACAAGCTGGCGGAGTCTGAGGTGTTCAAAAGATTTGTAGCTATTGGGACACCGCAGTGGAAGGTACCCGGCAGAAATTTCTTTGCACAAAAGGCAATACCCAACCTGTGCAAAAGGAAGTAATGGCATCTCTGGCACACAGTGTTGGGGCAAGGGTCCATCTGACCACTGATACCTGGTCTGCAATGCATGGTCAGGGCAGGTATATCACCTACACTGCACATTGGGTAAACCTGCTGACGGCTGCCAAGCATGGAATGCGTGGCTCTGCAGAGGAGTTGGTGACACCGCCACGACTTGCAGGCAGGCCTGCTGCCACCTCCTCTACTCCTCTTACTCCATCCTCTTCCATAACATCCTCGGCCGAGTCCTCTTCTACTGCTGCGTCTTGCTCCACATCAATGGCACTCCCCAGCTCCCCAGGTGCTATTCCACATCCCAAATACGGCAGTGTCACGCCGTCTTGGGGTTGACTTGCCTGAAAGCAGAGAGTCAGACCACACCATCACTCCTGTCCACCCTGAACGCACAGGTGGATCAGTGGCTGACTCCGCACCAACTGGAGATCAGCAAAGTGGTTTGTGACAACGGAACACATTTGTTGGTGACATTGAATTTGGGCAAGTTGACACGTGCCATGCATGGCACATGTGTGTAATCTGATCGTACAACGTTTTGTGCATAAGTTCCCCTGCTTACAGGACGTCCTGAAGCAGGCCAGGAAGGCGTGTGGTCATTTCAGGCGTTCCTACACGGCCATGGCACACTTTTCAGATATCCATCGGCGAAACAAAATGCCAGTGAGGCGCTTGATTTGCGACAGCCCGACACGTTGGAATTCAACACTCCTAATGTTCGACCACCTGCTCCAACAAGAAAAAGCCGTTAACGAGTATTTGTATTACCGGGGTGCTAGGACAGCCTCTGCGGAGCTGGGAATTTTTTGCCACGTTACTGGACACTCATGCGCAATGCCTGTATGCTCATGCGTCCTTTTGAGGAGGTGACAAACCTAGTCAGTCGCATCGAAGGCACCATCAGCGACATCATACCGTTTGTTTTCTTCCTTGAGCGTGCCCTGCCAAGAGTGCTGATCAGGCTGTAGATGAGCGTGAAGAGGAAGAGTTGTGGTCACCATCACCACCAGAAACAGCCTTATCAGCATTGCTTGCTGGACCTGCGGCAACGCTGGAAGAGGATTGTGAGGAAGAGGAGTCAGAGGAGGAATGTGGCTTTGAGGAGGAGGAGGAAGACCAACCACAACAGGCATCCCAGAGTGATTGTTGTCACCTAACTGGTACCCATGGTGTTGTACGTGGCTGGGGGGGAAGAACATACCTTCCGTGAGATCACTGAGGACGAGGAGCTGGACATGAGTAGCTAGTCATCCAACCTTGTGCAAATGGGGGCTTTCATGCTGTCGTGCCTGTTGAGGGACCCTCGTATAAAAAGGCTGAAGGGCAACGACCTGTACTGGGTGTCCATGCTACTAGACCCCCGATATAAGCAGAAAGTGCCTAAAATGTTATCTAATTACTGCAAGGCGGAAAGCATGCAGCAGGTCCAAAATAAATTAAAAAGTATGCTTTACACAGCATATAAGGGTCATGTCACAGCACAACAGGAATCTAACAGGGGAAGAGGTGAAAGTCATCCTCCTCCTCCTCCCACGACCACGCTGGCAAGGACAGGACGCTTTACAGACGTGTTGTTGATGGAGGACATGCAGAGCTTTTTAAGTCCTATGCATCGCCACAGCCCTTCGGGGTCCACCCTCAGAGAACGACTTGACCGACAGGTAGCAGACTAACTCACCTTTACTCTGAGGAGCGATGAACCCCTTGACTACTGGGTGTGCAGGCTTGTCCTGTGGCCTGAGCTATCCCAATTTGCGATAGAACTTCTGGCCTGCCCCTCTAACCACTGATGTGCCATGGCCATGCGAGATTCTCTATTTTATATTCTTTCTTTTATTTATTTTAATTTATTTCATCATTATTTCTTTTTTAATTTTACTTTCTGCCACTTTCTCTCCTCCTACTTCATCTCTACAGTGTTTCTCCTTTATATATATAAAGTTGCAAATTTTGCTTTGTATATTGCAAAGTACTCATGCTCACTGTACACATGTCGTATTTTTCTTCTGTATTAAGATACAAAATCCTTTAAATAAACAGTTATACAAAAAAAGAAAGGACCTTCAGTGCAGCAGGAGGTATTGTCACTGAGAAAAGAAGTCACCTAGGTCAAAAAAGTCTAGATTACCTCACCTTTATTAAAATGAATGAGGAGTGGATCCCGAAGGGACTGACAGTGGGTGATACATTCGAGTAAAAAAGGCCTGATCAGATGAGCTGCCTTGGGCTAAAAATGGTCCACACGCTGCTGTATTTTATCTCTGAATGCCGGATGACTTGCATGTTTTATCCGCCACAAACTAAGGTTCAAGCCGCAATGTTTTAGGGCACTTTCTGCCTGGGAAACAAACATCAACTTTTATGGCCGCTGCTACAGCAGCGGCTGCAACAATACCTAATTTTTCAGCCATGTGTACATGCATAATTTTTCTGGCCTCTGGTGCTGCACTTTGGCTTCTAAAACCAAACCAAAAAAAGGCACATAACAGGGATTAAACTGATAGGAATAGTAGTACTTAACACACCACTCCTATCTGGTGGCACATTACATTGAACGCGCAGTGCCCAAAATTTGAAGTAGGAGGTCCGAGCAAGCATCTTTTTCCATCTCCCGGGTCCTAAAATCGATGCCATATACACGTCCCCTGATAGGGGACGTAACAGGGATTAAACTGATAAGAATAGATCTACTTAACACACCACTCCTATGTGGTGGCACATTAGATTGCACGCGCAGTGCCCCAAATTTGAAGTAGGAGGTCCAACCAAGCATCTTTTTCCATCTCCCGGTTCCTAAAATCAATGCCATATACACGTCCCCTGATAGGGGACGTAACAGGGATTAAACCTATAGGACTAGTACTACTTAACACACCTTAAGCACGTTATTCCAAACAATTTAGGAATGTTAGGTAATGTATGCCCTTTATGGATTAAAACCAGACTCTGCATCAACTATGTAATTTTCCATGGGAGTTTTGCCATGGATCCCCCTCCGGCATGCCACAGTCCAGGTGTTAGTCCCCTTGAAACAACTTTTTCATCACTATTGTGCCCAGAAAGAGTCCCTGTGGGTTTTAAAATTCGCCTGCCTATTGAAGTATATGGCGGTTCGCACATTCGCAAACATTTCGCGTTCGCCATTCGCAAATGGAAAATTTTATGTTCGCAACATCACTACTGATAAGTACTGCAAGGATTAAGATTTTTTAATAGAAGTAATTTACAAATCTGTTTAACTCTCTGGAGCCAGTTGATTTAAAAAAATATGTTTTCCTCAGGAGTACCCCTTTAGTGCCATGTTCACATGGTGTAAAATAAGCGGAATGTCCCCACAGAAAACATTTGAATAATCCGTCGGACGCTAGGACTTCTCGGGAATGCTCCATCTCATAGATGGCAATGCATTACCAAGCGAAATCTTCAAAAAGAATAGCCAAGTCTATTCTTTCTGTGGACGCTGCAATGGGAATTTTCATGGCAGAAACTTTTGGCGCACAAATTCTGCCATGTAAACAGTACAGCAGAAACCCATTGAAATCAATGGGGCTCTGCTGCAGGGGAATGTCCTTGTGGTATATTCCGTGTGGACATTCCGCACAAATTCCGCCATGTGAACATACCCTTACTGTTTATAGAACTGTTCCTAAGAAAACAAGAATCTACATTTCTTACTAACCTTTCCTCAGCGATACCAGGTTGGACTGCATTTTCACAACTCTTCCATCCAAAAGACCCAGTTGGAGTTTAAGAGCTTCAAGGACTGATAAAAAACAAATGCATTATAAAGGTTAATAGTATACTCTTACTTTTAAAACATATTAAAGGGGCAGCATGAAACAGGCAGTGACACCATCACTATTAGTGGCAGGATGAGCACGGTATACAGTCAATAAGGCAGCTCTCCCTTCACCAGTATTTCCCAACCAGTGTACCGCCAGCTATTGCAGAACTACAACTCCCAGCATTCCCGGACAGCCTTTGGCTGTCTGGGCATGCTGGGAGTTGTAGTTCTGCAAATTGGTTGGGAAACACTGCCCTATACACACATAGGGAGAGACGTGTCAAGCCAAGCAAGACCAAGAGCAGCTATATAGAGCCATTACCTTGGCTGTGTACCAATATCACAAATATTCTTTAATACTATAGTTTCTCTGACACAACAAGTAAATCATTGACTTTTAGTGAGGAAACCTGTGGTTGTTTTATGCAGCCTGCGGTCAGGGCTGCCTGGCCTGAAACAACCAACAGGTTCCCTTTAACCTTTTCAGGACCTAGGGCCTGCATATGCCCTGCATCCCAAATCCTTAAGGACGTAGAGCGTATGCATACGCCCGTGGGAATTCCGGTCCCCGCCGCTAGCTTGTTGGGGACCGGACCGGGACGCCTGCTGAAATCACCGACAGCCCCCATCATCCTGAAGGAAAGGAGCGAGTGTTACGATTCGGCAGGCTGGATGTGAATCCTCTGTGTCAGCGAGGGATTGGCGTGGACCGTGTCGGTGGACCGGTTCTAGGGTTGCTACTAGTTTTCACCAGAGCCCGCCGCAAAGCGGGATGGTCTTGCTGCGGCGGTAGCAACCAGGTCGTATCCACCGGCAACGGCTCAACCTCGCTGACTGCTGAGAAGGCGTGGGACAGAAGGACTAGGCAGAGGCAAGGTCAGACATAGCAGAAGGTCGGGGCAGGCGGCAAGGTTCGTAGTCAATGAGGATAGCAGGAGATCTGGAAAACAGGCTTTGGACAACACTAAACGCTTTCACTGGCACAAGGCAACAAGATCCGGCAAGGAAGTGCAGGGGAAGTGAGGTAATATAGCCAGGGAGCAGGTGGAAGCTAATTAGGCTGATTGGGCCAGGCACCAATCATTGGTGCACTGGCCCTTTATATCTTAGAGAACTGGCATGCGCGCGCCCTAGAGAGCGGAGCCGCGTGCCAGGACGTGACAGCCGGGGACCGGGACGGGTAAGTGACTTGTGATGCGATTCGCGAGCGGTCGTGTCTCGCTATGCGAATCGCATCCCCGCCAGCAATGTCAGTGCAGCGCTCCCGGTCAGCGGGTCTGACCGGGGCACTGCAGAGAGAGAGACGCCGCGAGCGCTCCGGGGAGTAGCAGGGACCCGGATCGCTCGGCGTAACAGCAAGATTGCAGTGCTGCGATCTTCTCCTGTCCCCTGCCATTAGTCAGAAATGAATTCTGACCAATGGCAGCGCATGACAGGGGGTTGCCATGGAAACCCCCGCTCTGCCCACCCCTGGAAGTCGGGCAGAACAGGGGGGAGAAGATGGCGGCGGGTACCTGAAGAGAAGATGCCGTGGGGACCTCCGATCATCGGTGGAGATCAGTGGCGTAGTGGTGCCCAAACGGTGGCCCTCCAGATGTTGCCAAACTACAACTCTCAGCATGCCTAGACTGCCCAGGCATGCTGGGAGTTGTAGTTCTGTAACATCTGTCCCTTCAGATTTTGCAATTTTCATGAACATTTTTAAAATTGCTGCTTTACTTTGAAGCCCTCAAATTTTTTCATAAAGTACAAATATGTCCATTTTTTGATGCCAACATAAAGTAGACATATTGTATTTGTGAATCAATATAAAATTTATTTTGAATATCCATTTTCCTTACAAGCAAAGAGCTTCAAAGTTAGAAAAATGCAAAATTTTCTAAATTTTCATTACATTTTGGGATTTTTCACCAAGAAAGGATGCAAGTAACAACGAAAATTTACCACCCAATAAAGTAGAATATGTCACGAAAAAACAGTCTCAGAATCAGAATAATTGGCAAAAGCATCTTAGAGTTATTAATGCTTAAAGTGAAGGTGGTCAGAATTACAAAAAAGGGCTGAGTCCTTAAGGTGAAAATGAACTGTGTCCTTAAGGGGTTAAAGGGGTACTCCCGTGGAAAACTTTTTTCTTTTTTTTTTTTTAAATCAACTGGTGCCAGAAAGTTAAACAGATTTGTGAATTACTTCTGTTAAAAAAAAATATTAATCCTTCCAGTACATTTTAGGGGCTGTATACTACAGAGGAAATGCTTTTCTTTTGGGATTTCTCTACTGTCATGACCACAGTGCTCTCTGCTGACCCCTGCTGTCCATTTTAGGAACTGTCCAGAGCAGCATATATTTGCTAAGGGGATTTTCTCCTGCTCTGGACAGTTCCTAAAATGGACAGCAGAGGTCAGCAGAGAGCACTATGGTCATGACAGAAGAGAAATCCAAAAAGAAAAGCATTTCCTCTGTAGTATACAGCACCTAAAAAGTACTGGAAGGATTAAGATTTTTTTATAGAATTAATTTACAAATCTGTTTAACTTTCTGTCACCAGTTGATGGGAGTACCCCTTTACACCTCAGAATAGGTATTGTAGTAAATGTATGGCAAACTATTTAAGTCAAACCATTTAAAAGAATACTTTGATAGATCACATGCAATATATAGCATACCCAGTGGTGCACAAAGACAGCAGTTTATTTAATATCAGGACTTTTTGTTTTTTAATATGCTTTAAATTTTATATACTATATGACCCCATATATATTGGGGGTGGTGGGAGCTGTTGGGGTTCTGAAGCTATGTTCACACGTGGGTATTTCTTCACGAAAAATCTCTGTGTGGACATTCCCCCTGACAGAGGAGTGCTGCCAGAACATGCCGGCGCTAGGACCGCTCCGAAATGCGACGTTTCATAGACAGCAATGCATTTCCATGCAGAGTCCACAGAAAGAATACGTGTCCATTCTTTCTGTGGACACTGGAATTTGAATTTCCACGCCAGATCCAGATGTGAACAGTGCAGCAGAATCCCATTGAAATCAATGGAACTCTGCTGCTGCTGAATCTCTGTGCGGAATTTTGCATGTAAATTTCATTGTGTGAACATAGCCTGAGTGTTCTGACCTCCACCGATCAGGTGAACAAACCAGGAGAAGTTCAGGCTCTCCCTGCTCTGTGTCACATGATCGGGACAAACTCGCAATGTAACTCTAAGTAACATGTCTCGATCATGTGACACAGATCAGGGAGAGAAGCGCACGGCAGTGTAGGCTTCTCCCAGCTTGTTCTCCTGATCAGCGGAGGTCTAACCATTCACTCCCCCACAGATCAAAACTTTAGACATGCTGCAATTTTTTTCAAAATGACAGCTACTCTTTAAAAAAAAATTCTTAAATTGTCTACTTTATTAACAATATATTGTGCACAGTATTTTTTCGAAAGAATGAACGTGTTCATACTTTAGGCAGAGGAATATCAGCTGTGGAATCCCCTTGACAGCAATGGAATATCCGAGCAGAAACTCCTTAGTGTGAACATAGCCTTAAAGGGGTACTCCGCCCCTAGATATCTTATCCCCTACATCTTATCTCCCTGCTGCATCCGGCATTTGTTTAGAGCATCGAGTGCAGCGCCAGAGGCTCATGATGTCATGGTCACGCCCCCTCAATGCAAGTCTAT
The DNA here is from genome assembly GCF_029499605.1 of Hyla sarda. Classification (NCBI taxonomy): domain Eukaryota; kingdom Metazoa; phylum Chordata; class Amphibia; order Anura; family Hylidae; genus Hyla; species Hyla sarda. Next base: position 389,003,283 of record NC_079191.1, read on the forward strand.
CGGAGGGGCCGTCAATACACGAGTGGGGCATGACCTTCACGTCACAAGCCTCCGCCCGCATCCCCAGTCATCCGCCAAGGAGCGAAGTTTGCTCTGTGCACCTGGGGTGCCGCAGCCCGAGATCAGACATGACACATCTTATTTCCTATCCAAGATGTCTAGGGGTGGAGTACCCATTTAATGAGCTGTTGTACTGTTTAGTAAAAATCCATTTCGCTGTGACTGTCGAAAGCAAAAAATTACGACATAAATCATTGACCAAATAATGCTTCTATTGCCTTTGTTTAATAAACTTTATCCAAAATATAATATTAAAAGAGAAGTAAAGACAAAAGAAACTACTATACAACAGAAAAGGGAAATATTGTCCTTACCTGAAGCTCCAATATCTCCTCCTTCACCTTTCACTCCTTGTGGTCCCTGTTCACCTTTTGTTCCTGGACGTCCATCAAGACCAGGAGGCCCAGCTGGTCCTGTTGGACCTAAAATATATATATATATATATATTTAGGAAATATGGGGGAAAGCTATTATTGATTTTACCCTGGTAATGTGGGGTTAATTTGTCACACTCAGATGGCGTTTAGAGACTTTTCATTGCAACTTACGTTAGGAGACTTTTTAAAAAAAGAACATATCAAGTGGTGATTTAAGTAGATATCAGGCAGTGTTCAGAAATGTATCATGTACGACTTTTCAGTTTGTTGCATCATTTGGCGCAACTGTGCTAACTGAGGTGCAATTCTACACCAGCCCTCTGTTGGCTTACAAACTGACTGTGGTCAGGAATAATAAAAAAGCGCACATTTGTCGCACGGGTTAAAAGTTGCACATAAAGTGGCAGAGGAATCATCATACAAAGTGAAGTACTAAAGTAAGAAATACGATCAGCACCAGATTTATCACATGCCCTGCACCATGTAATAAATTTGGCGCAGTTATACAGTTTCCACCACATGAGTTAATGGAATAAAAAGACATTTACCTTCTCCATTTTTCCTGAATACCCCCCTATGTCTCACAAACAACATTTCCAAATGTCAGCCTGAATTATGTTAAAAATATTCTGCACATTACCTCGCCCATTTAACCCATTTTTGCCAGGTGTGCCCGGTAGCCCATCTTTCCCTGGAGCTCCACACTTGATGTTGGTATAGTCTGTCTCTTGACATATCTCAGTGGAGTACACTAAGGCTATGCCAAGCAGAACCATGCTGAACACCTGCAGAACGGGCATCTTCCAAGAAATTTCACCCTATAAGGACAAAATAAAATATAATGTAGACTAAATATAGGTAAGATGTATTATACAATTCAAAAAAAATTCCAATTCCAAACTTATTTTTTTTTAGAATAAGTAAATGATGCTAGCAGAAATCTCAAGTAAAGATCTACTGCCTAAATGTAACGTGCCCCCTATATATTTTGGAAAAGTTACATCATGGTTGTGGGCAGAGCTGTGGCTTTTTGGATAACAGAGTAAATAAACAGGTAGGGTTAATTTGGAAAAACAAACCAGTATAACAAGCCCACATATATGTCAAAAGTTACTGGACAATAAATTGTGTACTGGAATGGGGGATGTGTTTTCTTCCTTTGGTAGAAGATAAGAGACACACAGAAATACAAAGAATACAAAAATTCCATTGAAAATATGAAAGTGAAAACAAAAAATTACTCTAATTGACATTAAAAAGTGGTCTTCTACAGATGTGTGGTGGGCTGAAAATTCATTATACAAAATCTGTTCTGAACAGGGAGGTGGTCTCCTGGAGAGGTTTCATTGCAATAAATTAAATAATAACGTTTGCTATATGGCTTGCTGTTTGGCATGAGAAAACCTGGCCAGGAATTGCATTGCAAAAACCATGGTTGGTAGAAGGTTTCAAAACACTTTCCTACACCCCAGTCCCTAATATTTAGTGGGATAGCTGTTAAATGGACCATTGAACATGGATGCACCCAGTAGCAATATATTGTACATACAGTACTGTCAAAAAGTATTTGCCCCTTTCCTGATTTTCTATTTCTTTTTGCACATTTGTCACAATAAGGCCTTTTTCACATATATTTGGGAATCCGTCTGCATTTCCCTCTAGTGCTGTAGGAAAGTGCCGGTAAGGAAACTGATTGTAGAACTGATCCTATTCATTTGAAGGGAACAGTTCAGATTCATCCAGCTCCTTAAAGGGGTACTCCGCCCCTAGACATCTTATCTCGGGGGTCCCGCCGCTGGATGACTGGTGATGCGGAGCGGAGGCTCGAAACGTCACACCCATGCCCCCTCAATGCAAGTCTATGGGGATCACAGACTTGTATTGAGGGGGCGTGGTGGTTACGTCACGATTGATTGAGGCATGGCCGTGATGTCACAAGCCTCCGGCACTGCACCCGATGCTCTAAACGATTGCCAGGTGCAGCAGGGAGATTACGGGGTTCCTCAGCGGCGTGACCCCCGCGATCCGGCATCTTATTCCCTATCCTTTGGATAGGGGATAAGATGTCTAGAGGCGGAGTACCCCTTTAATTTGGATTCTGAATGGTCGGACATGCTGAACGAGATCCGGATGGGGTATGCATCATGCGGCCTTTCCCTCGTCCGGCCTGCACAATAATGAATGCAGATTAAATGCACTTTGTCAGCAGTTGTGGTCAGTTGTAGTCTTGGTTCACTGTGCTGGACACCAGATATATGGAACCCACACTTACATGTTTCAAATCATCAAATACATTTTAATATCACACAAAGATAACCCAAGTAAACACAAAATGCAGTTTTCAAGTGTTTCATTTATTATGGCAAAAAAGCTAAAATCTCCAAGACCTTATGTGATAAAGTAATTGCCACTAAGGGCTCATTCACATTACCGCCAGTCCCTGTTAACTCATGCCTGTTCTCAAATCCATTCAAGCCTTTTGCAAACAGCTGTAAATAGATCCAATTTATCCTTTGGTTGTATTACACATACGGGGGAGTGGCTACCTCCATGTTGGCTCCTGCACCCCACCCACCTCTATTAGGTGTATATAAGGTGCCTTGGATGTTTCAGACCTTGCAATGCCTGTTGTACTGTTCACACAGAGGCATATACACAGTGTAGGGTCCGTCCCAGAATGGAGTCACCTTACCGTGGTGGGACGGTCCACGCTATTTGGCGCCAAATTTGCAAGCTAAGTACCTCATACTTTCATAGTTTCATATCTTCATGTATTGCATTACAGCTGTATAGCTTTTCATGTTCTATCTATATACTCATGTTTTATCTATATACTCATGTTTCATCTATATCTTTGTGCTAGCAGTGTGCTGCTGTATTCTCCTGTTGCTGTATATTTAGCCCAGCAGCTTGCACCTGCAAGTCAGGTTTTTACAATAGTTTGGATCAATGGTGCTGGCCAATTTATCCTTTAGTTGTGTGTATATATATATATATATATATATATATATATATATATATATAGGCATGTATGGACTGGGGCACTCATATGATATACCAAGTAGCAAACAGCAATCTTAACCTGAGACAATTTTATAATATAGACGATTATACAGCATATTTATAATTCACTAGATATTATATGTTTCTGACTACTGTATCAGACTGACTAGGTTTCACATTTTCTTACCACTAGGCAATCCTGGCTGAAAACACATTACTAAAATATTGTTAAGTTATTGACTGATTAACAAGACTATCTAATTTACAATTCTCTCATCACTCGAAAATCCTGACTAAGAACATTTTTGGCACAATTTTAAGGCACTATTGTGGTTAGGCACAAAATTAGAAAGGTATATAAAAACTTAAGTTCACGGCATTGTACCAGGTACTAAAGCGTAGCGTTTCATCTTGTCAAGATGCCAGGAACATATCTTGAATTTTGCATAACTTATAAACTTATAAACTTCTCACATGGGGCAACATAGACAGGAGCAGCCTTGGCCAACTCCGGTGACTTGGAAGGTGGGACAGAGTGGCAACAGCATCAGATTTTCCTCCATGTTCTGCAGCAGTTTCGGCTCATCGCTGAATACTACCTTAGCTGCAGGGGTTATTTGGGTATGGGCTGGGGCTCTGGCTTCAGAAACGTAGCCACCCTTTCGGGGCTGAAGTAGGAGGACGGGGTCAAGAAGTCGGCTTCCCCTGCATCATATTGTGAAGCTGGGACCCGCCTCTAAGCCGCTGAGCCATGCGGCTCAAGACGAAAGTAAAAGTGCCCGGCTAGCTCAGGGAGCTGTTCGGGATCGCCGCGGTATAAACGCGGCATCCCGAACAGCTGTAGCACAGGAGGAGGTCTTCTTACCTTCTCCTGCGCTGTCCGATTGTGGAATGAATGCTTCAAGCCTGAGATCCAGGCTTGAGCAATCAATCGCCGAAAACACTGATTGATCCATTCCTATGGAGATGCATCAATCAGTGTAAAAGATCAGTTAATGCAATGTTATAGCCCCCTATAGGAGCTATAATATTGCATAAGAAAAGTGTAAAAAAAATCCTTAACCCTTTCAATTATCCCTTCCCCTAATAAAAGTTTGAATCACCCGGCATTTCCAAGAATAAAAAAAACAGTGTAAATAAAAATAAACATATGTGGTATCACCGCGTGCGGAAATGTCCGAATTATAAAAAAGATACTGCTTTTTAAACCGCACGTTCAATGGCGTACGCACAAAAAATTCCAAAGTCCAAAATAGCGCATTTTTTTTATCACTTTTTATACCACAAAAAAGTGAATAAATAGTGATCAAAAAGTCTGATCAGAACAAAAATGGTACCGCTGAAAACTTCAGATCACGGCGCGGCCCTCATAGCGCCCTGAACACAGAAAAATAAAAAAGTTATAGGGGTCAGAAGATGACCATTTTAAACGTATACATTTTCCTGCATGTATTCATGATTTTTTTCTGAAGTGATACAAAATCAAACCTATATAAGTAGGGTATCATTTTAACCGTATGGACCTAGAGAATAAAGATAAGGTGTCATGTGTCATTTTTGCCGTACTGCGTAAAAACGGAAGCCCCCAAAACTTACAAAATAGTGTTTTTTCATCAATTTTGTCGCACATTGATTTTTTTTCCTGTTTCACTGTAGATTTTTGGGTAAAATGACTAAAGTCATTACAAAGTAGAATTAGTGACGCAAAAAATAAGCCAACATATAGAATTTTAGGTGAAAATTTTAAAGAGTTATGATTTTTTAAAGTTAAGGAGGAAAAATTGAAAATGAAAAAACAGGACCGAGCCATTTTATACCTTAAGGACCGGAGCGTTTTTTGCAATTCTGACCACTGTCACTTTAAACATTAATAACTCTGGGATGGTTTTAGTTATCATTCTGATTCCGAGATTGTTTTTTCGTGACATATTCTACTTTAACTTAGTGGTAAAATTTTATGGTAACTTGCATCCTTTCTTGGTGAAAAATCCCAAAATTTGATGAAAAAAATGAAAATTTTGCATTTTTCTAACTTTGAAGCTCTCTGCTTGTAAGGAAAATGGATATTCAAAATATATTTTTTTTGGGTTCACATATACAATATGTCTACTTTATGTTTGCATCATAAAATGTATGAGTTTTTACTTTTGGAAGACACCATAGGGCTTCAAAGTTCAGCAGCAATTTTGAAATTTTTCACAAAATTTTCAAACTCACTATTTTTCAGGGACCAGTTCAGTTTTGAAGTGGATTTGAAGGGTCTTCATATTAGAAATACCCCATAAATGACCCCATTATAAAAACTACACCCCCTAAAGTATTCAAAAAAACATTCAGTAAGTGTATTAACCCTTTAGGTGTTTCACAGGAATAGTAGCAAAGTGAAGGAGAAAATTCAAAATCTTCATTTTTTACACTCGCATGTTCTTGTAGACCCAATTTTTGAATTTTTGCAAGGGATAAAAAGGAGAAAATTTTTACTTGTATTTGAAACCCAATTTCTCTCGAGTAAGCACATACCTCATATGTCTATGTTAATTGTTCGGCGGGCGCAGTAGAGGGCTCAGAAGGGAAGGAGCGACAAATGGTTTTTGGGGGGCATGCCGCATTTAGGAAGCCCCTATGGTGCCAGGACAGCAAAAAAAAACACATGGCATACCATTTTGGAAACTAGACCCCTCAGGGAACGTAACAAGGGGTAAAGTGAACCTTAATACCCTACAGGTGATTCACGACTTTTGCATATGTAAAAAAAATATATATTTTTTTTACCTAAAATGCTTGGTTTCCCAAAAATTTTACATTTTTAAAAAGGGTAATAGCAGAAAATACCCCCCAAAATTTGAAGCCCAATTTCTCCCGATACAGAAAACACCTTGCATGGGGGTGAAAAGTTCTCTGCTGGCGCACTACAGGTCTCAGAAGAGAAGGAGTCACATTTGGCTTTTTGAAAGCAAATTTTGCTCTGGGGGCATGCCGCATTTAGGAAGCCCCTATGGTGCCAGAACAGCAAAAAAAAAACACATGGCATACCATTTTGGAAACTAGACCCCTCGGGGAACGTAACAAGGGGTAACGTGAACCTTAATGCCCTACAGGTGTTTCACAACTTTTGCATATGTAAAAAAAAAAAAATTTTTTTACCTAAAATGCTTGTTTTCCCAAAATGTTTACATTTTTAAAAAGGGTAATAGCGGAAAATACCCCCCAAAATTTGAAGCCCAATTTCTCCCGATTCAGAAAACACCCCATATGGGGGTGAAAAGTGCTCTGCTGGCGCACTACAGGTCTCAGAAGAGAAGGAGTAACATTTGGCTTTTTGAAAGCAAATTTTGCTCTGGGGGCATGCCGCATTTAGGAAGCCCCTATGGTGCCAGGACAGCAAAAAAAAAACACATGGCGTACCATTTTGGAAACTAGACCCCTCGGGGAACGTAACAAGGGGTAATGTGAACCTTAATACCCTACAGGTGTTTCACGACTTTTGCATATGTAAAAAAATATATATTTTTTTTACCTAAAATGCTTGGTTTCCCAAAATTTTTACAATTTTAAAAAGGGTAATAGCAGAAAATACCCCCCAAAATTTGAAGCCCAATTTCTCCCGATTCAGAAAACACCCCATATGGGTGTGAAAAGTGCTCTGCTGGCGCACTACATGTCTCAGAAGAGAAGGAGTCACATTTGGCTTTTTGAAAGCGAATTTTGCTCTGGGGGCATGCCGCATTTAGGAAGCCCCTATGGTGCCAGGACAGCAAAAAAAAACACATGGCATACCATTTTAGAAACTGGACCCCTCGGGGAACGTAACAAGGGGTAATTTGAACCTTAATACCCTACAGGTGTTTCACGACTTTTGCATATGTAAAAAAAATATTTTTTTTTTACCTAAAATGCTTGTTTTCCCAAAAATTTTACATTTTTTAAAAGGGTAATAGCAGAAAATACCCCCCAAAATTTGAAGCCCAATTTCTCCCGAGTACGGCGATACCCCATATGTGGCCCTAAACTGTTGCCTTGAAATACGACAGGGCTCCAAAGTGAGAGCGCCATGCGCATTTGAGGCCTAAATTAGGGACTTGCATAGGGGTGGACATAGGGGTATTCTACGCCAGTGATTCCCAAACAGGGTGCCTCCAGCTGTTGTAAAACTCCCAGCATGCCTGGACAGTCAACGGCTATCTGGCAATACTGGGAATAGTTGTTTTGCAACAGCTGGAGGCTCCATTTTGGAAACAGTGGCGTACCAGACGTTTTTCATTTTTATTGGGGAGGGGGGTTGTATAGGGGTATGTGTATATGTAGTGTTTTTTACTTTTTATTTTATTTTGTGGTAGTGTAGTGTTTTTAGGGTACAGTCACACGGGCGGGGGGTTCACAGTAGTTTCTCGCTGGCAGTTTGAGCTACGGCAGAAAATTTGACGCAGCTCAAACTTGCAGCCGGATACTTACTGTAATCCTCCGCCCATGTGAGTGTACCCTGTACGTTCACATTGGGGGGGGGAACATCCAGCTGTTGCAAAACTACAACTCCCAGCATGTACGGTCTATCAGTGCATGCTGGGAGTTGTAGTTTTGCAACCGCTGGAGGCTCCATTTTGGAAACAGTGGCGTACCAGACGTTTTTCATTTTTATTGGGGAGGGGAGGGGGGCTGTGTAGGGGTATGTGTATATGTAGTGTTTTTTACTTTTTATTTTATTGTGTGTTAGTGTAGTGTAGTGTTTTTAGGGTACAGTCACACGGGCGGGGGGTTAACAGTAGTTTCTCGCTGGCAGTTTGAGCTGCGGCAGAAATTTTGCCGCACCTCAAACTTGCAGCCGGATACTTACTGTAATCCTCCGCCCATGTGAGTGTACCCTGTACATTCACATTGGGGGGGGGGGGGGGGGAACATCCAGCTGTTGCAAAACTACAACTCCCAGCATGTACGGTCTATCAGTGCATGCTGGGAGTTGTAGTTTTGCAACAGCTGGAGGCACACTGGTTGTGAAACACCGAGTTTGGTAACAAACTCAGTGTTTTGCAACCAGTGTGCCTTCAGCTGTTGCAAAAGCTACAACCCCCAGCATGTACGGACAGCGGAAGGGCATGCTGGGTGTTGTAGTTATGCAACAGCTGGAGGCATACTACTTTGGCTGGTAATTGTAGTTATGCAACAGCTGGAGACACACTGGTTTGCTACTTAACTCAGTGTGCCTTCAGCTGTTGCAAAACTACAACTCTCAGCAGTCACCGACAGCCAACGGGCATGCTGGGAGTTGTAGTTATGCAACCACCAGATGCACCACTACAACTCCCAGCATGCACTTTAGCTGATTGTGCAAGCTGGGAGTTGTAGTTACACAACAGCTGAAGGTACACTTTTCCATAGAAAGAATGTGCCTCCAGCTGTTGCAAAACTACAAGTCCCAGCATGCCCATAAGGGCATGCTGGGAGTTGTGGTGGTCTGCCTCCTGCTGTTGCATAACTACAGCTCCCAGCATGCCCTTTTTGCATGCTGGGAGCTGTTGCTAAGCAACAGCAGGAGGCTGTCACTCACCTCCAACGTTCCAGCCGCATCAGGTCAGTCCCTCGTCGTCTCCGCCGCCGCCGCTGCTCCTGGGGCCCCGATCCCAACAGGGGCGCCGGGGATCGGGGTCCCCAGCACCCGGGGTGCACGTCCCGCACCCGCTCACGTCCTCCGGAAGAGGGGCGGAGCGGGTTGCGGGAGTGACACCCGCAGCAGGCGCCCCGATTGGTCGGCCGGTAATCCGGCTGACGAATCAGGGCGATCGTGAGGTGGCACCAGTGCCACCTCACCCCTGCTGGCTCTGGCTGATCGGGGCCGTCTCTGACGGCCCCGATCAGCCAATAATTCCGGGTCACCGGGTCACTGGAGACCCGATTGACCCGGAATCCGCCGCAGATCGCTGGACTGAATTGTCCAGCGATCTGCGGCCATCGCCGACATGGGGGGTCATAATGACCCCCCTGGGCGATATGCCCCGATGCCTGCTGAACGATTTCAGCAGGCATCGGGGACCGGCTCCGCTCCAGATGGTTGCGGGGGGCCGGTAAAACACATGACGTTCTCATACGTCATGTGTCCTTAAGGACTCGGAAATGGAGACGTATGAGAACGTCATGTGTCCTTAAGGGGTTAAGGGGTTAATAAACTTATTGGCGTAAAACACCAGTTGGTGATTACTTTTGGCTCCTTTCACAGTATGTAGACCCTTGACAGATTAACAGGTACAAAATAGTACATTACTTAGATGTAGGTATGTGGTAAGCACTTATGAGGGCAGAAAAATGTGCTACAGTGCACTTAAAAAAGTATCTGAATAAAAACACCAGTTGGTGAGTACTTCTGCCTGGACTTTCACAGTATCTAGGCCCTTGAAAGATTAACAGGTACAAAATAATACACTACTTAGATGTAGGTATGTGGTATGCACTTATGAAGTCAGAAAAATGCGGTACAGTATGCTTAAAAAATTGTATTTTAATAAAACACCAGCCAATGATTACTTTTGCCTGGACATTCACAGTATCTTGGCCCTTGACAGATTAACAGGTACAAAATAGTACACTATTTAGATGTAGGTATGTGGTATGCGGTGTGCAGAAAAATGCGGTACAGTTTGCTTAAAAAAAACTTATTTTTGCACAACACCAGCAGTACACAACAGTGCTGTAGCACAAAAAAGCTGTGTACTGAACACAAAATTGCACTCCGTTAAAGACTATTAGGAATGGACTGCTGGGTATTATACCATCTACAGACTAGTATAACCAGCAGATGATTTGTTGTGGAACAAAGATACAGAATTGCGCTGAAAAATTATTCCTGCCTCCTCTGCTAAGGTTCATGAAGTTGATGCAGCTTGTTGAAATGCATGAGATAACACACAGCTCTCTGCCCCTCTCTGTAATACAATGCTGAAGAAAGTGACTGGGAGGTTAATGGCTGCAGTAAAAATCATTTTCATTGAAAAAAAACACTGCTCTTTGTCCAGCAGTGACTGATATGACTAGGATGTGAAACGCTGCTGGAATGAGCTTTTCTGTGTAACACACACAGCGATGTCCGTCCTATCTCTATGCAGTGTAATGAATGATATGATAAGCTGCCGTATATATAAGGCTGTCACATCACAGGGGTGACTGGCTGCTGATAGGCTGCATCCTGCATGTGATTCAGGGTCATCCCGCCTACCTTCCTTCCCACCTTTCCTTCCCAGCGTTTCTTGCCCCATGTACTGACATGTGGATCCACCATTTTAGATGCCCTGGAGCCTGGACCGCAGTAAATGGAGTTTAATGAAGCGATTCGCGTGATAAAGTTGCAGCGATATTCGCATTTGTTGCAAATCAAATATTTTATGAAATTCGTAAGGAATTCGGGTTTGTCAGCTTCGATTCGCTCATCTCTAACACCAATGCCAGGTTACAGATCACTGTCTTTACTGAGGCATAGATGTTACAATCCTCACAATGCAGAGTAGAGCAGAGGAGATGCAGAGTAACCCTTGGGAGCCCTGTAGACTTGCTGTGACTTTTAGCCCTGTAGACTTGCTGTGACTTTTAGCCCTGTAGACTTGCTGTGACTTGTATCCTTTACATTTCTTAAAGTTACAGTGCAAAACAATATAAAACAAAAATAGAGAAATAGAAACATAGCCGCACATCCACCATTTGTATTTTGATCTACTTGTTTCTCAGCATAATTTGAAAAACTAACAGGTTGTTAGTATACATTTTGATCAAAAAGTACAGGCCCACTTGCCACGTTAAGGCCACCAAGTCAGAGTGGGTCCCCAATCTAACACTGGCAGAGCGCTGGGCAGCAACCACTGCCCCAGCGACACCAAGCACACAGGGGGAACAACCCGGTGGCCAGGCAGCCCCACTGCTGCTCGACCAAGCCCCTGGCACAGACAAAGCTTTACAGCAACAATGGCAGCCACAGAGCACCGCACCAGTGTGAACACTTACGATGCGCTCCCTGCCAGAGGGCTGGGAGAATGCTAGGAGGAAACCCATATGCAGTCTCCTGCTAAACAATATAATATACGGGGATGTGCAGCGGGGAATAGAGTGACATGTCCCCGCTGTGTGCTGTGATTGAGCTCTGAGATGCAGGGGTAAGCTACGGAGATGAGCAGTGGGGAATGGAGTGAGATTCCTCACTGTAGAATTTTAAAAACCCTGCTGAGAGCTGTGAATGGCCACTTGTTGCCGGCCATTCAGGGCTCTGGCGGGGGATTTGAATATGAATGAAAAAAGAAAAACAATTATTGCATAAAATATGTATTTACCACTGTATAATGCATATTATCTTTATAATTATACTTGACACTTGTTAAATATTCTTGTATTGTTTTTTTCTAAAATGCTATAAAAAAAAACAATTTAAGCATGAATATAAAGCTCATGACTGAAAAATATACATAGCGGGGGAGGGGAGTATGCCGCTCCTCTGGTTAATAGCTTATGATCTCAGTGGGTCTCAGAAGTGAGACCTGGTGCGATCAGTTCCTCAGCCCCTGTATTACTACCTCTAACATGGAACATACTCTGTACCATGATAAGGGTAGTAGTACGAGCACTACTGTAGTCTCCCCAGCTGCCCGTAGACTCACGCAGCCAGGGGAACTACTATTCCCATCATGGAATCAAGTCTGTTCCATGATGAGAGTAAAAAACCTATAAATACGCCACTACAGCGTATAGGGTAAACCCACCAAGAATAAAAAATGTATATAATAAAATAAATTAAAAATATATTAATCTGATAAATCAATAACCATCAAGTTTAATAATTATAGTTTTTTTTATTTTACAAAAAATACATATATCATACACAAGCAAAAAAGATTGATAATAATATATAGCTATATAACATACATAAAAATAGTAATCATTAGCGCAATTTGTATAATTTTTAAAAAAAATTATTTTATATATATATATATATATATATATATATATATATATATATATATATATGTAAATAAATTAACTTAAAAAATGCAAAAGATGGCAGGGACGGGAAAAGGATGTAAAAAAGAAAAGGCGTAAATGTGGGGGTCAACAGATCATCAATGGATCATAAAAACACCTGTTGCTATAAAATACGTGCAATGTGACACTCTATTTAAAGCATAAAAAGTGTGTTTAACCTTAAAAATATAAATATGTATAAAGTGCAATGTGCAACACAGAAATATAAGTGTATACAATAAATGTAAAAAAGCAGTGCAAGAAAACAAAAAATAAGGTGCTAAAAGTGAAGGTGTCCGAATGTAAATACTTGACCCCACATGTAAAAAGAAGATAGGTTCCACGTCACTGCAATCACCTCCAACGCGTTTCACCGTGACCGGCTTTGTCAAGGAGTATGCATATACTAAATAGGAGCAAGGATATATTGGGTATTCAATAAAGAAACTATTAACACACCTGTGGTATCAGGTAGCGCCTCAGCTAACTACCGGAAATGACCTACAACGCCAAGGATCTCTAGTATCTAATGTAAAAGAACGCACGGGCTACACCAAAATGGCACCCGACACCGTTCCTGCGCATGCGCGTCTACATAAAAAAATAAAAAAATATGTATATATAGTAGGGGGAACAGAGGCTCTGAAAAAATGGCGTCCATGGTCTATACTGCGCACCATGAGCAAAGGCTACACAAAAATGGCGCCCGACGCCGTTCCTGTGAATGCACATCTACATAAGGAATAATAGGGGGAACAGAGGCTCTGAAAAGATGGCGTCCATAATCTACACTGTGCACCAGGAGCAGCGGGATTAGATGGTTAATTTAATTTAATATATACTTATAAACAAAATAGATAATAAATTTGCAGCTGAAACCGGACCATAATTCATAAAATAGATATATAATTAAAAATAAAAAACTG